>NC_051332.1:3190758-3828910 GCF_015220235.1 Choloepus didactylus
TGAGTTTACATGTTATATGTAGTTCATATCAGTGAGACCCTGCAATATTAGTCCTTATTTGTCAGTCAATTCATTCAATACAGTGCCCTCAAGATTTCTTCATCAACCCATTAAAGATGGTTTTGTTCACACACCATATACTCCACCCTAACAAAACAATCGTTGATTCCCTGTGTAGTCACGTGTTTATGTATTCAGCACCATTGCCACTATCTATATAAGGACTTCTCCATTTCTTCCACAGAAAAGGAGGAAGAGTCAAAGTACGTAGAGACAAAAGAAAAAGAAAAAAGAAAGAGAGAGAAAAAACATAGCAGCTAGACAGAAACAAAAGGAAAGAGAGCATTAAACTAAAGTAGAATCAAGTGTCTGATGGTATCTGCAATGCCAGGAGTCCCATATCCTTCCCCTATGTCCCCCCATATTTATTTGTCTTTTGTATATTGCCTTTGTTATATTAAAGGAAGCATAATACAGTGTTTCTGTTAATTATAGTCTCTAGTTTGCATTGATTTTATTTCCCATCCCACCCTAATTTTAACACCTTGCAATGTTGACATTTGTTTGTTCTACCTCACATAAAAACTTATTTGTACCTTTTATTACCATCATTGAGCACCCGACGGTTCATGGACTTATACAGTCGCAGTCTTTATCCTTCATCTTTTGTTCTGGTGTTCCACATGCTCCTAACTTTCCTCTTTCATGGATACTCATTGTCATTTTTCTTCATTGTACTTACATTGCTGTGCTTCTATCTCCCAAATTTGTTTTCCAAATCTCTCATTTCTGTCTTTTCCTTTCTGTCTGCAGTGCTTCCTTTAGTGTTTCCTGTAGAGCAGGTATCTTGTTCACAAACTCTGTCATTGTCTGTCAGAGAATATTTTAAGCTCTCCCTCATATGTGAAGGACAATTTTGCTGGATACAGGATTCTTGGCTGGTGGTTTTTCTCTTTCAGTATCTTAAATATATCACCTCACTTCCTTCTTGCCTCCATGGTTACTATTGAGAAATCTGCACGTATTCTTATCAAGCTTTCTCTGCATGTGGTGGATCACTTTTCTCTTGCTGCTTTCAGGATTCTCTCTTTACCTTTGATGTTTGATAATCTGTTATTAAGTGTCTTGGTGTAGGCCTATTCAGATCTCTTCTGTTTTCTATATGCTTCACTTCTTGGATCTATAATTTTATGTCTTTCATAAGAGATGGGAAACTTTCATTGATTATTTCCTCCATTATTGCTTCTGCCCCTTTTCCCTTCTCTTCTCCTTCTGTGACACCAATGACAGGTACATTCCTGCATGTCATTTTGTGCTTAAGTTCCCAGAGACATTGCTCATATTTTTCCATTCTTTTCTCTATCTGTTCTTTTGTGTGTAGGCTTTCAGGTGCATAGTTCTCCAGTTCTTGAGTGTTTTCTTCTGCCTCTTGAGATCTGCTGATGTGTTTCCATTTTGTCTTTCACCTTTTTTGTTGTGCCTTTCATTTCCATGGATTTTGCCAGTGTTTTTTTCAAACTTTTGATTTCTTCATGTATGCCCAGTGTTTTCATTATATGCTCCATCTCTTTTGCCATATCTTCCCTAAAATTTTTGAATTGATTTAGTATTAGTTATTTAAATTCCTGTATCTCAGTTGAAGTGTATAACTTCATTTTTCCTAGTGTAGGTTGTAGTTTTCTGCTGCCCTGGTATCTGATATCCCTGGTTACCCACATCATGTTTTCCCAGAACAGAACAGGCTCAGATCTCAGCAGGAGGCAATAGTATCATGTCTCCCTTTAAGTTTCTCTGAGAAGATTGGTATGCCCTATGAGGCCTCAAGTCACAGTGCCTCTCTGCCCAGCAAATGATACCTGTCAGCCTGTAGCTTCAGACTGGTGTAAGGAGGTGTGGCCCATTACTGATTTCCTCCAGGCTCTGGGGTCTTGTTCTTAATGCAGGGCAGGTAGTAGAGCTTGGCACCACCTTCTTCTTAAGGAAAATACACCCCCTAGGGCAAGGTCATTTACATTTGGATAGAGTCTCTGTTTGTGCTATCTCCACCCTTGTCTGGTTAGAGTGCTGGGAAATGAAAATGGCTGAGGCTTTCTCCACTGAGCTTAAAAAGTGAGAGAAACCCACCTTAAGGGCTGGTCTACGGCCACCCTCTGGCACTCCAAGGTCAGTCATCACAAAAAGCCTTTGTCTGCTTGTTGGGGATTCCTATCTTGTATTGAGGAGTCCATGTTTGTTAATTAAAACCCAGTTGGAACTCAGCTGAGGTATATTCACTTGCTTGGAGAGTGCTGCTCTCTAGCACCATGAAGCTTTGCAGTACAGGCTGTGGGGGGGAGGGGGCTCCCAGCTTGGATCCAGTTTTTACTTACAGATTTTATGCTGTGATCTCAGGCATTCCTTCCAATTCAGGTTGGTGTATGATGAGTGGACAGTCACATTTATCCCCCTGCAGTTATTCCAGATTATTTACTAGTTGTTCCTGGTGGTTTATCATTTGTTCCAGGGGGACAAACTAGCTTCCAGTCCTCTCTATGCTGCCATCTTCTTCCTGATAGCACACTTTTATAATTGTACTAAAGTCCACGGTGTTCATGGTTTGTGTAGTATAGTTCCATATGTTTAAAATTTTTTGTCATATTACCATACATACAATCTAAAACTTACCCTGTTAGTAATATTCAAATTCTTATTTCATTGCTGTTAACTGCATGCAAAATGTGCTACCATCACCACCATCTATTACCAAAATATCTCTATCATTCCAAATTGAAACCCTATACATTTTAAGCATTAACAGCCAATTTCTTACACACTCCCTTCCCCTAGTAACCTATATTCTATGTTCTGACACTGAGTTTGCTTATTCTAATATGTTTCAGAACAGTGAGATCATACAATATGTGTCTTTTTATGACAGGCTTATTTGACTCAACATGTTTTCAAGGTTTGTCCATGCTGTCACATATATCAGGACTTTGTTATTTTTATGGCTGAATAATATATCACTGTGTGTGTATATCAGATTTTATTTATCCATTCATTGGTTTAAGGTCACTTGGATTGCTTCCATCTTTTGGCATTTGTGAATTATGCCACTATGAACACCTGTGTGCAAATATTTGAGTCCCTGCTTTCAATTTTGGGGTATATACCTAGTACTGGGATTCCTGTGTTATGTGGTAGTCCTATACTTAGCTTTCTAAGGAACTGCCAAACTGTCTTCTACACCAGCTGCCCCATTTTACATTGCCACCAGCAATGAATGGGTGTTCCAGTTTCTCTGCATGCTCTCCAGCACTTATTTACCATTTTTCTTAGTAGTGACCATGTTAATGGGTGTGGAATAGTTTCTCATTAAGGTTCTGATATGTATTTCCCTGATGGCTAATGGTGTTGAGCATCTTTTTATGTGCTGTTTTACAAAATTTTAGATCTTTTGCAGGAGATGTCTGTTCAAGTTTTTTTCCCATTTTTAAATTTGACTGTTTTTTTTTTTAATTGAAGGAGTTCGTTAAATATTCTTAATATTAAACCTTCATTGGATATGTGGTTTCCAAATATTTTCTCCCATTGTATAGGGTCTCCTTTTACTTTCATGAAGGCCTTTGAGAAAGCCGTTTTAGTTTTGATCAGGTCCCATTTATGTGTTTTCTCTTGTGCTTTGAGTGTAAAGTGCAAGGAACCACTGCCACTGCCTAATACAAGATTCTGAAGTTGTTTCCCTGTTTTATTTTTTCTCCAGGAGACTAAAAATTCTATCTCTTATGTTAAGGCTTTTGATGCATTTTGAGTTGATTTTTGTATATGGTGTGATGGTGTGAACTTCATTTGTCCCCATTTTTTTTTTCCAAATTGAGATACAATTCTCCCAGTGACTTCTGTTGAAGAAACTACTATTTTACAAATTGAGTAGTCTTGGAAACTTTGTGAAATATAAGTTGGCCAGAAATTGTAAGGGTTGTTTTCTGAGTTCTCAAATTCTACTCAATTGGTCCATGTCCATCCTTGTGCCAGTACCATGCTGTTTTGATTACTGTGGCTTTGTAATCAGCTAACATGGGGAAGTGGAAGTCCTCCAACTTCATTCTTCTTTTACAAGATAATGTTAGTTATTCTAGGCCACTTTCACTTCCAAATGAATTTGTTGAATGGCTTTTCATTTCCTCAAAGTAGGCCATTGAAGTATTATGAGGATTGTATTAAATCTCTAAATCACTTTGGGTAGACTTGATATCTTAATGATATTTAGTATTCCAATCCATGAACATGGAAGGTTCTTCCATTTATATATGGTCATATTTAACATCTTTTAGCATTGTTTTCTGGTATTCTGAATACAGGTCCTTTACATCCCCTGTTAATTTTTTTCATAGATATTTGATTCTTTTAGATGACATTCTAAATGGGATTTTTCTCTTGATGGCCTCCTCAGGTTGCTCTTTCGTAGTGTGAAGAAACACTACTGATGATATTAGCATGTTGATATTATACCCTGCCACTTAGCTGAACTCATTTATTAGCTGTAGTAGCTTTGTCAATTTTTCAGGACTTTCTAAATATCGTACACCATCTGCAAATAATGAAAGTTTTGCTACCACTTTTCCAATTTGTATTCCTTTTCTTTTTCTTGCCTCATTGCTCTGGATACAATTCCAGCACAATGTTGACAATGATCATTTTGGTCTTGTTCCTTATCTCAAAGGGAAAGCTTTCACTCTTTCACCATTAACTCAGGTGTTAGCTCTGAGCTTTCCACATATGTGCATTATCATGTTGAAGATTGCTTCTATTCCTAATGATAGTGTTCTGAGTGTTTTTTCAAGAGATTGTATAGAATTTCTTTCCAAAGCCTTTTCTGCATTGATTGAGATGGTCATGTGTGTTTCTTCCTTCATTCTCCTAATGTGGTGTATTATATTAATTGATTCCCTTATGTTGAACCAATCTTGCATACCAGGGATAAAATACACTTATAGTGTATGATTCTTTTACTATGCCCTTGGATTGTTTGTTAGTAGTTTGTTGAGGATTTTGCTTCAAGAGATAATGTATTTTAGTTTCCTTTACTTGTGGTATCTTTATCTGAATTAGTATGAAGGTGATGCTGGCCTTGTAGAATGAGTTATGGAGTGTTTCCTTCAACTTTTTTGAAGAGTTTGACCAGAATTGAACTCATATCTTCTTAGTATGTTAGGTAGAATTCTCCTGTGAAACCAATGAGTCCTAGGTGTCTATTGGGTGGTTTTGAGTCAATGTAGGTAATTTGTGTATCTTTTTTCAAGAATTTTGTCTATTTCCTCAAAGTTATCTAATTTATTGGCATACAATTGTTCATAGTATCCACATAAAGTCCTTTTTATTTCATTAGCATTGCTAGTAATGTCCTTTACATTTCTAATTTTCAGTATCTGTATTCTTTTTTTCTGTGTCAGTCTACCTAAAGATTGTTGATTTTGTTCTTTTGAAAGAAACAACCTTTGTTTGGTGATTCTCTGTTGTTCTATCTAATGTTTTCTTCCTTCTGCTACCTTTGGGTTTAGTTTACACTTTTTCTAGTTCTTCAGGTTTTGAGGTTATGTCTCTGATTTTATAATATAAAGTCTTTTATCATGTAAGTCTTTAGATATATAAATTTATTTTTGTCACTGCCTTTACAGCATCCCACAAGTTTTGGTATGATGTTTTGCATTTTCATTTACCTAAATATGGTTCCTAATTTTGGTTCATATTACCTGTTGAACCCTTTGGTTAATTAATAATTTGTTACTTTATTTCCACATATTTGAATTTTCCATTCTTCCATCTGTTAGTTTCTAGCTTCATTCATTTGTGATTGGAGAATATACACTCTATAACTTCAATATTTTTGAATTTGAGACTTGTTTTGTGACCAAATGGACCTATTTTGGACAGTATTCCATGTACAGTTGGGGAGACTATTCCATGTGAACACAGGGAAAATATGTTTCATGTTTTCTTTGGGTACAGTGTTCTATATATGTCTGTTAGGTCTAGATGGATTTGTGTATCAAGTCCTGTACTTTCTTATTGGTCTTCTATATAGGTGCTCTATCCATTGAGAGTGGTGTGTTACAGTCATATATGATTAATTTAGAACTGTCAATTTCTCCATTCAAATCTGTCAATATTTGCTTCATATATTTTGGGCTCTGCTGTTTAGAGCATATATATGTATAATTGTCACAACTTCCTCTTGAATTGTCTCCTTTATCAGTATACAATGACCGTTTTCCCCTCATAACTATATTTGACTTACAGTCTATTTAATCTTAGTATATCCACCCCAGCTCTCCTTTGGTTCCTACTTGAATGGTGTAGTTCTTTCTATCCTTTCAACCTCAAACTACTTGTATCTTTGACTTTAAGGTGAGTCTCTTGGAGACAGCATATAAATGTATCTTGCTTTTTTATCCCTTCTATAATCTCTGCCTTTTGACTAGAGTTTAATTCAGTTACATTTAAAGTCACTACTCATAATACTGTACTTGTGCCATTTTGCTATTTAGGCTTTGTAGGCCTTATACTCCCTCTTCTGTTAATGTTTACTTTTATATTTGGTTTGTGTTGTACCATATTGTGTGCCTCCTCATTTCTATATGGATATATTTTCATCTATTTTCCTAGTATTTACTATGAAGTTAAAATTTAATATCTGTTCTAGTTTACTAATGCTTCCAGAATGCAAAACACTAGAGATAGATTGGCTTTTATAAAAGGGGGTTTATTTGGTTACACAGTTACAGTCATAAGGCCATGAAGTGTCCAAGGAAACATATCAACAATCATGTACCTTCACTGGAAGATGGACAATGGTACCTGGAAAACTTCTGTTAGCTGGGAAGACATGTGGCCAGCATCTGCTCCAAGTTCTGGTTTCAAAATGGCTTTCCCCCAAGATGTTCCTCTCTAGGCTTCAGCTCCCCAAAAACATCACTCTTAGTTACTCTTGGGGCATTTGTCTTCTCTTAGCTTCTCCAGACCAAAAGTCTGCTTTCAACAGCCATCTTCAAACTACCTCTCATCTGTAGCTGTGCTCTCATCTCAGCTCCTGTGCATTATTCAAATTGTCCCTCATGGCTGTATCTCCTCTTCAAAACATCACTCACAGCTGCACTGACTTCCTTCTGTTTGTCAGCTCATTTATATTCTTCCAGTAATTTAATTTAGACCCACCCTGAATGAGTGGGGTAATACCTCCAAGGAAATTATCCAATCAGAGTCATCACCCACAATTTGGTGGGGCACATCTCCATGGAAACACTCAAAGAATTACAATCTAATTAACACTGATAAGTCTACCCACACAAGACTACATCAAAGATAATGGCATTTGGGGGGACATAATACATTCAAACTAGCACAACATCCTAAACATATAACAATTATATTTGGTTTGATACCTAACTTCAATAGCATATATATACTTTTCCTATACCCCTAATATCTTTGTGCATTGTAGGTCGAAAAACCCAGATTTATCATTATTTTCCATGCATTTGCATTTATCTTAACTCTAGGAACTTAGAAGTGGAGTTACATATACAATACAATATAATAATACTGGCATTTATATTCATGCAAATGGTTACACTTACTACAAGTCTTTCTTTCTTTATACTGCTTTGAGCCATTCTTCAATGTTCTTTGCTTTTGGTCACAAATCCCATTAGCATTGCTTGTAGGTCAGGTCTAGTGGTGGACTCCCTCAGGTTTTGTTTATCTGAGAAAGTCCTAACCTCTCCCTATTTTTTTTGTAAAGAGTCTCACCAGATGTGGCAGTTATTTTCTGTCAGAACTTTAAGTATTTCAACCCACAGCCACCTTGCCTCCCTGGTTTCTGATAAGAAATTTTGACTCAATTTAATTGGGGCTCTCTTGTACAGAATACATTGTTTTTCTCTTGCAGCTCTCTCCACTCTTTTGATCTTTGCATTGGATAGTGTAATCAGTATATGATGGAGTGTATTTTCATGTTTATCTTGTGTGTTCATCTCTGTTCTTTGTTCATTTTCATGTCTCTGACAAAGTTTGAGAATTTCTCTGTCATTGTTTCTTTGACTATTCCTTCTGCACTCTACTCTCTTCTATATCTGGGTCTCCCATCATTTGTTTATTAATGAGCTTGATGTCCCAGTGCTGTATTTGGCCATTTTCAATTTTAATACTTTCCTTTCTGCTGATCCTTAGCATGAATTATTTCAAGTGTCTTAAATATCACTGATTCTTTCTTCTTCCTGCTAGAATCTACTCTTGAATCCTTTCTGGGCATTTTGGTCTTTGACTGCACTTCTGGTGGGTTCTTTCTTAAAATTCCTATCTCTTTACATAAACTCTCAGGTTGTTCACTCATTGTTTTCCTGATATCCTATAGTTCTTTCTCTATATTTTCTTCATCTTTTTGAGCATTTTAGAGAATATTTTTTGGGGTTAATGCTTTATAATTCAATTTTTGAGATATATTCACATACCATACAATCATCCAAAGTGTACAATCCATTGTTCACAATACCATCATATAGTTGTACATTCATCACCCCAATATATTTTTGAACATTTTCCTTGTACAAGAAAAAGTGAAAATAAAGATAAAAATAAAAGTAAAAAAGAACACCCAAATCATCCCTGACCTCACCCTATTTTTCATTTAGTTATTTGTCCCCATTTTTCTATGAAGGAAATTTAGAACTGTCACAAGGATTTCACAATCACAGTCAGGCCTTGTAGCGTTACATTGCCATAAAATCATCTTCAAGAGTCAAGGCTACATGGTTGCAATTTGATAGTTTCAGGTATTTACTTCTAGCTATTTCAGTGTATTAAAACCTAAAAATGGTTATCTATATAGTGCATAAGAATGACCACCAAAGTGAACTCTCAACTCCATTTGGAATCTCTCAGCCACTTAGATTTTATTTGTTTCATTTCACATCCCCCTTTTGGTGAAGAAGATGTTCTCAATTGCATGATGTTTGGCCCAGTTTCATCCTTGGGTGTCATATTCTGCATTGCCAGGGAGATTTATAACCCTGCGAGTCAGGTCCCACATACAGGAAAGGACAATTTGTTCACCTGCCGAGTTGGGTAAGCTGGAGAGAGAAGGCCACATCTGAGCAACAAAGAGATACTCAGGGGGAGATATTTTGGCACAATTATGGGCATGTTTAGCTCTCCTTTGCAGTAACAAGCTTTATAAGAGTAAGTCCCATGATACAGGTCTTGGAATATCAAAGCAACCATCCTCAATGTTTGTTAGAACATCAACAACAATCCAGGTGAGGAAGCCCAACACCAGTGCATTTTCCTCCAGCTCCTCAGGGGGGACTTGCATATGTATTTTTATTCTATGTCCAAATTACTTTGGGATGTGTCTCTATTTCACAATATCCTATGCAAACCTACCAGGATTCATTTCCTATTAAAAGTTCCATGTAATTTTTGTATTGGAACAAACTATGAGTTAAATTGTTTAGGAAATATAGATCTTGCACAACTAAACATCTCCTCCTTGGTCTCACATGGAATTTGAAGTTTTCAAATGCAATCAGTATTGTCCTTTACTCTGTGACATGATTTGCCCCAGTCTGAGGCACATCTGCTTCATTCGTATCTCTAGTTGAAGTCTGAAATCTTTTTTCAGCTTAAGAGTTGCTGTATGTGCTAATACTGACATTCATATCTGCCAAGTTCTAGCTCTCAGTTTCAGGTGTCACACAGATACCCAAAGTTCCAGGGATCAGTCAGGTTATACACAAAGCAGTCAACATCTCAGAATCTGGAGATAGCCATTACAATTCAGGAATAGATATGACTGTTGTATGAGCTTACAATGTAGGGACCATTACAATAAGCATTCCCCTGATAAGCTGTGCTCTAAGGTTCAATTCTGAGTTTACACATTATAGTTAGTCCATATTGGTGAGACATTATAGTGTTTGCATTTGTTTCTGGTGTAGTTCACTAAAAATGCTGTCTGAGGGTTCCATGCCCCTGTTGTGTGTCTCACAGCTTCACTCCTCACAGTTGTTCAATATTCCACTGTATGAACACACAACAGTTCACTCTTCTGTTCCTCAATTGATGTACCCTTAGGCTACCTCCTCCCATTGCAAATCATGCATACTGTCTCCTTAAACACCAGTGTGCAAATGTTCATTCATATTCCTGCTCACAGATCCTCCAAGTAAATGCAACCTGCTGAGTTTCAGGGCCTTAATGCACCCACATACTTAGCTTCTTTTGGAACCACCCATTGTCCTCCAGAAAGGATATAGCATTCTGTCTCCTAACCAACAGCAAATATGTACATCCCTCTCTCCATGTTTACACCAGGACTTGTATTCATTTATATTTTTCCACACAATTTTTAGAGCTATATTCATTACCATATAATTAACCACAGTGTACAGTTGTTCACAGTATAATCATACAGTTGTGAATTTATCACCAGTCAGCAATTGAACATATATAATAATATGGAAAAAGAGAGTTTTTATAGTGAATAATAAAAAAGATAAGAAAAAGAAAAAATATCATAGAATACAATAAAATAGTAAGGTCAGAAAACAACATCACAACCAAGAATCTCATATCCCTCTTTTATAGCCCCCTATCACACATATTTATCTTTGATATATTACCTTTGTTACATTTAATGGAAGCCTATTACAATGTTACTGTTGACCATAGACTGCAGTTTGCTTTGATTGTATTTTTCCCCAAGGCCACCCTCTTTCCAAAACTCTGCATAATGGAAATTAATTTGTTCTCCCACATGCAATAACTGTTTTATATTTGTACATTTAGTCACAATCATTGACCACTTCACTTTTTGCTAAGTTCAAGAGTCCCAGTCTTTATCTTCTATGTTTACCTTAGTTGTCATTCATGCCCTAGCCCACCTCTTTCAGCCTTAATCAGAGACATGTTTGTTCAGTGTAGTTACAATATTGTGCTACCTTCACACAGTATTATGCTATCTATTTCTGGATCTATACAATCAATCCTGCTGAACATTCTGTAGTCCTTCAGCATCAAATGCCCAGTTTCTACCCTCTTTCTATCTCCTGGTAGACTGTGTTATCAACTTTAGCTCTCAAATTTTGCTTCTTAATGTTAGATCATATTAGTGAGACCATACAGTATTTGTCCCTTTGTTTTTGGCTAAAATCACCCAGCATAATGTTCTCAAGGTTTATCCACATGATTATATATTCCAAGTCTTTGTTCTGTCTTACAGCTGCATAATATTCCATCATGTGTATGTAGCAGTTTGTTTATACACTCATTCGTTGATGGACATTAGGACTGTTTACATCTCCTTGCTATTTTGAATAATGCCATGGTAAACATTAATATGCAAATGCCTGTTCATTTCTTAACTTTCAGTTTCTCTGAGTATATAGCTAGTAATGGAATATCTGGGTCATATGGCAAATCTAAACTTAGTTTTCTGAGGAAATGCCACTCTGTCTTCCAGAGTGGTTATGCCTTTCTACATTCCCACCAAAAGTGAATGATTGTGGCTCTTTCTCCACATCCTCTCCAGCACTTGTAATTTTCTGTTTTTTTTTGAAAATGGCCATACTGGTATGTGTAAGATGATCTCTCACTGTGGTTTTCATTTGTATTTCCCTAATAATGAGTGAAGTTCAGCATTTTTTTTCATATTTTTGAGACATTTGTATTCCCTCTTCAGAAAAGTGTCTGTTCATGTCTTCTGTCCATTTTTTAATTAGAATGCTTTTCATTCTGTTGTTGAGTTTTAGTATTGCTTTACATGGAATATTAAACCCTTATCTAATATGTGGTTTCCAAATATTGTCTCCCATTGTGTAAGATGACTTAGTACTTTTCTGGCAAAGTCCTTTGATGTATAATACTGTTTAATTTTGAGGCAATCCCATTTGTCTGTTTGTTCTTTGGTTGCTCACACTTCAGGTGTAAGGTCTAGGAAACCACCGTCTATCACAAAATCTTCAAGAAATTGCCCTATGTTTCTTCTAAGACTCTTATGGTCTTATCACTAATGTTTAAGTCTTTGCTCCATTTCAGATTTATTTTTGTATAAGGTGTGAGATAGGGTTCCTCTTCCATTCTTTTGACAATGGATATCCAGTTCTTGAAACAAGATTTATTTAAGAGGCTTCTGTGTCTCAGTTGCTTTGGCTTGACTGCCTTATCAAAGATCAATTGTCTGTAGATGCAGGAGTCTATTTCTGAACACTTAATTTGATGACATTGGTTGATAAATCTATCCTTATGCACATACCATGCTTTCTTGAGCCCCATAGCTTTGTAATATGCTTCAGTGTCAGGCAGTGGGAGACTTCCCACTTTGTTCCTGTTTCTCAAGGTATTTTGGTTATTCAGGGCACCTTGCCTTTGCAAATAAATTTGGTCATTGGCTTTTCTATTTCTGCAAAGTAAGTTGGGATTTCAGTTGGCATTGCATTGAATATATAAATCAGTTTATGTAGAATAGATATCTTAATTATATTTAGTATTCCAGTTTATGGACATGGTATGTCCTTCCATTTTTTAAGGTCCTCTCCAAATTCTTTTAGCAGTTTCTTGTATTTTTCTTTGTAGAGGTATTTTGTGGCCTTCATTAAGTTTACTCCTAAATACCTGAATCTTCTGGTTGCTATTGTAACTAACTTTGTTCTTGATTTCTTCTTCTTGTTGCACATTATTTGTGTATAAGAACCTACATATTTTTGCATGTTGATCTTGTAGCCTGCAACTTTGCTTTATTCATTGATTAGCTCTAAGAGATTTGCTGTAGATTTTTTTCTGGATTTTCGACATATAGAACCATGGCATCTGTAAAAAGAGTGAAAGTTTTCCTTCTTCTCCAATTTGGAGGATTTTACTTTTTCTTGCATACTGCTCTATGTAGAAATTCCAGCACAATGTTGAATAACAATGGTGATAGTGGGCATCCCTGTTTTGTTCCTGAGATTAGAGAGAAAGGTTTCAGTTTCTCTCTATTGGGTACGATGTTAGTCATGGGGTTTTTGTATTTTGCCTTTATCATATTAAGAAAATTCCATTCTATTCCTATCCTCTGAAGTGTTTTCATCAAGAAAGGATGTTGAATTTTGTCAAATGCCTTTTCTGCATCAATCATGATGATCATGTGTTTATTCTGCTTTGATTTATTGATGGGGTGTATTATATTAACTGATTGTCCTGTGTTTAACCAGCCCTGTATACCTGGAATAAACCTTACTGGTCATGGTGTATAATTATTTTTATGTAATGCTGGATACAATTTGTGAGGTTTTACATTGGTATTCATTAAAGAGATTGGTCTATAATTTTCTTTGTACTATCTTTGTCTGATTTTGGTATTAGGGTGACATCAGCTTCATAGATTGAGTTTGGTAATCTTCCCACCTCTTCAATTTTTTTGAAGAGTTTGAGCAGTATTTGTGCTAATTCTTTCTGAAATGCTTTGTAGAATTCATATGTGAAGACACTTCATCCTGGACTTTCTTTTTGGGGAGCTTTTTGATAACTGACTCAATCTCTTTACTTGTGATTTGTTTTTTGAGGTTGTCTATTTATTCTCGAGTCAATGTTGGTTGTTTATGCTTTACTAGGAAGTTGTCCCTTTTATCTAAGTTGTCTAGTTTATTAACATGTAATTGCTCATAACATCTTATTTTTTTCTGCAGGGTTAGTATTGATGTTTCCTTTTCCATTTCTAACTGCATTTATTTGCTTTTGTTCATTCATATTCTCTCTCTCTCTCTCTCTCTCTCTCTCTCTCTTTCATTATCCTAGATTGGTGTCCATCAATTTTGTTGATGTTCTCAAAGGAAAAAATTCTGTTATGTTGATTCTCTCTCTGCTCCTATTCTCATTTTCATATATTTCTGCTCTAATCATTGTTATTTCTTTCCTTCTGTTTGTTCAGGGTTACTTTGCTGTTCTTTCTCTAGTTCTTCCAGGTGATCAGTTAATTCCTTAATTTTTGCTCTGTATTCTATTTTAATATAGGCATTTAGGGCAATAAATTTCCCTCTCCCATAAGTTTTGATATGTTGTGTTTTCATTGTTGTTTGCCTCAAAGTATTTACTAATTTCCTTTAATTTCTTCCTTTACTCACTAGTTTTCTGACAGTGTCTTGTTTAGCTACCATATATTGGTGATTTTTGCAATCTTCTGCCTGCTATTTGTTTCCATCATTCAATTATGAACCAAGAAAGTGTTTTTTATAACAATATTCTTAAATTTGTTGATATTCGCTTTGTGACCCAATATGTGATCTATCATAGAGAATGTTCCATGAGCACTTGAGTATAATCTGTGTCCTGCTGTTCTGGTATATAGTATTCTATAAATGTCTGTCAAGTCTAGTCCATCTAACATACAATTCAACATCTTCTTTCTTATTGATCCTCTGTCTAGGTGTTCTATCCATTGAGGAGAGCACTGTATTTAAGTCTCCAACTATTATTGTAGAGGTATCTACTTCTCCTTTCAATGTCCTCAGTGTTTTCCTCATGAATTTTGTGGCACTCAGGCTTGGTGAATAAATGTTTATGATTCTTATGTTTACTTGATCAATTGACCCTTTTATTAATATATAGTGTCCTTCTTTGTCTCTTTATTGTTTTACTTTTGAAGTCTAATTTGTCTTTTAATATAGCTACTCCCACATTTTTCTGGTTGCTGTTTATGTGAAATATCTTTTTTCAACCTTTCACTTTTAGTCTATATTTGTCCTTGTATGTAAATTGAGTTTCTTGTAGACAGTGTATAGATGGGTCCTGTTTTTTAATCCATTCTGCCAGTCTGTCTGTTATTGGGGAGTTTAATCCATTAACATTTAATGATATTACTGTAAGAGAAGTACTTTCTTCTACCAGTTTGTATTTGATTTTATATGTCATGTCTTCCTTTTTCCTCTCTCTCCTTTTTTCCTTCCTGATAATCTTCATTTCTACACTCTTCTCCAAATAACCCTCTCTTGTCTTTTCCTATCAGCATGTAGCACTCTCTCTAGTATTTCTTGTAGCACTGATCTCTTATTCATGGCCCCTCTCTGTGTCTGTTTGTCTGAAAATATTGTAATCTCTCCCTCATTTTTTGAAGACTGTTTTGCCAGATATAGAATTCTTGGTTGACAGTTCTCCTTCAATATCTTAAATATATCATACATCTGTCTTCTCACCCCCATGGTTTTTGCAGAGAAATCTGTACATAGTCTTATTGATCTTCTGTTGCATGTGTTAGATTGCTTTCCTCTTTCTGCTTTTAGAATTCTCTTTGTTTTTGGCATTGGACAATCTGATCAGTAAGTGTCTTGGAGTAGTTTTGTTGGGAGCTATTCTGTTTGGAATATGCTGTATTTCTTGAACTGGCAATCTTCTATCTTAAGTGTTGGGAAATTTTCAGTGAATAGTTTTTCTAATATTCTTTCTGCCCCCTTTCACCACTCTTCTCCCCCTTGGATACCCCTAACTCATATATTTGCATGTTTCATGATGTCATTCAGCTCCCTAAGACCCTGCTTGTATTTTTTCATTCTTTTAGCTGTCTGTTCTTTTGTATGTATGAATTCAAATGTCTTATCTTCCAGTTCACTGATCCTTTTTTCTGCCTGTTCAAATCTACTGTTGTATCCCTCCATTGTCTTTTTCATCTCCTCTATTATGTGCTTCATTCCTGTAAGTTCTGTCATTTGTTTCTTCAAGTTTTTGAATTCTTTATGGTCATCATGTCTTCCTTATATACTTCATCTCTTTTGGTATATCATCCCTCAGTTCACTAAATTAATGACTTAGTTTTGTTTGATCTTTCTTCAGTTCATTGAATTGATGTATCATTAGTGGCCTAAACACTTGTATCTCAGTTGAACTATTTGTTTGTTCCTTTGGCTGGTACATATTTTCATGTTTCCTAGTATGGCTCATTATCATTAAAATTAAACATATTAGAATAATGTTAAATACTTGCAACTCTTTAGTTAATGCATTACTGAAACATAAACACAGAATTTTTTTCTCAGCCACTGAAGATTTATTACATTTCATTTTTCATCCCCCTTTTGGTCAAAAAGATGTTCTCAATCCCATGATGCCAGGTCCAGATTCATCCCTTGGAGTCATACCCTGCATTGCCAGGGAGATTTAAACCCCTGAGAGTCAGGTCTCATGTAGGGGGGAGGGTAGCAAAATCACCCACTTAGGTGGCTCAGAGAGGCCCACATATGAGAAACAAAGTGGTATTCAGGGGAAGACTTAGGCACAATTATAAGCAGATTTAGCCTCTCCTTGTAGCAACAAGCTTCATAGGGGTCAGGTTCAAGACAGAGGCCTAAGCATATCAAGCCATCAGTCCCCAATGTTTCTGAGAACATCAGCCACAATCCAGGTGAGGAAGTCCAAAACCTTTGCATTCTCCTCCAGCTCTTCAGGGGGTCCCCAAATATATATTTTTAGTCTACACTCAAATAACTTTAGGATTGTTGCTATTTCATTCTAATCTATAGAGACCTACCATAGCTCACCTCCTATTCAAATTTCCATGCAATTGTAGTGTTTGAACAAACTGACTGTAGAAGCCATACTGTTTAGAAAATATAGATCCTACACCAAATAAACATCTCTTCTATTTGTCTCACTTGGAAGTTGAAGTTTGAACACAGTCAGTTTCAACATTTACCCTTTTGCCCAATTTGCTCTAGTCTTAATCAGATCTGCTTTATTCATATCTCTGATTGAAGTCTGGGCTGTATTTCAGCTTTTTTTAACAGTTGCTCTATGTGTTAATACTGATAGTCATATCTGCTGAGCTCTAGCTCTGAATTTCCAGTGTAACACAGATTCCCAGTGTTCCAGAGACCAATCAGTTTATACACTAAGTGATCAATATCTCAGCTTTTGGAAATAGCCATTACAATTCAGGAATAGATTAGACTGCTGTAAGAGCCTACAATCTAGGGACAATTAAAATAATTTCCCTGTTAGGCTGTGCTCTAAGATTTAATTCTGAGTTTACTGGTGAGGCATTATAGTGTTTACCTTGGTTTCTGGTGTACTTCTCACACATGCTGTCTACAGTTTGCATTCACCTTGTTGCATGTCTCACAGCTTCACTCCATCTCATAGTTGCTCAATATTCCATTGCATGCATACACCACAGTTTACCACTCTGTTCCTCAGTCAGTGTACCCTTAGGCTACGTCCACGCACTGCAAATCATGAATACTGCCCCATTAACACATGTGCAAGTGTCCATTTGTGTCTCTGCTCTTGGATCTCCCAAATACATAGCTCATAATGAGGTTGTAGGACCTTATAACCCCACATACTTAGCTTCTTGTGGAGCCCCCACAGTGACCTCCAGAAAGGTTACAACATTCTGCCTCCTCACCAACAGTAAACAGGTGCATCCCTCTCTCCATGTTTTCAACATCACTTATACCTCTATTTATATTTTTCCTACATTCTTATAGAGATATATTCACATAACACACAGCCATTCATTGTGTACAATCATTTGCTCACAGCATCATTATGTAGTACATTTATCACCACAGTCAGCACTAGAACATATTGATTATTATGAAAAAGTGTTTTTATTTTGGTGAATAATAAAAAAGATAATAAAAATAAAAATAAAAATGTCATATAATACAGTATAAAGGTAAGGACAAAAAACAATACCAATACCAAATATCTCATATCCCTCCCTTATATCCTACTTTCATACACATTTAACTTTGACATATTGCCTTTGTTAAATTTAATGGAAACATATTGGAATGTTACTGTTGACCATAGATTCCAGTCTGCTTTGTTATGTTTCTTCCAAAATACCATCCCTTTTTCAAAACTCTGCATGGTTGACATTCATTTGTTCTCCTTCATGTGAGAACATTTTTATATTTGTACATTTAGCAAGAGTCATTGGCCACTCCAGTTTTTGCCAAGTTATACAGTGCCAGTATTCATCATCTGTCTTTACCTCTGGTGTCATACATTCCCCTATCCCACCTCTTTCAGCTTTACTCACAGACATATTTGTTCCATGTACTGACAATATTGTGCTACCATTACACAATATTTTGCTATTTCTGGATCTATACAATCAATCCTGCTGTATATCTCTGTAGTCCTTCAGTATCAAATGCCCAATCTCTACCCTTTTCCTATCTCCTGGTAGCCTGTGTTATCAGCTTTTAACTCTTGAAGTTTTCTCATTAGTCTTATTTCTTTTAGTGAGACCATAAAATATTTGTCCATTTGTTTCTGGCTAATTTCACTCAACACAATGTCCTCAAGTTTCATCCGTGTTATTATGTATTCCATGTCTTTGTTATGCTTACAGCCGCTTAATATTCCATCCTGTGTATATATCACAGTTTGTTTATCCACTTGTCCATTGGTGGACATTTGGACTGCTTCCATCTCTTGGCAATTACAAATAATGCTGCAATAAACATCAATCAGTAAGACATAATTTTTAATAAGAATTCCCAGAATAGGAGTGGGACACTTTGGGATTATTAAGAAGGAGTGAGGAAATGGTATACTATGGAGGGAATAGGGCAAAGGAGGGGTTTGTAGGGGCCTAGAGATTATAGCATCTATTTCTATAATGGAGACTGGAGAGTGAATCAGTGGCTTGGAGAGTAAAGGAATGAAACAATTTTAACTGCAACTGAGAGCATTACCCATGGTATCATCAGTGTGATGTTGGTGACTGGAGCTTTTTCAGTACCTGGACAATTCAATTGTCCATGGTGAGCCTCAGGAGATTGAGGAGCTTGAGCTGTGGATCAGATTGGCTTTGAGAGTTTGATATACTCTGGCTGGGAGGGGCCTGAAAGCAGTCAGACTCAGTGGCTTCCCTGTTTGCAAAGTGGCTGGGCTCAAGTTTTTTTTTCTTTAAGTCTTTTGCTAATAATTGTCACATCTACTTGTAAGAGTTAGCTTTGGCTTATGTTTTCTCCTGCTCCTGGTGACAGCACTTCAGGTTTTTATTATTAAACACTTTGAAGGCTAGATTTTTGGAGTTTGGGGGGAAGATTTTAATTTTTAGAGTTTGCAGCATATTTCAGAAGTGGCTTGAGAAATGAAGTGAATATTTAGAAGTAGGTAGCCTAGGCATGTCAGGAAACAGATAAGCATAGCACAGGAGGGCATTTCTAAGACAGGAGACAAAAAAGGAGTTTTATAATATGAGTTTAGGTGCTGTTTAGTTTGGGAAAGGTCAGAAAGGGAGAGAAGGGAACATCGATGCAGATGGGCCCCTCTGGTCCAGTCACTTCTTGCAAAGGAAGGATAGGCTGTTGTCAATAGAAGCAGGTTCTTTGTGGGGAAGAAAAGAGGGTTGATATTCTTAGGTGGAATCTAGAGATGTGGGAGGGTTGTATACTGGCTGTGGTTTAACAGCAGTTTCACCTTGGTTAGGAGAGGCTGTGTAAGGAGACAAAGGAGGGGAAATGTGGCAGCTGCAGTAAGGCCCTAGCAGGAATGGGGTGCAGCAGCATCAGTGGCATGGAGCTCCAGCAGGGCTGGGTGGCCACTGAGCACAGTGACTGCTGGGGGATGAAGCCAGGTGAGGAGCTCAAGAATACTTGAGGAGAAAGTTTTGGGAGGAGGAGGAGAGGATTTGATGAGTGGAACAAGTTTGGCAGAAAGAGGGGCAGAGAGAGAGGGAGAGAATAGGGGCGACTGTACAGGTTGTAAAAGGCCTGGACATATGGGATTTCACCACTTTTGGCAAGATGTTGACAATATTTATCAAGGTTGAATGAATTTGGAGGGGAAGTCAAGGGTTCAGTTTTTTGGCCAGGTTTATCTATATTTTGTCTGTGTGGCCCATGACCACATGCACATGAGGGTGTACAGGGTAAGGAGAAATCCCATCTTCCAAGCTGAGGAACAATCAAGAGGGCATCCATACTTGAGAGTTCCCAATCTCCAGTGCAGTGATGGAGGAGAGGTTGGGATCATCCCACTGTACTACTCATCCCTAGGGTTCTGGACCCAAACTGGGGTAGCACTCACCTAGAGCTAGGATTCCCATGAATGTTGTGTCAGTCAACACAGAGAGTACTGGAGAGAGAGAGAGAAGGCAATTTCTCATTACCCTGAGATTATTTGCTGGTGGTGGGTGTTGGAGTCAGGCAAATGGGTTCAGACCTGCCTGATGGAGATTTTGTCTCTTTTCTTGATCCCAGGGTTCAGTGACAATATATGTTAGGTTTTTCAATTCAGAAGAGAAGAGATGAAAACTTGTTCAAAAGTAGTTTTATTGCCTGGCTTTTCACAGACCATCTGAAGCCTAAGAAAATGGCAACAGCCTTCATTTCCTTTTAAGAGTTTTGAATATTTGTGCATAGAAACAGCTGATTTTATTTGTTGATATTTTACCCAACAATATTGATGATTTCATTCATTTACTTTAGTTAGTTTTGGTTCATTTTTTGGGGATTATATACATCAAGGATCTTGTCATATGAGAATAGAGAACTTTTACTTCAATTCCAATTTTGATACTATTTGTTTCTTATTCTTGCCTAATTACACTGCCTGGAATTTCCAGCACACTGTTTAATAGCAGTGGTCAAATTGGGAATCCTTCTATTGTTCCTGAGGTTGGGGCAAAACTTTCATTTATCCATTAATTACTATGATATTAACTGTGAGTTTTCCATAAATACATTTTCATGAAATTTTTAACCATGAATGGGTGCATAATTTTGTTAAATCATATCTCTACATCAAATAAGATGATCATATGCAATTTAATTGTTTTCATTTTATTCTATTAATGTGGTTTATTAGATTGATTTTCTTTTTTTGAACTCCCTTGTCATACTGAGATATTTCACTCTTTGTTTTGGTGCATAATACATTTTATATTACATTGGAAATTGTTTGCTGGATTTGTTGAGGATGTTTTGCATGTATATTTTATGCAATTTTATTGAGACATAATCATAAAACACACAGTCAAATTGTACACTCAGTTATTCATGGTATTGTCATATAATTGTGCTTTCATCATCACAAACTTTGAATACTTTTGTTACTCAAAAAAAAAAATTAAAACAGAAAAGAACACCCAAAAAATCCCATTCCCCTCCTCCCCACATTGTTCATTTACTTTTTTAATACAGTTTAATTGAGACATATTCAAACACATGCTATAATCATCCAGTGTAAAATCAATTACTCACAGCACTAACATACATCACCAGAATCAATTTTTGAACATTTTCCTTACCCCCAAAATACAAATAAAAGCATAAGGAACTCAAATCTTTCCACCCCTTCCATCCTACCATATTCTTCATCTAATTTTTATCCCCATTTTTCCACTCATCTGTCCATATCCTGGATTATGGGAGTGCAAGCCACAAGGTTTTCATAGTCACACAGTCACACTATGCAATCTATATAGTTATGCAATCCTCTTCAAGAGTCAAGTTCACTGGGGTGCAGTTTGACAGCTTCAGGTATTTTACTCTAGCCATTCCAACACACTAGAGACTAAAATGTGATATCTATATACTGCATAAAAATACCCTCCAGAGTGATCTCTCAACTCCTGTTGAAATCTCTCAGCCACTGGAACCTTATAGTATTTCACCTCTCTTCCCCTTTTTGATCAAGAAGATCCTCTCAATCCCAAAGTAGTGGGTCCAGGCTCATCTCCAGGAGTCATTTCCCTCATTGCCAAGGGATTCAAATCCCTGAGAATCACATCCCATATGGGGGGAAGTGTAGTGAGTTCACATGACTAGTGGGCTTAGTGAGATTAGGGGCCATATCTGAGCAAAAAAGAGACTCTCTGGGGGGTACCCCTAGGCAAAATTATAAGTGGGCTTAGCATCTCCCTTGTAGTAACTAGCCTCATAGGGGAAAACCCCCTTATCAAGGGTTTGGCCCCCTAAATTTGCAGTACTCAATGTTTGTGTGAAAATCAGCAATAGCCCTGGTGGGGAAGTCCAACACTTCCACATTTCTCCCCAGCTTCTCAGTGGATCTCCACAAATACACTTATACTCTCTGCCCATATCACTATGGGACATATTGGGATTTCACTGCAGCCTGTACAAATGCACCAATCCCACTTCCCATTTAAAGCACCATGCACCTATAGTGTTCAAACCAACTGATTATACAAGTTAAATTGTCTAGTGTTCTACAGAAAATATAGATCCTGCACTAGATAAACACCTTCTTCCTTGGTCTCACACATACGTTGTAATTTTAAAACCCAGTCAGTATCATCCTTTACCCTTGGGCCTGATTTGCCTTTGTCCTAACCAGATCCTCTTCATTCATATTTATAATTAAAATCTGAATTCTTTTTCAGCTCTTTCAATAGTTGTCAAATGGGGTAACACTGATATTCATAGCTGCCAAGATCTAGCTCTGAGTCTCTTGTGTCACAAATATACCCAAAGTTCCAGTGACCAATCAGGTTATACACAAGGAGCTCAGCATCTCAGGATTTAGAGATAACTAATACAACTCAGGTATAAATGTGACTATTCTAAGAGCTTGCAATCTAGGGATGAATACAATAAGCATTTCCCTGATAAGCTGTACTCTAAGATTCAGTTCTTAGAGTTTACATACTATAGTTAGTCCATATTAGTGAGGCATTACAATGTTTCTCCTCTCATTTCTGGCATGCTTCACTCAAAATGCTTTACTCAAAGTCCATTCACTTGTGTGTCTCACAGCTTCATTTCTTATTGTAGCCACTCAATATTCTATTGCTTGCATACACTACAGTTCACCAATCTGTTCATCAGTCCGTGTATCCTTGGGCCACCTCCATCTATAGCAAATAGTGAATATTGCTGCCATATATACCAGTGCATAAATGTCCATTTGTGTTCCTTCTCTGTGATCTTCCAAGTATATACACCATACTGAGATTGCAAGACCTTGATCCCCACATACCTAACTTTTGTGGGACCATGCTACTGTCCTCCAGAGAGCCTATGCCATTGTACTTCCCACCAACAGTGAATTCATACTTCTCTCTCTCCACATTCTCTCCAGCACTTGTGTCCCTCTGTTTAATTTTTCCTTGCAGTTTTATAGGGATATATTCAAATACAATGCAATCATTCACAGTGTAAAATCAATTGTTTACAGTATCATCATATGGTTGTGCATTCATCACCAAAATTAGCACTTACACAGGATCATTACTCAAAAAAATGAATTTAAACAAAAGAATAATTAAAAGGATAAAAGGAAAAGTTAAAATAAAATAAAACACAGCAATAAGGTCAGTCAACAACAACACTACCAAGAATCCTGTACCCTTCCCCAAACCCCTCCCTCCCAGACATTCAGCTTTGGCATATTGCCCCTGTCACATTTAATGGGAGTATACTATGTTTTGTTAACCCCAGACCCAAGTTGCATTGGTTACATTCTTTTCCCTAATACCCATTTTCAACATCCCATATGGTTACCTGTCATCTCTTCTCCCCATTTAAAAATATTTTTACATTTGTTTAGTCACCATATTTGACCACACTAGGTTTCACTGAGCTACACAGTCCTGGTCTCTACTGTTCACCCTTCCATCTGGTATCAGATGTGCCCCCAGCCCTCCTCCCTCAATGCTACATACAAACATCCTTAGTCAGTACACCTACAATACTGTGTTACCATCACACAACACTGCACTCTCTATTTCTAGATCTACACAGTCAATCCTCTTGCAAAAATCCTCAACAAAATACTCTCAAATCAAATCCAACAGCACATTAAAAGAATTATACACCACGATCAAGTGGGATTTATTCCAGGTATGCAAACAAGGCTGGTTCAACAAAAGAAAATCCATTAATGAAATGCACCATATCAATAATTTGAAACAGAAGAAACACATGATCATCTCAATCACTGCAGAAAAGGAAATTGACAAGATTCAACATCTTTTCTTGATGAAAACACTTCAAAGGATAGGAATAGAAGGAAGCTTTCTCAATATGTTAAAGGTAATATATGAAAAACCCACAGCTAACATCATACACAATGGGAAAAGATAAAGCTTTCCCTCTAAGATCAGGAAAAAGACAGGGATCCCGAATGTCACTATTGTTATTCAACTTGTGCTGGAAGTTCTAGCTAGAGCAATTAGGTGAGAAAAATAAATAAAAGACATCCAAATTGGAGAAGAAAAATTAAAACTTTCACTGTTTGCGGATGACATGATCCTCTATGTAGAAAATCCAGAAAAATCTACAGCAAAGGTACTAGAGCTAATTAATGGATACAGCAACATTTCAGGCTACAAGATCAACATGCAAAAATAAGGATTTTTTCCTATACACAAATAATGAGCAACAGGAGGAGGAAATCAAGAAAAACAATCATTAACAATAACAATCCAAAGAATCAAGTATTTAGGAATAAACTTAACCAAGGCCACAAAAGACCTATACAGCAAAAACTACAAAGAACTTCAAAAACTACAAAAAATGCATATATATTCTTCAGGGAAATTAGTTTGTATTTTTCTTTTCTTGCAGTGCTTTTTTTGTCCTCTGTATCAGAGTAATGCTCCATAAGACCATAAGTTAGGAAGTGTTCCTTTGTCCTCTTTTTCATAAATGTTTGAGAAGGATTTATATTAATAATCCTTTAAATATTTGGAAGCATTCAGTGGTGAAGCTATCTGATCCCAAATTTTTATTTATTGGGAGACTTTTATTACTGAATCAATCTCTTGACTTGCTGATGTTCAGTTCAGATCATCTATATTTTATTGAGTCAGTATTATTAATTTTCAGTGTTTTTGGAATTAATCCACTTCTCTTGTATTTTTCATGCTTTTTCCCATCTTTGTTCATATAATTTGTTCATAGGATTCTTTTGTAATCATTTTAATACTTCATGGCTTTTGACATTTGCACACTTTTATTTCTGATAATTCTTATTCTTCTGTTTGTTGCCATTTGCATTTTCATTTTTTCTATGGTCAGTCTATCTAGATGTTTGCCAATTTAATTGCTCTTTCCAAATAACTAACATTTAATTTTGTTAATGCTCTCTTTTTTATTCTCTGTTTCATTAATGTCTACTCTAGTCTTTTTATTTATTTCCTTCTGCTTTCTTTGGAGTTACATTGCTGTACTTTATTTTCTATGGCTATGCAGTTAAGCCTTTGGTTTTCACATATTTCTCTTTTCAATGTATGCATTTAGGCCTATAAATTTCCTTCTGAGAACTGCCTTTACTGCACCCAATTACATTTTTTGCATGTTATGAATAAATATGTGTGTTTGTGTATATATATTATTGAGATTGTTAATATAACATACAACTATCCAAAGATCCAAAGTGTACAATGAACTGCCAATTTTACCATCATACAGCTGTGAATCCATCAATAAAACTAATTTTTCTCAATTTTTAGAACATTTCATTACTCCAGAAAAGAAATAAAGACAAAAAAAGGAAACTCAAATCCTCCCACACCCCTAAACATGCCCCCTCCATTGTTGATTCATAGTTTTGGTATAGTACATTTGTTACTGTTGATGAAAGAATGTTAAAGTACTACTAATGGCAGTAAATAGTTTGCAATAGGTATTTGTTTTTCCTATATGCCCCTCTATTATTAACTTCTAGTTATAATAACATACATTTGTTCTAGTTCATGAGAGAGATTTCTAATATTTCTATAGTTAATCATGGACATTGTCTACCACAAGATTCACTGTTTTATACATTCTCATCTTTTAAGCTCCAACTTTCCTTCTGGTGACATGCATGACACTGAGCTGATCCTTTCCACCACCTTCACACAGCTATCAGCACTGTTAGTTATTCTCACATCATGCTACCATCACCCTGTCCATTTCCAAATATTTTAATTTCAATTTAGTTGAACATTCTGCTCATAATAAGCAAGCACTCCCTATTCTTTAGCCTCATTCTATATCCTGGTAACTTATATTTCATGTCTATGAGTTCATATATTATAATTAGTTCATATCAGTGAAACCATGCAATATTTGCCTTTATGTGTCTTATTTCACTCAATATAGTGCTTGTAAGGTTTCTTCAACCCATTTCTTTTGAGATGGTTTTGTCCACACACCGTACATTCCATCTTAAGTAAACAATTGTTGGTTCCCTGTATAGTCATGTATTTTTCTATTCAGCACCATTGCCACTATCTATATAAGGACATCTCCATTTCTTCCACAAAGATGGAGGCAGAGTCAAAGAAGGGAGAGAGGCAAAAGAAAAAGAAAAGGAAAACAGAGAAAAACAAACACAAACAAAAAAACTTGACAGCTGGAAAGCAACAAATGAAAAGATAGCATTAACCTAATGTAGAATAGAGAGTCAGGCAACATCACCAATGCCAGGAATTCCATACCCTTCCCCTATTTGCCATGCCTTACATACATTTAGATTTGGTATATTGCCTTTGTTATATTAAATGAGACATAACATAATGCTTCTCTAAATTATAGTCTCTAGTTTGCATTGGTTTTATTTCCACCTCAATCCCACCCTATTTTTAACACCTTGCAGTGGTGGCATTCATTTCTTCTACCTCATGTAAAAACACATTTCTACCTTTTATTACAATCATTGAGCACCCTAGGTTTCCCTGGGTTACACAGTCCCAGAATTTATCCTTCATCTATTATTCTGGTTTCCCACATGGTCTCAACCTTCCTGTTTCAAATATACAGCTGTCTTTGTTCAGTATACTCACAATGCTGTGCTACTATCCCCCAAAATTATTTAGCAAACCTCTCACTCCTGTCTTTTCCTTTGTGTCTTCAGTGCTTCCTTTAGTGTTTCCGGTAGAGCAGGTATCTTTTTCAAAATCTCTCTCTTTGTCTGTTTGTCAGAGAATATTTTAAGCTGTCCCTCATATTTGAAGGACAGCTTTGCTGGATATAGGTTTCTTTGTTGGTGGTTTTTCTCTTTCAGTATCTTAAATATATCACCCCACTTCCTTCTTGCCTCTATGGTTTCTATAGAGAAATCACCACACAGTCTTATCAAGTTTCCTTTGTATGTGATGGATCACTTTTCTCTTGCTACTTTCAGGATTCTCTCTTTATCTTTAATGTTTGATAATCTGATTTTTAAGTTTCTTAGTGTCATCCTTTTCAGATCTATTCTCTGCAGTACACTGCTCTTGTAGGATCTGTAATTTTTTCATAAGAGATTGGAAATTTTCATTGATTATTTCCTCTATTATTGCTTCTCCTCCTTTTCCCTTCCCTTCTTCTGGGACACCAGTTATACATATATTCTTACTTTTTATTTTGTCCTTAAGTTCTTGGAGACATTGCTCATATTTTTCCATTCTTTTCTCTATCTGTTCTTTTGTGTGTAGCCTTTCAAGTGCCTTGTTGTCCAGTTTCTGAGCATTTTCTTCTGCCACTTGAGATCTGCTGTTGTAATTTTCCACTGTGTCTTTCATCTCTTGTGTTGTGCCTTTCATTTCCATAGACTCTGCCAGTTGGTTTTTTGAACTCTCTATTTCTCCCTTATGTACACCCAGTGTTTTCATTATATGGTTCAAGTCTTTTGCTACATCTTCCTGAAACTTTTTGAATTGACTTATTACTTGTTTCAATTCCTGTATCTCAGTTGAAGTTTAAGTTTGTTCCTGAGCACTGCCTTTACTTGATCCCATTACTTTTGATATATTCATTTCTTATTTTTGTTCATCTCAAGATAAGTACTGATTTCCCTTGTGAATTTTCTTGTGCCTATTAATTGTTTAAGAGTCTGTTATTTGGAACTTAGAATAGATAATGAGATCTTGTTATTCTCTACTTGTTAATGTAATATTCTGATATATACCAGAGTAATTTGGACATAAAGTAAAAAAAAAAAAATTTGCAGAATTCCTTGAGGGACTGAAGAAAAATGTGGAAACTATGAAATTCCCTCTCTGGGTATCTCCTTATATTCTCTAAAACATCAGGGACTCCCTTAATCTTTATGCTTGTCCTTATATAACTTATCTTATAATTGTGAAGCTAAGCATACTTATTATTATGCCTGAGTCACCCCCAGAGAACATTGTTTGCTGCCTAGCTATGGTTTCTCTCTCACAGTCATCTCTGCAAATAAACACACTAACATCCCCCATATGAGACATGACTCCCAGGGATGAAACTTGCCCTGCATCATGGGGTTGTGAATGCCTTCATGAACAAAAGGAGGGAATGAAACAGAATACATTTTCAATGGCTATGATATTTCAAATAGAGCCAAGAGGCCATTCTGGAGGTTACTCTTAGGCAAGCTTTAGTCAGATATTGCAATTTGCCATTGTATGCCAGACACCAACCAACCATTCCTGAAAACCCTAAAGAAAGACCTGGGATCTATCTAAGACTATATAAAAGTCAACTTAAGTTTATTGTTTCAGAAACATAAAGCCTCCAGATTGTTCCTATGCCAGATAAGCCCTGAAACCTAGTGGTACCAGTCTCTTCAAGTACATCAACCTGTTTCGATCCTTACTGTGTAGTGTTGACACCCTTTCAACATGACATAGTTAGATGGTCATTTCCATGATATCCAGAAATTTAAGAGAATGATTAGGAGGGAGGAGTTGTCATGGAGAAGTAAGGATTTAACAAATGAGTGTGACTTCTGACTCATATAGATATTTATTTTTAGCTTCTAGTGTATTAGAGTAGCCAGAAGGAAATACATGAAATTGTTGAACTGTATTTCAGTAGCCTTGATCTTTGATACTGATTGTATAACCATATGAACTTTGTCTTGTGAGTGTGATTGTTAAAACCTTGTGACTGACAACTCCTTTATCCAGTGAATAGGTAATGAGAATTAAGAAAAGAGATACATAAATAATAATAAATAAACATTTGGGAATATGAGAGAAAGTACCTCTGTGTAAACTATGGACATTAGTGAATAGTACTACTTTAATAATCTTTCATAACTTGTAACAAATTTATCCATCTCTTAAAAAAGTAGAATTGCAAAAAATTGCCATCATTAATTGTAACAAATTTTCCACACAAATGCAAGTGTTGATGGTGAAGTGGTGTATGGCAGTCCTGTATTTTATGCATAACTTTATGCCTAATCTCATAACTTCTATAATAAAAAAGAGTGCATTATTTGACATCCATGTATTTGTGGATTTTCTTGTTCTCTGCCTGCTAATGCTTCCCAAATTCATTCCATTGGCATCTGAAAAGATGCTTTGTATGATTTCAATCTTTGCATGTTTATTGAGGCTTCTTTTTCTGACAAAACATGTGGTCTATCCTAAAGAACAGTGCATGTGTACTTGAGAAGAACCTGTGTTCTGCTTTCTGGGGTGTAATGTTTTGTATATATCTGTTGGGAGTAGTTTATTGATCATATTATTCAAGTTCTCTCTTTCCTAATTGATCTTCTCTCCAGATGTGCTATCTATTGGTGGAAGTGTTGTATTACAGTCCCCAACTATTATTGTAGAGATACCTATTTCTTCCTTCAGATTTCCCAGTGTTTGCCTCATGGTCAGGTGCCTGAATACTTATGATTGTGATTTCTTCTTGGTTAACTGAAGTTTTTATTAATATATTTTCCTTCTTTGTTTCTTATTACAGCTTTTGACTAAAGGTCTATTTTGTATTACATTAGTATAGCTAGAAAAGCTCCCTTTTGGTACTATTCACACTGATAATTTTCTTCTAATCCTTCAAGTTCAAGCTATTTGAATCTTTATATTTAAGGTATATCTCTTGTAAACAACACATACTTGGATCATGATATTTTATTCCTTTGTGAATATTTCTTTTGACTGGGGACATTAATCTTTTAACATTCAGCATTATTACTATAAAGGCAGTAATTATTTCCAACATATTGTCAAGTGGTTTTTCTTATATGTCTTTTTTCTTTCTTCCCTTTACTGCTGCCTCCTTTCCATATAGTTTATCTTTTATGAAGTATCTCATACCTTTCTCATTTTTGATCTGTATATATTTTAAAGTAATTTCTTTATGGTTACTCTGTGGTTTCTATTACAAACCTACATCTGTAGCCTACTAATTTGAAAAGATTTCCACTTACATTAGTAGCAACCATGACCTCCACTCTGATGTATCTTTATTTCCCCCTCTTTCTGTGGTTTTGTTCAACATTACCAATTAATATACCATGACATTGTTATCAAGAAATGCAACCCTTTGTTAATCAATTATGTTCTAACACTTATAGTATTGTAGAGTAGAATTCTATGTTGAGGACACAGTACTATTGTGTTTTGCATGTCCTCTCTCTTTACACCAACTAGGAAGGTAAAATCACTGTCCTCGAGACTATGTGGGACCTGATTTCTAGGGATGTAAATCTCCCTGTCAAAATGGTACATGACTTCTGGGAAGGAGCCTGGACCCAGCATTGTAGGATTGAGAAAACCTTCTTGATGAAAAGGGGGAAGAGAATGAAACAAAATAAAGTTTCAGTGCCTGAGAGATTTCAAAAAGTGTTGATTGTTCATTCTGAGGGTAACTTTGATGCATTATATAGATATCTCTTTTAGATTTTAGTTTATAAGAATAGCTAGAAGAAAATATCTGAAACCATTGAACTGCAATCCAGTATCCTTGATTCTTGTATAACTATAGAGCTTATATGGTGTCACTCTGTGATTGTTAAAACTTTATGGCTCACACTGCCTTTACCCAGTGTATGGATAAATGAGTAAAGTTAAGATAAAAATTAAATGAATAATGTGGGGAGGGGCATGGAATGTTTTGCATGTTCTGTTTTATATTAATTTTAATCTTAATTTTTTGGAGTAATGAAGTTGTTCAAAAATTGATTGTGGTGATGAATGCACAATTATATGATGCTACAGTGAACATTTGCACACATTGGAACATTGTATGGTATGTGAATGCATTTCAATAAAATTGCATTAAAATAATACTTAATGATTACAGGCTGCTTAAACCCTAAGATTGGGAACAAGGAAATGAGCTCCATTCCCAAACCACCTAGCCATATTAAGAAATCATAAAATATGAATCATAAAACTGCAATTTTCTCTTCAGAGAGAACATGATTTTCCATATAAATTTCTCAAGGAAACTACACAGAAAAATAAACTTCCTGGAACTAACAATGTTTTGCAGAAGCAAAGGTTTCAGGATCAACACCTAAGAATCTTCTAAGTAATAGCAATGAAAAACTTGAAAGCCAAAATGAAAGAGAATATTACAGTTAAGTACAATACTAAAGGGAAATGAAATACTAAGATAAACATCTAAATGCAATATGTACAAAATCTGTAGGCTGCAAACTGATGTTTGATGAAAGATATCAAATATCTTACTAAGCTGAGATACACAAAATGTTTATGGAGTACAAGAATCACACTTAGGTTCCACTTTTTACACTGATCTATACATTTATGAGAATGCTAGTGAAAACATCAGCAGGCTTTTTGTATGTCTAGATTAACTGATTTTACATCTTACATAACAAAGTCAAGAAAACTAGAATAGACAAAACAATTTTAAAGAAGAATAGATCTGGATGAATCACACCTATTTTAAGACTTATTCTAAGTGTAAAATTTTGGAGTATTATTGACAGATTAACAAGGGTATCAATGTATATATGCAGATAGCACTGTAACACATACAAATGTGGTCATTTGATTTTTGAAAAAATATAAATGCTGTTTAATGGAAAAATAATATGTTGAAAAATTTATGTGGGAATCTTTGGGCATCCATATGCAAAAGAAAAGAGAGGTCTTTGATCTAAACCTCACAAAGTATGCCAATAATTAACTCAAAATGTCAAATGTCAATTGATAAAATTTTTCAAAGAAAATCATCATGAACAAAGTTGACAAAGAGTTCTTAAAAAAGACACCAAAATTACAATTCAATAAGGGGAAAGCATACATTTGAATTCATTAATTTTTTAAAATATTCTCTGAAAGACAATGAAAAGACAAGGAATAGATTGGGAGAAAATATTTGCAAATCACATATTTGATGATCGAATATCATATAGAACATTACAAGGTCACTTAAAGTTCAAGAGGGAAAAGATAAACAACACAATTAGAAATGGACAGACACTTCACCAAGAGTATAAATCATGCAAATAAGCACATAAAAAGGTGTTCATCATCAGTAGCCATTATGCAAAAGCAAACTTATGGAAAAGTTCCATTTTTCCCATTCTTTTTTCCATCCATTCTGTTTGTAAAATTTCAGCTGTCTTCTCATTTGCTGATTCTTTTTAATGCTTGTTCAAATCTGCTGTTGTATGCCTCTAGTGTATTTTAATCTCTTTAATTGTGTGTTTCATTCCTATCATTTCTGTTGTGTTTCTTATTTATATTTTCAAATTCTTCTGGCCACATAGCATCTTGTTAATATCTTTTATCTCTTTATCCATATTTTTTCCATCTTCTTGAATTGACTTATGATATTTGAACAATTTTGATTTTCCAAATTCTTGTCTCCTCTGAAGTTTTAATTTATTCCTTTGACTGGCCATACTTTCTGCTTCTTGGCTTGGCTTGTAATTTTTTGCTGTTATCTAGGCATCTGATTATCTTGATGATTTTAATTTGGAGGTCAGTTTCTCTTTCATAGCTAGGGTTGTCTTGTTGATTACTTAGTGCTAGGCTCTTCTTTGCCTCTTGGTTCAACTTACTCTAGACTTAGAATAGCTCAACTGTTTTCACCTTATTCATCTGATTCTTGACCTATTCTTATTGTAAAATTTTTGAGATTTCACATTTTGTACAGTTGTTTCATCCCTAGGATAAAACTTATTTTACCCTGTTCCTTCTCTGGGAATGTTGAGCTGTTCTATTTAGTTTTTACTTGCCTCTATACTTTGTTATCCCTCCTTTCATTTTCTCTAGCTGCTTTGGCCTAGAGGGCAAATTCAAGGAGAAACACCACTCCAGAAAGGACTTTCAGAAGTCAGTATTCCCCCATGAAAGTCTGGTTCCAAAGACTGCAATATAATTTGGGACATTTTTGGTAATGGTAGTAGCACTAGTGTGTTAATTAGAAAATTAGTATTTTCATAGACTATGGAAAATGATGAAATACAGTGATATATTTGAGAAACCAGTATTTTTACTATGGGAATAAGAACTGAAAAATATGATGTGATATAAGACAGGGTACTATGGAATATTTGATTTATGTTTATTTGGAATTGAGATAAATATTTTTATCTTATTAAATCCTAAAATATACATTTAGGCATGTGTGCCTTAAATTAAAAATAATTTATGAGTATTTAAAATCTCATAGGTAATCAATGAACTGCTCAAAAATAGAGCTAAAAGTTATATGCTAAGTTAAGATTGAAATATCACTCATTTGGATCTAAATCATAAAAACACAATTTTCATGTTCATGGTATATAGTTTTAACTCCATAAATGTGTGTAATAATACATTAAAGTAGTGTTAATATTTACTTCTCTATCATGAAAAATGAAAATTTGTGGAAAGTTGGTTGTATAATCATATTTTACAGGAATGATTTTTCAGGTTATAGTAAAAAATGCTAAAAACATTAAATTATTACTGCTTTAGCCTGGCAATACAGTACCTAGAAAAAACTTTTTTGTAACTTATTCTATGATATTAAAAAAACATAGAATTGTCACCCATCTACAATTTAATTTCTTTTTCAACATATTAAATTGATTATTTATAAAATGAATCCCCATTATTTTGTTGGTATCTATTCAGTTTTACCAAGAAGAGAAGCATATTTCCTCTAGGGTTCTGATTATTAATTTTCCTAGGGGGAAAGGAAGCATAATACAAATTATATAATAAATCAGAAGATGAACTCTCTATATAAGTGAGGAGTTTGTTTTCCTTACTGATACATTTTGGTTGACTGGATCATTTTACTTTCATCTTGTTGAAACATCAGATAGGTAATGAAATCTCTGAAACTGAGAAGAAATAAATTTTGTTCTAAATTCTGGATTGTTGATGCCAAAAGAAACATTTAAATATTTGTAAAGATGCTAACATGATGTGAAAATGTAGACATTTGGGGAACTTTTGAAACCAAATATTATTTAGTTAAGGTAAACTGTGTATATTTAAATAATATTAGATTGAGTGGCTAAATAAATGTATAAAAATTGTTTGAGGTCTAAAAATTGTGCACATGCACACAAGTGTGTCCAGTGTCAAATTACACCTGTGGAAATTTATGCTATATCTAAAGCATGTTTTTGACCCATCCATCTTAATTTATATTCCCTTGTTGAGTCCATGTGACCTAATTATTAAAAATTTTGTCACAAATTAGGTAGAGAGGTTACATTGTAGAAGTGTTTTTTATTCTTCTTGTTCATCAACTAATAGCCCATTGTGTTAAAAAGGAAGGGGAGTGAATGCTTCTTCAGTAATATATTTTAAAAGAAAATTCCATAGCCTACCTAATAAATTTTAAATGTAAGATTTCCTTGTTGATGTACTAATTAAATTATAAATTTTAAATTATTTTAAGGTTTAAGATCTATCAGTGAAAGTTTTGCTTAATGAACTCATTTTCTTTTTCTCTATATAGTGGAAACAAAGTATCTGCTACAGAGAAGTTACATATATGATATGCTTGCCACTGACACTATTTAAAAGTGTAAGTCAGAAATAACAGGAAAAGTTTTCTGGGTAATATGCACTGTAAGGTTAATCCTAGCCATAAGCCCATTATTTTTTCTATAACAGTTTTTATCTATTTCCTTATCTATATAAAGCTATCTGTAGATATTCCTCTTAATTTCTTTACCTTAATTGCCTACTACTTATCCTCATTTGCTTACTTAATTTGAAAACTGCATTCTTCTTCCTCTTCAAATTTCATTTCCACATACTTTATATTTCTTCATTTTTCTCCTTTTCCTGTGACCATGTCCATTCTTGTTTCTACCTGTCTCTCCAAGTAGAGCACTTAACTTTTCCATATCTTTTATCTTGGATATCTAATTTATTTGAATTGCTATCATCTTAACTTTAACAATTTCACAATTGAAAATGTGTTCTATTACATATACTAACAGAATAATTGTCTTTCAGTAAACATTGCATGTTTTGTAATTTATATGAGTTTTTCATAGCTATTCAGATTAAAATCACTGAAATTAAGCTCTACTTTTCCTTGAAGTTCACTTGCATCAAGGGTGATCAGAGAGGAATCATGTCTGAATGTGTTTACTCACCCATTATCAATTGATTTCCTCATTGTATCCCCTCTAGAAATTCAAAAGTTTCTCTCTTGACCAATGCTTATGTAATATACAATCTAAAGTCAACAATAATGTACATACAATTTTCTCCATAATATTCCCAAACTCTGTGCTTTCCTATTATTTCCTAAGGAAGATTACCTAGTCTGTTGGTCATATTTATTTGTGTTATATTATAAAAATATAATATCCACTTATTTTCTGCATTCCCTATTTACATTCTAGCATTCAATATCTTCCCTCTTCCTTTTATCTACATTCAGTCCTTTCTTTACAAGTAAATGCAGCATCCCATCAATATTGAAGTGTTCTTGTATTATTGAAAGATGTACACTTTCTTCTCTGGACAGTAACTGACATATTATTCAATTTTAAAGTTTAACTTAAAAATAACATTATTATATGTAGCTTTGCCTCAAAATCTACAGGCTATAAGCTTGTTGAGATGTGATGCTTTGGGATCAAGTACATTTTCTAAAACTAAGTGATATCTCAATGAATATCTTCTACAATTTTCAAGGGTTATTCATAGTAGTACTTCATCAAATATCTGTTTTTTAAATTTACAGTGTACAAAAATCTATATACACTTGTTCAATGATATCAAGTAATAATTGCACATATTCAATATATTTTTTCTGTCTTAATTTTATTCTCTATAGCATAGTTTATATGTAATATGAATGATTCAAGAGTAATTACCTTTATATAAAATGCCATGGAATATGCTAAATGTATACATAGAATTAAGTAAAACTTTAAAGTGCAAACAATTGTTCAATTTAGATGCCTGCAACTCAAATATTTATTTAATATTTGATGAACAAATTGAGTAATTTTGCCCCACCAAACTGATTGTAGTATTATTGTTATATCTGCATTGCAGAATCCACAGTGAAATCTAAATCTAAATCTTGCCAAAAGTATGTCTCACTACATCAGGCACAAATTATGCTTTTATTTTTTGGGGGGTGGTACAAGACTGGAAGAAATTATTTGAAAATGTTAAAAAAGCTTTTGTAGAATTTCCCATATGTATTATAATATAGACATTTTGTAGAATAATACCTTTTGCACAATGATAAATTTGATGAAGCCATGGTAATTCTATAGTTTTTTTTTCTAAAGTATGTGAAACATCCTCAAAATACAAGTAAAATTGTGGGATTTCTCTCTGGTTCCATGCTGTGGCATTTTGGAAGACTGTTGGATTCATGATCTTAAAATCATCATATATTTAAGCTGAATAAGATTGGTGGATGGCATTCTTTTCCTGGCCTTGAAAGATGGGACTATCTAAACTCAGAGTACCACAAAGAGATAATTGCATTTTTTTTCATAAAATACACTGGTTTACTCTCTTAGGAATAAAAAAGACTATTTCTCTACCTCACTGTTCTTTAAAATTCACAGTCATCTGAGAAAACATGGCCAAATTACTTAACAGTTATATTTGAGACTGTAGCAGCAATATGAATGAATATTCCAGCTTAAAATAGATACCCCTTAAAATTCAAGACACACAAGAGAAGTGGATGATTTGGTTATGATTAGATAAGTGGTATTTGTGTAAATAATTTGTCAACTTATTTTGCTTCTTTAAAAACCAGACTGAAGTCAATCATGCACACACCCACAGACTGTATGTGGCTCCTGCTCTCTGCACTTAACCAGGATAGTATGTCAACTCTGCTCCAGGAAGCCCAGACCCTCCTGGCCCTGTCCTTGACACAGCAGCTCCCTCTGCCTGTTTGGCTGGCACCAAGACCCAGGTGTAGATGGACCTGTGCAGAACACCCACCTAAATCAGCTTTCCCAACAAAGACCAACACATCCCTAGCCCTATTCCAAACATGTGCTCTGCCTGGAACTTCTCACTGTGATGCCTGCCATTGGCTTCTGCTTCCTTTTCTAGTGTCTTTCTCCTCATCTGGAAGGAAGCTCTGGGGAGGAAGGGACTTTTCTGCAGCTCAGCCCTTCTAAAAGCACCAACAGGCAGAGGATTCTCATGACCTTGGATATGAGCTGCACACCACCTGGTCCCCAGATAAATTCACTGGGCTGAGGCCTACTTTCCTGGTGGCTGGCACCTGTATGAAGGAATATGACCCCAGTCACAGAGACATCAGAGCTGAGGAGCACTATAGCACAGCCTGGTGTCAGTTGGAACCTTGCAAGAACATTCTCTCGGGCCCTAAAAGGAATCTTCTCCCCTTCCTTCCATAAGCAGTGTTTGTTGACCAGGCACTGTGATGCTAGAACTCTCTTCCCTTGGGCTACTCTGAGGGGCAGAGAGAGACTTGCAATCCTGTGCTTGTGTGTGGAAAAGCCCAAAGCTAAATGCAGAGATCAAAGTTCTGAGTGTTTGCACCAGAGTCCTGGCAATCCAACCCTCTCATGTATGATGCTAGGCATAGTGCTACCACCACCTGACCTTCTCACACCTCAGAGGACCTCAGCTTCAATCAGCATGCTGGGAGGGAGTCTCAGGGCCACTGGGGAGCACAACTGTGGGGATTAGGTGTCTCATGAAGTGTAGGCTGGGCACCTCCAACCTGCCCCTCCAAACTGCTGTCTGTGGTTATCCAGAGACCCTGGCCCAGCAAGAGAGGACAGTGCAGGTGGGGGCATTGAGGAGGCTCCTTTCTTGCAGGGTCATTCACTGTAGGAAGGGGCTAATGGTCTCTGAGGTCATGTACCCTGCTGCAGGCATCCTTCCAGCTGCAGATGGATCATCTTCTGCATCCAGTGATGGTTCCTCTCTTCCTCTGAAACATTGGCATCCACATACCCAACCCTGCCAGTGTGAATGACACCCTCCCATACTGATTGTTCTCAGCCCCCAGCCATCCTGAATGTTACATTGCATGTTAAAATTTATTAGTGCTTTATGGGTGATTGGGAATATGTTCACTAATCATCCATTGTGTCACACGAAAAGGGAACATGATTGAATTCCCAGAAAGTTTTCACTGTAAGTGGGAAATTTGCTGCAGCAAAAGAGATACTCAAATGCAGGCTGAAATCTTCTAATTTCCACCCATTTCCCACCCTTATCTCAACTGTTCAAGCCTCAGGAGTCTTGGTCATGATCACACCACCCCAACCCTGTTAACACATCTATTTTGTCTTTCCACTCCCTAAAAATAGAAATCCATGATATTATCACTTTATAAAAATTAGAAAATATGGAAAACCAGGACAGAATATCAATGTACCTTATTATTTTATCTATCACTTCAGGAGCAACTGGATTTAGTAATGTAACCTCTATCATTTTACCTCCAGCAGTCCAGGTGGGCTCCTATCTTGGAAACTGTCTTGCAGCATGTCCTTTCTGTTGTACAGTGTATCAGGGACATCCTTCAGGCCTGAGTGTGCATCCAACCCCAACATTCCAACAGCTGTGGTTTACATGGCAAACCTTTGACCAGCCCTGTGGAGGGTTCCAGGTTTCCTTTGAACTAATGTTGAAATATTTATCTTTCTACCTAATCCTTTTGCATAAACTAAGCCATGAAGTCAGAATTCTTTCTTTGCAGGTAGCCCTTGCCCACTCTTTAGCCAAAGTAAAATCTCCATCTCTCACTTGGAGAACATCTTTCCTGCTTCTTGTGGCTAAAAACAAGCCTTTACTCCCCAAAACTGAGAGCTCCATAGAAGAGAGACTGGCATTCACTAGAAATCTCACCATTCACAAGTTCACTCGAAGATGTCTCAAGCTAGGATTTGAGCAGTTTAGTAATTATCCAACAATTATTTAACCCTGGTCATGGAGAACTGCAAATGCCCCGGGAACATCCTCAGGCCTCAGTACCCTTCTCTATAGGGTGCAGCTGCATCTGCAGGCCCAGGGTCTAGTGGGTGGGTCTGCAGGTGGTCAGGGTAAAAGTTAAAAGCTCTAAGGGCAGTCATTAGATTGGTGCATCATTGGCCCTCACCGGCAGGTCTGGAGAACAGACATAGCCCACATTTTGTAGCACCAGCAATGCCATAAGACTCAGTTCTTAGAACCACCTTCTTGTCCAGGCCTCCACTGATGTTGCTGACAGTGGACCCTAGGGTGTGAAAAAAGTAGCTGGAGGTAGGCAAGCCTGGGACACCCTGGTGAGTCTGGCTAGAGATAGCTGGTGGGGGTGGGGTGAGGTTCTGGAGACTAGAGCATGTCTCCACGGTGGAGGTGAGGTGAAGAGGGAAGGAGGAATAGCAGCTGGGCCTGGAAATAACCAGCCCAGTAATTCCAAGGTCAATGTGTAGGGAGAGCCAGGTTGGGGAGAATGATAAAGAGCAGGCCACTGGTGGCAGTGGGACAGACAGGGCCTGCCATCTGCCCTCTTTGGACACGTAGGTTCTTGCTGCATTTTAGAATGCAGTTTAGCATCATCAATGAAAACTGCTGATGTTCCTATTAATTTTATTAATTCTCCACTTTAATTTTGTTTCTGTATGTCTATCCTATGGAAATACTAGTTCAGTTGTGAACATGAGGCTGGCTAGAATAGGGCACTCTGGGCAGGCCAGGGGTGTTGGTCTGTCCAAATGGAGGGATGGGTCAGCATCAGGCAATAGTCAATAGAGCCAGATGGATAGCAATAAGGAGGTGATGAGCAAAAGGAAGAGAAAATCCTATATCTCAGAATCAGGTGAGACAGGCAGGTGGAGGAATAATGGAGGCATTAGGCCAAGGGGAGAGAATGAAAATTTCCACAACAACATTAGCCTAAAGCATAGCCACAGGCTAACATATAAAATGTGGACATAGCTCAACCAGGTGCATCCCCTCTCTTAGGCACACATGTTGAAGTCTCAAACGTGTTCCTTTTACAAGCATTTCCTATTTTCCTCCTGCATGTGCTGGCTTTTCAAATAAACTTTACTGCTCACTATTATTTTTCTTGTCCCTGAATTCTTTAAGACAAGAAAGACCAAGCCTGGACTGGGGCTTAATTTTTGTGCCAGCCAAGCTCTTGCTATGAACAGATGTGTTGTGTTTGGAAAGACAGGCACTAGGATGTCACCTATGTGTCCATGGGATGGGGGTGTCCTGCTTCAACCACCTCTGGTCCTCCATTGATAGAATACATGGAAGAACTGTGTTTGTGGGAAAAGGCTCATGTGTGATGTCAGGCTGATGGAGGCTGGCACAGGCAATAGGCCTCCCTATCTCTGAGGTTAAAATGGGTGTACATGCACATGGTTAGATTTGTATAAACTGAGGAAAATTTCAGAAATCCAACTGGCCAGGGCTTAGTTCTGAAGGAGCCAAATAGAAGGCTCCCCAGGTAGTGAATTGGCCTGCAGGGTGTAAATGGGTTTGGTGCCTGAGCACAGATGCCAGCCTGCTGGGGTTACCACCCTGCAACCTTTGGAGATCTCCATGGCTCTCTGAGCTGGATGTCATCACCTGACATTTGGGGAAGCCCTAGGAGCTACCTCACATGCTCCTGTGAAGGAAACTGATTCAAAGCTCCCACACAGGAACTGTGCCTGCCAGGATCCAGAAGCAGTGCCACTTTCTGGGGCTTTTCTTTCTTGGTCTATCTTTATCACTGTTTGGATCAGGGCAGCTTTTACTTCTTCATGTTTTCTAGTATTAGTCAGGCAAAATTTTGCTGTTTCTTTTTCCAAAATCAAAATGTTTAAAAGGAGATGGTGACAATAGTCCCAGAGTTTTAGTTGTTTCCTTGATGAAATGGAAATGGCATCTGCCACCCCTGGCCAGGGTGCTTCCAAAATGCTCTGAAAAGCATGTGACTTCAAGGGCAGATGCCAGGGAACTCCTATTGAGGTAGACAGTAGCCCTCACCCAGTGAGAGCACAAAGAAGGGGTCAGAGAGAAATCCAATTGTGAATTGTAGGATGAGTGTGGAGCAGAAAGCATCCATGTGGAGCTGTGTGGAAGGGGTGCCCAGGATGGTCCTCTCAGCTGCCAGGGTCAGCATTGCCAATGGGGGCAGAGGAGAGTTTCAGAGACAGAGGTGTTCTGTGGAGGGTGGCCCCAGGCACCTGTGTGTGCTCAGAAAGTGTTCCTGGAGGATTGTATATTTTAGGGATAGGGAGAAATTTCTCCAGGGCATCTGACACCCTTCACCCCTGCCTTTTCTCAGGTGAGCTCCTGTGCCTCTGAGGCAACATGTGGAGCAGGTCTGAGGTGGGAGTTGCAGCAGGTGATGTGCATTGTTTGGTGACACAATTGGTGCTGCTATGGCTGTTCTCCATGGCCTGTGACATGATGCAGAGCTTCCTGGCACAGGGCTGTGGCAGGGCAGCCTCCCCACCATCCCTGGAACTGGTGGCCCTCAAGGGAAGGTTGTGCTAGGGCCTGCAGGAAGACCTGGCCAAGGTGGAACCCTTGGTGGAGACCCTGCTGGAAAGCTGAATTTGCCTTTACCTGTGGACAGTGAGGATGTGTTTCTGGAGTGCACATGTGTGCTGCTCTGGCAGGAGGAGCAACAGGCCACCTGTAGGCTCCTGGAGTTAGGCCTGTGGGGGTGCCCTGAGCACAAGTGAAAGGGCCCAGCATGTGTCTAGGTACCTCATCTGGGGTCCCAAGTCTCTGTCCTCATTTGGCAGCAAACCTGGCCCATGCTGGCATGAAGCTATTGATTGTCTTTAATTAACCACTTATCTGATGATTTGTGACATAAATAAGCATGTGGTTGACTAAGGGATGCTGGCCCTTGTGACACTTGAGTGGTGCAGGTTATATGGTGTATGCTTCATATAACTTACTAAAATCCTTTTTCAAATAGTTTTTATTGTGATATATATATATATATATATATATATATATATATATATATATATAATGATAAATTCCAAAATATTGTTTAACAGGTATTTACAGAGCATATTCCAAAGTATAGTATGGGTTACAGTTCCACAATTTCAGATATTTCATTCTGGCTGTTCTAATACACTAGAAACTAAAAAGAAATGTCTATATAATTTTTCAGTAGTCATTTAGTAAGCCCATAATCCCCACCTCAAAACCAGCAGACTTGAATAATAGCTTCTTTGGTTGTGAGAATAGCAGAAGGGAGAAAAAGAAAAATAGACTACTACTGAGAACACAGGGATATGTGTTCTGTGCAGATTTGCACTGTGGATATGAAGAGGCTGGGTGAGCTAGTATGGTGGAAAGACTGCAGGAGGCTGGATTGATTCCCTCTTGATGCTGTTCATGACCATTTTCTTCCCTCCCTTAGAGTGTGGGTGGGACCTGTGACTTACTTGTAGCCAATGGAATTTGGCAAAAGTGAAGTAAATTGGCATATGAAATTAAGGTCACAGATCAGTAATTTTGCTTTACTCAAAAGTGAGATTGTACTGGGTTAACTAGAGTTAATCAGGTAAAAGCCCCTCAAGGAAGGACTGGTACCTTCCTGAAGGTAGAAACAGTTTCAAAACCTCTTTCCAGGTGGGTACCTTCATTCTAAACTCAAAATAATTTTTTAGAGGTCAGGAATTAGCATACTCTGAATGATAAGGAGGCATACAAAGAAAAATATGCATTTTAAAAAATTTTGATATCCTTGTTTGAAAATTGATTCTCAAAATTTTGAAGTTTTTCAATGTTTTAACCAGGAAGCATCCTCTTACTTATACTTTGTGAAATATTGAATTATATTGATGAAAATAATACTAAGATGAGAAAAAATACATTCTTATGCATTTAAAAATATATTTGAGGTACATTATGCTCTTTTAAAAGCATTCTGAAATACTTATATCATTTAGATACATTGATAAATTCAATATATTTGAGAACATACAAAAATAGCATGCTTTCTATCAAAGAAAAGACAAAAATATTATCATTCTGCAAATCAGGCATCATCTGTAAAAGGGATTTTGAAATGACATGAGAACAGCCTGCTCACCTCTTCTATTTTGGTCAGGATCCTGATGGATGATAGTAATAATTCCCTGCTTTGCTCTCATATCTTTGCTGGGAATGGAGCCCTACACCTTTGCTTGGTCCCTGGATACTGAGTACCACTTTACAATCCTACTGGCCAACTCAAGAAGGCCTAGACCCTGAAAAACTCTTGAAAGCTTTGACCCTGATCTCCCTACCCTCTACTCTGAAATGACCCTTTGAACCTTAGTTTACTCTAGAGGTTGTTTTCACTCTTTCATTTCAGGCTTTCTTATTTGTTGACTTTGTTCTCTATCTGCTATTTGCCATTCAGTTCTTTTTATTCTAGAGCTCTAACATAGCTTTTAACTGATCAGAAACTTTTAGCTCTTGCTATTCTTGTTCTTGCTGTACCTGTATGCCTCTCTCACTGGCCAGTTTTCAGATTAGCTCTGCCTCCCATCTCCCTCTATAATCAAGTGCCTACCTGCCAGCTGCTTGGAGGTAGGCACTGGGTACCACAGCAACTTCTCCCTGTGTGGGTAAAAATGTCCACTTGCTTCCAATTGTGTTTGTTTTCTGCTGGCCACCAAGCCATGGTTTGTTTTAGAGCTCCATTTTAACTATTGGGTCATCTATATTTCTCAACTTAAACAAGGTCAGTTTCCCATGCACAGTGTTTACACAAGCTCCACTAGTCCTGGGATAATGTTTGGAGGGGTTCTGAGAAGTCCTAAAGTTCTCTTGCACTTTCTGGTCTCTCCAGCAGATGGCACTCTTTGGTGACTTAATTGTCCTTAGAAGGTGTTCTTTTCTGTTTCTGAGGCTGCATATGACCAGAACACTCCTGAATTACCTCTTGGAGCCTGGATGAGTCCAACTGGTCAGGGTTGAATTACCTCTTAAAGCCCAGCTGAGTCTGGCTGGTTGGGGCTGAATTATTACTTGGAGCCTGCCTGAGTCTGGTTTGGCTGGACTGAATTGTGTCCTGGTGACCCATAGGACTTTGCAGGGCTGAAGCTGTGGGTTTCCTGCACCCTCACTTTACTGGGTAAAATATGCCTCAATGTGGGGCTGTGTACCCCACTTTCTCTTTGGCAGAGGACTCCCCCAGCTGCCACAGTTTTCTGCCATCTCCAGACAAGTATCAGGCTTCTGGCTACTATGATATTCAAGGGTGGTGGAGGGGCTTTCAGATCCAGGGCTGGAAAGAGTCTCTGCCTATGTTTTCTCAGACTCTTCATACCTCACTTATCTAGGCCTTGAAATGTCCTCTGCTATGCCCCTATTCTCCAAAAACTGAGGAGCTGTCTCATAGCTGTGAGTGATTTTATAGTCTGTGTCCCTAGTGGGAGGTGAGAAGAAACTTAACTGCTGGTTATTTGTTCCTTCTGTAATGCATGAGACTAAGGGGGAGGGGAGAGGACCCACTGGCCTCAAATGGAGTTCTGTTACCTGATATCTCTCTTCTTCAATTTGGCATCTGTAGGGTCCTTCTCCTGTCCATACACTACTCCTAAGTTCTGAACAATTCAGGGTTATCCTACTTTTTGCCAAATATCTGGGGAGAAGTTTTCACTTGCCATTTATGTTGCCATGTTGATGATGTCACTCTCCTTTAGTTTCTTCTCATTTTTCATTGTTTATAGATTCAGTACTGATTTTGTGTGTTGATTTTAACCTTCCAGTTTCATTTATTAGCTCTAGGATATTTATTGTGGATTTTTGAAGATTTTCTGCACGTAGAATCATGTAATCAGCAAATAGGGAATGTTTTACCTCTTCCTTTCCAATTCAGATGACTTATATTTCTTTTTCTCACCTAATTGCTCTGGGTAGATCTTCCACTACAATGTTGAATCACCATGGTGACAGTGGGAATCTTTTTCTTTTCCCAGATCTTAGATGGAAAGCTTTCAGTCTTTGGCAATTAAGAATGATGTAAGTTGTGGGTTTTTCATATATGCCCTTTATCACATTGAAGAAGTTTCCTTCTAATCCTAGTGTTTCAAGTGTTTTTTCCAAGAAGGTGCTGAATTTGTACAAATGAATTTTCTGCATCAATTATGATTGTGGGTTTTTCCCTTTATTCTGTTAATCTGATGTTTTATATTAATAGATTTTCTTAGGTTGGTCCACCCTTGCATGCCTGGAATGAATGCCATTTGATTAGATTGTATATTTCTCTTGATGTACTGTTGGATTCAGTTTGCTAGTATTTTGTTGAGGATTTTAACATTTATATCATGAGGGGTGTGGGTCTCCAATTTTCTTTTCTTGTGTTATATTTCCCTGTCTTTGGTATTCTATTGGCAATCATGAATAATGTCACTATAAACTTTGCAGTGCAATGTCTATTCCTGTCCCTCCTTTCCATATTCTGAGTGTATACCTAGTAACAGGATTACCAGATCTTATGGCAATTCTATACTTAGCTTCCTGAAGAATAACCATACTGCCTTGAGAGCAGGTGCACCATTCTAAATTATCACCAACAGTAAAAATGTGTACCAGTTTCTCCAGATCCTCTCCAGCACTTGTAGTTTTTTGTTTGTTTTTCATTTTTTTCTTAAATTCAGTTTTATTGAAATATATTCACATACCATACAATCATCCATGGTATACAATCAACTGTTCACAGTATGATCATACAGTTATGCATTCATCACCACAATCTATTTCTGAACATTTTCCTTACATCAGAAAGAATCAGAATAAGAATAAAAAATAAAAGTAAAAAAAGAACACATAAACCATCCCCCCATCCCACCCTATTTGTCATTTAGTTTTTGTCCCCACTATTATACTCATCCATCCACACACTAGATAAAGGGAGTGTGATCCACAAGATTTTCACAATCACACTGTCACCCATTATAATCTACATTATTATACAATCATCTTCAGGAGTGCAAACAACTGGGTTGGAGTGTGATAATTTCAGGTATTTACTTCTAGCTATTCTCATTAAAACCTAAGAGGTGTTATCTATATAGTGCATAAGAATGTCCACCAGGGTGACCTCTCAACTCCATTTGAAATCTCTCAGCCACTGAAACTATTTCATCTCATTTTGCATTCCCCCTTTTGGTCAAGAAGATATTCTCAATCCCATGATGCTGGGTCCAGATTCATCCCTGGGAGTCATATCCTGCATTGCCAAGGAGATTTACAGCCCTGGGAGTCAGGTCCCATGTAGGGGGGAGGCAATGAGTTCACCTGCCAAGGTGGCTCAGTTAGAGAGAGAGAGGGCCACATCTGAGAAAAAAAGAGGTACTCAGGGGGAGACTCTTAGGCAAAATTATGTGTAAGTTTAGCCTCTCCTCTGCAGTAACAATCTTCATAAGGGCAAGTCCCATGATCAAGGGCTTGGCACATCAAACCACCAGTCCCAATGTTTGTGTCAACATCAACACCAGCCCAGGTGAGGAAGTCCAATATTTCTGCACCTTGTCCCAGCTCCTTGTGGTGGAGGGGGCTGTAAATATATTTTTTATTCTCTGCCCAAATTACTTTGGGATGTGTTACTATTTCACTCTAACCTATACTCACCTACCATATCTCACTTCCTATTCAAAGTTCCATGTAATTGTGGTGTTTGAACAAACAGACTGTAGAGTTATACTGTTTAGAAAATATAGATCCCGTACCAAATTGACGTCTCTTTCTTTGGTCTCATGTGGAAGTTGAAGTTTTAAAACACAGTCAGTTTCAGCCTTTACCCTTTGGCCCAGTTTGCCCTAGTCTTAATCAGATCTGCTTCATTCATATCTCTAATTGAAGTCTGGGCTCTTTTTCAGCTCTTTTTTTAACAGTTGCTGTATGCACTAACACTAACATTCATATCTGCTGAGCTGTAGCTCTGAGTTTCAGGTGTCTCAGAGATATGCATTGTTCCAGAGAACAATCAGGTTATACACTAAGGGATCAGCATCTCAAAGTTTAGAGATAGGCATTACAATTCAGGAATAGAGTTGACTGCTGTAAGAGCTTATAATCTAGGGACAATTACAATAATCATGTCCACATTAGGCTATGTTCTAAGATTCAATTCTGAGTTTACACATTGTAGTTAGTCCATATTGGTGAGGCATTATAGTGTTTGTCTTTATTTCTGGGTACTTCACTCAAATACTGTATACAGGATCTGTTCACCTCATTGTGTGTCTCACAGCTTCACTCCTTCTTGTAGTTGCTCAATATTCCATTATATACATATTCCACAGTTCACCATTCTGTTCCTCAGTCTATGTACCCTTAGGTCATCTTCACCCATTGCAAATCATGATCACTGTCTCCATGAACAACAGTTTGCAAATATCCATTCATGTCTCTGCTCTCAGATCTTCAAATGACATACCCCATAATGAGGTTGCAGGACCTTATGGTCCCCACATATTTAACTTTTTGTGGAACCACCACACTGACCTTCAGAACCACCACACTGACCTTATGGTCCTCACATACTTAACTTTTTGTGGAACCACCACTCTGACCTGTACCATTCTATCTGCTCATCAACAGTAGATAGGTACATCCCTCTCACCATGTTTTCTCCAACAGTTTTACTCCTATATATATATATTTTTTCCTACATATATATTTTTTAAAACAGCCATTCATTCTCATAGGTGTGAAATAGTGTCTCATTCTGGTTTTGGTTTTCATTTCCTTAATAGGTAGTGAACTTTAGCATCTTTTCATATGTTTCTGAGCCATTTCTGTTTTGTGTTTGGAAAACTGTCTGCCCATGTCTTTTGCACATTTTTAATTGGGTTCTTTGTTTTTTTGTTTTTTTTTTTGTTTTTTTTGTTTTTGATTTGTAAGATGTCTATTCTGGGTATTAAAAGCTTATTAAGTTTAAACAAGATGGAGATGGAACTGGAGCCAGGCACAGGTAGTGGACACAGTCCCACTGAGAGCTGAAGATGGCAGTGAATGTATACTCAACATAAGTGACCAGTGATAACTTAAGTTGATGTGACATGATGGCTTGGATGAACAAGTCTCTGTAGTTGAATTTGACAAAAATTGAACAGTTGTGCTCAGGAGCTGCCTATTGTTAGTTTATGGACATGCTGTTCCCTGGCTCCATTGCTTTGAAGAAACTGAAATTCCAAGCTAAGTTAGAACATGAATACATCCAGAACTTCAAAATACTGCAAGCAGGTTTTAAGAGAATGGATGTTGACAAAATAATTCTTATGGATAAATTAGTGAAAGGAAAGTTTCAGGACAATTTTGAATTTGTTCAGTGGTTCAAGTTTTTTGATGCAAACTATGATGGAAAAGACTGATACTCTAGCTGCTAGACAAGGTCAAGAAATGGCAGTGGCTCCCTCCCTTGCTGCTCCAGCTCTCAGTAAACCAAAGAAACCTCTTGGCTCTAGCAGTGCAGCTCCACAGAGGCCCATTTCAACACAGAGAACTACTGCAATGTCTAAGGCTGGCCCAGGTGTGGTGACAAAGAATCCTGGTGTGAGCAATGGGGATGATGAAGCAGCTGAATTGATGCAGCAGGTCAATGCATTAAAACTTACTGTCAAAGACTTGGAGAAGGAGAGAGATTTCTACCTTGGAAAACTAAGGAACATTGAATTGATTTGTCAGAAGAACAAAGGGGAAAACAATCCAGTATTGCAGAGGATAGTGGACATTCTTTATGCCACAGAAGAATGCTTTGTGATATATGATGAAGGTGGTCCCCAGGAGAAATAAAAAGAGTATTAACAGCCTGGACCAGCAGAACAACATCCAAATTCTTCACTCCAAATCATGTGCTTAACTGTAAAATACTCCCTTTTATTATTCTTAGAGGACTCACTGGTTTCTTTCCATAAGCAAAAAGTACCTCTTCTTAAAATGTGCACTTTGCAGAAGTTTCCCTCCTTTTCCTTTAAATATGAGTTAGGAGATTTTATCTTGTAGCAGAGCAGTATTAACATCTAGTTGGTTCACCTTTTCTTTTTTATTGTTTTTGGTAGAATGGGGAAGTAATACATGCTACTTTAAAAAAATTAAAACATTGCTGGGATGTATGTTAAATCTGCTGTATACTCTTTCAGGCTCTAATCTTAGTATATTGTAATGAATAATGTAGCAGACAAAAGTGCATACTCTAGATTCAGAATGCCTGGTTGAGAACCTGGATTTATCACTTTCAAGCTCTGTAAGTTAAGTTCCTTCTCTATCTTAGGCTACAGTTTCTTGACTTGTAAAATGGGGCAAAGCAGTTTTTCCTTCATATAATTATTGTGAAGGTTAATGAGAAAAGTATCTATAAAGAGTTAGAACTGAATTATGCCTAGATATTAATGTGTGCTTTTAAAAAGTTATGCTAATTACAAATGTTTTAGCTGTTTTCTTTCATTTTGTTTTGTTTTGTTTTGTTGTATAATTCTATAACATTGGTATTATAACTATTAAAATTAATTTAGAAAATTGGAATGTGTAGATAAATACAATGAGCTCAGGTTCAATAAACCACCAATGGCAGGAACATTGTTTATTCTCTTTATTTCTGTATCCCCAGTGTCTATTATATTAACAGGTACATAAAAAATAAGTTTGCAGAGAAATATTTAGTATATAGATTCAGTGTATTCTTTCTTGCTGAAATTACATAAAAATATTTTGACATTAGCCAAAGCATACCAAAGACAATTTCATGAAATTTGCATAATATTTTGAAATTCTTTATATGCTTCTTAGTAAAGATAGAACTTGATATATCTTCAACTATGGTTTGGTTTACTGCAACATAATGTCAACTAAATTGTTCCATTGCCCTTGTGTAATATTGAAAGAAAGTTGAATTTTTCCTTCATTTTTACCTGTCTTCAAATTCTTCAGTATATTTACACTTTGCTGCTTAATGAAAGCCATATACCTAACACTTCCCAATAATGAAAATATTTACCAACTTTCATAAAATATGAAACTGTTGTCCCATTGGCAGTTGCTACAAAATGCTTCTTGGAAAGAGGACAATCAAAAATTATGCTATGGAGGTGAAATGATATACTACTTTGTGTAATTTGTGCAGTACTTACTTTGATTTTGACATGATTTTATAAATCATTGATGAGAGCTTCCTCAGAACTTCCTTACATTCAAGTAATCCTTTAAAAACAAATAAGATGTTGCTTCATATTCAATTTTAAATTAATTATAAGATGACAAATAATTTCCTATGCTAACTTTGAGTATATTTGTATTTTACACAAGACTGCATACACATTGCTGAGTCAACATGTATATAAAAAGACAAAGAGATAGGTTCAAAATGAGAACATTTGTACACATTTACTGTAAAGAATAATTATAATCAATGTAAGGAAAATCTTACAATTTTGAAATTCAGTTTTTCATAAGCTCTAAAATCATAAGTTGTCATGGCAAATTAATCATAACAATATGCATAGATTATTACAAATACACAGAGAAAAAATATACAGAGAACTGTGAAGGTTTGCCATTTCCAATATTTATCTATGTGATGTTTACTGTATAAAATATAAATAATGTTTATCTTCAAAATTATCCCACTAAAGAGAAGAAAAACCATGAAATGATAAACTTTGAATTTCACCAGCTTCTTTCTATATAAAAAGTTATTGATCTAATAGAAATAATTTTCTCCTGCAAATTTTTTGAAATATTCAAGTTTTAAATTGAATCTGTGCTATCAGAAATTGGGCTTTGAAAGAAAAGGTCATTCATTTAATGTGAGAAGTCCCAGGAAACTATCTTCTACTAAAACCTAAAGCAGGAATATTAAAATTAAGCACAGATATTGGGGAATTTTTGTTGCATCATAAGTAGTCTCTTAAATTGTTATGCCTGATATTAACTGAATCCTCCAATAATTGCTTTTTCAAAGAGATTGAGCTTATGCATAATTGAGAGATGTTATATCTAGTTTAAAAATACTTAAATATTATGAGGTCCCTATAGAGGACCATATAAAGCATCAGACTTATAGAGAATACATGGTTCCTCATACTGAAAACCATTTTATAGTTTATTCCCAAAATAATACATGTAAATGTAGATGTAGACATTCATTTTCATTAAAAATATTTTTAGTATTTGCTATCTCCACATGATTTTTTCTTTTATCTTGTTTAAGATATCTAGCCCTATTCCAAGATCCTTAAGATAGTCTGTTTTTTTAGTGAAGACATGATGAAAAAGTAGATTCAGATTGAATGTGTGTTGAATTTAAAGATTAATTTAGATAGAACTGATATTTTGAGGATAGTGAGTTATCACACATGCATTAGCCTAGTATATATCTACCTTTATTCAGAACATTTCAGTTCTTCTGGAAGGTTTCATAATTATTTATCCTTAAAATACTTTTTAGATTTATTTCTGAGTATATTTTAGTTTGTGTTGCTATTCTAATGGTGTCCTTTAACAAAATTTCTAGTCTTTGCTGGTGCTTGGCATCAGTATTGATTTTAAAATTTTTTGATCTTTTTCCCAGAATTTTTCTTTCATTTCACCATTGTATGTAGATTCTCTTGATTATTCTACATAGAATATAACAATTATTTTGTTTCTCTTCTTCCTATCCTCACAATTTTTATTTAGTTTTCCTTTTTAACCAAACTTAATGAACTTCCAATATAATATCAAATAGTAGTGATGTTAGCAAATATACTTTTTTGTTCCTCACTTTAATGGGAACACAGATAAAATTTTTTGTCATTATTTTGAAGTTTGTGTAGACTTTTATCAGGCTGCTTTTATTAGGTTTAGGGAATTCCCTTCTTTACCTAGTTTGTGAAATATTTTTTATCATGAATGAGTGTGAACTTCATTATGTATTTTTTCTGCATCTATTGAGATGGTATTTTTCCTTTGATCATTTAATGTGCAGAATTTCATTAATAGAATTTTTAATATTGGGATAAATGTTGAAACTCAGCATGGTATTTTCTTTTTGTTTTAGTATAACTGGATTTATATGCTGATATTTAACTTAGGAAGTCCATACTTAAGACTTTTACGTCAAGCAGAGTCATTTGGACCTGCTGTTAAATTCACAGTTCTATACTCATAATCATGTGAGAAATTTCCCCCAGTGATTTACTGATTTAATAGGTGTGATGCAATGTACAGGAATCTATTTTGGAGTGCCTTGTAATATACATATATTTAAGTTAAATAAATTCAAATAGATGCCAATTTCTTTTTTAACAACATGGATTCCAAGAAAAGTCAACTTTTCAGTCATGTGTTCAACCAAAGAACAACAAAATCTTTTCTAATTCTGGAGGAAAAAAAATAGCTGAATGCATCTGTAGTGTTCTGAAGTGGTAAACATATTCTTAAATTTAATCTATTCCTGTGGGTGTAAACCCAATGTAAGTAGGACCTTTTCACAAGGCTACTTCAGTTTTTAAGTTGTGGCCCCCCTCAGCCAGGATGGGTCTTAATCCTATTACTGGAGTCCTTTAAAAGAGAAAGAAATTCAGACAGAAAGAGAAAGCCACAGAAACAAAAAGCTGAAAGCATTTAAACACAGAAGAAATGGGGGTGACCAGTAGACACGACCATGTGCCTTGCCATCTGGCAGAGTTGCCAATTATCTCCAGCAGCCAGCCTTGGGAAGAAAGCAAAGCCTTGATTATACATCTATTTGGACATCTTCCTGGACTCAAAACCATGAGCAAATAAGTTTCCATTGTTTAATCTGACCCATTTCATGGTATTTTCTTTGAGCAGAGCAGGAAAATAAAACAGAATCAATATTGTTCAGAAAGAGAGAGTGAGGTAAAAGGAGAAAGAAAGGGAGAGGGAAGGGAGAGAGGAAGGAAGGGAGTTGTTTTTACTAGAGATATAGGAAATACTGAAGGATAATTTTTGCTTCATGAAATGTTTGCCTGGTGCTATCATTGAAACCTTACCATAGAGGTCAGAACTTTGCTCTATTAACTAATATCCATGGTGATTCTGAAATAGCTGGTCTACTGACCATAAGCAAAACATTGCCCCCCATCTATGGAGCACTGACCACCACATGTTCAGTATGCAGGAAGGTTCACCATGTCTCATATTTTGTATTCTTTTAATTAAATTCTATGGAACAAGTGATGCGTGTGATAATTTAGGGTATCTCAACATATGTAAAATAGTATCTGTAAATTCAATGTAAATCTAATCATTTAGGTACAAGTCCTCAATAATGGGGCACATTCATTGGAGTGGCTGCATAAAACAATCCATCCATGTTCCGGAAGAAATGCTGAAATCTGGAATATTTATTTACGTTTAATTTTTCTTATTTTTAAAAAGTTTTATTTTTGTACGTTATACACACACACAAATGTTTTAAGATTATTTTAATGACTGGTGCATAATAAACTTTAGAGATCAAGGATCTAAAATCTGAAATAACATATTTATTTTAAATTCCAGATAAGTTATGTTTTCATTTTAGTGCAAATAATTCTGTGTCCAAAAAACACAGCTGAATATGATAGAGACAATATTTCTTTATTTTATTTTATTTTATTTTGAAATAAATTCACAGTTATAGGAACAGTTGCAAAAACAATACTAACCCCATGCAAAGAATTCCATCATACCCTGACCCCCCTCCCCTGATAGCTCAATCCACCAACCTTAACATGCTGTCATATTGCTATTTCTTTCCCTCCCTTTCATCAATCATCTATTGCTCTGTCTTCTGAACATATGAGAGCTAGCTGCACACATCCTTGAACATACCCTATAATTCACGTATACACTTCCCATGAACAAGAACATTCTTTTATGCAATTCCATTAAGCACAGCTAAGAAGTACAAAAGATTCAGTGATACAAAGCTTACATTCTATATTTCCTTTACCTATGTGTCAACTGTGTCCCTTTGAGCCACCTGTCCTCTATCCTCCAATTCCATCCAAGTTCATCCTTGGCATTCAATCATCTTCTATTTAGACTGTCTTTTTTTTTTTAATTGTGGAAACATATATGCAGCCTAAATCTTCCCATTCCACCCCCTCCCTAGCCTTCCATTAGTGGGATTAATCACATTTAGAATGTTGTAATTCTCTTTCCCACCATCCATTACTAGAAATTTCTCTTCACCTCAAACAGCAACTCCATCCTCATTTCTTAACTCCCCATTGCCCCTTCCCCCATTTCTCTTAACCCAAACTCTACATTTCATCTCTATGGTTATATTCTCTGATAATTTGTGTTTGCTGTGGAGGTTAAAGTTAACCTCTTAAATCCATATCAATCTTGTTTTTCTTTGATACCACCTTCACTTCAATAGGACACATAAACTATGTTCCTATACTCCTCCATTCCTCTACCTTTATATACTTGTCTAAAATTACATATTTTACATTGAGTTCAAAACCACTGATTTGTCATTAGAGTTTGTGTAATTTATATCATGTAGGAAGTAAATAGTGGAGTTACAGTTCAAAAATTATTGACTTATATTTGTACTAAATTGTGGCTGGAGAATGTGCTTTGTGTATATTCAATTTTTTTTTTTTTTTTTTAATTTCTTGAGGCTTGTTTTATGTCCCGGCTTATTGTCCCTTCTGGAGAAAGATCCGTGATCATTAGAGGAAAATGAGTATCCTGGTGCTTTGGGATATAAGGTACTATATATTTCTGTTAAAATTCTCTGTATCTCTTTATCCTTTCTGTTGTTTCTCTGTTGGTAAGGCTTCCTTTAGAATCTGACATAGGGCAGGTCTTTTATTGGCAAAGTCTCTCAGGATTTGTTTGTCTGTGAAAAATTTAAGCTCTCCCTCGAATTTGAAGGAGAGTTTTGCTGGATAAAGTATTCTTGGTTGGAAATTTTTCTTTCTGAGAATTTTAAATATGTCATGCCACTGCCTTCTTGCCTACATTGTGGCCTCTGAGTAGTCACAACTTAGTCTTATGTTGTTTCATTTGTATGTGGTGAATTGCTTTTCTCTTGCTGCTTTCAGAACTTGTTCCTTCTCTTCAGTATTTGAGACTCTGAGCAGAATATGTATTGGAGTGGATTTATTTGGATTTATTCTATTTGGAGTTCGCTGGGCATTTATGCTTTTTATATTTATATTGTGTAGAAGGTTGGGGAATTTTTCCCCAACAATTTTTTGAATACTCTTTCTAGAGCTTTACACTTCTCTTCCCCTTCTGGGACACCAATGAGTCTTAGGTTTGGATGTTTTATTTTATCTATTGTTTCCCTGAGATCCTTTTCAGTTTTTTCAATTTTTTTCTCCATTCTTTCTTTTGTTCTTTCATTTTCTGTTCTGTGGACTTCTAGGACACTGAGATGTTCTTCAACTTCCTCTAGTCTTGTATTGTGAATATCCAGTCTTTTTAATTTGGCCAACAGTTTCTTTTATTTCCATAAGATCTTCTAAGAGACAATATTTCTTAACAAAGGGAAAAAACTGGCTATTGAAAGGATTTGTGACTTATTACAGGTTGACCAACTCAGTCCAATTAATGTTTTAGAAAAAATAAATTAGGGAAAGACTGTTTTCCACACTGACTTGAACATAAAATTTAAGTAATTGTCTTAGAAAATAAAACTAATAATCTAGTTGAGAAAAATTTATGAAGCCTTTAAAAGCTCAAAAAAAATTTACTGTAGCACACCATTTGGTAAACTTCCCATCATGAAACATACTAGAACATTACCCAAGTGTCAAGACACCTTGTTCCAGGAACAGATTTATCTCAAGAATAATACAGTTTCCATAGATCTCAATGTTATGTCTCTTAGGTAAAGGAGTTTTATTTGATATCTAAATACTTTATTACCATCAATATTATGAGAAGTCATTTCCCTTAAAAAGAACAAAATTATACATATTGCATAACTTCCCTTGTTCCAAAGGGATTGGCCAAGAACTACTGCATTCCAGCCCAATGCATCAGTGTTTCCCAGATGAGATTTTGTGGCACCAAGAGATTTTCTTCAAATATCTTAAGTGTGATGTAATTTTAGTTCAATTTATTTGAAAAGTAAAAATTGTAAAAAATATAAATAAAAAATATGTGTGTGATGGTTAGGTTCATGTATCAACTTGGTCAGGTGATAGTATCCAGCTGTCTGGTCAAGAAAACACTGGCCTAACAATTGCTGTGAGGACATTTGTGGCTGGTTAATAAACCAACAGGCTGATTTATTAAATTATCAGTCAACTGACTGCAGCTATGGCTGATGACTCACCAAAGGGTGTGTCTTCCACAATGAGAGAATGCAATTGGCTGGATTTAATCCAATTAATCAGTTGAAGGCTTATAAGTGAGACAGATAGGGGACCTTCACTTCTTCAGCTGCTCAGTGAAGCATTTCCTGAGGAGATCATCAAAGTTGCCAGTTCATTTCCTGAGGAGTTCATCAAACACATTCGTCGAAGACCCCAGTTCATTTCCTGAGGAGTTTGTCAAAGTTGCTGGTTCGTTTCCTGAGGAGTTCATTGGACATCTTCCTTGGAGTTGACAGTTTGCTGACTGCTCTACAGAATTTGGACTCATGCATACCCACAGTTGTGTGAGTCACTTTTATAAATTTTATCATCATAGACATCTCTCATTGATTCTGTTTCCCTAGAGAACCCTAACTAATACAACTTGGTACTGAGAGTGGGGTGGTTCTTGAGAAACAGAATCTTAAAATGGGCTTTTACAATTTGTTTTCTACTCTGATTAGATTCAAAGGCACTAATGAATCTATTTTGAACAATCAAGAGGGCACTGAAAGTCCATGGCATGAGTTGACAAAGGAGATATGCAAAATAGCACCATTTGATTCTCCTAATTATACTCTAGTATGAAGCAAGGCTCTGGGTGACAGTGTTTTTGACACCTCCATAGAGTTTTGGAGAATGAAGAAGTATAATGATGTTGGCTGGCTGCTCTTAGATACTTTGGATGAAGTTGTAAGAGAAAGGAATGAACTAAGGCTTCAAATTCAAAACTTAAATGTGATATGACAGATGTAAAGGTTTCTATGTGTGCCCTGAAAGAAAATTTTATTTCCTGTGAGGTTTCTGAAAACCAGACACAGACTCTCATTGTGTCGGTAGATTTAAACATAAACTAAAATCTCAACCTCTCAGGGTGTCTGCTGTTAAAGTAAAGGCATTGATTGGAAAAGAATGGGATCTGGAAACTTGGGTTGGGGACATATGGATTGATAATAATGGCAGTGAGGACATTGGAAACCTGGATTCTGCTGAGTCATTATTAGATTTACCTGTAGAGGGCTGTCCTGAGGAAACAACTTCCCCACCTCCAGTCTGCCTTAAGGAGCCTGCCATCAAATCCCCACCTAAAGAGATTAACCCTTCAGTGCCTGCTAATCCTGTAATCACCTTCCCTGAGGAAGCAGCCCTCACTCCTCTGTCTGGAGAGATTAATCCTGTTTTAAGAGATGAAAATGCAACAGAATGTCCTGAGATAAATGGCTTGAGGGAAAATTCTGACTCTTTTCATGACCCACCCCCACCACCAGTCTTTGCTTCAAGATCTATAACTAAAGTCCCAAAAGGCCCCGAAGGGTGAAGTACAAAGTGTGACCCATGAAGAAGTATGCTATACTCTAAAATAACTGTATGAGTTTTCCAACTTATACAGACAGAAACCAGGGAAATATATGTGGGAATGGAGTTTAAGTGTATGGGTTAATGGTGGAAGGAATATAAGGTTGGTTCAGGCTGAATTTACTGATATGGGCCAACTAAGCAGAGATTCTGCATTCAATGTTGTAACTTGAGGGGTTAGAAAGGGTGTTAACAGTTTGGGTGTTGGCTGAAACATGGATCAAAAGGTGGCTGGCATTACCAGAGGTTGAAATGCCAGAACTGCCCTGGTACAATGTGGAGGAGGGGATTCAAAGGCTTAGAGAGATTGGAATGTTAGGGTGGATTTATCATGGAAGACCTGCTCACACACCCCTGGAATGTCCAGAGGACACAACTTTAACAGGATTGGGAGGAATAAATTTGTGGACTAGCTTGGTCATCCCTGAAGAGCTCTGTAGTTGCCCTTCTCTGTAGGTCAGATATTACTGTAGGAACTGCTGTCACTGAGCTGGACTTCTTAAACACAATGGGGATAATTGGGTCCCAAGTTGGCAGAAGCCAAGTGGCTGCAGTTAATCCCCACAGACAAGGTGGGCATGGCTACCATAATAGAAACCAGGCTCAAAGCAGCAATCAAAGTAATATGACCCACAGAGACTTATGGCATTGTCTAGTGGATCATGGAGTACCAAGTAGTAAAATAGATGGGCAGTCAACTAAATTCTTGTTTGAACTATATAGAAAGAAGAATTCTAGGTCATGTGAACAAAAGTCTCCCATGAATTACAAAAACAGAGAGTCATGTCCCCTTAATAAATTCCCAGACTTGAGACAGTTTACAGATCCAGAGCCCCTTGAATGAAGGGAAGGCTGGGGACTCTTGGGGAAGGACCCTGTTACACTGCCAAAAATTTATACTGTTAATCTTCCTCCCAGCATTCCCCAGGGGGACCTACAGCCTTTTACCAGGTAACTGTGCATTGGGGAAAAAGAAATAATCAGATATTTCATGGATTATTAGACAGTGGTTCAGAAGTGACTCTAATTCCCAGAGACCCAAACATCACTCTGGTCCACCAGAGTTGGGGCTTATGGAGGTCAGGTGATTGATGGAGTTTTAGCTCAGGTCCACCTCACAGTGGGTTCAGTGGGTCCCTGGACCCATTCTGTGGTTATTTCCCCAGTGCCAGAATGCATAATTGGAATAGATGTACTCAGCAACTGGCAGAATCCTCACATTGGTTCCCTGACTCCTGGAGTGAGGGCTATTATGGTGTGTAAGTCCAAGTGGAAGCCACTAGAACTGCCCCTGCCTAGAAAAATAGTGAACCAGAAGCAATACTGGATTTCTGGAGGGATTGCAGAGATTAATGCCACTCTTAAGGACTTGAAGGATCTCCATTCAACTCTCCTATTTGGCCTGTGCAGAAAACAGATGGGTCTTAGAGGATGACTGTGGATTATCATAAGCTTAACAAGGTGGTGACTCCAATTGCAGCTGCTGTTCCAGATGTGGTATCATTGCTTGAGCAAATCAACACATCCCCTGGTACCTGGTATGCAGCTACTGATCTGGTAAATGCATTTTTCTCAGTTGCCATCAGTAAGGACCACCAGAAACAGTTTGCATTCAGCTGGCAAGGCCAGCAGTTTACATTCACTGTGCTACCTCAGGGTTATATCAACTCTCCAGCCCTATGTCATAATATTGTCCACAGGGATCTTGATCATTTCTCCCTCCCACAAGACATCACACTGGTCCATTATATTGATGATATCATGTTGATTGGACCTAGTGAGCAAGAAGTAGCAACTACTCTAGATTTGTTGGTAAGGTATTTGCATGGCAGAGGATGGGAGATAAATCCAACAAAAATACAGGGGTCTTCCACCTCAGTAAAATTTCTAGGTGTCCAGTGGTGTGGGGCTTGTTGAGATATTCCTTCTAAGGTGAAGGATAAGTGGTTGCATCTGGCCCCACCTACAACCAAAAAAGAGGCACAATGCTTATTTGGCCTCTTTGGATTTTGGAGACAACATATTCCTCATTTAGGTGTGCTACTCTGACCCATTTACTGAGTGACCAGAAAAGCTTCTAGTTTTGAGTGGGGACCAGAACAAGATGAGACCCTGTGACAGGTCAAGGCTGATGTGCAAGCTGCTCTGCCGCTTGGACCATATGATCCAGCTGACCCAACGGTGCTGGATTTGTCAGTGGCAAATAGAGATGCTGTTTGGAGCCTTTGGCAGGCTACTATAGGAGAATCACATTGCAGGCCCTTAGGATTTTGGAGTAAAGCTTTACCATCCTGTGCAGATAACTACTCTCCATTTGAGAAACAGCTGTTGGCCTGCTACTGGGCCTTAGTAGAGACAGAACACTTAACCATAGGCCACCAAGTTACCATGAGAACTGAGTTACCTATCATGAGCTGGGTATTGTCTGACCCACCAAGCCATAAAGTTGGGCATGCACAGCAGAACTCCATCATAAAGTGGAAATGGTATATATGAGATAGAGCTTGAGCAGGTCCTGAAGGTACAAGTTACATGAGGAAGTGGCCCAAATATTCATGGTCTCCACTCCTTCCACCTTACCTTCTCTTTCTCAGCCCACAGCTATGGCATCTTGGGGAATTCCTTACAATCTGTTGACTGAGGAAGAGAAAGTTTGGACCTGAATTACAGATCATTCTGCATAACATGCTTCTGCCAAAACTACCATCTGTGGACTTACAGAATGCCTTATCCACCATCATGGTATTCCACACAGCATTGCTTCAGACCAAGGAACCCACTTCACAGCAAATGAAGTGAGGGAATGGACACATGTTTATGGAATTCTATGGTCTTACCATGCTCCCCATCATCCAGAGACAGCTGGTTGATAGAACAGTGGAATGGTCTGTTGAAGACTCAATTACAGCACCAACTAGGTGGCATTACCTTGCAGGGCTGGGGCAGTGTTCTCCAGAAGGCAGTGAATGCTCTGAATCAGCATCCATTCTATGGTACTGTTTCTCCCATAGCCAGGATTCATGGGTCCAGGAATCAAGGGGTGGAAAGAGGAGTGGCACCACTCACTATCACTCCTAGTGATCCACTAGGTAAATTTTTGCTTCCTGTCCCTGCAAGCTTAAGCTCTACTGGCCTAGAAGCCTTGGTTCCAAAAGGAGGGGTGCTTCCACAAAGAAACACAATAATCCCATTGAACTGGAAGTTAAGACTGCCACCTGACCACTTTGGTCTTCTTATGCCTCTGAATCAACAGGCAAGGAAGGGGATTACTGTACTGGCTGGGGTGATTGATACTGTCTAGGGGAAATAGCTCTGCAACTACACAATGGAAGTAAAGAAGAGCTTTCCTGGAATACAGTAGATCCCCTAGAGCATCTGTTAGTACTACCATGCTCTGTGATTAAAGTCAATAGAAAACTGCAACAACCCAATCCAGGCAGGACTACCAATGGCTAAGAAACTTCTGGAATGAAGGTTTGGGTCACCCTACCAGGTAAAGAACCATGACCAGCTGAAGTGTTTGCTGAGGGTAAAGGGAACATGTAATGGGTAGTGAAAGAAGGTAGTGATAAATATGAACTATGGCCATGTGACCAGTTATAGAAACAAGGACTATGATGGCATGAATATTTCCTCCTTGTTTTGTTATGATTATGTTTGTATTTGTCTGTAAAGCTAATATCTTTGCTTTCTTCTCTGTCATCCCCTTATCATATGGCATAACCAATACTGTTTATTTTGCTGTATAAGCTAAAGGAAATCAATTTTAAGAGCTAATGTCACCCAAGGACTTGCACCCTATTCTGGAGAGATTTAGTGTGTTTCCAGTTGTATGCTGCACAGTGGAGTATTGTTAGGCAAAATATATGTCTTTTATTGCTATCTACTTAGAGATAAAGTATGGTTTTAGGTGATGTTCATAGCTGTTAAGTTGACAAGGGGTGGACTTTGTTGGTTAGGTTCCTGTGTCAACTTGGCCAGGTGATAGTACCCAGCTGTCTGGTCAATCAAACACTGGCCTAACAATTGCTGTGAGGATATTTGTGGCTGGTTAATAAACCAACAGGCTGATTTGTTAAATCTTCAGTCAATTGACTGATGACTCACCAAAGAGTGTGTCTTCCACAATGAGAGAATGCAATTGGCTGGATTTAATCCAATTAATCAGTTGAAGACTTATAAGCAAGACAGATAGAGGACCTTCACTTCTTCAGCTGCCCAGCAAAGCATTTCCTGAGGAGTTCATCAAACTTGCCAGTTTGTTTCCTGAGTTCATTGAACAAGTTCATTGAAGATCCCAGTTCATTTCCTGAGGAGTTTGTTGAAGTTGCCAGTTCATTTCCTGAGGAGTTCATCAGACATCTTCCTTGGAGTTGACACTTTCCTGACTGCTCTACAGAATTTGGACTCATGCATACCCACAGTTGCATGAGTCACTTTTATAAATTTTATAGTCATAGACACCTCTCATTGATTCTGTTTCCCTAGAGAACCCTAACTAATACAATATGGTTATGTTATGAAACAACTGTTAGAGACAAAGTTTGCAATAAAATGAAATAGACCATTTAACTCCAAAAGATTATATATCAACATTCTTTATTCTTAAGTGGACTTGCTTTCACTATTGAATCAATTTATAGTAAAACACTTGCATGGGTAATGCCTCATCTGATCTTTGTAAATCACAGCTGCTAACATCTGTAGCTTCAACATCTGGAGGCTTCTCTTCATTGATTTCAAACTCATATTGTAATTGCTCAGAAGCTGGCTCTTGCATTATGCTTTCAGAGCTTAGGTAATCTTCAGACTGGTGAAATGAGGACAAACTTTCTGTAGTCCCACTGTCTTCAGACCTATCACTTACAATTTCACTCCCATTTGCACTGACACTGTCACTAGAGCTTGAATTTTGAAACAGCAAAGTTTGTGCAGAAGCCATGATCTGTAAAAACAAAGATGTTAATCATCACTTTTATTATTTATAGCCATGTATCTCAATGTACTTTACTTCTATTTGATTCCGTCTATCTCTAAATCTCCACAATCCATATTTCCACAATGAGACTAATTTTTTTCATAATCCTTTCCCCAAGCATGTTTTCAATGATTTCATTCAAAAGGCAGGTGGACTTGCACAGGAAGGTGCAACATAGCCCTGAAAATATATATGAAAGTCACATTTAGAAAAGAAATAAAATAATGTACACATTATAAAAATGATCTAATTCAAGAAAACTAAAAAACAGTAAAAATTTCTATGTACACCTCTTTGGAACAGCCTTCAAAGACATATTTCAGCATTCCAAATATTAATTAAATTTTATTCATTTCTTTGATATTTGAGCTTATAGTCAACCACTGTACATTTGAAGCAACATCCAATTAAAGTAAAATATTTGCTGGTTTCTTTGTGCCCAATGAATTTCAACATTGCCTCAAGAGATTGTGAACTATGCCTTCTCTCAGCTGTGTCAACATATATATATACTTCCTTTACCTGTTCCTTTTTTAAATATTAAAATTTTGAAGTACTGGCACTTAGAAGGATAACATCTGTAAAGGCAGTGTTCTGTTGGCTGACAAAAGACAGACTTTCTTACTTCAAAATGTTCATTTCTCAGCTTATGGAGGAAAGAATCAAATGTGTTTGCTTTGAAATTAAACTTATAAATATAGAAGGCCACAGTATATTCAAAACAAATAGATAAAACCATAAGAATATTTAGTTAGTTGCTATAGGTACTGAGATTCACACCATGCAAATCAAAACTTTTCCGATAAATCCAATTAATAGTAGCATTAGAAATGCCACCAAAATATTTTAATATCTTGAGTTCTTAAGAGAAATCAAATGCCTAATTCTCATATTAAATGAAAAGAAACTGATAACATACAAGTAAATTTTTATTTTTGTACAAAGAGGTTCTGAGAGTGCTTTGTCTATAATACATTCTCATCTAATTGAGTGCCTAGAAAAATAAAAAGGTGAAAATTGTTAGCATATGTACTTTTTAGTTTTTAAATACTTTATACTGATTTGTGACTTGCTTATTCTAATTGTAGCAGGAAACTTTTATGTCACTTCATCGCTTTTCAGCCTCACCTGTCTTAAGGTTCCTCGACACTTATTTTCCTACCAGCCACCACCACTGTGGCAGCCACCTCTACACAGACATCTATCAACTTTAGGAGGGCAAAATCTAATAGCATTTTGCCTCATATCCACTTCACATGCCTCTTGCTCCCTATTTGATGATTTCCTTGTTGCCACTGAGACCTGAAACACTTCAGGATTCACTGCATATTTATGCATGTGAAACCCAAAACTGAGTTGGAGTTAATGCCTTATGTGGCAAATGTCTGACTAATAGGAGTAGCAATCAGAGAACCAATCTGTCCTTCACCCTCCACTGAATAGACTGTCCTGAGATATATTACTCTAGATCATCTCTTACAAGATTGTCCCAAGAGAATGAATTATTAGGTGTGCCTGATACCAAGTAGTTGCTGACACAGTAAAGCACCCTTGTATTGGCTGCGTCCTCTTCTATTTACTGGGATTGTACTCCTTAATCGATTAGTAGCTCATAAAGTTCTATCTTATGCTTTGATGTCTTGGGAACCAAGAGTAAGAGAGTTGATATCAGGAATGGTGGATAAAACTATACTCCCAGAAGACTTTTGAATTGATTTATTCACTGGTCTGGTGTCAATAGCAATACTGGAGCTGGTGCTAAAAGATGTTAATAACCCTGGCATAAAGCTGAATCACAATTACTAAGACTTTCCCCTGTGTTTAATTGTAATGAAGTACAAATGGAAGGCAAGTCACCCTTAGGAAATTCATTTTAGCTGTGGCAATGGTAAGTATGGGAGCAATAATTTTAAGTTCGTAATTATCTTCTATTAATAGCATTGAAAATCTTTCCAAGAAAAAAGATTGTGGGTCTGGACTTAAAATGTTCTATAGAAGTCAGAATGTCTTGATGGCAGCTTTTAAAGAGACGACCATCTCCTACTGCCTAAGCTGAAAATCATACTTAGAATCTCATTATAAAAATGGCAGCACAGAGAGAAGACTGCACAAGCTTGACACCTCTCTCATATTAGGATAATACCATGGGTTGGGGATTTTGGGGTGGACAAGCTAGCTAAAGAAACATGAACACCAAATTCTCTTAAGCCCCCCAGGCTGGTAAAGCACCCCCACACCTTGCTAGAGAATAGCATCTGCTTGCTAGGAGAACATGCACCGATTTCACCTTAAGTAGGTATGCAGCATCAGGTTCAAGTTCCTCAAGATTTACCCTGACTCCCTCATTGACTCTAGAAAGTTAACCACAGCCCCTTTGGAGAAGTCTAGTCAGTCCTCTGAGAGAAAGCAGCTTACCTGCCAAAGGAACTGAAAACCCAAATAATATGGATGTACAGAAACCACGGGAATACATAAGGATGTAGATTTTTACAGAGTTAATCAGAGATATTGGGTAGCCAAATATAAGGCTGAATTATAGGATTTATAGATATGGCATCCGATAATGAAGTCCTACCAAAAAATCCAATTAAATGGATGTCCTTTCAATCACACCTATTTTGCTAATTGGAGTGTATATACTGAAAAAGATTAAGATAATCTCTGACATTTGTTGAGGCTATTGAACAGGAAAATGCACTCGCTTTCATTCCCTAGCAATAAGGAAGATCAAAATCAGTTCACATTTACCTAGAAAGACTTCCATTTTGTTGCAAAGCTTTGTTAAATTTCCTGTTCTCTATCATAAAATAGTCTGCACTCTGACCTTTTTGACATTCCACAGCTTAATCACACTGACCCTCTATATTGATGATACCATGCTAAATGGAAATTTATGAATCCCAGATGCACCCTTAAGACCCATGTGAACCAAGAGCTCAATTTCCTGCAACCACATCATATGTAAATACATGTGCCCCAGCCAATTCTTCTTCTCTCTGATATACAAAGTTCAATTTTCTGGCTGGGAATATGGTGATTAGGAGAGATAGGGCAAAAAAGTCTTGTGAAAAATTCCAGATAAAAGAGAGAAAGTGCTCCAGAATACCAGTTCCAGCAATGCACCAGCTTGTCAAGGTCTGCTAAATCCACAGGGACCATGCACTTGGTGATTCTGAGAATCTGCTTTCTGAAATGAGTGAGTGAGCCTGCTGAGGAACCAGCAGACATGACATGGCCTGGAGAAACCAGGGGTTGATGTTTGGAAAGGGATTAGATTAAAAACCCCCAAAAAGAGGCTGTGGAGCCAGCAGTGAGAGCCAAACAATGAAGTGCAGTGGGAACTGCTTTCTCACAACCCATGTGCATGCCTCAATATCTGGTGTGGACAATAGCCCTTTGCATACCTGCAGCTAATTTCTTGGATCTAGGAAGACAGAGGTCAGTGAAAAGGGGAAAATAACCATGCCCATACAGCCATCTTCCTGGCAGGCTGGGAAAAATCCTACCTGGCACCACAGCCCAGAGAAGTGCCACACAACCCAGCATGGTGGGAAGTGTTTCCAGCAACACATGCACATGCCTCAATATCTGGCATGGATGATAGCCTTTTGCACATCCACAGCTAATTGTCCTGGAGTTAGGAAGGTGGAGGTCTGTGAAATAACCATGCCTCATACAGGCATCTTTCCAGCTGGCTGGGAACACCCCTGACTGACACAGTGGCCCAGCACTTCCCTTGTGGACTGCACTCACCTGTGACATTGCACTGTCTTCCCCTGTGGAGGCCCTTGGAGACAGGACTGCACAGAAGTCTCAGGGACCATACACCAATACCAGGGACTTGTGGGTCTGTGGCAGAGACAGACTGTGGGGAGAATGAAACAAAAGTTTGGACTCCTACAGGAGCTATAAGTCTCCAGAAACAACTGGGAGATTTCATTATTAAAGCTGTCCTCCCTACCTAGCCACTCAGACACAACCCCCACATTCAGGACAAGCAGCACCAACTACAGAAAGAAATTTGGTACACCAATTGGACTCCCACAAGATAGAGATCTTCACCCACCACAAAGACAAAGTTGGGGAGAATTGGCTTGAGTGGAATAGTTGGCTTGCAAACACCACCTGCTGGTTAGTCAGAAAAACTGTACTCCACCAAGCTGTAGCACTAACAAACTAGAGATATTTGTTCAAAGGTGCCTATATATCCTAAAAGAACCCTATCAAGATAAGCAAGTGCCAAGAACTCAAAACAACAGAAAATTTTAAAGCATATGAAGAAATGAGAAAATATGGATAACCCAAAACAAAACACCCAAATCAAAAGATCAGAGGAGACACAGTACTTGAAGCAATTAATCAAAGAATTAATGACAAACAACCAGATCATGGCACAGGATATGAAGGACAAGAAGAAGACCCTAGAAGAGCATAAAGAAGAATTTGCAAGAGTAATAAAAAAATAGACTATCTTTTGGAAATAAAAGCAACTGCTGATTGAATTAAAAAGATCCTGGATTGGAGGAAGCTGCAAGAGTGAATCAGCAAGCTCAAATAGGACAGAATGGAGAGTGAAAGAACAAAAGAAAGAATGGGGGAAAATTTTTTAAAATAAAAATGGATCTCAGGGAAACAATGGACCATGTAAAATGCAAAAATATAAGAATCATTGGTGATCCAGAAGGGGAAGAGAAAGGTAAAGGTCTAGGAAGAGTATTCAAAGAAATTGGAGAAAACTTCCCAAACCTTCTAAACAATATAAATACACAAATCATAGATGACCAATGAACTCTAAACAATATATCTAAATAAATCCACTCCAAGACATATTCTGATCAGATTGTCAAATGCTGAAGAGAAGGAGCAAGTTCAGAAAGCAGCAAGAGAAGAAATAAACCACTTACAAAGGAAACAGCATAAGACTAAGCAGGGACTACTCAGGGGCCACCATGGAGGTGAGAATGCAGTGGCATGACATATTTAAAATTCAGAAAGAGAAAAATTGCCAACCAAGAATTCTTTATCCAACAAGGTTCTCCTTCAAATTTGAGGGAGAACTTAAAATTTTCATAGACAAAAAAAGAAATGTTGAGAGAATTTGCTAACAAGAGACCTGCCCTACTTGAGATACTAAAGGGAGCCCTATCAACAGAGAAACAAAGGAGAGAGAGGTATGGAGAAAGGTTCAGAACTAAAAATATTCAGTATGGATACATTAAAGGACATTAAAAGAGAGAGGGGAAAATATTTCTGACAAATATAAGCCAAAGGATAGGATGACTGATTCAAGAAATGCCTTCACAGTAATAACAATGAATGTAAATGGATTAAACTCCCCAATTAAAAGACATAGATTGGCATAATGGATCAAAAATATGAACCATCAATATGTTGAATACAAGAGACTCATCTTAGATGTGGAGACACAAAGAAATTGAAAGTGAAAGGATGGAAAAATATTTCATGGAAGCTGCAGCCAAAAGAAAGCAGGTGTAGCAATATTAACCACAGATAAAATAGACTTTAAATGCAAGGATGTTATGAGAGACAAATAAGGCCACTACAGAGTAATAATATGGACAATTCAACAAGAAGAAATAACAATCATAAATGTTTATGCACCCAATCAAGGTGCCCCAAAATACATGAGACAAACTTTGGCAAAACTAAAGGAAGCAATAGATTTTTCCACAATAATTGTGGGAAACTTCAAAGCATCAATCTCTCCTATAGATAGATCAACCAGACACAAGATCAATAAGGAAACTGAAAATGAATCAGATGAATGAATTTGAATTAACAGACATATATAGGACATAACATCCTAAGTCACCAGGATACACATTCTTCTCTAGTGTTCATGGAACTTTTTCCAGAATGGATCATATGCTGGGCCATAAAACAAACCTCAACAAACTTAAGAATTTGAAATTATTCAAAGCACATTCTCTGATCACAATGGAATACCTTAGAAGTAAATAACCATCAGAGACTTAGAAAATTCAAAAATACCTGGAGGTTAAATGACACACTCCTAAACAATCAGTGGGTTAAAGAAGAAATAGCAAGAGAAATTGCTAAATATGTAAAGAGGAATGAAAATGAGAACTCAACATATCAAAACCTATGGGATGCAGCAAAAATGGTACTGAGTGGGAAACTCATAGCTCTAAATGCAAATATTAAAAAGGAAGAAATAGATAAAATTGAAGAACTAATGGAATAACTGAAGAAGGTAGAAAATAAAGAGCAAATGAATCCTAAACCAAGTAGAAGAAAAGAAATAACAAGGATTAAAGCAGAAATAAATGACTTAGAGACCAAAATATAGAGAGAATAAATAACACCAAAAGTTGGTTCTTTAACAGGATCAACAAGATTGACAAGTCCCTAGCTAGACTGACAAAATCAAAAAGAGAGAAGACCCAAGTGTTCTAGTTTGCTAATGCTGTGGAATGCAAAACACCAGAGATGGATTGGCTTTTATAAAAAGGGGGTTTATTTGGCTATACAGTTACAGTCTTAAGGCCATAAAGTGTCCAGGGTAACACAGCAGTAATCGAGTACCTTTACTGGAGGATGGCCAATGGCATCCAGAAAACCTCTGTTAGCTGAGAAGGCACGTGGCTGGTGTCTGCTCCAAAGTTCTGGTTTCCAAAATGGCTTTCTCCCAGGACGTTCCTCTCTAGAAAGCTTGCTCCTCTTCAAAACGTCACTCACAGCTGCACTGAGTTCCATCTCTTTTAGTCATCATGTTTATATGGCTCCACTGATCAAGGCCCACCCTGAATGGGTGGGGCCATGCCTCCATGGAAATATCCCATCAGTTATCATCTACAATTGGGTGTGGTGCATCTCGATGCAAACAACCTAATTCAAATGTTCTAACTTAATCCCCACTATTCTGTCTGTCCCACAAGATTGCATCAAAGAATATGGCTTTTTCTGGGGGACATAATACATTCAAACTGGCACACCAAGTAAACAAAATAAGGAATGAGAGAAGTGACGTTACTGTAGATCCTGAAGAAATTAAAAAATGAAAAAACATAAGAGGATGCTATGAATGACTATATGCCAACAAACTAGATAATGCAGAGGAAATGGACAATTTCCTGGAAACACATGAACAACCCAGAGTGACCAGAGAAGAAATAGAAGATCACAACCAACCAATCAAAAACAAAGAGACCCAATCAGTTATCAAAAAGCTTCCCACAAATAAATGCCCAGGGCCAGATTGCTTCACAGGGGAATTCTACCAAACTTTCCCAAAAGAACTGACACCAATATTACTTAAACTCTTTCAAAACATTGACGAAAATGGAATACTACCTAAAACATTTTATGAAGCTTACATCACTCTAATACCAAAACCACGCAAAGATGCTACAAGAAAGGCCAAACTCCCTAATAAATATAGATGCAAAAATTCTCAACAAAATACTTGTAAATGGAATCCAAAGACATATTTAAGAAATCATACACCATGACCAAGTGGGGTTCATTCCAGGCATGCAAGGATGGTTCAACAAAATAAAATCAATGTATTACAAGACATTAACAAATCAAAAGGAAAAAATCAAATGATTATCTCAATGCTGAAAAAGCATTTGACAAAATCCAATATCCCTTCTTGATAAAAACACTTCAAAAGGCAGGAATTGAAGGAAACTTCCTTAATATGATAAAGGGCATATATGAAAAACCCACAGCCAGCAAAGTACACAATGGTGAGAGACTGAAAGTCTTCCCCCCTGAGATCAGGAAGGAGACAAGGATGCCTGCTGTCACCACTGTTATTCAACATTTTGTTTTACCCAGGGAAATCTGAAAAGTCAAAGAAATAAAAGGCATCCAAATTAGAAAGGAAGAAGTAAAATTGTCATTATTTGCAGATGATATGATCTTATATCTGGAAAACCCTGAGAAATTGACAACACAGCTACTAGAGATAATAATCAAATTTAACAAAGTAGTGGAATACAAGACTAATAAGCATAAGTCAGTAATGTTCCTATACACTAGAAATAAACCAACTGAAGAGACAATCAAGAAAAAAATACCATTTTCAATAGCAGTAAAAAAATCAAGTACCTAGGAATAAACTTAACCAAAGTTGTAAAAGACCTATACAAAGAAAATTACATAACTCTTCTAAAAGAAATAGAAAGGGACCCAAAAAGATGGAAAAATATTCCATGTTCATGGATAGGAAGCCTAAATGTCACTAAGATGTCAATTCTACCCAAACTCATCTACAGATTCAATGCAGTCCCCATCAAATTTCCAACAACCTATTTTTCAGACAAGGAAAAGCTAGTTATCAAATTTATCTGTAGAGGGAAGATGCCTCGAATTGCTAAGACCATTCTAAAAAAGAAAACTGAAATGGGAGGGCTGACACTCCCTGGCTTTGAAGATTATTATAAATCCACAGTATACAAAACAGCATGGTACTGGTACAAAGATAGACATATTGATCAATGGAATTGAATTGAGAATTCAAAGATAAATCCTCAGATCTATGGTTGAATGACCTTTGATAAGGCCCCAACAACCACTGACCTGGGACATAACAGTCCTTTCAACAAATGGTGCTTGGAAAGCTGGATATCCATATCCAAAAGAATGAAAGAGGATCCCTACATCACACCTTACACAAAAATTAACTCAAAATGGATTAAAGACCTCAACATAAGAGACAGTACCATAAAACTCCTAGAAGGTAATGTAGAGATACAGCTTCAGGACCTTGTATTGGAGGTCACTTCCTAGACATTACACCCAAAGCACAAGCAAACAAAAGAAAAAATAGATAAATGGGAACTCCTCAAACTTAAAAGCTTCTGTACCTCAAAGGAATTTGTCCAAAAGGTGAAGAGGCAGCCAAATCAATGGGAAAAATACTTGGAAGCCATGTATCTGACAAAAGACTGATATCCTGCCTATATAAAGAAATCCTACAACTCAAAAATAGTACAGACAGCCCAATTACAAAATAGGCAAAAAAATATGAAAAGACAGTTCTCTGAAGAGAAAATACAAATGGCCAAAAAACACATGGAAAAATGTTCAGCTTCACTAGCTATTAGGGAGATGCAAATTAAGACCACAATGAGATACCATCTCACACCAAATAGGATGGCTGCCATTAAACAAACAGGAAACTACAAATGCTGGGGAGGATTTGGGGAAACTGGGACTGTTATTCATTGTTGGTGGGCCTGTATAATGGTATAGCCACTCTGGAAGACAGTCTGGTGGTTCCTTGGAAAACTAGATATAGAGTTATCCTTCAATCCAGCAATTGCACTTCTCAGTATATACCCAGAAGGTCTGAAAGCAGTGACACAAACAGATATCTGCACGCCAATGTTCATAGCAGCATTATTCACAATTGCCAAGAGATGGAATCAACCCAAATGTCCTTCAACAGATGAGTGGATAAATAAAATGTGGTATATACACACGATGGAATACTACGCGGCAGTAAGAAGGAATGATGTCATGAAACATATGACAACATGTATCAACCTTGAAGACATAATGCTGAGCAAAATAAGCCAGACACAAAAAGAGAAATACTATATGTTACCAGTAATATGAACACTGAAAAATGTAAAACAACTGGTTTGTATCAGAATGTAGGGGACCTAGTGATAGCAATTATTGATAGGGAATGATAATTTAACAAGAACAGATAAGTTATTGTGGGTAAATTTAATGTTCTGGGAATGCTCAGGAATGACTATGGTTTGTTTATTTCTGGTGGGTAAAAGTTCACAGAAATGTAGTTATCTTAGGTTATCTGGTATATTTATTCCTTTCCTGGGCTATAGTCTGTATATTTTCTTTGGATAGAATAGAAATATGTTGGAAGCAATTCTAGGATATATGTTGTTCTAGGATATTTGTTTTTCCTTTGTTTTGGTTTTGTTTGAAATCTTTTTTTATTGTCTGTTTTTCTTTAAATTTTTTTGAGAAAGTCAATTTTAAAAAAGAAATGATGAATAAAAATATGTAGATCCCCCCTGAGGAGCTGGGGGGAAAATGCAGAGGTGTTGGCCTTCCTCACCTGGATGTTTGCTGATGTTCTCACAAATATTGAAGACTGGTGGGTTGATGTGCTGAATGCTCTATCATGGGACTTGCTTTTAGAAGCCTGTTACTGCGAAGGAGAAGCTAGGCCTGCTTATAACTTAGCCTAAGAGTCTCCCCCTTGAATCCCTCTTTCTTGCTCAGATGTTACCCTCTCTCTCTAAGCCACCCTGGCAGGTGATCTCACCACCCTCCCCACTATGTGGGACCTGTCTCTCAGGGGTGTAAATCTCCCTGGAACACAGGATATGACTTCCAGGGATGAATCTGGACATGGCAACATGGGATTGAGAGCATCTTCTTGACCAAAAGGGGGATGCCAAATGAAACAAAATAAAGTGTCAGTGGCTGAGAGAATTCAAATGGAGCCAAGCAGTCACTCTGGTGGACATTCTTACGTACTATATACATAACACTTATTAGGTTTTAATGTATTGGAATAGTTAGAAGTAAATACATGGAACTATCAAACCCCAACCCAGTGGACTTGATTCTTGAAGACAATTGTATGACAATGTAGCTTAAAATGGATGACACAGTGATTGGGAAAACCTTGTGGATTGCACTCCTTTTATTCAGTGTATGGATGGATGAGTAGAAAAATGGGGGCAAAAAACTAAAGGAAAAATAGGGTGGAGTGATCGATTTGGGTGTTCTTTTTCACTATTTTTATTCTTATTATCACATTTTTTGGTACAAGGAAAATGTTAAAAATAGATTGGGTGATCAATGAACAACTATATGATGGTAATGTGATCAATTGATTATGTAGTTTGGATGATTGTATGGTGTGTGAACAAATCTTATTTTTTAAAAAAGTAAATGAACAATAGGGGTAGGAAGGGAATGGGATGTTTTGGAAGTTCTTTATTTTACTTTTTTATTCTTTGGAGTAATGAAATTGTTCAAAGTTTGATTGTGGTGATGAAAGCACAACTATATGATGATACTGTGAACAACTGATTGTACACTTTGAATGACTGTATGTTATGTGATTATATCTCAATAAAATTGCATTAAAAAGTTCAATTTTAATTATACCTCCATCTGTTTAGTATAAAGTATTCTATCTCTGTTCCTGACTTTACCCACTTATATCATTTCCAGAAACTTTCTTTAAATGTTACCTCTCCTTATCCTGTTTTCCCCTTCTCCACTTCCCTCTTGTGGCTTCTTCCCCTTAGGGTATAAACATAACCATATATTTTCCATCCTAAAGTAATCTTACTGCACTTTGCTTTTCTCTTCATTCAATTTCAGCTTTTTCACTTTACTCTCTGATTGAAGTCCATTACCACACACCTGAAAATATCTAACCACGAACTCTTCACTTTATACATATAATCATACAGTACCATCTTCCAAGAAAAATATATAAAGTCCTCTAATGATCACAGTCTAGCACTACTATCATTAGGAAAATGCATTATCTGCATAATGTAAGTGATCATTTTATTTCTCTGTATCTTTGAAATAGGAGTAAAATTAAATAAAATAAAAACTACCCTCAAAATGTTTTAAAAATTGTGTAAAGGTCAAATAAGAAGATGAAGTGAAAGTGCTCACCATTATGCTCCAAATCCTTAAAATTTCAGCACTTCCTGGTTCTAGCTTTAGTCAGCAAATACAATTTCCCATAAATATAATATCAATTTTTTGGATGTTTAATTAATTAATGTACTCAACCACATTTCATTGGGTATTTTCTATATGCCAGACACTATTCTAAGCAAATATCCTCAAGGTTACTAACCTCAAGGACCTCACAGTCCTTGACAATGTAGCAGATTAGTCACAAGGCAATCTGATGAGGATGACATTAAAGTGAATACATAAACTCAGTGCTACAGAAGCATGGAGTGGAGAGTGCCTGGGAAACCTTAAAAAATCTTAGAGGAGAGGATAATTGAGTTTGATCTTGAAGAATGATCAGTTTGTCAGAAAAAACAAGGCTAGAATATTCCAGCAGGCCAGAAAAGCCTGTTTAAAGGTCAACAACATATCAGTCAACAGTATCTGAGAAGGCTGAGTTCAGCTAGAACACCTCAGCAAATTCACTCAGTGTTTCTTCTAAAGAGAAGAAACATCTCCCCTATCTTCTCAAGGTAACCTAGGTAAGAGCATTTTACTCCTTGAGCTTATTCAATTTTATCAAGAAAAAATTGGAACCAAATTCTAGACATTGATATTTGGTTAAGGATAGACAAACACCAGTTACATTTTTTTCCTGAAGTACCCTGACCATGGAGGATCTAGGTAGATAAAAACCTAGTAGTAGCCCTGGCAAGCAAAAAATCTTACTGAAGTCTCCTTTGTTGTGTTAGTAAAAATATAAATTTTGCTTTCTACCACATAACATATAAGTATTTGTTTTAATATAAAACTATATGGTTGTTTGAAAAATCTCTTCTACACATTCTCATGTCCAAATAATTAATTCCAGAGTATTGGCACTATTAACTCTAATTTTACAGATGAATAATCAGAGGATCAGAGAGCTTTTATAGCTTGCCCAAGATCATGAAGCTAGAAAAGGAAGAGCTGAGTTTGTTTGATCTAAGGCTGTTGTCCTTCCCAATATATCTAGAAATACTCCTGTAGTCATTAAAGGGTATGTGGCACTCCATTCAATCTCATAGCTATATGTAAAAAATATGTACAGAGACAACAACTGACTTGCCCTCTGATTTCTGGTTTTTGTGAAATATTGCAAAAACATAAACTTAATTTTTAGAGAACTTGTTATTTGAGTCATATATCAGCATGTATCTTCAAGTAAAATGCAATTCTGAACCAACAAACTTAGAAATACACTGTAGATAATTATGCTAATAGTATTTTAAAATCCAAGTTTCTGACACAACATTTCAGGTAGATTTCCCCTCTTTAACACCCCTGTATTTTTCTCATTTCTCTCACCATCCCCATTGTAAAATCCCCATGTATTAGTTAGGGTTCTCTAGGGAAAGAGAATCAACAGATATCTATAAATAAAAGATTTATAAAAGTGTCTCACACAAGAGTCTGCATGCATAAGTCCAAATTCCATAGGGCAGGCAGCAAATTGGCAACTCCAATGAAGATATTTTATGAACTCCTCAGGTAGCAAACTGGCAACTTCAATGAACTCCTCAGGAAACTTCCAGGTCAGTGAAATTGTTTCCTGGTGAAAGCACTGCTCCCTTTGGAACTAAGATTTTTAGACCAGCAGAACTTAAGCTTGCAGGAAGAGGAAGCAAAAATTTTCCTAGTGCATCAGTAAGAGTGATAGTGAGTGGTGCCCCTCCTGTTTCCACCCCTTGATTCCTGGATTCATGAATTCTGGCTATGGATGAAACAGCACCATAATTGGACACTGATTCAGAGCACACACAACCTCCTGGAGAATACTGCCTAAGCCCTACAAGGTATTGCCACCTAGCTGGCACCATAATTGAGTCAACAGGCCATTCCACTGTTCTATCAACCCAGCTGCCTGTGGATGATGGGTAACCTGGTAAGACCAGAGAATTCCATGAGCATGTGCCCATTCCCTCACTTCATTTACTGTGATGTGGGTTCCTTGGTCAGAAGCAATGCCATATGGAATGCCATGATGGTGAATAAGGCATTCCATAAGTCCACAGATGGTAGTTTTGGCAGTTTGGTAGTTGCATGCAGGGAAGGAAATCCCATATCCATAGTGTGTGTATTCCAATGAGAACAAATTGCTGCCCCTTCCATGACAGAAGTGGCCCAATGTAATAAACCTGCCACCAGGTTGCAGGCTGATTACCTTGGGGGGATGGTGTTATACTGGGGACTGAGTGTAGTCCTCTGTTGCTGGCATATGGAGCACTCAGCAGTGGCTGTGGCCAAGTCAGCCTTGGAGAGTGGAAGTCCATGTTCCTGAGCCCATGCATAACCTCCATCCCTACCACCATGAACACCTTTTGCATCAGTCCATTGGGCAATGACAGAAGTTGCTAGGGAAAGAGGCTGATTGTTATCCACCAAACAGGTCATCTTATCCACTTGATTATTAAAATCTTCCTCTGCTGAAGTCACCCTCTGATGAGTATTCATATGGGACACACATATCTTCATGTTCTTTGCCCACTCAGAAAGGTCTATTCACATACCTCTTTGCCAGAATTCCTTGTCACTAACTTTCAAATCATATTCCTTCCAAATCCATGTCCAGCCAACCCATTGGCAACAACCAATGAATCAGTATACAAATGCACATCTGGCCAGTTCTTCCAAGAAAAGGGAAAGCCTGGTGTACTGTTCTACATTCCACCCACTGGGAGGATTTTTCCTCACCACTGTCCTTCAGGGACATCCCAGAAAGAGGCTACAGTGATGCAGCTCTCCACTTTTGGGTGGTGCCTGCATATCATGCAGAACCATCTGTAAACCAGGCCCAAGATTTCTTTTCCTCAGTCAACAGTTTGTAAAGAACTCCCCAAGATGCCATAGCTGTGGACTTGGAAACAGAAGGTAAGGAGAAAGGAGTGGGGTCTATGGGCATTTGGGCCACTTCCTCATATTACTTACTTTTAGTGTATGTTGCATTTCTTCACCTCACACAATGGGACTGGGTGTGGTTTTCAGAAATCTCAAGTCTGTGGCCAAAGAAAGTAAGATTTTCTTTCAGGGCAGATACAGAAACCTTTACATCTGTCATATGGCACTTAAGTTTCAAATTTGAAACATTTAGCTCATCCCTTTCTCTTATAGCTTTATCTAGCATATCTAAGAGCAGCCAGCCAACATCATTATGCCTCTAAACTCTCCAAAACTCTGTTAAAGTGTCAAACACTGTCACCCAGATCCTTGCTTCATACAAGAGTATGATTAATAGAATCAAATGGTGATATTTTGCATATCTCCATTGCCAACTCATGCCATGGACTGTCAGTGCCATCTCCATTATTGGAAACGGAGTCATTAGTGCTTTTGAATCTAATTGGAGTAGAAAACTTATGTAAAATCCCATTTTAGGATTCTGTTTCTCAAGAACCATTCCTGGTTCCAAGTTGCATTAGTTAGTGTTCTCTAGGGAAACAGCAGCAACAGGAGATATCTACAAATATAAGATTTCATAAAAGTGTCTCACACAATTGGGGTATGCATGAGTCCAAATTCTGTGGGGCAGGCAGCAAACTGGCAACTCCAATGAAGATGTTCAATGAGCCCCACAGGCAGCAAACTGGCAACTCCAATGAAGGTGTTCAATGAACTTCTCAGAAAATGCTTTACTGGCTAGCTGAAGTAGTGAAGGTCCACTATCTGTCTCACTTTAAAGTCTTCAACTGGAGGTCTGGAAGATGGTGCCATGGAGAGAAGTGTATGCTAGTTATTTCCCCTGGAACAACTAATAAACAACCAGGAACAGCTAGTAAATAATCTGGAATAACTCTGGGGGGACAAACTTGACTGTTCACTCATCATACACCAACATGAATAGGGAGGAATGCCTGAGATAACAGCACAAGATCTGTAAGTAAAAACTATTGACCCAAGCTGGGAGACTCTTCCCCCACAGTCCAAACTGCAAAGGCTTCCTGTGCTAGAGAGCAGCACTCTCTGAACAAGCAAATATAACTCAGCTGAGCTCCAACTGGGGTTTTAATTAAAAAATTTGAACTGCTCAACACAAGCTATGAATCCCCAAGAAGCCAGAGAGGATTCTGTTGAGGACTGACCTTGGAGAGCCAGAGAACCTCTCTGGGAGGGAGGGGAGGTCCAGAGGACTCAGTGCTATCTCTGGCCAACAGGTGAAACTGAGTGGGGCTGTGGACCTGCCCTAAAAGGGGGCTTTCTTTTTTGGATCTGTGGAGAAATCCTCAGCCATTTACAGTTCCCAGTGCTCTGATCCAGACAAGGGTAGAGATAGCAGAGGGAGAGAAATTATTCAAATGCTAATGACCTTTTCCTAGGGGGTGTATCTTCCCTAACAGGAAGAAGGTGGGGCCAAGCTCTACTACCCACCTTCAATTCAGAAGCAGATTGCAGAGCCTGGGGGAAAACAGCCATGGGCCATACCTCCTTATACCAGTCTGGAGCTACAGGCTGACTGGCACCAACTGCTGGGCAGAAAAGCACAATGACTTGAGGCCTCACAAGGTGTATCAATCTTCTAAGACTCACCCTGAGGGAAACATACTATTTCCACCTTCCAAGACCTGAGCCCCTTCAGGTCTGGGAAAACCTGATTGAGGTAATCAAGGAAACCAGATGCCTAGACAGCAGAAAAATACAAACTACATTAAGAGAAATGAAGTTATAGCCCAGTCAAAGGAACAAACTTACATTTCAACTGAGATTCAGGAATTGAAACAACTAATGCTAAATCAATTCCAAAAGTTTAGGGAAGATATGGCAAAAGAGATGAAGCATGTAATGAAAAGGCTGCACATACATAAGGTAGAAATCAAAAGTTCAAAAAAAAACAACTGACAGAATCTATGGAAACAAAAGGTAAAACAGAAGAGATGTAAGACACAATGGAGACATAAAGCAGCTTATCTCAAGAGGCAGAAAAAAACACTCAGGAACTGGAGAACAATGCATCTGAAAGCCTAAACAAAGAACAGATAGAGAAAAGAATGGAAAAATATGAGCAATCTCTCTGGGAATTGAATGACAACATGAAACACAAGAATGTATATGTCATGGGTGTCCCAGAAGAAGAGAAGGGAAAAGGGGGAGAAGAAATAATAAAGGAAATAATCAATGAAAATTTCCCATCTCTTATGAAAGATATAAAATTATGGACCCAAGAAGCATAGTGTGCCCCAAACAGAACAGATCTGAATAGGCCTATGCCAAGACACTTAAAAATCAGTTTATCAAATGTCAAAGAAAAAGAGAATCCTGAAAGCATAAGAGAAATGTGATCCATCACATACAAAGGAAGATTGATAAGAATATGTATGGATTTCTCAATAGAAACCATGGAGGCAAGAAGGAAGTGGGGTGATATATTTAAGATACTGAAAGAGAAAAACCAACAACCAAGAATCCTATATCCAGCAAGACTGTCCTTCAAATATAAGGGTGAGCTTAAAGTATTCTCTGACAAACAGACAATGACAGTTTGTGAACAAGATACCTGCATTACAGGAAGCATTAAAGGGAGCACTACAGACAGAAAAGAAAAGACAGGAGTGAGAGTTTGGAAAACAATTTTGGGAGATAGTGGCAGAGCAATGTAAGTACACTGAGCAAAGATGACTGTGATTATGACTGAAAGAAGTTTAGGAGCATGTAGGACACCAGAAAAAAGAGGAAAGATAAAGACTGGGATTTTATAACTCAGTGAAACCTAGGGTGTTCAATGATTGTGATAAGAGGTACATATATGTTTTTATATGAGGTAGAATGAATGTCAACATTACAAGGTGTTAAAATGGGGTGGGATTTGGGGAAAATACAATCAATGCTAACTACAGACTACAGCTAACAGATACATTGTATTATGCTTCCTTTAATATAACAATCCAATCTAAAAAAGCTGAATGCATATGGAGTGGGCATAGGGGAAGGGTATGGGACTCTTTGCATTGGTAATGTTGTCTGACTCTTTATTCTACTTCAGTTTAATACTATCTTTCCTTTTTTTGCTTCCTAGCTGTCATGTTTTGTTTTGTTTTGTTTTCTTTCTTTTTTTCTTTTTCTTTTGTCTATCTACCTTCATTGTCTCTTCCTCCTTTAGGGAAGAAATGAAGAGGTCCTTATAAAGATAGTGATGATGATGGTGAATACATAAATATATGACTACACAGGGAACCATCAATTTTACACTTATGATGGAACGTACAGTTTGTGAACAAAACCATCTTAAAAAATGTGTTGATGAAGAAAATTTGAATGCACTATATTGAGTGAAACAAGATAGACACATAAGGACACATATTGCAGGGTCTCACTGATATGAACTAATTATAATATGTAAACCAATAGACATGAAATATAAGTTATCAGGATTTAGAGTGAGGCTAAAGAATGGGGAATGGTTGCTTATTATGAGCAGAATGTTCAACTAGGGTGAACTTAAATGTTTAGAAATGGACAGAGGTGATGGTAGGACATTGTGAGAATAACTAACACTGCTGAATGGTGCGTGAAGGTGGTGGAAAGGGTAAGCTCAGTCATGTATGTCACCAGAAGGAAAGTTGGAGGTTAAATATGGGAATGCATAATACAGTAAATCTAGTTGTGGACAATGTCTGTGACTAACTGTACAAATAGAAATCTCTCTCATGAACTAGAAGAAATGCATGACAGTCTAACTAGAAGTTATTAATAGAGGGGCATATAGGGAAAATATACCTATTGTAAAATATATACTACAGTTAGTATTTTAACACTCTTTCATCAACAGTAACAAATGTACTATACCAATACTATGAATCCATAATGGAGGAGGGATTGTTAGGGGTATGGGAGGGTTTCAGTTTCCTTTTTTGTCTTCATTTCTTTTCTGGAGTAATGAAAATGTTCTAAAAATTGAAAAAAAATTAATTGTGGCGATGGATGCACAACTGTATGATGGTACTTTAGATCTTTGGATAATTGTATGCTATGTGAACAATATCAATTAAAGAGAGTATTCAACTGATTGGATTAAATCTAGCTGATTGAATCCTTATTGTGGAAGACACCCTTCATTGATGTAATCAAACACAGCTGCAGCCCATTGACTGATGATTTAATAAACTTGTCTTCTGATTTATTAACTAAACACAAATGTCCTTGCAGTAATGGTTAGGCAGTGCTTGCCTGGACTCACATCTGGGCACCATCACCTGGCCAAGTTGACACATCACAGGAAGACTAAGAGAAAATAAGAGAAGATGCAAACAAAATCATAACTGACAAGGGGGATCATGAACATGGATCATTTAGAAATAAAAATGATTGGAAGAGGGTAGTATGCACAACTGCATGTTAACAAACTTGGCAACTTAGATGAAATGGACAATATCCTAGAAACATACAAACAAATTACACTGATTCAAGAAGAAATAGAAGCCCTCAGAAAACCAATCACAACTAAAGAGTATGAATCAGTCATCAAAACCCTACCAAAAAATGTCCAGGACCAGATGGCTTCACAGGTGAATTTTACCAATATTCCAAGAAGAATATTCCAATTCTACTAAAATCTTCTAAAAAAATGAAGAGGAGGAAACACTATTTAACTCATTCTATGAAGCAAACATCACCATAATACCAAAGCCTGATAAACCTGCTACAAGAAAAGTGCATACCAATCCCTCTAATGAATATAGATGCAAAAATCCTCAACAAAGTTCTTGCAGATAGAGTCCAACAACACACCAAAAGAACTAAACACCATGACCAAATGGGTTTTATTCCAGGTATGCAAGGGTGATAAAACAGAACAAAATCAATTAATACAGTACACCATATTAACAAATTGAAAAGGGAAAACCACATGATCATCTCAATTGATGCTGAAAAGTCATTTGACAAAGTCCAGCATCCTTTTCTTGATAAAAACTATTTGAAAGGTAAGAATCAAAGGAAATTTTCTGAACATGATATAGGGCATATATGAAAAAACAACAGATAATATAATAATGGTTAGGGACTGAAAGCTTTTCCTCTAAGACTGGGAACAAGACAAGGAAGCCCACTGTAACCATTGTTATTTAACCTTGTGTTAGAAGTTCTAGCTTCAGCATCTTTGCAAGAAAATGAAAGAAGAAAACAGGAGGAGGTTTTTTCAAGATAGTGGAATAGGGAGTTCTAGGATTCAGTCTGTTCTGCATATCAGCTAGGAAAGAGCCAGGGTCAGCCTTAAACAACTCTTTGTGGGTTCTAGAGATCACATGCACATTGTACAATAGCCAGGAATAAGAGGAAGTAAGAGTATAAATTTATATAATCAGTATAAATTGTACTGAGAAGCTGTGAGTAGATCTCTCCATGCTGTGGAAGTTGCTGCCCATCCCCCACTGGCACAGCATCTTCCCTTGCACCACTCCATGGCTGTAAAGAGAAGCCCACACTCCTAGAGTGGGAGAGGGACTTGGCCAGGCAACAATTGTGGCTTTTGATTAGCAAATTCAGATTGCTGGATACCAGCTTCAAACATAACTAAATTTTCCACTTACACAGGAGAGAAAGAACCTGGAAGTTTCTTTTCAACCCCAGTACCAGTATGGCAGGAAGCAGGGCAGATAGAGACACAGTTGCTTCATGAGAGTGCAAAGATCAGTTTGCTGAAGGATGGCTCATCCACAAGAAAAAGGGTTGACAAGTCTGGGTACCAACTCAGGCTCCAGACTGCTGAATTTGGGGTGCTGGACTCCAGCTTTGTGATCAGCTACTTTCTTGAACAGCCCTTTAAAGAAATCAGTCAACAGCCTCCATTTTGGCCCAGCCCCTGGCAGGGGTGGAGGTGGAGTTGATTGAGATGCACAGTAATGTCTCTGGGTGGTGGTGAGAGGCTGGGGAAATGTGGCCATTTCCCAAGAAAAGGGGAGAATGAAAAGACCATGGGCCTGTATTTTTTTGTTGTTTTCTAATTCATTTTTATTGAGATATACTCACATACCATACAATCATCTATGATGTACAATCAATTGTTCAGAGTATCATCATATAGTTGTGCATTCATCACTCCAATTTATTTTTTGAACATTTTCCTTGTACTAGAAAAAGTGAAAAAAAGAAAAAATAAAAGTAAAAAAACCCCAATCACCCCTCTCTTCCCATACTATTTTTCATTTAGGTTTTCATCATCATTTTGCTATTCTTCCATCCATATACTGGATAAAAAGACTGTGATCCACAAGGCTTTCACAATCACACTGTCACCCCTTCTAAGCTGCATTGCTATAAAATTGTCTGCAGGAGTTAAGGCTACTGGGTTGTAGTTTGATAGTTTCAGGTATTTACTTCTAGCTGTTTCACTGCATGAAAACCTCAAAAGGGTTATCTATATAGTGCATAAGAGTGCCCACCAGAGTGATCTTTTGACTCCATTTGAAATCTCTCAGCCACTGAAACTTTTTTGTTTCATTTCTCTTCCCCTTTTTCATCAAAAAGATGTTCTCAAGAGGAGAAGATGGTGGCATAGAGAGGAGTGGAAGACTGTTAGTCCCCCCCAGAACAATTCATAAATGACCAAAAAAACTAGTAAATAACCTGGAATAACAGTGGGAAGACAAACATGACTGTCCACTCATCATCCACCAGACTGAATTGGGAGGAATGCCTGAGATCACAGCATAAAATCTGTAAGTAAAACTGCAGACCCATGCTGAGAGCTGAGAGCCAAGAGCTGAGAGCCCCTTCCTCATGGAAGCCGTGCGGTGCACTCTCTCAGCCCAGCTCCAAGTGAGGATTTAATGTTAAATGCTCAATACAGGCAGTGAATCCTTAACAAGCAGACAGACACTTTTGGTGACAACTGACCTTGGGAGAGTTGGGGGACATATCTGTCTCAGGATGGGGAGCCCAGAGAATCAGGAGTTATCTCTGACTGATGGGTGAACCTGGGAGTTTTTCTGTCCCTTTCTCTCTCAGTGGAGAAAACCACAGCAGTTCTCAGCCCACAGCACTTTGCAGTAAAGACAGCCACTGCCATTTTAAAATCAAAACACTTTGATCAGCAGGGTCACAGAAACAAAGAACTTATTGATATGCAGTGACATCTGTGGATGGGGCATAGCTTCCCAAGAGGAAAGAGAGGGGCCTAGCTCTACTACCCATCTTTCAGTCTTTCCAGAACCAGACCCCAAAACCTTGGGGAGGAGAGCCACAGGCCACACCCTCTTACACAGGCAGTGACAGGCTGACAGGTGGATTTGCTGAGCAGAAAAGCACAGGTGTTTCAATCCTCTAAGAAAAGCCATCAGGGAAACCAGATACTGAAATATTACCTCATTCTGTGACCTGAGCCTGTTCTCATCTGGGAAAACCTTATTGGGGTGGCCTAGGAGGTCAGATGCCTAGACAACAGAAAACTGCAACCTACACTAAGAAAAACAAAGCTATGACCCAGTCAAAGGAACAAATATACACTTCAACTGAGATACAGGAATTTAAACAACTAATGTTAAATCAATTCAAAAAGTTTAGAGAATATTTCACAAAAGAGATAGAGGCTGTAAAGGAAACACTGGACATATATAAGGCAGAAATTGAAAGTTCAAAAAAACAACCAGTAGAATATATGGAAATGAAAGGCACAACATAAGAGATGAAAGACACAATGGAAACATACAACAGCAGATCTCAAGAGGCAGAAGAAAACACTCAAGAACTGGAGAACAAAACACCTGAAAGCCTACATGCAAAGAAGCAAATGGAGAAAAGAATGAAAAAATATGAGCAACATCTCTGTAAACTTAAAGATGAAACAAAGTACAAGAATCTACATATCATTGGTGTCCCAGAAGGAGAAGAGAAGGGAAAAGTGGCAGAGGCAATAATAGAGGAAATAATCAATGAAAATTTCTCATCTCTTATGAAAGACATAAAATTACAGATCCAAGAAGTGCAGCGTACTCCAAACAGAATAGATCTGAAAAGGCCTATGCCAAGACACTCAATCAAATTATCAAATGTCAAAGACAAAGAGAGAATCCTGAAAGCAGCAAGAGAAAAGCAATCCATCACATACAAAGGAAGCTTAATAAGACTATGTGCAGATCTCTCAGCAGAAACCATGGTGGCAAGAAGGAAGTGGTGTGACATATTTAAGATACTGAAAGAGAAAAACCACCAACCAAGAATCCTATATCCAGCAAAGCTGTCCTTCAAATATGAGGGAGAGCTCAAAATATTTTCTGACAAACAGACAATGAGAGACTCTGTGAACAAGACACATACCCTACAGGAAATACTAAAGGGAGCATTACAGAGTGATAAGAGAAGACAGGAGTGTGTGATTTGGAACACAATTTTGGTAGATGGTAGCCTAGCAATGTAAGTACACTGAAAAAAGATAGCTATGTATATGGCTGAGAGAGGAAGGTTGGGAGCATGTGAGACACCAGAAGAAAGGAGGAAAGATAAAGACTGGGACTGTGTAGCTTGGTGAAATCTAGAGTGTTCAGCAATTGTGATAAAATGTACAAATATGTTCTTTTACAAGGGAGAACAAGCAAAAGTCTACCTTGCAAGGTGTTAAAAATGGGGAGGCATTGGGGGAGGGTTGCAATTAATGTAAACTAGAGACTGTAACTAACAGAATCATTGTATTATGCTTTCTTTAATGTAATAAAGGTGATATACCAAGGTAAATGCAAATAAGAGTGGGGATAGGGAAGGCATGTTAGACACTTGACATTGGTGGTGGTGTCTGACTCTTTACCCTACTTTGGTTTAAGGTTACTTTTCCTTTTGCTACTTCTTAGCTGTAATTTTTTTCCTCTTTCTTTTCCCTCTCTACCTTCTTTGATGCTCCCTCCTGCCTTGTGGAAGAAATGTAGATGCCCTTATATAGATAGTGGTGAAGGTGGTGAACACATAAAGATGTGACCATACAGAGAACCACTAATTGTTTACTTAGGATGAAATGTATAGTGTGTGAACAAAACCATCTTAAAAAAAAATGGGTTGATGACAAAACCTCAAGGGCAATATACTGAATGAAATAAGCCAGACACATAAGAACAAATATTGCAGGGTCTCACTGATAAGAACTAATTATAATATGTAGACTCATAAACATGAAATATAAGGTACCAAGATATAGGACAAGGCTTAAGAATGGGGAGTGGTTGCTTAGTATGAGCAGAATGTTCAACTAGGATGAACTTAAATGTTTGGAAATGAACAGAGGTGTTGGAAGCAAGATGTGAGAATAATCAACAGTGCTGAATGGCATGTGAATCAGGTGGAAAGTGAAAGCTCAGAGTCATCTATGCCACCAGAAGGAAAGTTGGAGGTCAAAAGATGGGAATGTATAAAACTGAATCCTATGGTGGGCAATGTCCATGATTAACTGTACAAATATTAGAAAACTCTTCCATGAACCAGAACAAATGTATGACAATACAACTAGAAGTAAATAACAGAGGGGAATATAGGGAAGAAATATATAGCTATTGCAAACTATATAATACAGTTTGTAGTATTTCAACATTGTTTCATAAACAGTAACAAATGTACTATACCAACACTATGAGTCAACAATTGAGGGGGGTTGGTTAGGGATATGGGAGGATTCAAGTTACCTTTTCTTTTTCTTTCTTTTTTTTTCCATCTTTCAGTTTATTTTTTGTCTGGGGTAATGAAAAGTTTCTAAAAATTGAACAAAAATTAAGTGTGGTGATGGATGCCCAGCTGTATGAGGGTACCAGGGGCAACTGGTTGTACACTTTGGATCTTTGGATAATTGTATGGTATCTGAACAATCCCAATAAAAATTTATATATATATATATATATATATATATGGCCTAGACTAAAAAAATAAAAAAAGATGTTCTCAGTCCCATGATGCCAGGTCCAGGTTCATTCCTGGGAGTCATATCTCATGTTGCCAGGGAGACTCACACCCCTGGGAGCCAGGTCCCACATAGGGGGATGGCACACATTTGTTTTTTAATTAAATTCAGTTTTATTGAAATATATTCACATACCATACAATCATCCATGGTGTACAATCAACTATTCACATTACCATCATATAGTTATGCATTCATCACCACAATCTACTTCTTAACATTTTCCTTACATCAGAAAGAATCAGAATAAGAATAAAAAATAAAAGTAAAAAAGAACAACCAAATTACCCCCCCATCCCACCCTATTTTTCATTTAGTTTTTGTCCCCATTTTTCTACTCATCCATCCATACACTAGATAAAGGGAGTGTAATCCTCAGGGTTTTCACAATCACACTGTCACCTCTTGTAAGCTACACTGTAATACATTCATCTTCAAAAGTCCAGACTACTGGGTTGGAGTTTGAGAGTTTCAGGTATTTACTTCTAGCTATTCCAATACATTAAAACCTAAGAGGTGTTATCTGTATAGTACATAGGAATGTCCACCAGAGTGACCTCTCAACTCCATTTGAAATTTCTCAGCCACTGAAACTTTATTTTGTTTCACTTTGCATCCACCTTTTGGTCAAGAAGATATTCTCAATCCCACAATGCTGAGTCCAGATTCATCCCCAGGAGTCACATCCTGCATTGCCAGGGAGATTTACACCTCTAGGAGTTGATTCCCACATGGGGGGGGGCAGTGAGTTCACCTGCTGAGGTGGCTCAGTTAAAGAGAGAGAGAGGGCTACATCTGAGCAACAAAGAGGTACCCAGGGGAAACACTTAGGTACAATTATATGCAAGTTTAGCCTCTCCTTTTCAGTAATGAGCTTCATAAGAGCAAGTCTCATGTTAGAGGGCTCAGCACATCAAACCACCAGTCCTAATGTTTTTCACATAAGCATCACACCAGGTGAGGAAGTACAACACTACTGCACTTCCCCCAGCTCCTCAGGGGGCCCTGTAAATATATTTTTATTCTCTGCCCAAATTACTTTGGGATGTGTCACTATTTCACTCTAACCTATACTAACCTACCATATCTCACTTCCTATTCAAATTTCCATGTAATTGTGGTCATGGGTCTGTATTTTGCAGCTGTTGTTCAGAGGATTCATATAACAGAGTCTGGGATCTCAGCAACAGTTTCAACCTGTAAAAAGATTCTAGCAGCCTCTGTCTCTACCACACACCAGGCAGGTGTGGAGTCTACTGTGAATTAAAGTATACCACCACCTTAGGACTGGGAAAATAGTTGGCTGAAAGTTGACATCTACTGGACAAGATAGGAAAAGCACAGAAACAGGAAACTTCATAGACAAGATAGGCAGCACCCCAAGTCACTCCAGGCCATTGTTGCATTTTTCTATACTCTCTCTTTACGGGTTCTGCACCCATAGTTTAGACTGGGAAAAATTGACTTAAGGATGCCTCCTTCATGGGAACTCTCCACACAAAATGAGTCATCCAAGTAAAATAGCTTTAAGAAAATGAAAGGAGCATTGGAAATATAGACAGGCAAATAAAAATCAGAACTGATCATCATTCCCAGAGGAAGAAGAGAGAAAAGGAAGCTTTCTCATGAGGGTGAAACAATTGCACACATAGTGCAATCTCAAAAATTCTATTGCATATGCAAGGAAAGAATCAGGTATATATGAGCTAAAAAATACAGATCTAACATGAGCAATTCAAAAGTTCTATAATAAAGTGAAACAAGTGTCAATGAAGAGTTATAGCAAGGTCAATAAACAAACAAACAAATGAAAAGGCCTAGAAAAGAGAGAGAAATTGACATCTAGAAAAAACTAACAAAAAGAATTGGATGCCAAGGCACCAGTAAAAATCACATGCCACACTAAGAAACATGAAGATACAGACCAAAGGAACAAACTAAAACTACAGAAAAGATACAGGAGTTGGAAAAATTAATTGATATTCAAACAAATCTCCTAAATGAAATCAAGGAGGTGAAAGAAATTGTGGCAAAGAGATAAAGGATATAAAGAAGACACTGAGTGATCATAAAGAAGAATGTGAAAGCATGAAAAACACAAGATAACTGGGAATGAAAGACAAAAATAGAAGAATAAAACATCCAATGGAGACTGTTCATTTGCTAATACTGCCATTATCCAAAACACCAGAAATGGATTGACTTTTATAAAGGGGGTTTATTTGGTTACAAAGGTACAGTCTTCAGGCCATAGTGTCCAAGGAAAGGCATCAACAACAGGATACCTTCATGGAAGGATGGTCACTGGTGTCCAGAAAACCTGTTAGTTTAGAAGGCGCATGGCTGGCATCCACTTGCACCCAGGTTGCATTTCAAAATGGCATTCTCCAAAGTGTTGTTCTTGGAGCATTCTGTCCTCTCTTAGCTGCAGCTTTTCTGCATCTGGGCCTGTGTGGCTCCTTTTAAAGTACTCCAGTGATCCAATAAAAACCCACCCTGAATGGGTGGGGCAATAACTCCATGGAAATAACCCAATGAAAGTTCTTGCTCACAGCTGATTGAGTCACATCTTCATGGAAACACTGAACTAATACATCTGCCTCCACAAGATTGCATCAAAAAACATGGCATTTTGGGGGACATAATACATACAAACCAGCATATACCACCCCAGGAACCCCAAAATGAGATAATCTTTCCAAATACAAAATACATTCATCCCATCACAATATCACAGAAACTTATATCATTTCAGTAATAATAAGTAAGTAAAAGATCCCATCAAAATCAGTCACAGGTATGTTCCATCCAAAAGCAAAATTCCCCTCTTGCTCTGTTCCTTTGAAACTGAGAACAAGATATCTGTTTCCAATATACAAAGGAGTGACAATCATAGGATAAAATTCCCCATTGCCATAAGGAGAAACAGTAAAGAAAACAGGGTTTAAGGGACCAAAACAGTTCTTAAAACCCAAGGGCAAACTCCATTAGATTTCAAATTCAGAGATTCAATTACAGAATGACATTTTATCCTCAAGGCTTGAGAAAGTAGCTGTGCCACCTTTTTCAAAGGCTTACAGGGCAGCCCTTTTCTCTCCAAATGCTGGAGTGAGTGCTTCAACATATCAAACTTTGGGGAGACCAACTTCTTTGCCACACCCTCCTCAAACATTGGGGTGCCACCTGGACTTTGCCTCTCCAGGGCACAGCCTCTCCCCTCTCTGAACAATAAGGTGGTGACCAGGCTCTCCCCAATCCCCAGGGAATGTGCTCTACCCTCTATGGGGCCTGGGGTAGCAGCACTGTTCCTGAGCATCTAGGCAGAAGGCCTGCACTTTGGATCTGAGGCAAACTCACCCTTTCAACATGCATGGGTCACTCTGATCTCCCATCATGAGATTTCTTGACTCCAGACTTCAACCTTCATGGCTCTTTCTTTGAAGAAATTTTTCCTTCAATTTTCCTCTTTTGCATTCCCTCCTGCCCAGACCAGCAGTGGCTCCATCTATACACATATCACAAAAATTCTGTAGGTGTGGCATGTATTTTACAGGGGTAAAACCCATCAGACAATGGACTTTCCACAAATCTTTGCTAGATAACTTCATCTCCAATCCTGCCTTGTAATGAAATGTTGGCAACTTTCCATGTTTGCTTAAATCCTCATATGGGGCTGTAGCCTCTGGGGTCTCACTTTCTGGAAGCCTAAAACTGTCCAAGTATCAGTTTCTGGTTTCTTTGTCTCCAAGAGTTCATTTTTCAGCTTATCTCTGTCCTGTTACATTTTACTATAAGCTGTAAATAGAAGCCAGACTACTTACTCCACATGTAGCTTACAGGTCTCCTCAGCTAAGTATCCCAGCTGGTTGCTTTCAAATTCTGCATTCCATCCTGCACAAGGACACAATTTTGCCAAATTCTCTGCAACTTCAAAACAAGGATCACCTTTCTTCCAGTTGGCAATGAAACATTAATCAGTTCTGATCAAGTCTTCATCAGAAATATCTTTAGAGTCTGTATTTCTACCAGCAGTCTCTTCAAAGCAGTCTAGGCCTTCTCTGTCAAACTCCCCACAATACTTCCAGAGTCTTTCACTTATCCATTTAAAAAGCTTTTCCAACATGTTTGGTATATGCAAACTCAGCAACACCCCACTCCTGGTACCAAAATCTGTTCCAGTTTGCTAATGCTGCCATTATGCAAAACATTAGGAATTGATTGGCTTTTATAAAGGTGGTTTACTTGGTTACAAAGATACAGTCTTAAGGCCATAAAGTGTCCAAGGTAAGGCACAAACAGCAGGATACCTTCACTAAAGGATGGTCATTGGCATCAGGAAAACCTCTGTTAGCTTGGAAGACATGTGGCTGGCATCCATTTGCTCCTAGGTTGTGTCTCAAAATGGCATTCTCCAAAGTGTTGCTCCTGGGGCATTTTGCCTCTCTTAGCTGCAGCTGCACTGCATCTGGGCCTTTGTGGCCCTTTTAAAAGTACTCCAATGATCCAATAAAGACCTACGCTGAATGGGTGGGGAAACAGCTTCATGGAAATAATCCAATGAAAGGTCTTGCTCACAGTTGATTGAGTCACATCTCCATGGAAACACTGAACCAATAGGTTTCAACCTAATCAACACTAATATATCTGCTTCCACAAGATTGCATCAAAGAACATGTCATTTTGGAGGACATAATATATCCAAACTGGGACAGGGACATAAAACAGATTTCAAGCTGCAGAAGAAAGGATCAGCAAACTAGAGGATATACATCCAAAATCTCTCACACAAAATAACAGGTAGTGAGAATAATGGGAAAATTTGAGAATGGACTCAGGGAATTGAGTGAAACCACAAAGTACATGAATATATGCACCATAGGTGTCCCCAAAGGAGAAAAGAGGGGGGAAAGGTTCAGAAAGAATATTTGAGGAAATAACAGTAGAAAATTTCCCAACTTTATTCAAATCCAAAGAGTATAATGTATTTCAAACAGAATAAATCTGAACAGACCTACTGTAAGACACTTACTAAATAGTCTGTCAAATGCCAAAGACAAAGTGAGAATTCTGAAAGCAGCAAGAGAAAAGTGATTCATCACATACAAGGGAAACTCAATAGCACCAAGTGCTGGTTTCTCATCAGAAACCATGGAGGCAAGAAACCACTGCTATCATAAATTTAGGATTTTTAGAGAGAAAAACTGCCAGCCAAGAAGTCTCTTTGTGGCAAAGCATTCCATGAAGTAGGAAGGGGAATTTAAAATATTTACAGTTAAACAGTGGCTGAGAGAGTTTGGCAACAAGAGACCTGCCCTACAAGAAATACTAAAGGAACTGCTACAGGCTGATAGGAAAGAAGAGAAGAGGTTTGGAGGAGAGTGTAGAAATGAAGAATCTCAGTAAGGGTAACTAAATGGGTAAAAACAGAGAAAAATAAGAAATAACAAATCAAATACAAAGAATAAAATGGTTGAAGTATTAGCTTTACATTAACAACATTGAATATTAATGGATAAAAACTCCTCAATAAAAAGATGGAATAGTGGAATGGACAAAAACAAAACAAACAAACAAACAAAAACCCACAAGGTCTGTCTATATGCTTTTCAAAAGAGTCTCATTTTAGACCTAAGGACAAAAAGAGATTGAAATGAAAGGTTGGAAGAAAGATATTCCAAGCAAAAAATAAAAAAAAAGAGTGGAGCTAGCTATGCTAGTTTGGGAAAACATAGATTTTAAATGCAAAACTCTTAGAAGAGAAAAAAAGGATACTATATATTAATAAAAGGGGCAATCCACCAAGAAGAAATAATACATATCTATGCACCTAACCACAGTGCCTCAAAGTGCATGAGGCAAACACTGGCAAAAATGAAGGGAGAAATAGACTTCTCTGCAATAATAGATGGACACTTCACTACACTCTCATCAAAGAAGGAACATCTAAACAGTGTGTTAATAATTAAACAGAGAAACTGAATAATATAAATGAACTAGACCTACCATGTTTACTTAACACTGCACCCCACAGCAGCAAGATATACATTCTTCTCAAGTGTTCATAAATCAATCTCTGGTACAGACCACCTGTTGGGTCAAAAACAGGTCCAAATAAATTTAAAATTATAGAAATTATACTAAGCAACTTCTCTGATCATGATGGAAAGAAGATAGAAATCAATAACAGGAGGAAGGCTGGAAAGTTCACAAATGTATGGAGATTAAATAACACACTCTTAGTCAAAGAAGAAATTACAGGAGAAATCAGTAAATTTCTCAAGGCAAGTGAAAATGAGAACATAACATATGAACATTTATGGGATGCAGTAAAGGCAGTGCTGAGAAGGAAATTTATTTTCCTAAATGCCTATTTTAAAAAGAAGAAAGAACTAAAATCAAAGACCGAATTACCCCCATGGCAGAACTGGGAAAATAAGAGCAAACTAATCTCAAAGCAAATGGAATGGGAGAAATACCAAAGATTAGATATAAATAAATGAAATTGATGACAAAAATATAGAGGAAATTAAAAAAACAAAAACAAAACAAAAAAAACAGAAGTTGGCTCTTTGAGAAAATCAATAAAATTGACAAATCCTTAGCTGGACTGACAAAGAAAAAAAAGTGATGGTACAAATATATATAATCAGAAATGAGAGGCGGGACATAACTACTGAGACCACAGAAATAAAAAAGGATTCTAATACTGTGAGCAACTGTATGCCAACAAACTACACAAATTAGATGAAATGGAAAACTTTCTAGAAACATATGAATACCCTATACAGACTAAGGAATACAAGACCTCAACACAGCAATCACAAGTAAACAAACTGAACTGGTCATTAAAAATCACCCCACAATTTAAAAGTCCAGAACCAGATGGATTCAAAGGTGAATTCTTATATCATACAAGAAGAATTAGTTTCAATCCTGTTAAACATCTTCCAAAAAATTGCAGGGGAGGGAATATTACCCAACTCATCCTATTAGGCAATATCACCCCAACACTAAGATCAGAGAAAGATACTACAAGAAAAGAAGATTGTAGACCAATATCTCTAGTGAATTTGGATTAAAAATCCTAAACTAAATACTTGTGAATGTAACCCAAAAGCACATTAAAATAACTGTACACAATGATCAACTTGGTTTTATCCACTTATTTATGCAATGGTGGTTCAACACAAGAAATCATATAATGTAATATACCACATAACCAAATTGAAGGTATGTTGATAAAACCACTTTGACAGATAGGAATAGAAGGAAAGTTTGCCAATATGATAAAGGGCATATATGAGAAACCCACAGCTAACATCATACTCAATGCTGAAAGGCTAAAAGATTTCCCTTTAAGATCTGGAAAAGACAAGGATGCCCACTGTCATCATTGTTATTTAACATTGTGCTAGAAGTTCTAGATAGAGCAATTAGGCAAGAAAAAGAAATGAAAGGCATCCAAATTGGAAAGGAAGAAGTAAAACTTTCACTGTCTACAGATGACATGATCCTGTATTTAGAAAATTTTGAAAAATCTACAACAAAGCTACTAGCGCAAATCAACAAGTCCAGCAAAGTTGTGGGATACAAGACCTACAAGCACAAATCAGTATTATTTCTATACACTAGTATGGAACAATCTGAGGAGGAACTCAAAACAAAACTTCCATCTACAACAGCAACTAAAAGAATCAAATACCTAGGAATAAACTTAACCAAGGATGTAAAGGACCTATACACAGAAAACTCCAATCATTGCTAAAATAAATAAGGAAGACCTAAATAGATGGAAGGACATACTGTGTTCATGGATTGGAAGGCTAAATATAGTCAAGATGTCAATACTACCCAAATTGATTTACAGATTCAATGTAATACTAATCAAAATTCCAAGAGCTTACTTTGCCAAAATGATAAAATCAACTGTCAAATTTATTTGGAAGGGCAAGTTATGCCAAATAGCCTGAAATACCTTGAGAAAGAAATATGAAGTTAGAAGACACACTTCCAAACTTTAAAGCATATTACAAAGCTACAGGGGACAAAAGAGCATGGTACTCACAAAAGATAGATGTATTCACCAATGGAACAGAATTGAGAGTTCCATAATAGACCCTAACATCTATAGTCAACTGGTTTTTTAAAAGGCAGCCAAGTCCACCATAACTGGCACAGAATAGTCTCTTCAAGAAATGGTGCCAGGAGAACAGGATATCCATATTCAAAAGAAGGAAATTAACATATACAGAAATTAACAAAAAATGTATCCCAAACCTAATCATTAGAGCTAGGACCATAAAACTCCTGGAAAAAAAATACAGGGAAGCAACTTCAAGAGCTAGTGTTAGGCAGTAGTTTTTTAGACATTACATTCAAATCCCAATCAATGAAAGAAAAAAGTATATAAATGGGACCTCCTCACAATTAAATACTTCTGTGCTTCAAAGGAGTTAACCCAAAATGTCAAAAGATGGCCTACTAGACAGGGGAAAATATGTGAAAACCACATATCTGATAAGGGTTTGACATCCAGAATATATAAAGAAATCTTACTCAACTATAGAGACAATCAATTTAAAAAACAGACAAAACTGAAAATAACTGCATTAATCTCCCCCTTTCATGGGCATGACTACCAGGGGAGTTAATCTCCCTGGTGACATGGGACACAACACCTAGGAATAAGCCTAGCCCTGGCATCAAAGGATTGAAAGCACCTTCTTAACCAAAAGGGGTGAAAGTAATGTAACAAAATAAGGTTACAGTGGTGAAGAGATTTCAAATAGTGTCAAGAGGCTATCCTGGAGGATACTCTTATGCAAACTCCAGATATATATCACAAATGGCCAAAATATGCCAAGCCATCATTAGCCCCAAAATACCTAGGACACTGTCTGAAGCTCTAAAAATTTCACTCAGTTTATTTTTCAGAAACTTAAATCCACCAGAGTGTACCTATGCCAAATACATCCTAAAACCCAGAGGAAACAGCCTCTTCAGAAACATCAACCAGATGTAGCCCCCACCCCCCTAATATCAACATCATTTTTCAATATGAACAAGTTAGGTACATCACTGCATAGACATTCATGAAGATTGACAGTTATTAAATGAGAGGAAGGGGTAGCAACGAACAAGATAGGATTCAACAAAGGATTATGAATACAGAATCTTTAGATACATAGATTAGACAGATAGATAGATAGATGGATGATAATGTACTAGAATAGTTAGAAGAAAATTTTAGAAATGGTGGAACTGTAAACCATAACATTCTTTGAAGTTTGCTCTATATCTACTCATTAAATTGTACTTTGAAAGTTAGCACCTTACAGTATTTGTTATATTTCACAATAAGGAAATAATTGAAATTTTGGAACTGTACCCCATAACACTCTTTGAAATTTGCTCTCTAAATACTTGTTAAATTATACTTTGACATTATCACTGTTCTATATGTATTTTATATTTCACAATAAAAATTGTAAAAAAAACAATAAAAATGAGTAAAGACAAATAGGCATTTCTCCCAACAGGAAGTACAAATGACTAAAAAGCACATGGAAAGATGGTTATCTGTAGTAGCTATTAGAGAAATGCAAATCAAAACCACAATGAAGCATCATTTCACACTACAAGACTGGCCACTATTAAAGAGGAAGCAAGTGTTGGAGAGGATGTGGAGAAATAGGAACACTCATTCTTTGCTGGTTGTAATGTAAAATGGTACACCACTATGGAAGAATGTTTGTTCCTCAGAAAGCTAAGTATAGAACTTCCATATCATCTGATAATCTCACTACTCTGGCACATACCCAGAAGAAGTGAATGCAGGTACATGAATAGACATTTGCACACAAATGTTCATCACACCATTATTCACAACTGCCAAAACATGGAAACAACCGATGAATGGATAAACAAAATGTGGTATATACATATGATGGAAGATTATTCAGCAGAAAGAAGAAATGATGACCTGAAACATGTGACAGCATGGATGAATCTTGAGGATATTATATTGAGTGAAATAAATCAGACACAAAAAGGCAAATATGGTATGATCTCACTAATATGAACTGATTATACTAGGTAAACTAAGAGATAAAATCTAGAATTTAGGTTACCAGGAGACAGAATGAGGCTAGAGAATGGGGAGTGGATGCTTAATATGTGCAGAATTTATACTTAGGTTGAATTTAAATGTTTGGAAAAGGATAGAGGCCATGATAGCACATTATCATAAATGTAATTAACAGCACAGAATGATGTGTGTGTGTGCTTGAAATGGGAAAGTTTACATTATAAATGTCGTTAGAAGGAAAGCTAGAGGATAAAGCATAGGACTGTGTACAACTCTGAAACTTGAGTTGGATGAGGACTGTGATTAAGGGTACAAATACAAAAAAAATTCTTTCATGAACTAGAATAAGTGTGCATTACTATTACAAGGAGTTCATAGAGTGGAATATGGGGAAAATGCACCTATTATAGGCTATGGACTATAGCTAACAGTAATATTCTAATATTCTTTCATCAACAGTAACAAATGTACCACAGCAATGCTAGGGGTCAATAATAGGGGTCAGATAAGTGGTATGGAATGTTTGGGGATTTTATTTTTATTTTTAATTTTGGAGAAATGAAAATATTCTAAAATTGACTGGTGATGAATACACAACTATGATATGATAGTTTGAGCCAATGATTGTATATGTTGGATAGATTTTTTCATATGTGAATATGCCTCAATAAAATTGCATTTAAAAACTCACTGAACTTCCCCTTTCCACCCATTCTGAGGAAGTCCCTTCTAGTTTTGGATGGTGTGCCAGTTCAATATATTATGTCCCCCAAAATGTCATTATCTTTGATGCAATCTTGGGTGGGCAGGCATATTAGTGTTGATTAGATTTTGGAATCCTTTGGGTGTTTCCATGGAGATGTGATTCAATCAACTGTGGACAAGAACTTTAGTTGGATAATTTCCATGGAGGTGTTGCCCCACCCATTCAGAGTGGGTCTGAATTAAATTACTGGAGCACTATATAAGATCAGACTGGAGCAAGCTTGCTACAGCCAAGAGGGACACTTGGAAGAATGCACAGGAGATGAAAGAGGAACTGAAGTTTACAGAGACATTTTGCAGATGGCCTTTGACAGCAGACTTTTGCTCTGGAGAAGCCAAGAGAGGGCAATCACCCCAAGAGCAACTGAGAGTGACATTTTGGAGAGAAGCAGAAGCCTAGAGAGAAAGTCCTGGGAGAAATCCATTTTGAAACCAGAACTCCAGAGCAGATGCCAGCCACATGCCGTCCCAGCTAACAGAGGTTTACTGAACACCATTGGCCACCCTTCAGTGAAGGTACCCAATTGTTGATGCATTAGCTTGGACACTTCATGGCCTTAAGACTGTAACTGTGTAACCAAATAAACCCTATTTTATAAAAGCCAATCCATTTCTAGTGTTTTGTATTCTGGCAGCATTAGTAAACCAGAACAGATTTTGGTACCAGAGAAGTGAGGTGTTGGTGCTGCTGAGTTTGCAAATACCAAAAATGTTGGAATAGCTTTTAAAATGGATACAGGGAAGATTCTGGAAGAATTGTAAGGAGCTTGATAGAAAAGGCCTAAACTTCTTTGAAGAGATTGTGGAAGTATGGACTCTAAAGGTACTTCTGATGAAGGCTTGAGCAGAAAAGAATGAATAGTTGCAAACTGAAAGGAAGGCAAACCTTGTTTTAAAGTGGAAGAGAATTTGACAAAATTGAGCCCTGTTGTTGGATGGAAGGCAGAATTTGAAACTGACAACCTGGTATATTTAGCTGATGAGATGTCCAAGCAAAACATAGAAGTAGCCTGGCTTTTACTTGCAGCTTATGGTAAAATGCAAGAGGACAGAGATAAGCTGAGAAATGAACTCATTTTCAAAGAAACCAGAAATTGATGTCATGAAAAAAACTGGGCTTCCAGGGGGTGAAACCCCAGAAGCTACACCTCAAAATGAGGATGTAACCAAACATGGAACCCAGCCACCAGTTCAGTACAAGACAAGATTGGAGAAGGAGTTAAGCAGAAAAGATTTGTGGAAAGTCCTATTATCTCATGGCTTTGACCCCTGTGTGCTTCATGTGAAGCCAACAGAATTTTTGTAAGCTCTTTACAGACAGAGCCACTGCTGGTTGGGACTAGACGAGAGAGACAAAGAACAAATTGAAGAAAGAATTTCTTCAAAGACAGAGCCATGGAGGTTCAGGTCTGGAGTCAAGCGGTCTCAGGCTGGGAAAGCAGAGTGGCCCACATGCATGGAAAGGGTGAGTTTGCCCCAGAGGTTGAGGGTGGGCCTTCCACCTCAATGTTCAGGAAAGGTGTTGCCTCCTTGGCAGTTTGAATGTATTATGTCCCCCAAACACCATTATCTTTGATGTAGTCTTGTGTGGGCAGATGTACCAATTTTGATTAGATTGTGATTCTCTGAGTGTTTCCATGGAGATATGCCCAACCCAACTGTAGGTGATAACTCTGAAGAGATAATTTCAATGGAGGCATGGCCCCACCCATTCAGGGTGGGCCTTGATCAGTGAAGCCATACAAATGAGCTGATGGGCAGAGGGAACTCAGTGCAGCTGTGAGTGACATTTTGAAGAGGAGCTACAGCCAAGAGGGACACTTTGAAGAAAGCACAAGAGCTGCAGATGAGAGACATTTTGAAGATGGCTTTTGGAAGCAGACTCTTGCTCCAGAGAAGCTAAGAGAGGACAAATACCCCAAGTGCAACTAAGAGTGACATTTTTGAGGAACTGCAGCCTAGAGAGGAACATCCTGGGAGAAAGCCATTTTGAAACCAGAATTTTGGAGCAAATGCCAGCTCCATGCCTTCTCAGCTAACAGAGGTTTTCCGGACACCACTGGCCATCCTCTAGTGAAGGTACCCAATTGCTGATGTGTTACCTTGGACACTTTATGGCCTTAAGACTGTAACTGTGTAACCAAATAAACCCCCTTTATAAAAGCCAATCCATCTCTGGTGTTTTGCATTGCAGCAGCATTAGCAAACTAGAACATGTCCTCAGGCCTCAAAGAGGGTGGAGCTCATTCCCAGAGGACTGGGGAGAGCATGGCCACCATCTTACTCTTCTCAAGGGGTTGAGTTGTGCCTTGGGGATGGAAGAGAATGTGGGTGCTTCCCCAATGTTTGAGGAAGGTGGGGCCAAGAAGGTGGTCTCCCCAATGTGTGAATATGTTGTAACACTCACCCCCTTTTATAAAAGTCAATCCATTTCTGGTGTTTTGCATTCCAGCAGCATTAGCAAAATGGAACAAATGGGATGCTACCTATTTAATGAGTTGCTCAAAACAGCTATGAAATTCCAAATTGCATAAAATGTTATTTTTATCAGTTTTAGCATTGAGGATGGGAACTGAAGTTAACAGTTGATGGTTCTGGAGACAATGAGAAAGGCAAGCAGAGGTACCTGTGAATCCTTTGAGTTCTCTGACCTCCAAGCATTGTAGGATATTGGCTTGAAGACAGTTTCCTAGATCTTTTTGATGTAGGAGGATTTTCATTTTGATACATCTCTGAAAATACCTGCAGTCAGCTACAGGCCATGGAGCTTCATCTTCAGCAAAAAGGACAGTCTCAGAGACCCATGGAAGGACTATGCTGGGTACTCTGTGGTACAGACTTCTACTGATATTGTTTAAATAAATTTGACTCCACACCACTGGACTGAGTCAAAATTCCAGAAGTCTACTGAAAAATCCAATGAGTTCATGACACTGCAAAGAAAAGATCAAGGACAACAAGGATTACCTAGGTCTAAATTAACTGATAAACAATAATTATGATTTTTAAAAAATTTGAGGTGACAAATATGATGAGTCTGTACTGAAACAGGTTGCTATGACTCAACCTAAGGGCCATCCCTTAAGGGATGACTCCATGAAGAACACATCAGATGACTAGGAATGCCCACTGTAGGGATCCATCACATACTAAGCATGGCAATGAGATAATCAGAGGCTGGGGAAGAATGCTTAATGGAGCAGAAAATGCAGCAGAGTGGAGGGGAGAATGCATTGCAAGGAAGGACTACATTTGCAAGGGTTTATCTCTGAAGGGAATAAGCAACATGGAGAACATTCCTAGAGAACATTACTAGATAGGTAAAGGGAAAAGAGGCTTAAATATAATAGAACAAAATGTAGAAAAGAGGGACAGGGCAAGATGACAGAGTGGTGAGGTGTGAAATTGACTCACTCCTCTAGAACAGCTGGTAATTAGCAAGAAACTGCGTGAAACAGTATTCTCAGAGTCTCCAGTGGCCAGTCACACACCATACACTAGCTTGGAGCAAGTTGAACAGCTGACATCACAATGAAATTTGTAAGTTTCCCTGACCAGGGGTCCAGCAGCCCTCCTCACACAGACCGCACAGACTGACTCAGAGCTGGATCCCTGAAGGGCAAAAATAAACTGCTAGGAGCAAGAAGGATGGCTCAACCCAGCCTTAACTGCATAATTTACAAAATATTTAATTAACATTTGTAGTTGGGGGTGTCCAGGAGGTTAGAGAAGGGCTAGGCTCCAAGATGGTGGTCACATATAAGCCTGCACCCATTCCACAGCTCCAAAAAGCCTCATTTTTTACTTTTTTTCTAGATTTTGTCCCCTTCCTTCTATTGCTATTTGACTCCTTATCATTTTATACTTCAATAGTCCCCTAGCAAGAGCAGAATAAAGTTGTTGGAGGGATCTACAGCTCTGTCCCTGAGGGGAAAAAACAATCTGCTGGGAGATAGAAGGAAGCCTCAACCCAGCTTCAAGTGCAGAACTAATTAAAACTTAATTAAATAACAAGTGGAGGTGGGGGTGTCTGGGTTGTCAGAGAAGGGCTATGTGTGGGCACATAGAAGTGGGCACCCATTCCATGGCTCAAAAAAGACAGTGTTTTGTCTACATTTTGTCACTTTTTTTTTTATTGCTCTGTGACTCCTTATTTTTTTACATTAAATAGCCCCCTGGCAAGAGCAGAATTAAAGCTGTTGAAGAGAAACTATTCAGGTGAAAGAGACAATAACCTAAAGTGCACATTTTTAAATAATCCATAATGACACTGGGGAAAGGTATGAAATGGGGATTTTTTTTCTTTTTCTTTCTCTTTCTTCTTTCTTTTTAAAATAACTATTATACATAGCTCTTTACAGAAAGCCTCAGATATTTGCAACTGTTCCCTGAAAACAGGCAATGGAGAGCTGAAATAGATCTGACAGACAAAGTAATCAACCTAGTGGTAGAGAAAATTACCCAAATGGCATACCCCCCAAGAAAAGGGGTGTGGCCCAGCTCAATTTGGAGATTTCCTTCAAAGAACTCAGATCTCAGGAACTGGAATTCAGAAACCAGCTACAGTCTGCTACACCCCCAGCAGACTCAGAGTATGCTGAGAACTAAAGTCATTACATATGCTTACACTGGTGGAGGATCTTCAGGCTGGCAAGTGCCACCTGCTGGACAGGATAGGAAAAGAACAGAGTCATGAGGCCTTGCAGGAGGGTCTCATTCTTAGGGATGTTCCATATCCTCCTCCTGAGACCTGGGCCTCCCCAGACAGGGAAAACCTGACTTGGGTTGAATGTATCTGAGGAGACACTCTCACAAAAAAAGGCTACATAGGGGTAGGGCAAAAAACAGAAAACAAGAGGTGAAAAATTGATCAACTAAATAGAAAGTGAGTTAGAGGTCTAGAATAAGTTGACCTGAACACCAAAGGTTAGAGAACAAAGCCAAACAAGAAAACCATAGGTAAAAGAGTGAAAACAAGCTTCAGAATAAACTAATCAGGAAAACAGGATGCCTGGACAGCTTAAGATAATGAGCCATAGTAGGAAAAATGAAAATATGACCAGCCAAAGGAACAAATTAATATTTCAACAGAGATACTGGAGTTGAGACAACTAATGCTAAATGAAATAAACTAACAGAAGAATTAATTTAAAGATGTTCAAACAAATCTCCAAAATCAATTAAAATATCAATACAAGGAAATAAGGGATGACAAAAGATGAAGGATAGAATGTAGACACTGGGTGATTATAAAGAATTTGTAAACATGAGAAAACAAATGGCAGAACTTATGGGAATGAAGGGCATAAATGAGGAGATGAAAAACACAATGGAGAGATACAACAGAAGATTTAGACAGGCAGAAGAAAGGATCAGTGAATTGGAAGACAAGACATTTGAATTCATACACACGAAAGAACAGATGTTGAAAACAATGGAAAAATATAAGCAGGGTCTTAGGGAGCTGAGTGACAACATGAAGTGCAAAACTATATGTGATATGGGTGGCCCAGAAGGAGAAGAGGGGGGAAAAGGTGCAGAAAGAATAATACAAATAATATTCACTGAAAATTTTTCAACTCTTATGAAAGAGAGAAATTACAGATTCAAGAAGTACAGTGTACTCCAAACAGAATAGATCCCAATAGAACTACTCCAAAACACTTACTGATCAGATTTTCCAATATCAAAGACAAATAGAGAATTCTGAAAGCAGCAAGAGAAAAGCAATCCATCACATGCAAGGGTACCTCAATGACATTATGTACAGATTTCTCTGCAGAAACCATGGAGGCAAGAAGACAATGGTATGACATATTTAAGACACTGAAGGAGAAGAACTGCCAACAAAGAATTCTATATCTGGCAAAACTGTTCTTCAAAAATGGGGGAGAGATTAAAATACTTTCAGAAAAACAGATACTGAGAGAATTTGTGAATAAGAGACCAGCACTACAAGAAATACTAAAGGGAGTGCTACAGGCTGATAGGAAAACACATGAGACAGAGATTTGGAGAAGAGTGTAGAAATGAAGATAATCAGGGAGGGTAAAAGGAAAGAGAGAAAAAAATAAGACATGTTATATAAAATCCAAAAGGCCAAATGGTAGAAGAAAGCACTGCCCTTACAGTAATAACACTGAATGTTAGTGGATTAAAATCTGCAATAAAAAGACACAGACTGGCAGAATGGATTAAAAGACAGGACCCATCTATATGTTATCTACAAGAAACTCACTTTAGACACAAGGAAAAAACAGGCTGAAACTGAGAAGTTTGGAAAAAGATATTTCATGAAACAGCAACCAGAAAAAAGTGGGAGTAGCTACATTAATATCAGACAAATTATACTTCAAAAGTAAAACAATTAAAAGAGACAAGGACACTATATATTTATGAAAGGGTCAATTCATCAAGAAAACATAACAATCATAAATATTTATACAGCAAGATGGAGTGCCCAAAAATTCATGAGGCAAACACTGAGAACACTGAAGGGAGAAGTAGATACCTCTACAATAATAGTGGGGGACTTCAAAGCACTGCTTGCATAAATGGATAGAATGTCTAGAAAGAGGATCAATAAGAGAACAGAGGTATTGAACTATATGAAAAATGAACAAGAGTTGATAGATATTTACAGAACATTACAACATAGAAGAGCAGGATACATATTTTTCTCAAGTGATCATGGAACATTCTCTAGGATAGACCACCTGTTGGGTCATAAGCAAGTCCCAACAAATTTTAAAATATTGATTGTACAAAACACTTTCTCTGATCTTAAGGGAATGAAGTTGGAAATAAATAAGCAGAAGATTGTAAAATTGACAAATTATATGGAGGCAAACAACACCCTCTTAGAAAATCAGTGGGTAAAGGAAGAAATTACAAGAGAAATTAGTAAATACCTAGGAACAAATGACAATGAAAACACAACATATCAAAGGTTATGGAATGCAGAAAAGGCAGCACTGAATGGGAAATTTATTGCCCTAAACAAATATATTAAATGACAAGAGAGAGTAAAAATTGAGGAATTAAATGTTCACCTGGAGGAATTAGAGAAATACCAGCAAACCAACCCCAAAGCAAATAGAAGGAAAAAAATAACAAAGATTAGAGCAGAAATATATGAAATTGAGAACAGGAACACAATAGACAGAATCAACAAAACCAGAAGTTCATTCTTTGAGAAAATCAATAAAATTGATGAACCCCTATTTAGGCTAACATAAGAAAAGAGCCATTGCAAATAAGTGCAATCAGAAATGGGAAAATGGGACATAACTACTGACCCTGCAGAAATAAAGGAGATAATGAGAAGATACTATGAGCAACTATATGCTAATAAACCAGACAACTGAGATGAGTTGGAGAACTTCCTAAAAAGCATAAACAACCAACATTAACTCAAGAAGAAATAGATGACCTCAACAAACCAATCACAAGTAAAGAGATTGAGTCAGTCATGGCAAAGCTCCCCAAAATGAAAAGCTCAGGAACAGATGGCTTTACATGTGAATTCTACCAAGCAGTCAAGAAAGAATTTGTACCAATCCTTCTCAAACGCTTCAAAAAAATTGAAGAGGAGGGAAAGCTACCCAACTCATTCTATAAAGCCAACATCACCCTAACACCAAAATCAGACAAAGAAACAACACAAAAAGTAAATTATAGACCAATTTCTTTAAGGAATATACATGCAAAAATCCTCAGCAAAATACTTGCAAATCAAATCCAGCAACACATTACAAGAATTATACACCATGACCATGTGGGGATTTTCCAGGTATGCAACATAGTTTCAACACAAGAAAAATCAATTAATGTAATAAATCACATCAATTAATCAAAGCAGAAGAACCACATGATCATCTCAATCAATGCAGAAAAGGCATGTGACAAAATTCAACATCTTTTGTTGATGAAAACAATTCAAAGGAAAGAATAGAAGGGAACTTTTTCAATATGATAAAGACAATACATGAAAAGCCCACAGCTAACAATACTCAATGGTGAAAGACTGAAAGCTTTCCCTCTAAGATCAGGAACAAGACAGGGATGCCCAATGTCAACACTGTTATTCAACATTGTGCTGGAAGTTCTAGCTAGAACAATTAAGCCAAAAAAAAGAAATAGAAGGCATCCAAATTGGAAAGGAAGAAGGAAAACTTGCACTCTTCACAGATGACATGATTATATATGTAGAAATTCCAGAAAAATCTACAGCAACACTAGTAGAATTAATCAAGGAATATAGCAAAGTGGCAGACTACAAGATCAACATGCAAAAATCTGTAGTGTTCTTACATACAAACAATCTGCAAGAAGAAATCAAGAAAAAATTCCATTTACAATAGCAACCAAAAGAATCAAGTATTTAGGAATAAAATTATGAATACCACAAAAGACCTATACAAAGAAAATTACAAGAAATTGCAAAAAGAAATCAAACATGACCCTAAAAAATCCCATGTTTATGAATTGGAAGACTAAATATAATTAAGATGTCAATTCTACCTAAACTGATTTATAGATTCAATGCAATACCAATAAAAATCCCAACAACTTACTTTGCAGCAATAGAAAAACCAATAACCAAATTTATTTGGAAAGGCATGGTGCCCTGAATAGTCAAGAATATTCTGGGAAAGAGGAATGAAATGTGAGGTCTCACACTACCTGACTTTGAAGTATAATGCAAAGTTCCAGTGCTTAAAATGGCATGGTACTGACAAAAGTATAGATATACAAACCAATGGAATCAAATTGAATGTTCAGAAATAGACCCTTGCATCTACAATTGATCTTTGATAAGGCAGTTAAGCCAAAGCAACTGGGAAAAAGCAGCCTCTTCAATAAATTGTGGTTTGAGAACTGGATATCCATCTCCAAAAGAATGAAAGAGGACTCCTATCTCACACCTTATACAAAAATTAACTTGAAATGGATCAAAGACTTAAATATTAGTGCTGATACCATAAGCCTCTTAGAAGAAAATGTACGGCAATATCTTAAAAATCTTCTGATGGGAGGTGGTTTCCTAGACTTTACAACCAAAGCATGAACAACCAAAGAAGAAATAGTCTAATGGGATCTCCTCAAAATTTAACATTTTGTACATCAAAGGAGTTTGTCAGAAAGGTAAAAAGGCAGCCTACACAAGGGAGACAATATTTCAAAACCACAGAGCAGATAAGGATATCACAAATATATAAAGTGATTCTACAACTCAACAACAGAAAGAAAAACAACCCAATTTAAAAATGGGCAAGAGACATGGACAGACACTTAAGTGGAAATACAAATGGCTCAAAAACATATGAAAAAATGCTCAACTTCACTGGCTTTTAAGGAAATGCAAATCAAAACCACAATGAGATATCATCTCACACCTACCAGAATGGCTATTATCCAAAAAACAGAAAATTACAAGTGTTGGAGAGGATGTGAAGAAAGAGGCACACTTATTCACTGTTGGTCAGAATGTAGAATGTTGCAACCACTCTGGAAGACAATGTGGAGTTCCCTCAGGAAGCTAAGAATAGTTTTGCCATATGACTGAGCTATTCCATTACTAGGCATATATTCAGAGAAACTGAAAATTAAGAAATGAACTGACACTTGTAAACTGATGCTTGCTGCTGCATTATCCACCATAGCAAAAAGATGGAAACACCCCAAATGTCCATCAATGGAAGAGTAGATAAAAAACTGTGGAACATACACATGATGCAATATTATGCAGCTGTAAGACAGAGCAAAAACACAGAGGACATAATGTGGATGAATCTTGAGGACATTATGTTGAGCAAAGTTAGCCAGAAACAAAAGGACAAATACTGTACGGTCTTACTAATATGAACTAACATTAATGAGCAAACAATGAGAGTTAAAAGCTGATAACAAAGACTCTCAGGAGACAGAAAGAGGATAGAGATTGGGCATTTGATGCTGAAAGACTACAGAATGTTCAGCATGATTGACTGTATAGATCCAGAAATAGATAGCATAACACTGTGTGATGGTAGCCTAATATTGTAAGTACACAAAACAAAGATGTCCATGAATAAATCTGAAAGACATTGGGTAGGGGCATGTATGATGTCTGAGGTAAAGATAGAAGATAAAGACTGGAAATGTTTAACTCAGCAGAAACTGGAGTGGTCAAGGATTGTGATTAAATGTACAGATATAAAAATTTTATTGCATGTGGGAGAACAAATGAATGTCAACCATGCAGATTGTTGAAAAGGGGAAGGTATGGCAGAAAATATAACCAAAGCAAACTGGAGTCTATGGTCAATGGTAACAGTGTAATATGCTTCCATTAAAGGTAACAAAGACAATATACCAAAGCTAAATTTGTATGACAGGGGAATATAAGGAAGGGATATGGAATTCTTGGTAGTGGTGGTGTTATCTGAACCTACTATTTTATTGTATTGTACGATACTTTATTTTTATTTTTATTACTTTTTATTATTCATTAAAAACAAAACCTTTTTTCTCATGTAATCAAAATGTTCAACTGCTGACTGTGGTGGTAAATGCACAACTATATGATGATAACAGAACAACTGATTGTACACTGTAGATAATTGTATGGAATGTGAATATATCTCTGTAAAATTGTAGGGAAAATATAAATTGGGATAAATGTGCTGGAAAAAACATGAAGAGAGGGATGTATCTATTTACTGTTTGTTAGGAGGCAGAATCATGTAGACTTTCTGGAGGACAGTGTGGTGGTTCCACAAGAAGCTAAATATGTGGGTGCCATAAGGTCTTGCGACCTCATTAGGGTGCATATACTTGGAAGATTTGAGAGCAGGGACATGAACGGGTATTTGCTTATGAGACAGTATGCATTATGTGCAATGGATGGAGGTGGCCAAAAGGTACATTGACTGAGAATGAACTGTGGTTTTTGCACAAGAAGGAGTGAAGCTGTGAGACATGCAATGCCACAAGGTGAATGGATCCTGTAGACAGCATCTTGAGTGAACTATGCCAGAAACAGGCAAACACTATAATGCCTGACCAATATGGACTAACTACAATGTGTAAAATTATAATTCAATCTTAGAGCACAGCTTATCAGGGGATCACTCATCATAATGGTCCCTATATTTGTAAGCTCTTAGAGCAGCTACATCTATTCCTGAATTGTAATGGCTATCTCCAGATACTGAGATGTTGATCCCTTTGTGTATAACCTGCTCAGTCCCTGGAACTTTGGATATCGATGTGGCACCTGAAACTCAGACCTAGAGCTCCACAGATATGAATGTTAGTATTAGTACATACAGCAACAGTTAAAAAGCTGAAGAAGAGCCCAGACATCAATTAGAGATATGAATGAAGCATATCTAGTTAAGACTAGGGGAAAATTGGGCAAAGGGATAAGAAAAATACTGACTATTTTAAAACTTCAACTTCCATGTGAGACCAAGGTAAGAGATGTTTATTTGGTGCAGGACCTATATTTCCTAAACAATTCAACTCATACACTATGTTCAAATATCACAATTACATGGAACTTTGAATAGTAAGTGAGACCTGGTAGGTTTGTACAGGTTAATTTGAAATAGTGATACATCCCATAGTAATTTGTGCAGAGAATAAAAATATATATGCATCCTCACCCCACCCCCTCAAGGAGCCAGGGTAAAATGCAGAAGTGTTGGACTCCCTCACCTGGATTGTTGCTGATTTTCTCACAAACATTGAGGACTGGTGGTTTGGTATACTAAGCCCTCAATCTTGGAGCTTTACCTTATGGCTCTCATTACTGCAAAGGATGGGTTAAAACTGTTTTCAATTGTGCCTAAGCACTCCTGCTGAGTACCTCTTTGTTGCTCAGATGTGGCCCAATCTCTCTAGCTAAGCCACCTCTGCAGGTAACTCACTGCCCCTCCCCTACATGGGACCTCTCAGGGGTGTAAATCTCCCACACAATGCAGGATATGACTCCTGAGGATGAATCTGGGCATGACATTATGGGATTGAGAACATCTTCTTAATGAAAATGGAGATGCAATATGAAACAAAATTAAGTTTCAGTGGCTAAGACATTCCAAAAGGAGTTGAGAGGTCACTCTGGTGGGCACTCTTACACACTATATAGATAACCCTTTTTAGGTTTTCAGGTATTGGTATAGCTAGAAGTAAATACCTGAAACTATCAAACTCCAACCCAGTAGCCTTGACTCTTGAAGATGACTGTATAATAATGTAGCTTACAAGGGGTGACAGTGTGATTTTGAAAGCCTTGTGGATCACACTCCCTTTATCCAATGTATGGGTGGATGAGTAGAAAAATGGGGACAAAAACTAAATGAAAAATAGGGTGGGGGATGATTTGGGTGCTCTTTTTTACTTTTAATTTTTATTCTTACTCTGACTTTTTCTGGTATAAGGAACCTGTTCAAAGATAGTTTCGGGTGATGAATGCACAACTCTATGATGGTACTGTAAAAAGTTGATTGTATACCACAGATAACTGCATGATATAGGAATATATCTCAATAAAAGTGAATTTAAAAAAACTAGAGAAGAGGGAATGACATTATGTAAGAACACTGACATGCCCAAACTAAGGAAAATGTTCCCTAACAGAGAGTGCACACCAAGTATACATCAGAACGATTCCATCCAATTTTACCTAAATAACAGACAAACTATTAAAAATCTGAGACAATTTGTTCACATTAACCATGGAAGATGTCTGCCTCCTTAACTATTTTGTTGTTTAGTCAAAAAAAAAAAAAAAAAAGCTAAAGCTACAATCAACTCCATACTCTTTTCCATCTGTTTGCAGTGCAGGGAGTCATCATACTGTACCTGGCATATCCTAGGTGTTATCACAAAAAGGATTAGCCTCAGAAGACTATGCCTCTAATAGATAAGTTTTTGATGTATCATTGTTATGTGCATAAGGAGAATTACAAAAACATGACTGAAACTACTTTATTAAATCACAAAATTAAAACTTTTTCCTGAATAAAGAAGCTTTGCTTCTCTCAAATTCTATAGCACAAATAAAAGGCACCACTTATAATATCATGCAGTGCTTAGGAAAGAACACTAAAGTATTAATGGGATTCTACAACTTGCCCTTTGACCATGGACAAGAGACATCAGGAGTCCATGACTGAGTCTTTTTCTGTCTACCCCATGGAGTGGTTGAAGAGAAGATAGTAATTGAGGGCGTATAGTGAAATACTGAACAGCTACATACACCTCTCTTCATGCAGCACATGATCTTGAGCACCTGACACATAGGCAAGAGAAATCAAGTACATTTCTAAAGGTCACAAAGAATTACAAAGACTGACTGGCTGTTCACTAAACTGGTTCCTTAATTCTGGGCAAAGGAATATAGATAACCTCTATTTCCCAGGCCTCCCCCCACTTAGTTGTGTCCCCATAACAGAATTGTGGCTTAAGAAACATGAGCAGAAGCACGTGCACCACTTCCAAGCCTGGACAATAAAACTTGTATGGCAGGCACATGTTGGAAACAAAGTAGTTATTTTAGGTTGTTTGTTTTTCTTAATCCTTTGCTTTGCTTTGCTTTAAATGTTGTGTTTTTTGTTGTTTATTTGTAATTTTTCCATAAATAAAGTTAAAAATTTTTTTAAAAACCTCCATACACACAATTATCAAGCTCTTTCAAAATACTACTGGCTCAATGCAGATAAAACTATCTTGGATAGTACAGATTAAAGATTGTAAATTAATAAATCCAAAAAGACTGGGAAAATCAATTCTTGGAGGAAAGCCACCTATTCACCAGAAACATCACTTAAAAAAAAAAAAAAAAAAACACTGCATTAACTGGCAAAGTACATTAGTCGAGGTGGCCCCAAGATTCCAGACATGGCTAGGGCTGCTTCTAATTAACATGCTAATTTTCCAGATTACATGAAACTGTTGGCTGACATGGCTGGCATTTATTATATATGCCACTTTGCCCTGGTTTATGTATCCTGTTACCAGAGAGGCCCTAATTTCCCAACCTACATTATAGGTTATTTAAGTCCACTTCTAAGAACCCCCTGGATGCCACAATAATGTCTAGCAGAATTTCTGACTGGAAAGAAGGGGACCACAAGTTCTGCTTCTACCTTCCAGAGCTACTAAGGCTAGATTATTTGGCCATGTCCTGCAAAGAGACCACAGCTAATAGGTAGAGTTCATTGCCCATAGTAGATTTCATACCTAAGTAACAATAGGACAGGTATCAGGTCATGCTCCCAGCATGACAGGAGGGCCAGGAGACCTTCCACTCACAGCCCTCTTTCTGCCTGAGGGTGGCACTGAGTTCAAGAGTCCAAGTTATTCTTTCCCTTAAGTCCAATCCTTGCAAGAATTCACCAGTAATGGAGCATGCCCTTGATGAGAGCTGCTATATTACACAGAAGGAGCGATGCTGCTAAATTCAGCAACCCCTCTTTTTGCTGCATCATGTATTTCTGTCAGTCTTCATCTCCCAAATCTATTAGTAATTGTGGGTCCCATCTACAGAGATTGGTGGCAAAAGATTTAATGTCCCAGTTTCAAAGACAGCAAAGCCTCTGAAGACTCCAGAGGAGGTCAATCAATTGCAAAAGAAATATAAAATGCCCTTACAATGGCATAGGCTACTAGGTAAAGCCACATACCAACAAGAAAATACATTCATCCCAGGGACTGAGGACACTGCTAAGGGTGACCTGGCCACCATATCTCTGCTGGATGCTGATCCAGACCCCTCTGAGTTGGTCTGGTACACAATATAATGGGAGGGGCTGATTATGAAGAAGGCAAATGGTGAGGACTTCACAAGTGCATCTGGAAACAACACAGCAGGCTAAGATGACAGGGGACAAGGAACATGAAACTGAAACACATAATTTCATGACCCTGGAGCTTCAAATTATTCTTTGACTATTTTCTGCAGAAAAACATGGGTAAAATGGGGGCAGAATGATTCCTGAGAGTCTTTAAAGTGGGGTCTGAATTGCCACCCTCATTCCATGAAATGGGGCAATTTGGTTGGATCACTAAAGTCTCTGAGTCCCTCCCATATGGACCTGACTTTCAGTGGCATGGAAAAGGGCACACCCATCCATCGCAGTTATTACCACCAAGGGAGATGTCCACTAAAAACAACTGAAGCGGCCCAATTGTTGTCTAGAAAACTTGCAACACTGCAATAGGTTTATCTCTTCTTGAGCAATCAGACAAAAGAGACCAGGAGTTTATCTCCAACCTGAGGAGGCTGCCTTTGACACTGACTCACAGAAATCTTTTCTCACAGGGAGAACCCCCAAATCCCTGCAGCCTTGTTCAACATTATCAGCATGGCTCATAATATCCATGAGGCTGTGGATAGGGTGGAATTATTGATATAGCATGAGGGGAACTCACAACCAGATCAACAGACCTTGGCTTATCAGACATGGGGCATCAGCCCTTTCAGAGGTCTCTATTTCAAGATTCTTTATTAAAAAGCTACCCTTTGTATGGTACCTTCTGCACTTAACTTTCCCCACTCACTGCACATATTGATGCTTTAACTCTTCACCTGGAATAACTCCAAATTCTGGCTCCTTTGGTGGGCCATGCTAATAGGAACCCATGGTACCTCCTCTCCAATCCAAGTGCTCAACACTGCAACACCACATGGAAGAAGGTCCTGTGGGGCTCCTGCCTGTTACCCAAAATCTCCTAAAAGAGGGGGTAATTATTCCTACCATCTCTCCATACAAAATGCTTATAAGGCCAGCTCTTAAAACCTCCATGAAAGAAGGGCAATCTCAATGCACAAGTCCCACCCTGAAAAGCAGCTTTTCCCAACAACTTCTAATTAATAGAGAATATAAACAGAATGATGGGCAGTTTCCTTGCTGTAGTTGATTTGGTCAAAACATATTTTCAGTCAGTAAAAATACTTAAAAAATCCTAATCTCTACCAGCAAACACTTGACAAACTTTAGATAAAGACTGCCAAAGGAGACTGAGCAACACTTATGTATCATTTAGAGGAATGAAGTGGTAAGTGGCACCCCATAAATTACAAGAGCCATCAAAATCTGTCACATTCTGGGTTCTAAGGACAAAGAGATTTCCACCACCATGAAACACTAGCCCACCTCAGATATGCAAACAACTATGAGGATTTTACAAGTTCTGGAGGTAACACATCCCACATCATGCACTTTCATTACAGCCTATTTACAATATTACACTTAGATCTGCTGCTTTACACTGTGGAAAGCCCCAAAAGTGTGCCTTAAAATTGACACAGCAGGCCATTTCCTGAGTTATGCCCTTTTTGCCACTGAGTACAGGTTTTAGATTAGAGGCCTTGGCTACCTCCAAATAGGCCTCTTGGAGGCTGTTGACTAAGCAGGGCAAACAATGGCTCCCTATGGATTTTTGGACTGAGAGGTTCCATTGTCTGTTGCCCAATATACCCCATTAGAAACTTCAGGACCTGGCAACTTACTGGTCTCTTTTAGAAATGGTCATGTTTACAGGGCCATAACAAGTCAGCTTGTGTACAAATATTCCTAGAATATCATGGCTAAGAGATTTATCCCAACAGAACATCTGCATAACTAAGACCTCAGTGGTAAAATGGAAACTTCATCTACAAGAGAGAGCTAAACCTGACAATCTGGGTCTCTCAAACACCCAAAAAGAGATTTGTGAATCCAGTAGCTGGAGGGTTGATCAAAACAAATTCTGGCCCTCACAGCCCAAGACTATACTACTAGCCAAGAGCTTCTGGCCCTCACATGTCCCCTGTGGACAAACACCTGGGAATGCCACCAACAAGCAACCTGGCCACCATAGGCAACAACTACCACAGCAAAAGAGTCTGTCACTGACAATGTCAATGTCCTCTCCACAGGGTGAAAAATAAGAGTTGTTTTTACCAGACCATCTTCATTTGCACTGCACTACACAGGTACCCACATCTGACCCAGGAATCCAGCAAGAGCTTCATAGATGTTTCCATCAGTTGACACACACACACACACAACATGCTGAATTTCACTTCCTCAGACTGATGTGTGTCCTCTAGAAAACTTCCAGCAGCTGAAACCTCACTACCAAACAATAGCTGACAAAACCCATGACCATGACACTGCTGTGAGGAGCACACAAACATTATGGGAGCCCAAACAATGCTTACAGAAAGACACAACACAGATGATTATCATCACACAATGCAGCCCTCACCCTCCACTGGATGACTTGCCTCCCTATAGTTTATTCTCCAAATCCACATTGACCCTGCTGACCATCACCTCCAGGCGATACACAAACACCCTTCACCTTTGAACTATCAACAAAAATAGCCAACATAATCCAATCCTAAAACCCACAATTCAGCAGAATTACAGGACTGAATACAGTGATTTAAAATAAAACAGGGACTTTTCACTTTGTCATGCTGTGTGACCATCCCTGAGGTGGGGAGTAACATAAGGGGCTCTTGCATTGTAACAATGTCTCAGCATCCTATATCCTCAGTGACTACCCCTGACACCTGTTTAAACAAGACAGATTCTTCCTCGTCTCCCTATGTCCTACCTGAGTTGAGTCCTACTAAACTCACATGCAAACTCCCCAGATCCCACACTGCTATGAGAATAACACCATAAAAGCACAGGCCCTGGGCCACTATAACATTTTGCTCCCTACCAGCTTGGTGGAGACCACACTCCTGACATGTTTCCCTGTACAGCCCTGCAGGACTTACCATTCCTCTGTGTTCTAGTACCTGTGAGGGCTAATAAACTTTTCTTCCACAAATCTGTGGTGTTACTCATCCTTGTTGGACCTAAGTATTTAAATAAAGAGCTTCACAATATACATATGTTTAGAAAATTGTAATTAACATCCAAAATATGACTTGGCATGAACCTATGTAAAACATAAAGTGCATTTATATCTTCCTGAGTAGCCAAAGACAAAAAAAGACAAAATTATGGCTCCTTCTTTTCTCCAATTTTTCCATTTATGAAAAGCCAGGGGCCTGTGCTAAGCTGAGGAGATTTGTTAAAAGACAAGGGGATGCCCATGCTCCCTCCCATGGGTACCTGCAGTTGCTCCAGGGAGGGAAGGCTGAGCATCTAAGAGATCCTTGAAGGTGCCACTGCATTTGAAAAATTGGCAAATCTACTTCTCAAATCCTTAAGTCATCGCCCAGTGTGATGACCACAGACAGCGCTGGCTTATCTGTCCCTGGCCCCAGAACCTCATGGGAGAGCCACCACCCCCAGGCCTTGGAGAGAGAACAAGTCAATCCAACAAGTCAATACTCACCTTGAATAGCAGGTAGGTCTCTGACCACCTGGCTGGATGGTGTGTCCCCATCTGCAGCCACAACTCAGCAGCAGCCATGTTACCATCCACATCCTTGAGCCCACCAGAAGCTTCAACCCCATTCAGAGGTGCTCCATCCCCATCTGGTCCCACATACTCATCCATAGTGGTGGCCACATGCATAGTCACTTCAGCATCCAGATCCATGTCCTCACCTGATGTTGACTGCCTGCTGGGAGCTGCATCCTCTTTAGTCTTTAGCAATTTGTCCTGTTGGCAGCTGGACAACCTGCCACTCCTCCAGCTTCTTGTTGATGCTAATGCCAACCCCAAGCTCTGGGGATTCTGACTACTCTGGAGGACAGCCTGAAGCTTTGGTGCCAAAGCAATGTGGCTGTGAGAGTTCAGCAAGTTCAGGATTAGGGCCTCTCCAAGGTCAAATTCTCAGGCAGATTATCCTTGGAGGGAATCAAAAAGGCCTGAAGGTTGAACCACCTCGGGGAGCAGCATGGAACACCTGGCAGACAAGGGCAGCTGGCCTCCTGCAGAATAAAGGAAACACAATGAGAGGCTTCAAGTAATGTCTTCAGAAGAGGAGCTATATCTTTCAAGCACCCCAGACACCCCAGATCACAGGTGGATCTTAACCCCTCTGGCTTTCTTACATTGGCATTTGTATGGTATACCTTACATCCTTTCAACTTTAACCTATATCTTTGTAAAGTGGATTTCTTATAGATAGCATGTAGTTGCATTTTAACTTTTTTATCCAGTCTGACAATTTCTGTCATTTATCTTGTATTTTACAACATGAGTCAGCAATCTATGGACTGTGGGCAAAATGTAGTTTCCCATCTGTTTTAGCAGTGTTTCAGCTAAGAATCTTTTTGCATTTTTAAATCATTCAGAAAAATCAAAATAAGGACAATATTTTATGAAATGTGAAAACTGCATGAAATTAAAATTTCAGTGTCCATTAACAAGGTTTTTTTAAGAACACAGTCACATTCATTCATTTACATATTGTCTGTGGTGTTTTTGTGCTACAGTGGAAGAACCGAGTAGCTGTGACAAGTTTCATTTGGAATCATCTTCCTTCTGTCTGAATACCTTCCTTTAACATTTCTTGTAGTATAGGTCTGCTGCATGTGTCTGGGATTCCTCTATTTTATGCATGATTGTTCCATAAAAACTCATAACTTCTCTATTAAAAAAAATCAAACTAACTAACCAAATAATGTAAAAGTGTTACCTCACCAATTAAAAGCAGAAGTTGGCAGAAGTGATGATATATAAAATATTAAATTAAAACTTAGGAGTGTAAAAGTTTTTTTAAATAAATATGATCCAACTCTATGCTGTCTAGATAAGACTTTACTAAAGATGCAGAACAAAAACAGATTTAGAGTGAAAAAAAATGGAAAATGTTTATCCTTGCAAATAAGAACCAAAAAAAGCTGGGGTGGCTACATAAACATGAGAAAACAAAATAAATTTTAAGACCAATACATTTACAAAAAAATAAGTTTTTATTGCTTGATTTTTGTATTGGTAAAAGATCAAGCCATCAACAATATATAACCAATGGGAACATATATAAGCACAAAGTCAAAGAGCCCACTAATATATGAAGGAATAACTGAAGGAAATGAAAGCAGAAATAGACAGTTATACAAGAATAGTTATTGACTTCAATATCCAACATTAATAATTGATGGAGCTACTAGGCAGAAAATCATTAGGGAAATAGAAGACTTGTACAACACTATAAACAAACCTGACTTAACATAAATATACAGAATACTTAAACCAAGCACAATAAAATACAAATTCTTCTCAAGTACATATAGGCCCTTCTTGAAAATAGAGCACAAGTTAGAGTGCAAAGCATGTCTCAATAAATTTGAAAAGACTGAAATTATAAAAAGTATTCCCTCTGACCACAAAGGAATGAGGCTAGAAATCAAGGACAGATGAAAAACTGGAAAATTCCCAATTATGTGAAAATTTTAAAACACACTTATTTTACAAAGGAGTCAATTAAGATATTTTAAAGGAAATTAGAAAGTATTTTGAGGCAAATAAAAATGACAAAAAATAAACTTAGGGAATCAGGGAAAATCATTCTCAGAGAGAAATTGATACATGTAAATGCCTACATTTAGTATTAAAAAGAATGACCTCAAATCAATAAACTAACTTTTCACAAATGAAGGATCTAGAAAACAGAAAACTAACTTGCAGCTAGAAAATTGAAGACATAGCAAATATTGGAGTAGAGATAGACAAAATGAGAATATAAAAACAACACAGAACCAGACAACCAAAATTTGTTTCTTGGAAAAAGTCAATAAACTTACCATTTTTCAGCTAGACAAACCAAGAAAAGAAGAGGTAAGACTTAAATTGCTATAATCAGAAATGAAAGTGAGGACATTACTACACACTGTAGAAACAGAAAAGTATTATAACAGGATATTATGAACAATTGTCTTTCATCAAATTAGATAACCTTGATAAAACAGACAAGTTCCTAGAAGCATACACACCAATAAAACTCACTTAAGAAGAAACAGAAAATCAGAATAGAACTAGAACAAGGGATTAACTCAGTAATCAAAAACTTCCCAGCAAAGAAAATCCCAGGATCAGATGTTTTCATTGGTGAATTATATTAAATATTTAAAGAAGAATTAACACCAGTATTTCTCAAATGCTTCCAAAAAATAGAAGATGAGAGAAATTTCCTAACTCATTTAATAAGGCCTTCATTATCCTGACATCAAACATTCCACAAGAAAATTACAGACCAATAACTAGTCTTAATTTGTATGCAAAATCCTGAACATATTTGCAAACCAAATCCAACAGCATATTTAAATAATTCTGCAGGATGACCAAGTAGTATTTATCCCAAGAACTCATGAGTGGTTCAATATGCAAAAATCAAGCAATAAAAGCTTCCTATAAAGTCATACTGATAAAAACAATGTGGTAATGTTGCAGCAGTAGACAGGCAGATAATTTGAACAGAATAAACAGAAGTTTTATGTACAATACCAAAAATATAACTTGCAAAAGAAAAAAAAGTTGGATCCCATTAAAATAAAATTAAAAAAAAAAACAACTCTGTTCTGCAAAGTTCACTGTTTGAAAAATGAAAAATAAGCTACAGACTGGGAGGAAATACATGCAAAGCATATTATCTGATAAATCTGATTTATCATTCTGATAAATACCAAATGCAAAAGGAACCCTTAAAACTCAACAACAAGAAAGCAAACAACTCAATTTAAAATAAGCCAAAGGTCTCAACAGCCAGTTCATCCAAGTTGATATACAGATGAATATTCATATGAAAATACTTTCTTCTTATGTCATTAGGGAAATGCAATGTTATAAAATAAAGTACACCACTACACAGCTATTTGAATAGAAATCCCAAAAGCTGACAATTCCAAATGCTGACAAGAATGTAGAGCAACAGGAACTCTCATTCACTGGTGGGAATACAAAACGGTACAGCCACTTGGAAAGACTGTCTTGTTAAACATAGGCCTACCACACAACCCAACACGTGTGCTCCTAAGTTTGTACCAAAATAAGTTGAAAACATGTCCACACAAAACTTTAACAAGAATTTTTGTAGAAGCTTTATCATAATTGCCAAAAAACTGGAAGTGGTTCTCTCCTCTTGGAAGCTGCGGCCATGATGAAAGTTTGAAAGCTGAGCGGCTGTGAGAGGAGGCCGGGCTCAGGCGAGGGAGAAGAGAGATGGTGGCCGCCAGGGCCCAGAGCTCCTCTTGGTGCCTGTGAGCAGCCGCGAGGGCAGCGCCCCTGGGGAGCGTACCAGCCGATGGTGGCGGGAGCAGCGCCGTTTCTCGCCTCCTCTTCGTCGCCTTTTTTAACCGTGCAGCTTCTTCTTTTCTCCCGCAAGGGAAGGTGGAAGCCGTGGGCTCGGAAGGGAGCCGGCTGAGGCACGGCGGCGGCACCTCCCACTCCTGGAGCACTCGGTGGGTCAAGCGGCGGCGGAGGCGGCCTCAGTGGCTGCAGCTCACGGGCAGGGGTCGGCATCGCCTGTCACCGTTTCCAGGGCTTGGAACGTCGGAGAGTTGGTCTCTCCCCTTCTACTGGCTCCAACACGGCGGCGGCAGCACATCCAGGGACCCGGGCCGGTTTTAAACCTCCCCTCCGCCGCCGCCTCAGCTCCCCTGGCCCAGGCTCCGCAGGCTGCCGGAGGAGGCAGCCGTTCTGAGGATTATTCCTCTTCTCCCCATTCCGCTGTCGCCGCTGCCAGGCCTCTGTCTGCAACCATCCTGCAGCCGCCACAGCACTCATTACCCAGCTGAGGTCCAAAGCCAAGTGGCAGCAGAGCGAGGGGCATCCGCTACCGCCAAGTCTACAGCCGTTAACATCCTGTAGAAGAAGCCCCTCCACCAGCAGCTTCTGCCATCTCTCTTCCTTTTTCTTCAGCCACAGTCTCCCAGACATGACAGCCATCATCAGATAAATCATTAGAGAAAAGAAAGGAGTTACCAAGAGGATGGATTCGACTTGGACTTTACCTACATTCATCCAAACATTATTCCTATGGGGTTTTCTGCAGAAAGACTTGAAGGTGTGTACAGGAACAACGTTGTTGGTGTAGTAAGCATTTTGGATTCAAAGCATAAAAACCATTACAAGATATACAATCTATGTACTGAAAGACATTGACACTGCCAAATTTAACTGCAGAATTGCACAGTATCCTTTTGAAGACCATAACCCACCACAGCTAGAACTTATCAAATCCTTTTCTGAAGATCTTGACCAATGACTAAGAGAGGATGGGAATCATGTTGCAGCAATTCACTGTGAAGTTGGAAAGGAAGGACTGGTGTAATGATTTGTGCATATTTGTTACATCGGGGCAAATTTTTAAAGTTACTAGGACCCTAGATTTCCATGGAGAAGTAAGGACCAGAGACAAATGTTTATTTTATAGATGATAAAGTTGAGGCCCAGAAGATGAAGTGCCTTGATGAAGAATTGCCAACCAGTTTATGACAGTCATCAGAGTAAAATTTGACTCCACCAAGATGTGGTTAAACTTCTTTCTACACTATCAAGTTCACAAGTCCTGGAGCTGATAAAGAATTTTGAGATTGTTCAGGATAACTAGTATCTGAAAGGTTATGTAATGCTGATGAATTAGTCTATTTTGACAAGGCACCTCAGTTTATTCCTTTCTTTACAAATGCTATGGTATTTCATGACCCCTGATTTAAGTAATAAAAGGAGTTTGAAGTTGTTGGTCTTACAAATATAATGCTGCACAGACCCTTAAAATCTTTGAGATTTTAATTGTCTTAAAACATTCAAAGGGATCATGTTTAGTGGTTAACATAATAATAAAATAATGTATTTTTAACTTTTAATGGATAACCAATTTTGTAAGAAAATTTAGCTGGATATGTTAAAGCTATTGATACACAACTGTGAAATTCATCCTGAGAACATTGTCTTATTATAAATATAACTGATTATTCAGAGGAGTTTTATTCTTGAAACATCTGGTAATAGGCTCTCTGTTTGCCAATATTTTATTTTAGGTTGAGCCTGTGGATTTGCATTTCTTGTAATTGTGAGACACTATTACAGGAGGTATATTTTACCTTTTTGCAGAGTGTATATAGAATTAATTTTATTAGAACCATCTGTAATGTTATTTTGTTTGTATCCTTAATTTTAATTATAGAGAAACATTAAGAAATTGAAGAAACTTGTGTTTTGGTGACATTTATATAGGAATAGATTCTTTTTTCTTCTTCTTTTGAAAAAGAACTGAAATAGTCATGATGTTTTGATGAAGAATTTGCAGACTTTGCAGAGGTTCTCCTCAAAATAATCTACTGCAGAGTCTCAACATTTCCTCAGCAGACTTGGTGCAAATTAGGTGTTAGAGTGGTGGGTTCAAGCTGACCATAAAGTGTGTCATTGTGTTAGTAATGATCAAATATTACTTTAGGGTTTCAATGTTGCAGAGAAGTCAGAGAACTGCTGATACTTCCCATAAAGAAAAATATTTTCTGAGCATGAGATAAATGTTTGAGGGAAGATGTCTATCTTCTATTCAGTAATTTACGGGAAGGCAGTTATGTTACACTCCCTTGAGAGTCCTTCATTTACATGTTTTATACTTTTGCATAAAGAACATGTGATAAATTATTCAAAAACAAGCTCTCGATGGGTTTTTTTTTTCCTACAAGAAAGCATGCTTCAGGGCAACACCTACTGTTGGTTCCTATTCAGTCCTACCTCCACACTGTTTTCATCAGCACTTATACTTATGTATTATACTCAGTAATTCACAATATTTATTCTAAACTATCAACAAAGAGTTAAAAAAAAATCCTCAGAATGCTGGTAAGTATGTATTTTGGTAAGATTTCCCAAATTTCTGAGTATAGTATAGAAGTGTATTATATGACCAACTTACTCAAAACCTCTGCTACCCTTCTCTCTTTCCCTTGTCCCCCAATCTTTTCCAGAGTGCTGGCAGGTAAAGTAAGCATTAATATTTATTTGATTGGATTGGATTTTTAGGAAAAATAATTTGGGGTGCTTTTATTTTTATTTTTCTGGTTTCAAATCAATTATTAGGGAGTCCCAATATATTATGGACTCTTCACAAAGGTTTGTCTAGCTTATTTTAATGAAGACTCAAATCTTCAAGAAATAATAAATGTTAACTTTATTCTAGGTGATTCCATAAAGAGAAATTTTCAAGTTTTTCTGAGTAATGAATTTTTATTTACTGAACTTATAACCAGAATATTTTTCCTCTGTTTACTAATTCACCCCATGCTGTAACCCAATGAAATTTTCATAGCTTCTCTTCATTTAAAAAAAAAAACCATAATTGCCATCTTTTTTTTAAGATTCCTAAATAATGTTCTTTTTTTTTTTAACACATTAATTCTCTTAGGCTGAACTGTGTTCCTCTAATATACAGTATTTAAGCCAGTCATCCAACCCATAGATTCATAAAATTACAGTATTTTTGTAACTTGAAGGACCACAGCAATTATTCAGGACCCATTCTAATAAAATGATAAAAACTGATAAAAAATGATAAAAAATGATAAAACTGAGATCTGCAAAGATCAACCTGTCCTAGGTCATTTAGTCTGTCCATGTAAGAACTCAAAACCATATCTCCTAACCTCAAACCCAGTATTCTCTCTACTATACTGTGTTCTCCTGTCCAAATTCTCCTTCTGTTTTTTTTTTTGATACCCAAAATAGAAATAGAAACTCTTAAAAGGAAGAAAAAAAAAGAAGATGCTTTGTAATACATTAGACTTCTTTCAGATTCAAGTCACAGAAACCAAACTCAAAGTAGCTTCAGCTAAAGGGGACATTTATTGGTTTATTATAATACAAAAGCTCTGGCCTGAACTAGATGCCCAACAGATGTGAGAAATCTCTCTCTCTTTCTAATTGAGCTAAACCTAGCTCTCTTTTCCTCTGTATATGCTTTATTTCCAGGCAGGCTCTCTGCAAGTACTGGCAAGATATGGCTAATAGTAGCTTCAGGTTTATATTCTACCTGCTTTGGAATCTACAATGGGAGGAGAGCTACCCTTCAACAAAAATTCCTAGGTTGGATTCTGATTTGCATGAATTGGGGGATGTGACCATCCTTGAACCAAACATCTGACTAAGGATTACAATGCTCTGTTAAGTCAGGCTTTGGGTTATCTGTCTTAAGCTGAACAATAGGGCCCTTTCTACCTGAGCCACAGGGAGAATGAAAGACAGAACAAGGACAAGAAAGTATACAGGGCAGAGAGGAAAATATCAGTTGTCTGACATATATTCTCAAGTCTTCTGCAGATGCACCAATATTTGATATACTATAATTTCATAGAACTCAAGGACTGCAATGATCCTGATTTTAGAGATGAGACAAATAAAAGCTAAAGAAGTTGTGACTTCCTTCAAATCCCATGGCTGGTTAATATGCATGCTATTTACTAATGAAACCCATGACAACTGAGTAAATGTTTTAGACTCAGATCCTCATTTAGGTTCAGATCCTAGTTTAAAGCAAGTTAATTATGTGCTTTGGGTCTGTTTTCTTACCCTTAAAATGGAGATGATAGTATCTCTCTTGTGAAGTTGTGGTATCATTAGTGATATATGAAAAGTGCCTGGAACAGAGACTAATATATAATTGCTAACACTTTTAAGTTAAAACATACCATTTATTTCTTAGTCTAGAAGTTCCAGTGGAAAGTTTACTGAGGTAGAGAATTGCTTTTATAACTGAGGAATCTAGATTGTGAATTCATGTTAAAGAAGATCTGAGAGGATTAATACACAGAATATAAAAAAAAAAAAATTCATATGTTGTGATTGCTCAATGTTTGGAATTACCTATTCTGTGGTATCTGACTAGTGTTCTGGTCTAGTAGTATTCTGGCAGTATTCTAGTCTGAAAGATGTGTATAATCTATATTTTGAAGTTTGTATTTTAAAAGAGTAATTATAGGCAAGAAAGATAAAGACAGGTTAAGAAAGTAAATGGTTGATTAAAGATACATCAGGAAAATGTAAATTTCAAAAGCAGATGTCAGGATATCCATATCAGTAGAATTTAAAACAAAAAGCATCAAACTGGATCAAGAATGACATTTTACATTAACACAATATACACTCCACAATGAAGACTTAGCAATTATGAACACATATGCATTAAATATAACATCAAAATGCTGAATAAAGAAATGAAGAATAAATTGATAGAAAAGGAGTGGTCATAGGACTTTTTAATATACTTCATATCTTGCCAGATCAAGAAGGCACAAGATTAAGAGGATGAATAGATTATTTGAACAATGTAATAAAACTACCTCATTAAAGCTATTTGTTGAATTGTGCTTTGAAAGTTTTCACCTTTCTGCATATACCTTGTGTTTCATAACAAGAAAAGAACTGGAACTTTGGAACTATAACCAATAACAATTTTTGAAATTATCTATATAACTGCTTGTTGAGCTGTACATTGAAAGTTAACACCTTTCTGTACATATGTTATATTTTACAATAATGGAAATAACTGAAATTGTGGAACTTTAACCCATAGTATTCTTTGAAATTTGCTCTCTAGCTACTTGCTAAATCATACTTTGAAAGTTGTCATTGTTGTGTGTATATATTAAAGTTCACAATAAAAATGCATTGAAAAAAGTAGAACAAAAAACAAAACTGGAAATAATGGAGAAGCCTTTCAATAAGTGCATGGATAAACAATCTGAGGAGCAATCATACAATGAAATCTTAAACAGAGATCAAAAGATATAAGTTATCCAGGCAGGAGCAAACTGGAGGAAACTTAAATGCAAATTGCCAAGTGAAAGAAGCCATTCTAGAGAAGCCTAAGTACTAATACCAGTGATACAACATGCCAGAACTGGCACACCATAGAATCAGTAAAAAGTACAGTAGTCATCATGATTCCAGGGGGAGGGAAAAAGGGATGAATTGGTGGAGAGATTTGCATTTTTAAATGAGTGAAACTATTCTGTTAATAAAATAATGAACACATGTCCTTAGGCATCTGTCAAAACCCATAGAACTATACTGCACAAAGAGTAAACTATAGTGTAAATGATGACCTTCATTTGATAAAAATGCATCAATATTGGTTCATCAACTGTAAAAAAATGTACCAAGCCAATGCAAATATTAATAAAAAAAAGAAGTGTCTGCACAGGCTATAGACAGGTATACCAGAACTAACTCTAATTTCTGCACAATTTTTTCATGAACATAAAAGCAGTCTGAAAAGTAAATACTATTGTCAGAACTGAGAATATGGGTGATTGGTATAACCAAGTACAATCTAACATGCAGTGTAGAAATTAGAAATGGAAAATATTTAGCAGTATATTGTTTAGCAGATGCAGAAATTATTTTAAGAAACAATGACATATTAAAATGGCTTTTCACCTCCATGATTTTGAAATTACTAGAAATCATTCCCCATAGACATTATTTCAATATTCCAATCATACCTTTAATTCAAGAATAAAATTCTACTACATATATAATACTGTTTTGTTTCCTGTCTTAAAAATTTTGAGTTATTGCTTTATGATTGATTAATTCCTGTGTGCTGTGTTTTGAAGTGAGATCTCATTAGGCTTTATTTCAAAATAAATTGTTTATCATAAAAGTCTGATTGGTTTGTGGCACAGTGCCTTGGGGATTTAAAGATATTTCCTTTTAAATGCAAGAACTTTTCAACAAATTAGTGTTTGTCATCAATTTGATACCAAACATTAATAATTACTATGTCATTATAAACAAAATACATAAAGCTTTGAATATAATTATGTAGCATAAAAGTTAAGGTTGTTCATTCTATGATGGCATATAAAACTATTACTAGGGCTGAAAGCAGAAGACTGATTTAATGTCATCTAATTATTCTGAGAGTAACTGCCTGGTTGCAGGGAACATTTTGTACTAAAAAAATGCTTACACATATGGCCATGTGTGTGAGTCTATCTGTGGATTTATGAAACAGAGATACACAGAGACACAAGTTGAATTGCTTTAATGAATAAGTGCTTCAGACTTCATTCTAGTAAACTTCCCATTCTGATTTCTTTGTTTTAAACTGAACCACTGGTGCAGTTTCTTTTTTGTGAAATGTCAAAACAGGTTCACATTTTTAAATGTAATACCTTTTTAATAGTAAAATGTATTAAATTAGAAGTGCCCATATATAACAATACTTAAGGTCAAGATTAACTGTAGTGAATATTATTTGCATATTCTGTATGTTTGTGTTTCTTTCAATTCCTGTCATATTATGAACAGAGGCAATAACAGCTTCAGTGAAATTGCCAAAAATATATAAAAAATAAAATAAAATAAAGGACAGAGTGGTTGCTGCTTGGTAGGTGCAGAAGCCAAGGCAAGCACTATGAGTACCAACATTTGGAAAGAACACAGTACACATGGTCACCTCTCTGAGGGATTTGATCCCTGACATCGGAGAGAAAGAGGTCCATTTGATGATTCCACTGTGAGCAATCCTGGCCAATCCCTGGACCAGGGTCAGAGGGGCAGATCTGCTGTTGATGGGCACAAGATCTGAACTTGAACATTCTACTTTCGCTGATGCAGAAAACAAGATGATGCCTTTTAGTAAGGGCAAGAAAAAAGGGAAGGTTGTAATCCTTATCTTTAAGGATTAACCTCACTAAATGTAAGATGGTAGAGATGTTCCCCACCCTGTGAGTGGCAGGCCATGGATACTGGGGTTGGCCAGAAAGAATGGAGAAGCAGGAGATGCCCAGTTCAGATGGCCCTGGCAGCAGCACTCAATGTACATGGCAGGCCTGGAATGATTTGGCCATTCTCTAGGCTGACTGGGGAGCCAGAATCCCACCTCCTTATTTTGAACTCAAAGCCAGAGCCTTAGGCATCATGACACCTCCTGGGCTCTCATTCAGCACAACCCTCCTGGATAACTGGCCCTCAGCACTGCTGTGGGGAGGGTGGGGCCTCAGGATGCCTCTGATTGAACCTTTAGCCACAGCAGCCCAACTCTGGGGGAGGGGCCCAGGGCCCAGACCTAACAATGTCCAAGCAAATTTACTTAAAAATTTCTTTAAAATAAGTCTTCCATCAGGCTTTCTGGGAGAAAGTCTGTGTAGAGGCAGCCATCTCACACCAGCACTGTCTGGTGGGTCTGTTTTTCCATCTTTAATAGGAGAGGATCTGTCTTATATAACATCCCAAATTTTATTTTATATAATAATGATAGCTACTAAAAGATGCTTTAGAAACATTAGCTGAGCCACATGAAAAGTCAGGCAGACACAAATACAGAAAACCCAAAGATGTTTCAAAAAAATTAAATTGTATGTCCTGAGGGCATACAACTTAATTTCTACCAAAATCACACTTTTTCTGAGTGACTATCAGAATATTAATTGACAAAAGCAGTAGAACAAATAGGTATGATTAGACAGAAAAGTCTGAATTGCTTAATATGAAATAAAATAATCATCTTAAAATTTGTGCATCTATTTTTAATGATCACTTAAGGAGTGGAAAGAGATTAAGATGATTTAGTCATACTCCGAAAAGAAAACTCCCAGTGGAGCTAAAACGAATTTACAGCCCAGGTTAGTGGAATCAAAGTTATATGGCAATTAAATTATTAATAGTAGCACATAGTGATTATTTTCACACCAAGTTCATGCTCAGTATAATAAGAAAATCCTGTTTTCAGAACTACATGTAACCCCAGTTTACCAACACATAGTTAGGTCCCATGTAGGCATGGAAAAAGCAAATGCAGAACCATCCCAACTCAATTACTTGGTCCAGCAGCCAATAGCCTTGAGGCTGTAGCTAAGCTCTCTATATAGGCATTTTTTAGTACAAAATATTCCCTGCAATCAGACATTTACCCTCAGAATAATCAAATTACATTAAATCAGTCTTCTGTTTTTATCCTAAGTAATAGTTTTAGATGCCAACATAGAGTGAACATCATTATATTCAAAGCTCTATGTATTTTTTAATAATGAAATGGTAATTATATATGTTTGGTATCAAGCTGATGACAAACACTATTTTGATGAAAAAGTCTTACATTTAAAAGGAAAAATATTTAAAACCCCAAGGCACTGGGCCACAAACCAATATCAGACTTTTATGAAAAACAATTTATATGAAAAAGATCCTAATGGGATCTCATTTCAATTAATCAATCAGGAAATAATAACTCAAAATCTTTAATATAGGAAACAAAACAGTAGATATACATACATATATATCTATGCACACTTGTTTAATTTTTCTTAATTGAAGTCCTTTATATTTACAAAAATGAATTCAGGAAATAATGAAAGCAAGAGGATCACTTTTTCTTTCTCTTCCTTTTTTTAAATAACCAAATTCTAGTAACTTGAATAGAAATATTCCAATCTTACTTTTGTAGGATTCTATTCTTGAATTAAAGGTATGATTGGAGTATTAATATAATATCTAAGGTTATAGCTTTCTAGTCAATTTCAAAATCATGTTGGTAAAAAGCAGTTTTAATATGTCATTGTTTCTTAAAATAATTTCTGTATCTGCCTAAAATGTACTGCTAAACTGTATTCCTTTGCTAATTTCTTCACTAGATAAATTGTACCTAGATATATGTAGCAACACTTATTCCTATTACAGACCATAATCAGCCAACATTTGAAGTTTTACATTTTTTAACTAGACTCATGCAAATATTTAAGAAAGCAATAACCCCATCTTCACATGTTAGTTAAGTGAATGAAATGAGCATTTTCAGCATGAAGACATCCCATGGGTCTTGTAACAGAAAAGACACATACAAGATGACATTCTGCTTTGATCTGAAAATTAAGGCAAACTGAGTGAAACAAGAATAGCAAAGAGAATAAATAATTTACAAAAATAGAAGCCAGATTGATATTTTGCACCAAGGGTATGTTAAAAAAACCTATGATACTGAAGTAAATAGTTAGCAACCATAGTGATTAGCAGTCAAAGCAATGAAAACAAAATAAATCATAAAAAATGCACTATTTTTTTGGACAGAGAGCAGTACCTATGTTATAAATATTGAACTTTATGACTCATAACAACCATTACCAAAATTTAATTCTATCTTTTTATAAATTAAGGAAATTTCATTTGTGTTTCATAATGTGATGACCAAAATAACTCAAAACAAAGCAAAAAAGAAACCCTCCTGCATAAATTTAGAATATTGTTTTATGAAGCAATTAAAACATTTAAAACAAATTAAATAGCTTAGCTTATTTGATAGCATATAAGCATTTCAAAATCATAATGAAATGCAATTATGTAAAACATAATGTAGAAAGGAATGGAGTCTACCATTATGTGTACATTTTCTACATGCTCCCTGTAGAATTTTATATATATATATATATATATATATTTATAAACATAGGTAGCAGAAGTGTACACTGGTTCTGTAGAACCATTTTGAAATAAAGGGTCTGAAGCACAAAAAATTTCAGGTAGGCGCCAAATTATTCTAAAACTTTTTCATGTCAGTTATTTCATTTCATCAGATACTTCACTCACATCAACAAAGCATGTTATGTGCCAGGGAAAAAATATCCTACAAAACCAAAACCAAAACACCATTTCAGATCTGATACACTTAAATACATTACTTCAATTGGAAGTGCTATTAGCATAGTCTTTGCAACTAGCCCTAAGCATACATTTAAGATTTTTTTAAATTGTATGTGATGTTTATATATTTAATTCTTATCACAAATTCTTTTCTGTTGAAGACAGCATTTTTCTTTATGTGAGAATGGACACCTCAAAATAATCACCATGAAGCTTCTAAACTTATGGGAGGATAAAATACAATGGTCCACAAGATTAACTCCATGTTGGAATTATGAATGTTTAGAGCAGCCCAGATTAGAAGACAAGTCTAAAACCACTATTAGAAGAATGAAATAAGACATAGTATAAGATATATCCTTAAAGTTTTGTCTCAATCCTCAGCCTTATTTCTGAGGACTGATCTTAAGTTCAGACCAGCCAGCAGAAATTGTGCAGTTTTCCACTGTATTTATGGTAGAGACTATGTACATTCTAGAAAGTTCCTTTAGTGCTACACTGTTTTTCTTTTTGTCCCAGCAATTTGAGGGCCTGCAAATTCCACAAAATCATCAATAAAAACAGGCCATGCTACTTCTTTATAATTAGACGTGTCATCTGAAATCATTGTACTAAGTCTAAAACAAGATTCCAGTACAGTATCTTTCCATATTGATCATTTATGTTTCAACAAAAATTTGTTCCATAAGTCTAAGAGTTTAAATCTTCCATTAAACACTAAATTTCAGTTTAGTGGATCTAATCCACTAAATTTGGGCATTTCTGGATCTAATTCTTTTTCTCCTGGATTCTTTGTAAGTTAAAAGTAAACTGGTAAAATCGTTAAATCCTCCTGGTGTTTTCAATTCTTGTTCAATCTTGGGTTTTGGGACCTTTGATTTTTCAGTGCTGTCACATCCTAATTCTTTCATGTCATTTATGAACTCTTGTTTGGAGAACTCAAGTTGTGCTGCTTCTCTCAGCTTCCATGCAGTGGAATGAGTGGATGGTGGGATTGATTCCGTCATCACAGAATGGCTGTCTACTGTCTATTCCAATTCTATTTTCATCTTGGGTTTCTTTGTATCTATTGCACTGTTGTTCTAACTTCTTTCTCTCAAATTATCCTGTTACATTCTCTCATGTCTGTTGCAACATCTAAGTTCCAGTCATTTTGGGATAGACAACGTACTACTGTTTTTTCACTGGATTGTGTAAAGATCATAAACTGATCAACTTTACCCTTCTGCAATGATTTAAACTTTTTCAAGTTGGTGTCCCCGAGCCTCTCCCTTCTTCCTCTGGCTCCTCAGTGAATGCACTACCATGCAGCAACTCCTCTTCCTAGCTTACCCAGATCCATTTCTGCATGCTGCCAGGCAGCCTCAGTGCCACCAAAGAAGGCAGTCTCATACCATGGGGAGACATAGGGATCAGGCTGCTCTTTACTTATTTTTTCAATTAATAAAACAATTTATTTAATAATCACATTATAGACTTAAGTGTTGTATATCACCTTAATTGAATGTAATTCATAAGTCATATAAAACAGAATATATATGTATACCTTAGCAGGAAATAAAGGTGATGTAATAATTACCGTTAATAACTTTCACTTTTAAAAATGAATTTGAAGAAATACAGTTCAGTCATCCTTAGGACTCCTTCATAGCCCAAAGAAATGCAATTTAGTTCAAAATTTTAAACAGTAAATTATTAAAATAAAGTATATACTATAACTATTAATGCATTTTGAATGAGTTCCAAATATGCATGTTTTATACTTATTATTAAATACAAAGATGTTAACTCTCTGGTACATAAGAAAATATTTGCAAATAAAAAGCACATTGTATAATACACATGTTCTGGGTATAAAAATAAGTAAAATAGTTTATTGTCCAGACCATGAGATCTTTTCTGAAACAGGATTCATCCATGCAATTCTATTACACCACCACCTCATTAGCATCAGAGGAACACATACATGCATGGAAGAAATCTCAGTAATTTTGATTTAAAACTCAGAATGAATTTTGAGAGCCTGTACATCTTCTAAAGTGAAATGATTGCTTGGTGTTTGTGAAAGGTCATCAAACAGCTGTTTAATTTGCTCCTTTCAGCCCTTGTTAATTACTGTCATTAATAAGGTTATTTTTCAGAGACTGAATGAGGAGGAGGAACATATCCCCTTCAAGTCCGTTACTCAACAACACTGGCAAATCTTTTGGTTTGGTAATGGCTAAAATGTCTGTGTGGGCTTCTGTATCTTTCCTGGTATTCATAGCATTTAAAACTTGACCAGATTTATAAGCATTTTAGGCCTATGAATTACTATTAATATACTATTTATTATATTATTAACAACATTAATATAAGTATCATTACAATTATTATTACTTTCATGATTGCTGCTGAGTACTTGAGAGCCACCACCATGAACTTCCCATTTTAAAATAGCTTCTTGCCCTGGCTCTTCTGGTTAGCTGGGGCAACTGGGGCAATAGAGTATGCCAGTGCAATGGGCTTGGGAGGTGGCTGGGCTGTGGCAGGATGCCCAGTGCCCCACCCACCACCTGGGTCCCCACTATGCCATGTGCGGTCACCAGGGCTGGTGGCCAGCCCAGCTGGTAGGTGCTGGACCCCCATGCCCACTCTCACTGTGTTGTGACCCTCACCAGGATCTTGCTCCTGCACTTTATTTTTAATTACACACCTCTTCCAGGGAATTCCATCTTTTTGTCCATACAGATCCAGTGTCTCTGATTTCCTGCTGTATCTCTAGGATTCAACAATTTCCTGGTACAAAGAAACCAGTCAAAAGTACTCACTGAATGAATAAATGAAAGGTATTTTCAACATTTTATGAGATTTACATTTTTAATTATCTGAAAAATCCAATCAAAGTGAACAGAGTGTGTTCCACAGAATGAAGCCTTGGATAGATTTAATATCTGTGTAATTAGGGTGTGTCAAATCTAATGTGGCACTGATTAGGTTTATTAGTTGTTTTCCCCTATAAAAAAGGAAGACACAATAAATTCAAAAACACAAGTAGATTGGAAGTGAGTGAACGGAAAATTTTATACCATGCAAGAAGTAAAAAAGGAGAGCTGGAATAGCTGCAGTAATATCAGACAAAATATACTTTAAGTGAAAAAGAATTATGAGGGTCAAAGACAGTTATAAAGAGATAAATTGGTCAATTCAATGAGAAGATGGAATAATTATCAATATATATGCACCTAGTAGCAGAGTCCAAAAATATATCAAGCAAATACTAATAGATTTGAAAGGAGAAACTGACAGTTCTACATTAGTAGTAGGAGGCTTTAATACACCACTGCCAATAATGTATTGAATACTAGTCAGTAAACCAATAACAAAATACAAAATTTGAAGGATACTCTTAACTAGTTGGTACTAACAGACATACATAGAACACTTAGCCCAACAAAACAGCAACAAGAGAATATAAAGTCTTCTTGAGTGTGCACGGATCATTCACCTGAATAGACCAAACATTAGGTCACAAACAAGTTTCAATATCTTCAAAAATATTGAAATCATACAATGCATATATTCTGACAATAGAATGAAGGTAGAAATCAATAATAGGAGAAATGGAACATTAACAAATATGGAAGTTAACATTCTCAAACAACAGGTTTAAAAGAAATTCACAAGAGAAATGAGGAAATATTTTGAGGCAAACTAAATCCATGGTGAGCAGAAGGATGACAATAACAAAGATTACAGAGGAAATAAATGAAATAGAAAACATAAAAAAATAAAAAAATAGAAATAATCAACAAAACAACAAAAATAAATTTGTTCTTTGTAAAGATCAATAAAATTGACAAAACTTTACCTAGACTGAAAAAGAAAAAAGGAGAAAGAATGCAAATAAGGAAAACCAAAAATTAAAAGAGGAACAATACTACCGACAATGCTGAAATAGAACAGACTATATGATGATAGTATGAACAAAGGTATATTAATAAATTAGACAACCTGGATGAAATGGACATATTCTTAGAAACACACAAATTACTGAGATTGATTTAAGAGGAAATAGAAGATCTCAGCTAACCAATTACTAGTGAAGAGATTGAGTCAGTAATCAAAAACCTGCCAACAGAAATGCTCAGGACCAAATGGATTCTCAGGGGAATTCTACTGAACATCCCAAGAAGACAACTCCAATTCTGCTCAAACTTTTCCAAAAATTTGAAGAGGAAAGAAATCTCCTTAATTTATTCTACAAGGTCATGATTACCTTCACAGCAAAGCCAGAAAAAGATATCAGAAGGAAAGAACATTCTATTACAGTATCTCATTAATATAGATGAAATAACCCTCACAAAAATACTAGGAAACCAAATCCCACAGCATATTTAAAGAATAATATTCCACGATCAAGTGGACTTAATCCCTGGTATGCAAGGTTGGTTCAAAATAAAAAAAAATCAATTAATGTAATCTACCGTATTAACACAATGAAGAGGAAAGAAATGACCATCTCGACTGGTGCAAAAAAGTCATTTGACAAAATTCAGCATTCTTTCTTTATAAAAATACTTATAATACTAGGAATAAAAGGAATCTTCCTTTTCATGATAAAGGGCATATAAGAAAAATCTGCAGCTAATATCCAACTTAATGAAAAGTTTGTTTCTAATATCAGGAACAAACAAATATGTCTACTGTCATTACCATTATTTGACATTGCAGTGGAAGTTTTTGCCTGAACAAAGCAAGGAAAAGAAATAAAAGACAACCAATTAAAAAAGAAATAAAATTTTCTCTATTTGCAGATGACATGATCCTATGTACAGAAAATCTGGCAAAATCCACAGCAAAACTCTAACAGCTAATAAATGAATTCAGGAAACTTGCAGGGTACAATATCTACACCCAAAAATCTGTAGTGTTTATATAAGCAAGCAATGAACAATCAGAAGAATAAAGCAATAAAAATTCCATTCACAGTAGTAACCAAAAGATTCAAATATCTAGGAATAAATCAAACCAAAAATGTAAAGGACTTGTACACAGACATCTACAAAACATGGTTAGAAGATATCAAAGAAGACCTAAATAAATGGAAAGACATTCCATGTTAGGCAACAAAAGACAAGCAACAACAACAAAAAAAAGAATAGAGAACAGGGACCACATCAAAATTAAAAACTTTCACAAATCAAAGGAATTTATCATGAAATTATAATGAAAATATACACAATGGGTGAAAACATTTGGAAACCACATATCTGATAAAATTTATAATGCAATTTATTGAGCTATATTCACACATCAAAAAATCAAACCAAAGTATACAATCAATGGCTCACAGTAATAAGGTTTTGATATCAAGAAAATATAAAGAATACTTTAAACAGAACAGCAAAAAGACAAACAACCCAATTAAAACACAGGCAAAAGACTTGAATAGACAGTGCTCCAGAGAAGCTATAGAAATGGCCATAAAGCACATGAAAAGATGCTCATTACCTTTTGTCATCAGGGAAATGCAAATCAAAACCACAATGAGATACCATTTTGCACCCTCTAGAATGACTGCTGTTTTAAAAAATGGAAAATAACTATTGCTGGAGTGGATATGGTAAAATATGAACATTTTAGTTGCTTCTGGCAATGTAAAATGGTGCAGCCACAGTAGAAGACAAGTACAGTATAGTACAACCTATATGACCCAGCAATCCCTCTACTAAGTATATTCCTACAAGAATGGAAAGCAGGGACTCAGATATTTGCACACCAATGTTCACAGTGGCATCATTCACAATAGCTAAAAGATAGAAACAACCCAGTGTCCATCAACCTCTGAATGGATAAATAAAATATGGTATGTATATTCAATGGAATATCATTCAACCATAAAAAGGAATGATGTCCTGGTACAAACAACAACGCATGAGGTTCTTGAAGACATGTTTAGTGAAATAAGCCAGAAAAAAAGGACAAATATAGTATGATCTCACAGTTTTTTTAATAATTAGAATGAACAAACTCAGAGAATCAGAACCTGTAGGCTACCAGCTAACAAGGAGCAGATAGTGAATGGGCAGTTAATGCTTAAAATGTATAGAATTTCTATTTGGAATGATGGACATGTTTTGGTAGTGGATGGTGGTAATGGTAGCACAACATTGTGAATGTAATTAACAACACTAAAATATACATCTGAATGATTTAAAGGGGAAATGTTAGATTGTATTTATGGAAATGTAATATTTTTTTAAAAATCCATAGAATTACAGTAGAGAAACAGTGAACATTAAGTTAAACCATGGACTATAGTTAACAGTACAATTATAAAAATGTGCTATCAACAATTGTAAACATCTTCCACACCAATACAGGACACCATTAATAGGGCATTATATGGTAACACTGTATTTTATGCATGATTGTTAGGTAAATCCACTTCTCTAATAAAAAGATTACTCAGTGCCTGATGCATAGTGTCTAGGCATGAACCATTAGCTATTACTGTTATCAGTATCATCACTCAATACTAAAATATCAAATAAAAAAGCATGTTTTTTCATAGTATATACTGACAAGTCATTTTAAAATTCTATATTCCCTTTTCCACTCCCACCATAAATCTGTGAGAATTCCATCTCCTCCAATACATCAAACTTTGTACTCAAGTTCTTTAAACTTTATTACATTCTGAGGTTTGAAATGGTATTCACAGTGCTTTGAACCTTCATTCCTAAGATAAGAAGTCAAGTCTCATTTCTTCTCAAGCTTTTACTGAGAAATTATGTATCCTTTTTGTGAAATACCTCTTCAAAACTTTTATCAATTTTGTTATTGCAATTGTCATAGGAGTAGGTGAGATATTGAACATGAACATGTTGTCAGATATATGCTTATAATAACCCATGATCCAATATTTTACTTGTGTTTTAGCTCTAATGATGTTCTTTAAGGAACATAAATTAAGACTTTAAATACACCTAATTTCACTTGTTTTCACTTTATATTTAGTGTCTTTAGAATCATAATAAAGAAATATTTGACTATGACAAATGAGGAAGGCACTCTCATATATATAATCTCTTAGTCAAGATTTATTCAATGCCTGGGAACTTTCAGACCAAACAAAATGGTACTACTGTAATTTCTAAAATATATAAATATTTCATTAAAAAACTTTTGAAATATTGATACTATCAGATTTTCAAAAGCAATGCTGTTTATAAAACACAAGGCAACAATAAAATATCAAAGAACTTTCATATACTTATGAGGACATAAATAGCAAACTAGTCAAACAAAATAAACATAAATCTATTTTTACACTTTGAATGTTTAACTCTGCTTCATAAAAGTACAGATAATTTAGACATCTTTTGTTCAAGTATTTTATTTCTAACATTAAGTTACAGTTTCTAATATTTTTATAAACAAATGAAAAATGCCAAATATACTGTTTGCCACAGAGTCATACACCGTGAAATAAAATACAACCAACTGAATTTATCCATGTTCCCCACTAATACAATCTTACTTTTAGATGTTTTTGTATATGTCTTTTTCTAATTCATTTATGCAGATTAGGGAAAACTGATTTATGAGTTGTTTTCATCTTTAAAATTTGTTTCTAAATACTGTCCTTCCTTTCCAGCAAATCCAGTATTAAGGTGAAAATTGATTCAATGTACTATTTCAGGGGCCCAAAGCAATCTGTAGCCTTAATTCCCCAAGTTTCAATTACAAATTTCTGCCTACAAAAAAAGAGACTCAAATATCAAAAAATCATATAATTAGCAAGAAGGAAATTGTATAAGATGATTCTTTAACTACAACTGTATTATTTATACTTCTCTCCCAAGCCATTGGCACTCTTTAGACTGGCATTGAACATACACAATTAGAGTTTAGATTTCTTCAGGCATGTAATTACAAGAAAGATAAATAATTTTCTTGTTGAATTGGCTCTTAAGTATATTCAGGGGAGGAGAATCCCATGAATTTTGTGTTATTTAAGAAACCAGTATGTATAAATGAAATGCTATTTGTTCAATTAAATCTTGGAACCTAAAGAAGATTTCTTCTAAAAACAAAATGCAGATATGCATGCCCATCACTGTTCATATAGTGAAAAGATGGAATGGTAAAGACAGATTCAATTTCTTCTGAATGGGGGAAAAAAAAAAACACCAAGAATTTGCCATAGTCATTTAAAAGAAAAAAAATCTACCAGTTTGAAGGTGTTATATACCCCAGAAGAAGCCGTGATATTTTAATCCACCCTTTTTATTAGATTGTTTCCATGGAGATGTGATCCAGACATTTATTAGAGTTCCATGGAGATGTGACTCCACCCATTCAAGGCAGGTCTTAATTATTTCACTGGAGTCCTAAACAAAGCTGAGAACCCACACAGACCAAGACACTTGGAGATGCAGACAGAAAGATGTTTGGAGATACTAAGCTAAGAAATGAAGCCTAGAGTTTGCACTGGAGAAGCTAAGAGAATTCCCAGATGCTTAGAGAGAGATGCCCAAGAAGAACCAAGCAGAGAACTGACAGAAGCTAAGACAGAAGCTCAGAGACATTTTGGAGAAAAACATTTTGACACCAGAATCCAGGAGCAAAGGACCAGCAGATGCTGGCCATGTGCCTTTCCACCTGAAAGAGGTGTTCCAGTTGCCATTGGCCCTTCTTCAGTGAAGGTATACTCTTCTAGTGTCTTAGTCTGGACATTTTTATGTCCTTAGAACTGTAAATCTGTAGCCTAATACTCATTATAGAAGCCAATCCATTTCTGGTGTATTGCATTCCAGCATTTTAGCAAACTGAAGCAAGGACCAATGAAGAAAAATGCTGACGAACAAGAGTATCTCCTCTTAAAAATGAGACACATATTATCCAATGCAAAAATGAGAACTACAGATTTGAAAAGCACTCACTTGTCTTTGTCTTAAAATACCAACAATAATAGTGGAAGGAGGAAGTCAAGACCATTTAGAACTGAGGCAAGTCTATGTAAAAAGAGAACACAGTACAATGATTTCACCTCTTGAAGGAAATTACTGAAATGAAATTTCACAAATCTTAATGTCTGTAATAAAATATGTTAATGTACATAATCTGGTTTCTCTTCAGATTGTATAAATCTTTTGCCTTTTACTAAATATTTCTGTGGAGAGAAACAATTCTGAGTTTATACCCAATTTTTTGAGGCCCTGTGTCAATAGGGCTAATAATAAAGTACAAAGGTAGATGGTTCTGAAAAAAATGTTAATGTAAAAAACTCAATGCACAATTATTAAAAATACAAAGTCTGGGCTTTTTCTCTTAGGTTTATGATAGATTACCAAACCTCTGTGTAATGCTTTTACTTCTACAAGCCTGTTCTGTTTAGCAGTACATTCTATACACAAGTACATACATACATACATACATACATACTGGCATTTTACCCGAAAAATCACATGTCTTATCTCAAACTAGTGATACGTCTTTCACCCACATTTATACATCTTATTTCCATTGAAATCACAGCCATCCATATTATGAAATCATCATGACTACATTTTACAAATCATAACTGCAGCTGAAGTCATTTCCCTGAACATTTTAGCCCAGTTCCTTATTGGACAGAATGCCTGATGTGCAAAAGGCTGTATCAATAAATACTTATAAGGAGAAACTAAATTAATTCTAAAAAAATCGAAAATCTGAAGAAATATTTAAGATAGAATAAAACTTGAAGGAACAACTTACATAGATTTATACAGTTTAGATCAATACAAATTGGTTTTTTAGGCTGATTTAGTAATGTTATATTTGGAGGACATTAGACAATCAAGCTTTTACAAACCCTTTATTAAATCTACTTCAAAATTGGGTGCTTTGAAGAGAGAACTATCCTGGAGATAACTGATTTAAAGATACACCTGTAATAATAATCCAAAATTTAAAACTTCGTATACATCAGAATTCCATAAGAAACAAAAAACAAAAAGAAAGCAATGGGCATGAGCAATGCCACCCAGGGGTGTTTAAACCCAAGAAAATAGAAAAATCCATCTACAAAAAATGTACACACATTGTTCTTAGCAGCATTACTTATAATAGCTGAAAAGTGGAAGTAACAAAATACCCTTCAACTAATGAATGGATAAATAAAATGTGGTGTATCCATATAATGGAATATTTTCCTGGTATAAGAAGGAATGAAGTTCCAGTACATGTTACAACATAGATGAACCATGAAAACATGATGCTAAGTGAAAGAAACCAGACACAAAAGACCACATGTTATATGATTCCCCTCATAAGAAATGTCCAGAAAAGATAAATTCATAGACATATAAAGTAAATAAGCAGTTGTCAGGGGCTGAGAAGGTGAGGGGTATGGGTTTGTTTTGGGAAAGTGATGAAAAAATATTGTAAATTAAGAGGGGTGATAGTTGTACAACATTGTGAATATAAAAAACTACTGAATTTTACAGTTGAAAAGGTTGAATTTTGTGGTATATGAATATTTCAATAAATCAGTCGATATTACATGATGCTATTTAATATATATGTATATTTATATATATCCAACTACTCATTCATCCATTTGTCTGCTCTTCAATCTGTATATTCCAGAAATGCCTGGAATAATGTTAACAATATTAAAATGTTTATTTCTGGGTGGTGGGATTTATGGCAATTTACTTTGTTATTTTTACTTTTCAGCATTTTCTGAATTTATTATGAGCATGTGTCTATGTGAAAAAATCAAGAATAACATTTTTTACAAAATAGGTAAGAGATTTAAATAACTCTTCACTATAGAAGTTACATGGATGGGCAAAAAGCCCATGAGAAGATGCTCAGCATCATTAGTCATCTCAGAAAGGCCAACTACAACCTCAAAGAGATGGCACTGCACATTAAAATGGCTTAAAAAGCTGACAACTCTAAGTGATTCTGAGGATGTGAAGCAGCTGGGATGTTTGTGCATTGCAGGCAGAAATGTAAAATGGGAAAGAGCATTGAAAAAAGTTTGAGAGATTGTCATAAACTTAAACATGCCCTTATGATACAGCACAGCAATCCCACTACCATGTATTTATGTGAGAAAAGTGAAATTCATTCCCATCAAACCTGTACGTATGTGCTTATAGCAGATTTATTCATAATGGCCCAAAACTGGAGATAAGCCAAATTCTAACAATTGGTAAACAAATAAACTGCGGTGCATCCATGCATTTGGCACAAATCAGTAATAAAAATAAACAGACTATGACACACTCAACAATGAGGCTCAAATGCACTCCACTAGGTGAGAGAAGCCAGACAAAAAATAATACATACTATGATTCTGTTTATATGGCATTCTGGAATGGCATCAGCCTTTTCCTAGCATTTATTACAAGAAACTTCCAATAGTGTCTGATTGCCCAAAAATTAAATTCAAATTCCTCAGGCTGGAATGCAGTGTCCTCTATGACCCCCAATTTACTTTGCAACTTTATCCATACTTATCTCCAATTCTCTGTCCATTCAAAGCAGCCTGCTCCTTTTTCTTTGAAACATACTCAGTGTTTGCTTAAATCCAGGTAAAAAATGTTCTTCCAACCATCTCCACATATCCACATCCTGTCCATCCTTTAAAAGATAAGAAGGAGGCAGGGCAAGATGGCAGAGTGGTGAGGTGTATGTTTTAGTTACTCCTCCAGGGAAGTAGGTAGAAAGCCAGGAACTACATGGACTGGAAACCACAGAGCAATTTGACTTTGGCCATAATTCATATAACACCCATGAACATGTGGAACTACTGAGATCAGTGAAATCTGTAAGTTTTGTGGCCAGGGGACCCACTCCCCTCCATGCCAGGCTCAGTCCCATGGGAGGATGGGCCATCAGCACTGGGAACAAGAAGGGAGAACTGCAGTTGTGGCTCTTATCAGAAACTCATTCTGCTGATCCAAACTCCAATCATATATAAACTGAGACCAGACACCAGAGAATCTGGGAGCAGACAGCCCAGTGGAGAGGAGATAGGGATAGCAAAAACAGCAAGAAAAACCCTAAAAATAAAAGCAGAGGCTTTTTGGAGTTCTGGTGAACATAGAAAGGGGAAGGGCGGAGTTCAGGTCCTGAGGCTCATATGCAAATCCAGAAGAAAAATTGATCTCTCTGCCCCCTGGACCTTTCCTTAATGGCCTTAATTGCTTTGTCTCTTAGCATTTCAATAACCCATTAGATCTGTGAGGAGGACCCTTTGTATCCTTTTTTTCCTTTTTTCTTTTTCTAAAACAATTACTCTAAGAAGCCCAATACAGAAAGCCTCAAAGACTTGCAATTTGGGCAGGTCAAGACAACAGCAGAACTAAGAGAGCTCTGAGAAAAAAGGCAATAATCCAGTGGCTGAGAAAATTCACTAACCACCACAACTTCCCAACAAAAGGGGGGCATCCTCTCACAGCCATCATCCTGGTGGAAAGGGAGCACTCCTGCTTGTTGCCAGCTCCAAAACCCAGAGCTGCCCCAGACAACCCAGTGTGACAGAAGTGCTTCCAATAACATGCACACACCACAAAATTAGGCATGGACATTAACCTTCCCTGCACCCTCAGCTGGTTGTCCCAGAGTTGGGAAGGCAGAGCAGTGTGAATTAACACACCCCATTCACCTGTCCTATCAGCAGACTGGGAACCTCCCTACACATCCCTGTGATCCAGAACCACCCTGGAGGGATGGCACTCACCTGTGACATAGCAAGTCACCCCTAAACAGAGGACCTGGGGGTGCACAGCCTGGAAGAGGGACCCACATGCAAGTCTCAGGGGCCCTACACCAATACCAAGGACTTGTGGGTCAGTGGAAGAGACAAACTGTGGCAGGACTGAACTGAAGGATTAGACTATTGCAGCAACTTTAAAACTTCAGGAACACCAGGAAGATTTGATTGTTAGAGCCGCCCCCTCCCTGACCACCCAGATACACACCCTATATACAGGGTTGGCAATACCAACTACACACGCAAGCTTGGTACACCAATTGGACCCAACAAGACTCACTCCCCAACTCACCACAAAGACAAAGCAGGGGAGAACTGGCTTGAGGGGAACAGGTGGCTGATGGATGCCACCTGATGGTTAGTTAGAGACAGTGTACTTGACAAAGCTGTAGATATGACAAATTAGAGATAAGGATCTCAATCAGTCTACAAATCCTAAAAGAACTGTATCAAGTTAAGCAAATGCCAAGAGGCCAAAAACAAGAGAAAATTTTAAAGCATATGAAAAAACCAGATGATATGGATAACCCAAGCCCAAACACCCAAATCAAAAGATCAGAGGAGACACAGTACCTAGAGCAACTAATCAAACTAAAGAACAATGAGACCATGGCACAGGACATAAAGGACATCAAGAAGACCCTATAAGAGCATAAAGATGACATTGCAAGAGTAACTAAAAACATAGATGATCTTATGGAAATTAAAGAAACTGTTGACCAAATTAAAAAGATCCTGGATATTCATAGTACAAGACTAGAGGAAGTTGAACAATGAATCAGTGACCTGGAAGACAACAGAATGTAAAATGAAAGAACAAAAGAAAGAATGGGGAAAAATTGAAAAAAATTGAAATGGACATCAGGGATATGATAGATAATATAAAATGTCCAAATATAAGACTCATTGGTGTTCCAGAAGGGGAAGAGAAGGGCAAAGGTCTAGGAAGAGTATTCAAATAAATTGCTGGGGAAAACTTTCCAAATCTTCTAAATACTATAAATACACAAATCATAAATATCCAGCAAACTCCAAATAGAATACATCCAAATAAACCCACTCCAAGACATATCCTGATCAGACTGTCAAATACTGAAGAGGAGCAAGTTCTGAAAGCAGCAAGAGAAAAGCAATTAACCACATACAAAGGAAACAACATAAGACTAAGTTGTGACTACTCAGTGGCCACCATAGAGGTGAGAAGGCAGTGGCATGAAATATTTAAAATTCTGAGTGAGAAAAATTTCCAACCAAGAACACTTTATCCAGCAAAACTCTCCTTCAAATTTGAGGGAGAGCTTAAATGTTTTCACACACAAACAAATGCTGAGAGAATTTGCTAACAAGAGACCTGCCCTACTGGAGATACTAAAGGGAGCCCTACTAACAGAGAAACAAAGAAAGGAGAGAGAGACATGGAGAAAGGTTCAGTACTAAAGAGATTCAGTATGGGTACATTAAAGGACATTAATAGAGAGAGGGAAAAAATATATATGACAAATATAAAACAAAGGATAAGATGGCTGATTAAAAAAATGCCTTCACCATTATAATGTTGAATATAAATGGATTAAATTCCCCAATTAAAAGATATAGATTCACAGAGTGGATAAAAAAATGAACCATCAATATGTTGCATACAAGAGACTCAGACACAGGGACAGAAAGGAATTGAAAGTGAAAGGATGGAAAAAATATTTCATGCGAGCTACAGCCAAAAGAAAGGAGGTGTAGCAATGTTAAACTCAGATAAAATAGACTTTAAATGCAAGGATGTTAGGAGAGACAAAGAAGGCCACTACATACTAATAAAAGGGGCAATTCAACAAGAAGAAATAACAATCATAAATGTTTATGCACCCAATCAAGGTGCCACAAAATACATGAGAGAAACACTGGCAAAACTAAAGGAAGCAATTGATGTTTCCACAATAATTGTGGGAGACTTCAACACATCACTATCTCCTATAGATAGATCAACCAGACAGAAGACCAATAAGGAAATTGAAAACCTAAACAATCTGATAAATGGTTTGGATTTGACAGACATATATAGAACATTACATCCCAAATCACCAGGATACACATTCTTCCCTAGTCCTCATGGAACTTTCTCCAGAATACATCATATGCTGGGACATAAAACAAGTCTCAATAAATTTAAAAAGATTTATTTATTCAAAGTACATTCTCTTACCACAATGGAATACAATTAGAAGTCAATTACCGTCAAAGACTTAGAAAATTCACAAATACCTGGAGGTTAAACAACACACTCCTAAATGATCTGTGGGTTAAAGAAGAAATAGCAGGATAAATTGTTAAATATACAGAGATGAATGAAAATGAGAATACAAAACACCACAACCTATGGGATGCAGCAAAAATGGTACTGAGGTGGAAATTTATAGCATTAAATGTATATATTAGAAAGGAAAAAAGAGCAAAAATCAAAGAACTAATGGATCAACTGAAGAAGCTAGAAAATGAACAGCAAACCAATCCTAAACCAAGTAGAAGAAAAGAAATAACAAGGATTAAAGCAGAAATAAATAACATAGAGAACAAAAAAAAAAAATAGAGAGGATATGTAATGCCAAAAGTTGGTTCTTTGAGAAGATCAACAAGATCTGACAAGCCCCTAGCTAGACTGACAAAACCAGAAAGAGAGAAGACCCATATAAACAACGTAATGAATGAGAAAGGTGACATTATTGCAGATCCTGAAGAAATTAAAAAAATTATAAGAGGATACTATGAACAACTGTATGGCAACAAACTGGATAATGGAGAGGAAATGGACAATTTCCTGGAAACATGTGAACAATCTAGACTGACCAGAGAAGAAATGGAAGACCTCAGCCAACCAATCACAAGCAAAGAGATCCAATCGGTCATCAAAAATTTCCCACAAATAAATGTCCAGGGCCAGATGGCTTCAGAGGGGAATTCTTTCAAACTTTCCAAAAAAGAACTGACACCAATCTTACTGAAACTCTTTCAAAACATTGAAGAAAATGGAACACTACCTAACTCATTTTATGAAGCTAACATCAATCGAATACCAAAATCAGACAAAGATGCTACAAAAAAGGAAAACTACCGGCCAATCTCCCAAATGAATATGCATGCAAAAATCCTCAACAAAATACTTGCAAATTGAATCCAAAGACACATTAAAAAAAAATCATACACAATGACCAAGTGGGGTTCATTCCAGGCATGCAAGGATGTTTCCATGTAAGAAAATCAATGTATTACAGCACATTTACAAATCAAAGGGAAAAATAAAATGATCAGCTCAATAGATGCTGAAAAAGCATTCAACAAAATCCAACATTCCTGTTTGATAAAAAACCCTTCAAAAGGTAGGAATTGAAGGAAACTTCCTCAATATGATAAAGAGCATAGATGAAAACTCACAGCCAGCATAGTACTCAATGGTGAGGGACTGAAAGCCTTCCCTCTAAGATCAGGAAGAAGACAAGGATGCCCAATATCACCACTGTTATTCAACATTGTGCTGGAAGTGCTAGCCAGGGAAATCTGGAAAGACAAAGAAATAAAAGGCATCCAGATTGGAAAGGAAGAAGTGAAACTATCATTGTTTGCAGATGATATAATCTTATGTCTGGAAAACCCCAAGAAATCAACAATACAGCTACTAGAGCTAATAAACAAATTTAGCAAGGTAGTGGAATACAAGGTGTGCCAGTTTGAGTGTATTGTGTCCCCCAAATGCCATTATCTTTGTAGTCTTGTGTGGGGCAGAAGTTTTGGTGTTGGTTAGATTTGCTTGGAGTGTGCCCCACCCAGCTGTGGGAGATAATTTTGATGAGATGTTCCCATGGAGGCGAGGCCCCACCCATTCGGGGTGGGCCTTGATCGGTGGAGCTATATAAATGAGCTAACTTGGGGGGAGAAAAGAGAGTGCAGCTGGGAGTGATGTTTTGAAGAGAAGCAAGCTTGCTAGAAAGGAACGTCCTGGGAGAAAGCCGTTTTGAGGCCGGAGCTTTGGAGCAGACGCCAGCTGCCTTCCTAGCTAGCAGAGGTTTTCCGGACACCACTGGCCGTCCTCCGGTGAAGGTACCCGATTGCTGAGGTGTCACCTTGGATGCTTTGTGGCCTTAAGACTGTAATTGTTTAGTGAAATAAACCCCCGTTTTATAAAAGCCTATCCATCTCTGGTGTTTTGCATTCTCCAGCATTAGCAAACTAAGACAGATTTTGGTACTGAGAGTGGGGTGCTTTTGCTGCTGTGTTTGCAAATACCAAACATGTTGGAACGGCTTTTCAAATGGATAAGGGGAAGACTCTGGAAGAATTGTGAGGATCTTGATAGAAAAGGCCAAAACTGCTTTAAAGAGACTGTTTGTGGAAATATGGACTCTAAAGATACTTCTGATGAGGACTTGAGCAGAAATGATGAATGTGTTGTTGCAAACTGGAAGAAAGGTGATCCTTGTTTTAAAGTGGCACAAAATTTGGCAAAATTGAGTCCTGGTCTCAGATGGAAGGAAGAATCTGGAAGCAACGACCTGGAATACTTAGCTGAGGAGATCTCCAGACTACGTGTGGAGGACATATCCTGGCTTCTCCTTGCAGCTTATAGTAAAATGCGAGCAGAGAGAGATAAACTTAGAACTGAACTCTTGGGTTCAAAGAAACCAGAAGTCGATGGCTTGGAAAATTACAGGCTTCCAGGGGGTGGAATCCCAGAAGCTACAGCCCAACGTGAGGATGTAACCAAACATGGAATCCAGCTGCCATTTCAGTACAAGCCAAGATTGGAGATGGAATTATCCAGAAAGGATTTGTGGAAACTCCTGTTGTCTGATGGCTTTGACCCCTGCATGCTTCATGCAAAGCCAACAGAATTTTTGCGAGATCTTTATCGACAGAGCCATTGCCGGTCTGGACTGGAGGAGACAGACAAGGAAAAAATTAAAGGAAAAATCTCTTCAAAAACAGAGCCATGGAGGTTGAGGTCTGGAGTCAGGAGGTCTCGGGCTGGGAGAGCGGAGCAGCCCACATGCATGGAAAGGGTGAGTTTGCCCCGGAGGTCGAGGGTGGGCATTCCACCTCGATGCTCTGGAAGAGTTTTGCCACCCGAGGTCCCAAAGAGGGTGGAGCACATTCCCAGGGAATTGGGGAGAGCCTGGCTGCCACCACACTGTTCTGAAGGAAGGAAAAATCTCTTCAAAAACAGAGCCATGGAGGTTGAGGTCTGGAGTCAGGAGGTCTCGGGCTGGGAGAGCGGAGCAGCCCACATGCATGGAAAGGGTGAGTTTGCCCTGGAGGTCGAGGGCGGGCCTTCCGCCTCATTGCTCAGGAAATGTCCTGCCACCCCAAGCCCCAAAGAGGGTGGAGCACATTCCCAGGGAATTGGGGAGAGCCTGGCTGCCACCATGCTGTTCTGAAGGGGTTGAGCATGTGCCCCGGAGATGGAAGGGAATCCGGGAGCTGCCCCGAGGTTTGAGGAGGGTGGAGCCGAGAAGGTGGTCTCCCCAATGTGTGGAAATGTTGGAGCACTCACCCAAGCATTTGGAGAGGAAACAGCTGCCAAAAAGGCCCTTGGGAAGGGTTAGGCTCCCGCTCTCTCAAGCCCCAAGGATGCAACATTGTTCTGTAAATGACTCTCAGACTCTGAAATCTAATGGACTTTGTCCTGTAGGTTTTAGGAACTGTTTTGGTCCTGTTAACCCTGTTTTCCTTACTGTTTCTCCTTATGGCAATGGAAATGTTTATCCTATGAATGTCTCTCCTTTGTATATTGGAAGCACATAACTTGTTCTAGGTTCACAGATCCACAGCTAAAGGAAAATTATGCCTTAGGACTGACCTAAGTCAATTATGCCTAAATTGATTTTGATGGGATTTTGTACTTAACTTTTGTTACTGAAATGGTTTAAGTTTTTGTGATATTGTGATGAAATGAATGTATTTTGTATTTGGAAAGATAATGTCATTTTGGGGTCCAGGGGGTGGAATGTGCCTGTTTGAATGTATTGTGTCTCCCAAATGCCATTATCTTTGTGGTCTTGTGGGACAGACGTTTTGGTGCTGGTTAGATTTGCTTGGAATGTGCCCCACCCAGCTGTGGGTGGTGACTTCGGTGGGATACTCCTATGGAGGTGTGACCCCACCCATTCAGGGTGGGCCTTGATCAGTGGAGCCATATAAATGTGCTGGCTCAAAGAGACTGAAGGGAGTGCAGCTGTGAGTGACATTTTGAAGAAGAGCAAGCTTGCTAGAGAGGAATGTCCTGGGAGAAAGCCATTTTAAAACCAGAACTTTGGAGCAGACGCCAGCCACGTGCCTTCCCCGCTAACAGAGGTTTTCCGGACGCCATCGGCCATCCTCTAGTGAAGGTACTCAATTACTCATGTGTTACCTTGGACACTTTATGGCCTTAAGACTGTAACTGTATAGCCAAATAAACCCCCTTTTTTATAAAAGCCTATCCATCTCTGGTGTTTTGCATTCTGCAGCATTAGCAAACTAGAACACAAGGTTAATGCACATAAGTCAGTAATGTTTCTATATGCTAGAAATGAACAAACTGAAGAGACACTCAAGAAAAAGATACCATTTTCAATAGCAACTAAAAAAATCAAGTAACTAGGAATAAACTTAACCAAAGATATAAAAGAACTATACAAAGAAAACTACATAACTCTACTAAAAGAAATAGAAGGGGACCTTAAAAGATGGAAAAATATTCCATGTTCATGGATAGGAAGGCTAAATGTCAATAAGATGTCAATTCTACCAAAACTCATCTACAGATTCAGTGCAATCCCAATCAAAATTCCAACAACCTACTTTGCAGACTTGGAAAAGCTAGTTATCAAATTTATTTGGAAAGGGAATATGCCTTGAATTGCTAAAGACACTCTAAAACAGAAAAACAAAGTTGAAGGACTTACACTCCCTGACTTTGAAGCTTATTATAAAGCCACAGTTGTCAAAACAGCATGGTACTGGCACAAAGATAGACTTATTGATCAATGGAATCAAATTTAGAATTTGGAGATAGACCCCCAGATCTATGGCTGACTGATATTTGATAAGGCCCCCAAAGTGACTGAACTGGATCACACTGGTGTTTTCAACAAATGGGGCTGGGAGAGTTGGATATCCATATCCAAAAGAATGAAAGAGAACCCATACTTCACACCCTACCATAAAAATTAACTCAAAATGGATGAAAGATCTCAATATAAAAGAAAGTACCATAAAACTCCTAGAAGATAATGTAGGAAAACATCTTCAGGACCTTGTATTAGGTGGCCACTTCCTAGACTTTACACCCAAAGCACAAGCAACAAAAGAAAAAATAGATAAATGGGAACTCCTCAAGCTTAGAAGTTTCTGCACCTCAAAGGAATTTCTCAAAAAGGTAAAGAGGCAGCCAACTCAATGGGAAAAAATTTTGGAAACCATGTATCTGATAAAAGACTGATATCTTGCATATATAAAGAAATCCTACAACTCAATGACAATAGTACAGACAGCCCAATTATAAAATGGACAAAAGATATGAAAAGACAGTTCTCTGAAGAGAAAATACAAATGGCCAAGAAACACATGAAAAAATGTTCAGCTTCTCTAGCTATAAGAGAGATGCAAATTAAGACCACAATGAGATACCATCTCACACCAATTAGAATGGCTGCCATTAAACAAACACGAAACTACAAATGCTGGAGGGGATGCAGAGAAATGGGAACTCTTTTCATTGTTGGTGGGACTGTATAATTGTTCAGCCACTCTGGAAGTCAATCTGGTGGTTCCTTAGAAAACTAGATATAGAGTTACCATTCGATCCAGCGATTGCACTTCTCGGTATATACCCGGAAGATCAGAAAGCAGTGACACGAACAGGTATCTGCATGCCATTGTTCATAGCAGCATTATTCACAATTGCCAAGAGATGAAAACAACCCAAATGTCCTTCAACAGATGAGTGAATAAATAAAATGTGGTATATACACACAATGGAATACTATGCGGCAGTAAGAAGGAACGATGCCATGAAACATGACAACATGGATGAACCTTGAAGACATAATGTTGAGCGAAAAAAGCCAGGCACAGAAAGAGAAATATTATATGATACCACTAACTTCAAAAAATGTAAAACAAATGGTTTATAATGTAGAAAGCAGGGGAACTAGCAACAGAGAGCAATTAAGGAAGGGGGAATGATAATCCAATAAGAACAGATAAGCTATTGTGGGTAAATTTAATGTTCTGTGAATGCCCAGGAATGACTATGATCTGTTAATTTTTGAAGGGTATAGTAGGAACAAGTTCACAGAAATGCTGCTATATTAGGTTGCTTTCTTGGGGTAGAGTAGGAACATATTGGAAGCAAAGTAGTTTTCTTAGGTTAGTTGTCTTTTTCTTAGTCCCTTGTTATGGTCTCTGAAATGTTCTTTTATTCTTTGTTTTTAATTTTTTTTTTATTTTTTAATTTTATATACAGTTGATTAAAAAAAAGTTTAAAAAATAAAACAAGGAAAAAATATTCAGAGCCCCCTTGAGGAGTTGGTGAATGCAGGGGTATTGGGCTGCCCCACATCGATGGTTGCTAATGTGCTCACAGAAATAGGGAACTGGTGGTTTGATGGGTTGAGTCCTCTACCACAGGACTTGCCCTTGGGAAGATTGTTGCTGCAAAGGAGAGGCTAGGTCTCCCTATAATTGTGCCTAAGAGCCTCCTCCTGTATGCCTCTTTGTTGCTCAGATGTGGCCTTCTCTCTCTAGCTAAGCCAACTTGAAAGGTGAAATCACGGCCCTCCCCTCTACATGGGATCAGACACCCAAGGAAGTTAATCTCCCTGACAATGTGATATATGACTCCTGGGGAGGAATGTAGACCCAGCATCATGGTATGGAGAACATCTTCTTGACCAACAGGGTGAAATGAAAGGAAATGAAATAAGCTTCAGTTGCAGATAGATTCCAAAAGGAGCCAAGAGATCACTCCGGTGGGCACTCTTGCATACAATATAGACGACCCTTTTTACGTTCTAATGAATTGGGGTAGCTGGTGGTAGATACCTGAAACTATCAAACTACAACCCAGAACCCATGAATCTTGAAGATTATTGTATAAAAATGTAGCCTATGAGGGGTGACAATGGGATTGGGAAAGCCATGAGGACCACACTCACCTTTGTCTAGTTTATGGATGGATGAGTAGAAAAATGGGGGAAGGAAACAAACAAACAAGGGCACCCAGTGTTCTTTTTTACTTTAATTGCTCTTTTTCACTTTAATTATCATTCTTGTTATTTTTGTGTGTGTGGTATTGAAGGTGTCAGGGATTGATTTTGGTGATGAATGTACAACTATGTAATGGTACATGAACAATCGAATGTGCGATTTGCTTTGTATGACTGCATGGTATGTGAATATATCTCAATAAAATGAATAAAAATAAAATAACATAAAAAAAGATAAAGACCACCTCCTCCAGATCATCCCAGTTAATCAGGTTCCCTTGCTCTGGGTTCATAAAAGCTTGGTACTCCATTTATACAGACATTAACACATACATGCTGGAAAAGCCAATGGAGTGTGATCTTGTTTCACTCTAAGATTTCACTTTAACTATATCACATAAAGATTTCTTGTCTGTCCATCTATTCTGTAAACTCACCATGGGCAGAAATGGTCTTCATATTCTTCATATTCCTCCATGTCCTTGTTAAAGTATGGCAATGAGTATTTACAGAATAATGACAATCTATTCATAATATGTCTTTAAAACTACCTCCCATACACCATTTTCAAGAAGCTGCTGGGAGTTGTCCTCCACAAAATTCAGTGCATAATGCAAGAAAGAGGAAGGCCTGAGAAGCATGATTATACCAGCCTCAACATAGGGAGAAGTAGACTAGCTCTCAGGCAAAGGGGGAAAGGCAATCCAAGAGAAGAGTCATGGAATCAAATCAGAGCAGATCAGTTGGTCCCACCATGCCAGCCTATGCCTTCTTCTTTTGACTCAAAATAAAACACTACTGAAGGATGCACTCAGACACAATGATGAAATAAACCAAAACCACAACAAAACAAAACAAAACAAAATCCAAAGCATTATATCCAGGAAATCAGGAATCCAAATGAGTAGAAAAACACACAGAACACCCAGGATAGAGGCTGTGCAACAGGTTTAGAAAGCACATCCCCAAGAAAAAAATATGAGCAGTGACGAATGGCTTATTATGCCAAACTTGATGGAAAACTGTACTTTTTGGCCACTGGAAAGGTAAGAAAAACTAGCAATAGGTGCAAAGAAAATCAAGCATATATAAATAATCCACTGGTATTGTGAGGTCAAACAACAGAAGAGGAAACAAAATTACAATGAACCTCACTTCTTGGTGGTTAATGATGTTTGGGCAAGAAATATCTATGTCAATACTGAATACCTATTTATCTAAAAATGTGATGCTGAGGGAGGAAAAGAGGGAAGGGTGGGACACAGAAGCTGTATCAATCCTCATATAACAAAATAAGATTTCAACACTTTTTAATATTGATGAACTTTGTTCACTTTATTTAGAATATAGAAATGTAAAAATGACATAAGAGGAGACCCCAGGTTCTAAAAGGAAGGGGAATTGTGGCCAGCGGAGAGAAAGTCACCACATTTTTCCCCATTAGGCACACCTTTATTTGAGAAAAGTTTTTATTTATTACTTTTTGTACAATTATAGCATTTGTGCTTAATTTGCTAATATTAGCAGGAAATTAAAAATAACAGAGGTGTGAAGAAGGGGAACTGAACTGGTAGTTATATTTAAAGAGAATTTTATACTTAATTTCACATATAGTACACTATCTCCTTACATGATGACATGGGAAAATTTAAAATCATAACTTTTATAAATTGCAGGGTAACAGAGCATCAAGATTCTCCTTCAACCTTATTTTATAAACAAGAAAATCGAAGCCACAAGTGAGACAGCCGTGGGTCATATGGTTAATTAATGTCATTCATTCATTATTTCAATTTATTTAAATGTCACATAGCCTACTTAAGGATGTGGAGTACCTTAAAAGGAAAAAAGAGCTTTCCTAGCCCTATAAGTATTTACATACCAAGGGTGGAGATCAGACATCTGCCCACACAGCTATAATACTAACTGTTATAACGTTAAGATCCACTAGAAAGTATATGGTATCTTAAAGGGTCTTAAGAGATACCGATTTTCAGAGAAAGGAGCTAAAACTTCAGAAAGGACAAATTAAGAATTCAGTAGTAAAGGCTGGGGAAGCTGGGTGAGAATCAAAAAGGCTTGCAAGCAGGAGGTAGATCTGGCTTCATTTGCAGCCTCAACAAGGTAAACAACAGAGCTGGAGAGTTAGGCTGGGGTCACGTTGTGGGAAGTCTAGAGCACCTTAAAAAAGAAAGCTTGACTTCATTAGATTAAAAAAAAATGCAGAACCATGGCATCCTTACTCTCCCCCTCCATGGCGGTGTGAAGCTCCCGGAGGTGAACCTGTCCCACTGCACTCCCCAGGTGAAGTCTGAGGCAACCACACCTGCTCAGACCTCGGCACCTCCAAGGCCTCTGAACATGAGCTCTGATTGGCTGTCAGGTCCTGGTCCCGTGGCCGGGAGTGGGTCAGGTGCATGTGGGTTCACTCTGGCAGCGGCCAGTTGCCATAGATGCGAGGCTGGACCACAAAGATGAGCATCTCTGGAGACCCTGCTCTGGGCCCCACAATGCTCCCTCTCCCGACTTAGCATCACCTCCGGCCGCCCATCCCTGTACCTTCCTAGGCCCATGCCCTGCAGCTGTTCATGCATTCTGAGTTTTTCAGCCCAGGTAAGACTCTGGAGAAGAGATTTGTTGGTGAAGTAAGAAACAAAATGAACAAAAAAGAATCTGGAGAGAAGGGACTCTGGGGGAAAGGAGCCACCACTTCTGGGGTGACAAAATTGGGTAAAGAGCAGCAAGCTTCCAGGCTGGTCGATGGTGAGTGTCCCCTCTGGAGGAAGGAGGGGGCCTCCAGGATCGATCCTTGCCTTTTGCTGGTGAGCTCAGCACACCCCCACAGACCAAACCCTGCAGCCCAATCCCGAAAGAGGAAACTGGATACCAGAAGAGTAGGCTGTGGAGGTGGGCCCTGGTCTCACCTCTTCCCATCCCAGAGTCCAACAATTTGGTTTGTGTGTCTCTCTTCCTCATCTCACAATTCATGTGGCTCCTTCATGAAGGCTCAGTTGGGACCCAGTGTTAATGAACCTCCCACTTGCCAGGTTGATGGTCATCAGTGATGGTCCTTGTGGCTGACAGCCTTGATGAAGTTGTGGGTGCATTCTGGGCCAGGAGCTAATGAGACTTCCTGACCATTGTTCTTTCAGTATTGTCAAAAGACAGAGGGCCTTAAAGGCAGATATGAGGATGGTACAGGCCCCCCACCAGGACATGGAGAACTTCCTCAAGTGGATCCAGGAAGCTGAAACCATGCTGAACATGCTGGCAGAGGCCTCTAGTGGGAAGACACCTTCCAGGGGGGCACCCAGGCCAGGGAGTTCAGGCAGCAGGTTCAGATGAGTGGAGGGAGCACAAGCGACACCTTCACCTGGGCCATGCCCAGACCTGTCCACCTACAGACTCATGGCTGTTAAAATAGAAGCTGTGGTTTTCACCTTTCTCAGCTGTGAAATCCATGCTCTCCAGGGACTGATGTTTCTATTAATAATACTTATAAATTCTTTTATCTAGTATTACAGGCAGAAGAACTTGCTTTATGGAAGTAATACTTGTTGATTAGACTTACGGGCTCATGATTATTCTGTTGTCCCTCATTTTCAGTAATATTCCAAATCAGCCTATTGAATCCTAAATTATTATAAGGGCATTTTCCCTTAACATGAAGTTATTTCTTCCACTTTTATTAGAAACTTAACTAAAAAAATGAAAAAACATTCTGATGGCTTACAACTAAGGATCTGGGTTCAAAGGTATTCATTTTATGTCTTTAACTTGATAACTGATTATATATTTTTCTACATGAAATGTGTTAATACAAAATCTTTTTTCTAAAATAATTTATGTGAACCCCTGTGAAGCATGCCAGAAGCTTCCCTCTGCCCCTAAGTGCCCTCAAAGCCCCTTTCTCTGTGCAGAATGAGCCACTCTGCAGTCATGTAGACCCTCTTGCTTGAAACTTGGTTCAAGGCCCTTCTCACTTGAGAAGTCTCCTTGCCTGCTGTGGCTGTACTGCTCCTTGTTCCTTAGGCCATTTCAGTTTCACATGGTTTGAGAGTGAACCTTTCTATAGGCTGGGACTGGGCATTCCCTCCACTCCCATTGATCATGCACTTCTCTGAAGGTGGCCAGATCTGTCTCCAGCTGTTGCCTATACAGTGCCTTGGGTGCAGTTCTGAGAACACACCACCAGCCAGTATTATGCTATTGTCTGTCATATTTGTCTTTACTCTTTCATATTTTTAAGGTGAGTAAAACTTGATCAAAACTCAAGTCTTAAACCCTGGGCCTGTTTGGGTCTTTATTTAGGAAAGAAACACAAGCTCATTCGAAGTGATGTTTGAGTCACGATGGGGTTCTGCAAAAGCCACTCAGAGTTGCACCATTTTACTTTGCTTCTCTCTTGTCTTCTTAGTTTTTCCTTGAAGCAGCTGCTGAATAATTAGTCATTGTATTAGTTAGGGTTCTCTAGGGAGACAGAATCAATGAGAGATGTAACAAACTGTCAACTCCAAGGAAGATGTCCGATGAGCTCCTTGGGAAATGAACCAACTTCAACGAACTCCTCAGGAAACAAACTGGCAACTTCGACGAACTCCTCAGGAAATGAACTGGGATTTTCGACGAATGTGCTCGATGAACTCCTCAGGAAACAAACCGGCAACTTCGATGAGCTCCCCAGGAAATGCTTCACTGGGCAGCCAAAGAAGAAGTGAAGATTCTCTAACCGTCCAGCTTATTAGCCTCCAATTGATCACCGGGACCAAATCCAGCCAATTGCATTCTCTCATTGTGGAAGGCACGCCCCTTGATGAGTCATCAGTCAGCTGCAGTCAATTGACTGATGATCCAACAAACCAGCCTGTTGGTTTATTAACCAGCTTCAAATATCCTCACTGCAATCGTCAGGCCAGTGCCTGCTTGACCAGACAGCTGGGTCACCTAGCCAAGTTGACACATGAACCCAACCATCACAGTCCACCCCTTGTCAACTTGGCAGTTGTGCACATCACCTAAAACCATACCTTCAAAGTGAACGTTGCAGCTTATGCCATATGATAAGGGGACAAGACAGAGAAGAAAGCAAAGATATTTGCTTTACAGACAAATACAAACATAATCATAACAAAACGAGGAGGAAATATTCATGTCTTCCTAGTCCTCGTTTCTGTAAGTGGTCACATGGCCATAGTTCATATCTATCATGACCTTCTTCCACTACCCATTCCATGTTCCTTTTACCCTCAGCAAGCACTTCAGCTGGCCGTGGTTCTTTGCCTGGTGGGGTGACCCAAACCTTCATTCCTGAAGTTTCTTGACCATTGGTAGTTCTGCCTGGATTGGGTTGTTGCAGTTTTCCATTTACTTGAATCACGGGGCATGGTAGTACTAAGAGACAACCTAGGGGATCTCCTGTATTCCAGGAAAACTCTTCTTTACTTCCATTGTGTAGTTGCAGTGCTATTTCCCCTTGATAGTCAGGATCAATCACCCCAGCCAGTACAGTAATCCCCTTACTTGCTTGTTGATTCAGAGGCATAAGAAGCCCAAAGTGGCCAGGTGGCAGTCTTAACTTCCAGTTCAATGGAATTATTGTTGCATTTCCTGGTGGAAGCACTCCTCCTTTTGGAACCAAGACCTGTAGACCAGCAGAGTTTAAACTTGCAGGGACAGGAAGCAAAAATTTCCCTAGTGGATCACTAGGAGTGATAGTGAGTGGTGCCACTCCTGTTTCCAGCCCTTGGTTCCTGGACCCATGGATCCTGGCTATGGGAGAAACAGCACCATAGAGGGGATGCTGATTCAGAGCATACACAGCCTCCTGGAGAACACTGCCCCAACCCTGCAAGGTATTGCCACCTAGTTGGCACCATAATTGAGTCTTCAATAGGCCATTCCACCGTTCTATCAACCCAGCTGCCTCTGGATGATGGGGAACATGGTAAGACCACAGAATTCCATGAGCATGTGCCCATTCCCCGACTTAATTTGCTGTGAAGTGGGTTCCTTGGTCTGAAGCAATGCTGTGTGGAATACCATGATGGTGGATGAGGCATTCTGCAAGTCCATGGATTTTAGTTTTGGCAGAAGCATGTCATGCAAGGAAGGCAAACCCATATCTGGAGTATGTGTCTATTCCAGTAAGAACAAATCGCTGCCCTTCCCATGATGGAAGTGGTCCAATGTAATCAACCTGCCACCAGGTACCAGGCTGATCACCCCGAGGAATGGTGCCATATCGGGGACTGAGTGTGGGTCTCTGCTGCTGGCAGATTGGACACTCAGCAGTGGCTGTGGCCAGGTCAGCCTTGGTGAGTGGAAGTCCATGTTGCTGAAACCATGCATAACCTCCATCCCTACCACCATGACCACTTTGTTCATGAGCCCATTGGGCAATGACAGGAGTTGCTGAGGAAAGAGGCTGATTGGTATCCACCAAATGGGTCATTTTACCCACTTGGTTATTAAAACCTTCTTCTGCTGAAGTCACCCTCTGGTGAGCATTCACATGGGACACAAATATCTTCATGTTGTTTGCCCACTCAGAAAGGTCTATCCACATACCCCTTCCCCAGATTTCTTTGTCACCAGTCTTCCAATTATGTTCCTTCCAAGTCCCTGACCATCCAGCCAAACCATTAGCAACAGTCCAGGAATCAGTATACAGATGCACCTCTGGCCAGTTCTCCTTCCAAGCAAAGTGAACAACCAGGTGCACTGCTCAAAGTTCTGCCCACTGGGAGGATTTCCCCTCACCACTGTACTTCAGGGACATCCCAGAAAGGGGCTGCAGTGCTGCAGCTGTCCACTTTCAGGTGGTGCCTGCATATCGTGCAGAACCATCTGTAAACCAGGCCTGAGTCTTCTCTTCCTCAGTCAATCGACTGTAAGGAACTCCCCAAGATGCCATAGCTATGGGCTGGGAAAGAGAAGGTAAGGTGGAAGAACTGGGGGCCATGGGCATTTGGGCCACTTCCTCATGTAACTTACTTGTACCTTCAGGACCTGCTCAAGCTCTATCTCATATATACCATTTCCATTTTATGATGGAGTGCTGCTGTGCATGCCCAACTTTATGGCTTGGTGGGTCAGACAACACCCAGCTCATGATAGGTAACTCAGGTCTCATGGTAACTTGGTGGCACATCATTAAGCGTTCTGTCTCTACTAAGGCCCAGTAGCAGGCCAACAGCTGTTTCTCAAATGGAGAGTAGTTATCTGCAGAGGATGGTAAAGCTGTACTCCAAAATCCTAAGGGCCTGCATTGTGATTCTCCTATAGGAGCCTGCCAAAGGCTCCAAACAGCATCTCTATTTGCCACTGACACTTCCAGCACCATTGGGTCAGCTGGATCATATGGTCCAAGTGGCAGAGCAGCTTGCACAGCAGCCTGGACCTGTTGCAGAGCCTCATCTTGCTCCAGTCCCCACTCAAAACTAGAAGCTTTCTAGTCACTCAGTAAATGGGCCAGAGTAGCACACCTAAACGAGGAATATGTTGTCTCCAAAACCCAAAGAGGCCAACTAAGTGTTGTACCTCTTTTGTGGTTGTAGGAGGGGCCAGATGCAGCAGCTTATCCTTCACCTTAGAAGGAATATCTTGACAGGACCCACACCAATGGACACCTAGAAATTTTACTGAGGTGGAAGGCCCCTGTATTTTTGTTGGATTTATCTCCCATCCTCAGCCGCACAAATACGTCACTAACAAATCTAGAGTAGTTGCTACTTCTTGCTCGCTAGGTCCAATCAACGTGATATCATCAGTATAATGGACCAGTGTGATGTCTTGTGGGAGGGAGAAATGATCAAGATCCCTGTGGACAATATTATGACATAGGGCTGGAGAGTTGATATAACCCTGAGGTAGCACAGTGAATGTAAACTGCTGGCCTTGCCAGCTGAATGCAAACTGTTTCTGGTGGTCCTTACTGATGGCAGTTGAGAAAAATGCATTTACCAGCTCAGTAGCTGCATACCAGGTACCAGGGGATGTGCTGATTTTCTCAAGCAATGATACCACATCTGGAACAGCAGCTGCAATTGGAGTCACCACTTGGTTAAGCTTATGATAATCCACAGTCATCCTCCAAGACCCATCTGTTTTCTGCACAGGCCAAATAGGAGAGTTGAATGGGGATGTGGTGGGAATCACCACCTCTGCATCCTTCAAGTCCTTAAGAGTGGCATTAATCTCTGCAACCCCTCCAGGTATCCGGTATTGCTTCTGGTTCACTATTTTGCTAGGCAGGGGCAGTTCTAGTGGCTTCCACTTGGCCTTTCCCACCATAATAGCCCTCACTCCAGGAGTCAGGGAACCAATGTGAGGATTCTGCCAGTTGCTGAGTATGTCTATTCCAATTATGCATTCTGGCACTGGGGAAATAACCACAGAATGGGTCTGGAGACCCACTGGACCCACTGTGAGATGGACCTGAGCTAAAATTCCATCAATCACCTGACCTCCATAAGCTTCAACTCTGACTGGTGGACCAGAGTGACATTTTGGGTCTCCAGGAATTAATGTCACTTCTGACCCAGTGTCTAATAATCCATGAAATATCTGATCATTTCCTTTTCCCCAGTGCAGTCACCCTGGTAAAAGGCCGTAGGTCCCCCTGGGGAAGGCTGGGAGGAAGATTAACAGTATAAATTTTTGGCAGTGTAACAGGGTCCTTCCCCAAGTGTACCCGGCCTTCTCTTCATTCAAGGGGCTCTGGATCTGTAAACTGTCTCAAGTCTGGGAATTGATTAAGGGGCCATGAATCTCTGTTTTTGTAATTCAAGGGAGACTTTTGTTCACGTGACGTAGAATTCTTCTGCTTATATAGTTCAAACAAGAATTTAGTCAATTGCCCATCTATTTTACTACTTGGTACTCCGTGATCCACTAGCCAATGCCATAAGTCTCTGTGAGTCATATTATTTTGATTGTTGCTTTGAGCCTGTTTTCCATTATGGTAGCCATGCCCACCTTGTCTGTGGTGATTAACTGCAGCCACTTGGCTTCTGGTGACTCAGGACCTGATTATCCCCATTGTGTTTAAGGATTCCAGCTCAGTGACAGCAGTTCCTACAGTAATATCTGACCTACAGAGAAGGGCAACTACAGAGCTCTTCAGGGATGATGGAGCTAGTCTCACAAATTTATTCCTTACAGTCCTGGTAAAAGGTGTGTCCTCTGGACATTCCAGGGCTGTGAGAGCAGGTCTTCCATGATAAATCCACTCTAACATTCCAATCTCTCTAAGCCTTTGAATCCCCTCCTCCACATTGTACCAGGGCAGTTCTGGCATTTCAACCTCTGGTAATGCCAGCCACCTTTTGATCCATGTTTCAGCCAGCCACCCAAACAAACTGTTAACACCCTTTCTAACCCCTTGAGCTGCAACATTGAATGCAGAATCTCTGCTTAGTTGGCCCATATCAGTAAATTCAGCCTGATTCAACCTTATATTCCTTCCACCATTATCCCACACTCTTAATATCCATTCCCACACATATTGCCCTGGTTTCTGTCTGTATAAGTTGGAAAACTCATACAGTTCTTTTGGAGAATAGTGTAACTCCTCATGGGTCACACTTTCTACCTCACCCTTTGGGGCTTGTTGGGACTTGAGCCTAGTTATAGGTCTTGAAGCAAGAACTAGTGGTGGGGGTGGGTCATGAAAAGAGTTAGAATTATCTCTCAAGCCATTCACCTCAGGACATTCTGTTGCATTTTCATCTCTTAAAACAGGATTAATCTCTCCAGACAAAGGAGTGAGGGCTGCTTCCTCAGGAGAGGTGATTACAGGATTAGCAGGCACTGAAGGGTTAATCTCCTTAGGTGAGGGTTGGGTGGCAGGCTCCTTAGGGCAGACTGGATGTAGAGAAGCTGTTTCCCCAGGACAGCCCTCTACAGGTAAATCTAACAATGACCCAGCTGAATGCAGGGTTCCAATGTCCTCACTGTCATTATTATCAATCCATATGTCCCCATCCCAAGTTTCTGGATCCCATTCTTTTCCAATCAATGCCTTTACTTTAACAGCAGACACCCTGAGAGGTTGAGATTTTAGTTTACATTGTAAATGTGCTACTCGCACAATGACAGACTGTCTGATTTTCAGAAACTTCCAGTCTGCGGGCACAGGAAATAAGAGTTTCTTTCAGGGCACACATGGAAACCTTTACATCTGTCATACAGGGTTCAAGTTTTGAATTTGAAGCCTTTAGCTCATCCCTTTCTCTTACAACTGTATCCAAAGTATCTAAGAGCAGCCAGCCAACATCATTATACCTCTTAATACTGCAAAACTCCGTGAAAGTGTCAAAAACACTGTCACCCAGAGCCTTGCTTTGTACTAGAGTATGATTAGGAGAATCAAATGGTGCTATTTTGCATATTTCCTTTGCCAACTCATGACATGGACTGTCAGTGCCCTCTTGATTATTGGAAATAGAGTCATTAGTGTCTCTGAATCTAATCAGAATAGAAAACAAATTTTAAAAGCCCATTTTAAGATTCTGTTTCTCAAGAACCACTCCTGGTACCAAGTTGTATTAGTTAGGGTTCTCTAGGGAGACAGAATCAATGAGAGATGTAACAAACTGTCAACTCCAAGGAAGATGTCTGTTGAACTCCTTGGGAAATGAACCAGCAACTTCCACGAACTCCTCAGGAAATGAACTGGGATTTTCGATGAATGTGCTCAATGAACTCCTCAGGAAACGAACTGGCAACTTCGACGAGCTCCCCAGGAAATGCTTCACTGAGCAGCCGAAGAAGAAGTGAAGGTTCTCTAACCATCCGGCTTATAAGCCTTCAACTGATCACCGGGACCAAATCCAGCCAATTGCATTCTCTCATTGTGGAAGGCACGCTCCTTGATGAGTCATCAGTCAGCTGCATTCAATTGACACGATCCAACAAACCAGCCTGTTGGTTTATTAACCAGCCTCAACTATCCTCACAGCAATCGTCAGGCCAGTGCCCGCTTGACCAGACAGCTGGGTCACCTAGCCAAGTTGACACATGAACCCAACCATCACAGTCATAGTTACATTTGAAGTTGTTCTTTCAGGACACATGCCATTCTTTCTGAACATTTTAAATTGTTATGTGTTATACCTCATCAAGTGTAGCATCTTTTACTTTGCCAGATAAACTGAATTTCCTCCCTTTTATCTGGTGGAAAAATGACAGAAACTCTAATATTTGAAACATAGAGCTGTTCCTTATATACTGAAAATGAGATGTGATAACCTGGTAAATAACAGAGAGACTTTTTGGAGATTGCAAAAGATATTTATTTATTTATGACATGTCATTTGTGCTCTTGATTAACCTCCCTGCTCTTTCAATTTAATCACAATTAACAAATACTTATTGAGTGCTTCCAGCAGGCTTCCCACCAGCTTCCTGGTTCTTGACCCCAGATGGTTCAGAGCTGCAGCCCTGCTGGCAGAGGACTGGCTGTGTGAGGGAATCAGGCCCCACTGGGGGTTTGATTTTAGAAAACCCCCAACCACACACACACAGCAGCCCTACAGAGCACAGAAGCCTCTCTAAAGGCTCCAGCCACCTTGTAGACCCAGTGCCTTCTCTCCTACAGACCAGAAACCCTAGACCAGGGAAGTTAGCATCTGCTCAGGTGAGCTTGCTCAGGGCAGGAAGGCAGTGAGGATAGTGCTCTTCTCACTAGTTCTGGTGTTATTTACAGGGATAAAAATCCTCTGGGAGGCTAATAAGGGATGAAGATGCTCCTGGGGCAGTGGGGTGCAGCACAGAGGGGCTGGTGGGGAGTGGGGAGTGGGGAGCTTGTCTTGCTAGTCACACCTCTATGTTGACTGCAGTGGATCAGCCCCTCACCTTGGCTGAGCCTTGGTCTTTTAATCTTTTTTTTTGCTCACTCAAGAAATACTTATTGAGTACCAGCAATGTGTCAGGTGCCCCACTGAGCAGAAGTTCTAGAGGAAAATACCTGAGAGAGAGAGGGTAATGCACTATCACCCAAGAGAAGAGAGAACCTCATGCTGATTGATGCTTTCTCAGGAGGAACAAAATGTTTTAATGTTAGTATAAGTCAAACATAATTATGGGGGTAAGACTGCTCAAGAGAAATACCACAAACATTCCAAATTCTCCTGGATATGACTTTGAATTTTCAACTGATGAGGATATGTGTTTTCTCCCTTCCATGGATGTAGGTACAGTAATTTAGAGTTGAAAATCAGTACATTTGGTGTGTATATATGTGAGTGTGTATGTGTGTGTGTGTGTGTGTGTGTGAAAGAGACATGGAGAAAGAGTGAAAGAAGCTGACTGTGTCCAATGCATATTTGCCAAAAAAATGTCTCTCCTGTGATTTAGGCAAGGTAGTACTTTCAGGATATAGGTGTGAAACCTGGACAGAATGAGACATGGTTGAGTCTCCCTCTAGCCAGCTAGCTTAAGCCTTTGTGGTCTCTTGTAAGTGACTCATTTTCCTTTTGCATGCTCTTCTGAACACACTCTGCCTACAATTGATTGTTACATCTAAAAGGAAACAAAACATGTGATCTGGGCACAGGCTGCATATTGATTTAATTGACTTCATAATTCTATTAATGTTCATTCTCTTTAAGTCCTGTAATTTGGGACCAAGTCACAACCTTCCCTCTCCCTTCCAATGCAGTTATTACAGGTAGCAGCAGTTACATGTTTAGTTAAAGTGAACAAAATATTTTCAGTCTCAGAAACTATAGAAGATCTTATTTGTAACTCTAGGTTAACTCTGTTTCATAGAAAATATTAAGAAGAAATGGCTGTGAACTAGATGAAAAGTTTAATTTTAAATTACTTCACTTTAATTGTTTCTATTGCTTTTATTGTAGGCTGTCTCCAAAATCTTTTTGGAAGTAGGCTGAGTATATGCATCAGTATCTTTTAAGTTACCCAGAAAACAAATTTATAAAGAATAAAGACCTTGAACTCTGGATCTGTGATTTGCTTGTTCTTAACGATGCTGTGTTATAGAGGCCTTACTAATCCTCTGTGATTAACTGTGGAAAATTTTGCTTTGAACTTTGTGACAGCTTAGATCATGACACAGTGAAAACCAAAAAAAAAAAAAAAAAAAAAAAGCCTACAACTCCATAGTATTGAACTTTTTTTAAAAATTTTTATTGGGATTCTTCAGATACCATACAATTATCCAAAGATACAAAGTGTACAATCAGTTGCCCCTGGTAACCTCATACAGCTGTGCATCCATCACCACACTTAATTTTTGTTCAATTTTTAGAAACTTTCATTACTCCAGACAAGAAATAAAGTGAAAAATGTAAAAAGAAAGAAAAAAAGAAAAGGAAAGGAAACTCGAATCCTCCCATATCACTACATAACCCCCCTCAATTGTTGACTCATATTGTTGGTATAGTACATTTGTTACAGTTTATGAAAGAATGTTGAAATACTACTAACTGTAGTATATAGTTTGCAATAGGTATATATTTTTCCCTACATGCCCCTTTATTATTAACTTCTAGTTGTATTGTCATACATTTGTTCTGGTTCATGGAAGAGTTTTCTAATATTTTTGCAGTTAATCATGGACATTGCCTATCATAGGATTCAGTTTTATACATCCCTATCTTTTGACCTCCAACTTTCTTTCTGGTGACATACATGCCTCTGAGCTTCCCCTTTCCACCTCATTCATGTGCCATTCAACAGTTAGTTATTCTCACATCTTGCTACCAACACCTCCATTCATTTCCAAACATTTAAGTTCATCCTAGTTGAACATTCTGCACATACTAAGCAACCACTCCCCATTCTTAAGCCTCATCCTATATCTTTTTACCTTTTATTTCATGTCTATGAGTTTACATATTATAATTAGTTCTTATCAGTGAGACCCTGCAATATTTGTCCTTATGTGTCTGGCTTATTTCACTCAGTATATTCCCCTTGAGGTTTTGTCATCAACCCATATTTTTAAGATGGTTTTGTTCACATACCACACATTCCATCCTAAGCAAACAATCAATGGTTCTCTGTATGGTCACTTATATATGTGTTCACCACCTTCACCACTCTCTATATAAGGGCATCTACATTTCTTCCATGAGGCAGGAGGGAGAGTCAAAGAAGGTAGAGAGGCAAAAGAAAGAGGAAAAAAATGACAGCTAGGAAGTAGCAGAAGGAAAAGTAACCTTAAATCAAAGTAGAGTAAAGGATCAGACAATACCACCAATGTCAAGTGTATAACATACCTCCCCCCTCCCCCCTTATCTTCATTTACCTTGGTATATCACCTTTGTTACATTAAAGGAAGCATAATACATTGATTCTGTTACTTACAGTCTCCAGTTTACATTGATTGCATCCCTCCCCCAATACCTCACCATTTTTAACACCTTGCAAAGTTGACATTTGCTTGTTCTCCCTCATAAAAGAACATATTTGTACATTTTATCATAACTGTTGAACACTTGAGATTTCACCAAGTTACACAGTCCCATTCTTTATCTTTCTTCCTTTCTTCTGGTGTCTCACATGCTCCCAACCTTCCTCTTTCAACTGCTTTCATACTTATCTTTGTTCAGTGTACTTACACTGCTGTGCTACCATCTACCAGAATTGTGTTCCAAACCACACACTCCTGTCTTCTCCTATCACTCTGTAATGCTCCCTTTAGTATTTCCTGTAGGACAGGTATCTTGTTCACAGTCTCTCATTGTCTATCTGTCAGAAAATATTTTGAGCTCTCCCTCATATTTGAAGGACAGCTTTGCTGGATATAGGATTCTTGGTTGGTGGTTTTTCTCTCAGTATCTTAAATGTATCACACCACTTCCTTCTTGCCTCCATGGTTTCTGCTGAGAGATCCACACATAGTCTTATTAAGCTTCCTTTGTATGTGATGGATTGCTTTTCTCTTGCTGCTTTCAGGATTTTCTCTTTGTCTTTGACATTTGATAATCTGATTATTAAGTGTCTTGGCATAGGCCTATTCAGATCTGTTCTGTTTGGAGTATGCTGTTCTTCTTGGATCTGTAATTTTATGTCTTTCATAAGAGATGGGAAATTTTCATTATTTCCTCTATTATTGCCTCTGCCCCTTTTCACTTCTCTTCTCCTTCTGGGACACCAATGATACATACATTCTTGTCCTTTGTTTCACCTTTAAGTCCCCAGAGACATTGGTGATATTTTGTCATTCTTTTCTCCATCTGCTCCTTTGCGTGTAGGCTTTCAGATGTTTTGTTCTCCAGTTCTTGAGTGTTTTCTTCTGTGTCTTGAGATCTGCTGTTGTAAGTTTCCATTGTGTCTTTCATCTCTTGTGTTGTGCCTTTCATTTCCATAGATTCTACTAGTTGTTTTTTTGAACTTTTAATTTCTGCCTTATGTATGCCCAGTGTTTTCTTTAGAGCCTCTATCTCTTTTTGAAATATTCTCTAAACTTTTTGAATTGATTTAGTATTAGTTGTTTTAATTCTTGTATCTCAATTGAAGTATACATTTGTTCCTTTGACTGAGCCATAGCTTCATTTTTCTTAGTGTAGGTTGTAGTTTTCTGTTGTCTAGGCATCTGAACTCCTAGGCCACCCCAATCAGGTTTTCCCAGATGAGAACAGGCTTAGGTCACAGAAGGAGGTAATATTCAGTATCTGGTTTCCCTGATAGTTTTTCTTAGAGGATTGATACAGCTGTGCTTTTCTGTCTGCCAGGTGCACCTTTCTGCCTGTCACTGCCTGTGTAAGAGGATGTGGCCTGTGGCTCTCCTCCCCCAGGCTTTGGTGTCTGGTTCTGACAAGGTGGGCAGTAGAGCTGGGCCCCTCCCTTTCCTCTTGGGAAGCTCTGCCCCCTCCAGAGAGGTCAACCACATATCAATAAGCTCTTTGTTTCTCTGACTCGGCTGATCAAAGTGTTTTGATTTTAATATGTCTAAGGCTGTCTTTACTGCAAAGTGCTGCAGGCTGAAAATGGCTGAGGTTTTCTCCACAGAGAAATAAAGGGACAGAAAAGCTCCCAGGTTCACCCATCAGCCAGAGAGGGCACCTGATCCTCTGGGCTCCCCATCCTGAGATGGATATTTTCCCCAACTCTCCCAAGGTCAATTGTCACCAAAAGCCTCTATCTGCTTGTTGAGAATTTGCTGTTTTGGGCAGTTAACATTAAAACCCCAGTTGAAGCTGGGCTGAGAGAATGCTGCTGTCTAGCACCACAAGGCTTCCATGAGGGAGGGGCTCTCAGCTCTTGGCTCTTAACATGAGTCCACAGTTTTACTTACAGATTTTATAATGTGTTCTCAGGCATTCCTCCCAATTCAGGTTGGTGGATGATGAGTGGAGAGTTATGTTTGTCTCCCTGGAGTTATTCAAGGTTATATACTAGTTTTTTGGTCATTTATGTATTGTTCCAGAGGGGACTAACGTCTTCCACCCCTCTCTGTGCTGCCATCTTAACTCCTCCCCTCCTATTTTCATTTCTTTTTGCAGAGGTGTTCTTGGTTAGTGGTAAGTTGCATTTGCTTTTCTGTTTACCTTTGGTTGTTCACACAAGTGTGGGCCATGAACAACCTGGCTGTGAGGAATGGCCATTTTCTCCCATGTTCCCATATTTGGTTTAAAAACCTCTTTTCTGAGCCAGGGTTTGGTGAGCACTGCAGGCAGAAGTGGGCCAGGAATGGGACTTTCTCCTTCTGTCTGGGTTGTGGTTGTAGTACCCAGGACCTAGGTGGTGGCCTGGCTGGGATCTCCTGGTGCCACTGTGGCCAGTTGTGAGGCCCCACCCACCCTCCCCACTCTGCTTGTGCTGCTGGTGCTGCTGGTGTTGGAGGAGGTGGCTGGGCAGCTGCCCTGCAGAGTGGCCACACCTTCACATTTTGCCGCTTCTTTGGTGCTGCCTGAGGAATGGCCTAGCCTTGGCAAGGCTGCAGTTGGGCAAAGGTGCTGGAGCACAGGGCTGAGGCATCAGACAGGGACCATCTCCCCCTAGGAAGTGAGGGAGAAAGAGGGTTGGGGATTGTGCCTGGGGGGCTGGAATCTGGGTGAAAGGTGGTGGGGGCCTGCTAACCTTCAGGAAAGCCCTGAAGTAGCTGTAAGGGGAAAACCTGGCAGTGCATGGGGGCCACCCAGGACTAGCACCTCCCATTGCAAAATGGACAGGAAGGTCATAAGGCTAAGAGAAAAGTGGCTCAGCAGGAAGGAGAGAGTGAGAGAGTGAAACCAGCGATCACCTGGTGGTGGCAGTGGTGGCTGCTGCTAAGAGAGAAGCAGGGATGTGCTCACAGGCAAAGGGGACTGGTGGTTTGATGGGCTGAGCCCTCTACTACAGGACTTGCCTTTGGGAAGACTGTCGCTGCAAAGGAGAGGCTAGGCCTGCCTATAATTGTGCCTGAGTCTTCTCCTGAATGCTTCTTTGTTGCTCAGATGTGGCCCTCTCTAGCTAAGCCAACTTGGCAGGTGAAATCAATGCTCTCCCCCATACATGGAATCTGACACCCAGGGGAGTAAACCTCCCTGGCAACATGGAACATGACTCCCAGGGAGGAATCTAGAACCAGCATCATGGGATGGAGAATGTTTTCTTGACCAAAAGGGGTATGTGAAAGGAAATGAAATAAGCTTCAGTGGCAGAGAGATTGCAAAAGGAGCCAAGAGTTCACTCTGCTGGGCACTCTTATGCACAATATAGACAACCCCTTTTAGGTTCTAATGAATGGGAATAGCTAGCAGTAAATACATGAAACTATCAAACTACAACCCAGAACCCATGAATCTCGAAGACAGTTGTATAAAAATGTAGCTTATGAGGGGTAACAATGTGATTGGGAAAGCCATATGGACCACACTCCCCTTTGTCCAGTGTATGGATGGATGAGTAGAAAAATGGGGGCAAAAAAAAAGTAGAGAGAAGCAGGGACCATGGCTCTGGTGGTGGCAGTACAGCAAATTCCATGTATTTTTTTAATTTAATAAATTTTATTTTAAAATAAATTCAATCTTACAGGAAGAGTTGCATAAACATTTGAAACCCATACATAGAACTCCATCATACCCCAACTCCCCTCCCCCAATACCCCAATCCACCACCTTTAACATCCTGTCACACCACCATTTCTTTCTTTCCCTCACTCTCTCCTTCCCTCCCTCTCTCCCTATCATCCATCATCTATTGCTCCATCCTCTGAATATACGAGAGCAAGCTGCACACATCTTTGAAGAAACAATATAACTCACATATACCTTTCCCATGTACAAGAACATTCTTTTATGCAATCTCATTAAGTACAGCTAAGAAGTTCAAGAAATTCATCATTGATACAAAGCTTACATTCTATATTTCCTTTTTTTGTGTGTGTGTGTCCCATCTGTGTCCCTTTAGGCCTCCTCTCCTCATCCTGAGATCCCATCCAGGATCATCCTTGGCATTTAATTGTCATCTATTTAGACTTTTTTCAATTGTGGAAACACATATACAGCCTAAATCTTCCCATTCCACACCCTCCCTAGCATTCCAATGGGATTAATCACATTTAGAATATTACAATGCTATCACCTTCCCACCATCCATTTCTAGAAGTTTCCCTTCACCCCAAACAGAAAACCTACTCTCATTTAACTCCCCATTGCCCCTTCCCCCACTTCTTGGAACCCCTACTCTACTTTTCATCTCTATGGTCATAGTCTCTGAAACTTTCTTTGTGTTTATTGTGGGGCTTAAATTTAAGATCTTAAATCTATAAGAATCTTATTTTTCTTTGATACCAACTTAACTTCACTATGACACATAAACTATGTTCCTATACTCCATCATTCCCCCACCTTTCTGTAGTTCTTGTCAAAAATTACATATTTTACATTGAGTCCAAAACCAAATTTATAATTATATTTTATATATATTAGATTCTGTAGGAAGTAAATAGTGGAGTTACAAATCAACAATACAGCAGTATTGGTATTTATATTTACCATGTGATATTTACTGGAAATCTCTATTTCTTCATGTGGTTTCAGTCAATTGTTTAGTGTCTCTTCCTTTCAGCCTGCTCAACTCCCTTTAGCATTTCTTATAGGACTGATCTATTAGTGATGAAGTCCCTCAGCTTTTGATTATCTGGGAATGCTTTTATCTCTCCCTCATTTTTATCCTCCAGATATTTGTGAATTCTCCAAGTCTCTGATGGTTATTGACTTCTATTTGTATTCCACTGTGGTCAGAGAATGTCCTTTGAACAAATTCATTTTTTTAAATTTATTGAGGCTTGTTTTTATGTCCCAGCATACAGTCCATTCTGGAGAAAGATCTGTGATCACTAGAGAAGAATGTGACAGACATATATGGGATGTAATATTCTATATATGTCTGTTAAAATTTTCTGTATCTCTCCTTTCTTTGTTTCTCTGTCAGTAGGGCTCCCTTTAGTATCTGAAGTAGGGCAGGTCTTTTATTAGCAAAATCTTTCAACATTTGTTTGTGAAAAATTTAAGTGCTCCCTCAAATTGAGGGAGAGTTTTGCTGGATAAAGTATTGGTTGGAAATTTTTCTCTCTCAGAATTTTAAATATGTCATGCCACTGCCTTCTTGCCTCCAGGGTGGCCACTGAGTAGTCACTACTTGGTCTTATGTTGTTTCCTTTGTATGTGGTGAATTTCTTTTCTCTTTCTGCTTTCAGAACTTGTTCCTTCTCTTCAGTATTTGACAGTCTGCTAAGAATATGTCTTGGAGTGGGTTTATTTGGCTTTATTCTATTTGGAGTTTGCTGGGCATTTATGCTTTGTGTATTTATATTGTGTGGAAGGTTTGGTAAGTTTTCACCAAAAATTTCTTTGAATACTCTTTCTAGACCTTTACCCTTCCCCCCTTCTGGGACACCAATGAGTCTTAAATTTGGATGTTTTATTTTATCTATCATATCCCTGAGATCCATTTGAATTTTTCCATTTTTCCCCATTCTTTCTTTTGTTATTTCATTTTCTGTTCTGTGGTCCTTGAGGAGTCTGAGTTGTTGTTCAACTCCCTCTGAGTTTGTATTATGAGTATCCATAGGCTTTAATTTGGCCTACAGTTTCTTTAATTTCCATAAGATCTTCTATTTTTTATTTACTCTTGCAATTTCTTCTTTATTCTCTTCTAGGTTCTTCTTTATGTCTTTTATATCCTGTGCCATGCTCTTATTCATGTCCTTTGTATCCTGTGCCATGCTCTCATTGCCTGTCTGTAGTTCTTTGATTAATTGTGCCATGTACTGTGTGTCTTCTGATCTTTTGATTTGGGTGTTTGGGTTTGGGTTCTCCATATCATCTGGTTTTATCATATGCTTTAAGATTTTCTGTTGTTTTTGGCCCCTTGACATTTGCTTTACTTGATCTCTATTATGTCAGAACTGCAGCTTGGTGGTGCACACTTTCTCTATCTAACCAGCAGATGGCATCTGTGAGTCACCTATTCCCCTCAAGTCAGTTCTCCCCAACTTTGTCTTTGTGGTGTGTGGGGATCTGACTTTTATGGAGTCCAATTGGTGCACTTAATTTGGGTGTGTCATTGGTGCTGTCTGCCATGAATGAGGGGCATGTGTGTGAGCAATTAGGGAGAAAGGGCAGCTTTAATAAACCTCCCAGGTGTTCTTGGAGATTTAAGGCTGTTCTCTGCCACTGACCCACAAGTCCTTGGTATTGGTGTAGGTGCCCTGGGATTTCTGAGTGGTTTCCCCTTCCCTGCTGTGCTCTTCCAGGACTTTTGCTGAGGGAGGGCTGCACCACATCACAAGTGTGCACCAGCCTCTGGGGAAGCCCTTGGATGCCAGGCCATGTAGGGGCATTCCCAGCCCACTTCAAAGATGGTTGAATAGGATACATTATCTTCCCTCTTTCCACACAGCACCACTCTCCCAGCTCTGGGACAATCAGCTGTGGGTGTATTAAGGGCCATTCTTCATAGCCAACTCTTTGGCATGTGTGTGGTGCTGCAGGAAAGACTCTCCATCACACTGGGCTTCCCAGCATGACTCTGAGCTGTGGGCCCAGCCCCAGGCAGGGGCATTCCCCACCCACCAGAGAGAGGGCTGCAAGTCATGTGGCCCTTTCTCCCTTTGGCTCCCCTTTGCTTCCCTTGGCCTGAGACAGTCAGCAGCAGGTGTGGGAAGGGGTATCCTCCACACCAGACACCAAGGCATTAGCCCAGCCTGTTCCTGCCATGCTTCGCTGTGGGGCTCTCCACGTCATATCTGCAGCTGCTCCCAGGCTTTTTTTTTCTTTAAAGAACTAGTACATCTTCCAATGTCAACCCACCATTTCCCCACACTGCAGCATGGCTGAGGGACTTTCAACAGAATTACTCACTCATTTCAGAATGCAGACTTCTGGTTTCACCAACTGCACAGTACCTGTAGATTTAGCAGACTTTGTCTGGCTGGTGCTACCCTGGAACTGGTGTTCTGGGTCACTTTCTGGTTTTTATCTAGTATTTTTCACAGAGGTGTTTTTTGCCCTCTCTCACCTAGCTGCCATCTTAGGTTTTCCCCCATGTATTTTTAAACAATGAAAAACTACCCATCAAATTAGGACTCTCTAGTAACAATCAAATGTATTTAAGTATTATTAGTGTTACTTACATTGTTTCCCCAAACAAAATAAAACACATTTTTTGTCAATCTCAACATGGTACTCCTGTTTATGTTCTCAACCTTCACTGCCTGAGGTTATAGTCAGAAGTGTACATTTATTCATTGCCCATGACCCACTCATACAAATGACACTATAAAGAAATTCAGTTTACAAACAGTTCTCAACCATATCCTGTGTTAAAAAGGAAGAAAGAAAGAAAGAAAGACCAAATAAACTCAAATGCTTTCAAATTCAAATGTGCATATGGAAACAATTCAATGATATCATGCCAATCTTGGAGGAAAGTCAGTAAGAAATTATGCTTAAAGAAGGGAGTGTGGGAGATGCTGTCAGCTCAGCAATGTGTAAGTTTCCTGAAGAATTTGATCTTCTCATGTGAGGGAGAATCTATGGGTCATTTGCTAATTGGGGTACATCAAATTGATATTTTCAGTATGCCAACCAGCATCTTATGAAGGCCTTGGCTTTACTGCTTACAACTGGTTTTGAGGGAACTGGACTTCCATGGCTTTTAATATGGTATATTCTTGAAAGATGTCTTGTTAAGATTGATTGTGATGAAATGGCTTTCTGTCATAAAGACATTGAAAGATGATGACTCCAACTGACTACACATAAAATTTATTGTAAATTTTTGCTGGCTCTTTTCCAATGACAAAACACTAAGGAAGTTGCTAGGTCCAGAGCCATTCAAGAATCCACACAATGCAGTAAGTCATGGTTTAAGTAGAGAGTTTAAGGTTTATTAGAGGAAGAAAGTAGAAAGCAGGTGGGAGCCATCAGAAAAGAAAGAAAGGAAAAATGGCTCTGGCCCTCTATCTGAGAGCAGCATTTTTTAAAGGAAAAACCCACATGGGGAGGGAAGGGTGTTTGGGGAGAAGGGTGCCTGCTGAGTGCATCCTGTGCCTCAACTGGGCACGTGCCTATCAGTTTCTAGGCTGACAGGTTGCTAGGATTTTGGCATATTATTCTTCTTAGAAAAGCAGCTGTGTTATCAATCTAGGGAGAACAGGACTTTTCAGTTGTTCATCTTTTAGACATATCTGACCTTGCTTTTACCCACCTTTTGGGGTTGGGTCACCACTGTGGCTGCAATAGCCTTGAACAGCCTTCATTCTTTAGTTTATGGGGCACCTATTTTCTGTGAGATAAGCAACAGAGCCCCTGGATCAGACATTCCTTCTATATGTTAGACTCTTTTATCTGGGGTCTGACAGAGGTAAACACCAGTAAGTGCCTGGGCCTTGGGAAGTTAGATCTATTCCATCTGCACCATAGCTATCATCATCCATAATCTTGGACAGACCAAGATCAGGGATTTTGATTTCTCCACATGCTGTTCCATCTACCAGAAGTATGTTCCCTGGCCTATGATCATAATGTATAATAGGAGGTTTGATCTCACTGAGCTTTCTTACTGCATTCACAGTCTGCCTTACAATAGACTGAGCTTATTTCTCTGACATTAATTTAGGTCACTTCAGATAGAAATCCTAATCGTTGCCTTCACAGTGTTCCAACACTGTATAAAATGGGTCTGTATCCAAGGAAAAATAGAGTTTAACTATTCTGGGGTAATCCAGTTCTTTGTGTATTCTATACTCTCTGCATGGCATGTTTGTGGCAGTTTTCTCTTTTCTCATCTCTCCAGCATTTATTAATCTGATAGATCTTAAACAGCAGCGTATCTTTGCTTAAAAGGGTCAAAAGTCTTATACACTTCACTAAAGCAACCTCTACCAAGTAGATGAAGTAATAAATATTTTTCATTTAATGTTGGGTGATCTTCCAACTGTGAAATATCTTCATTGTTTATTTTTTGAGTTCCCAAATGAGAAGATTTCTGATTCTTTCCAAGCACTCAAGCTTTGTCTGGTTTTCTGTCTCTTCCTTTATGAGATGTCCTAGTCTAAGTTTGGAAATTTCTTCCTGTTCATGATATTCTGCCAAAGTCAACAGTTGTGGTTAAGTTTGGTCTAACAAAAGGATCATTTTCTGCTCCATTGACTGCTTTGTTTTGCCTTTGTTTGGGTTCAGAATTGTTAGAGGGTGCCTGAGAATTATTAGCTGTGGGAGGTTTGAGTTTGGCTAGAAGTTTCCTTTGTCTTTCAATATCTTCCTTTTGCTGATTAACTCATTCTTGTTGCTTTGCAAGATTCTGAAATGCAAAACCATCTGTCCATTGTTCAGTAAATAAAGCACCCTGTCTAACTGTTGTAAAGTGCCCAAGGCCTAATCTGTCTTGGATTCTCTTCTCTCTGCTTGACAATTTTTCTTGTGTACTCTTTTCAATAAGAAGTTTCTTGCTCATTGATAGCACTTATTTAGTCATTATTTGCATTTTTCAGGTAATTTTGTTGTTCATCTATTTGCCATCTGACATCACAGTTAGCCCTAAGCAAATAATCTATACAACATACCTTCTTTTCAGGTCTTGGTTTTTATGACTTTCTAAAGCTGCTAACTTCAGCATTATGAGATCAGTCTGAGTAATTTTAAAGGATAACTGCTTTGGTTCTACAATAGGGTGGTCCCCAAAAGCTAATGTAGTAGGGAAAGGACTACTGTCAAAGAGATGAAAAAGGAGTGGAATTGAATGTGAATTTTGAGGAGATTGAATTGCAGGAGGGATGCCTCTTACCGGACTTGAGCCACTCCCACCTTGGTATTCAAAACAGTCGCTAATTTTGTGCCCAAGTTCCCCAATACTTTTTCCCTGACTTTGTCATTCTGGTTTTCTGCTTTTCTCTTTCTTCCCCTGGATGATTCTGATGATTTCTTCCTTGGCATCTCTAATTCCTTGTCATTTAAAGACCCCAGGCTTCCAAAACTATAATTAGAGCTTTCATTATTTGTTGAGGCTTTAGCTCTAATGCTTCAATTGAATGTGTTCCTGATTGAAGCTGCATAAACCTAGTGTCCAAAAATTCTTGCCTTCCTGGATCCAGACTATGAAGCTCATCCATTGCATCTTCCCTGGGCCTTCTGGATTGCACCCTGTGATTCAGCAGGCTGTTGCACTGAGCCCAGAATTGGAGACATGGAGAGCTGGGACAAAGGTGGATTCTCCAAATTTCCACTGCTGTTTTGGAGACTCATCAAGCTACTTTCTGGGAAACAAACTCTCACCCTGTGACCACAGAGGCCACAACTATACTTCCACTAGCCTCAGTCTTGGTAGGGGCCATACTGAGGGCAAGAGAGAGAAGAAGGGCAGGGAGGGGAGAGTTAAGGGGATGGGGGAGGAAGCCAAGAAGAGGATGGTGGAGTAGGAAGGGGTGAAGGGAAGAGAGGAGATGGGAAGGGAGGAAAGGAGAGTAGAGAGCAAATGGGCAGGTGCAATGGGGAAGAGGTAGAGGGAGGAAGCAAAGGGGCATATAGCAGGTGATTACCAGGGCTGGGTCAGGGCAGGAGTGTGGGCAGCACTGGCAGAGGGGACTCAGAGACTGGCCCCTCAGCAGTGTGTCAGTCTCTGGCATCACTCAGGTGGCAGCAGGCCATAGGTAGCAGCTGAGGCAACCAGAGTGGGGTGACCTCTGCATCAGTTACAGGTGGTGGTGGCTGCAGCTGCTGCTCAGTTTTAACACTCCAAAAACACCTCATCCATACACCAAGATACTGTAACAAATTTAGTAGTGTTAAAATCAGATGTTCTGAATATAAATGCAATGAGAGGCATAAATTTTCCAGTAAATGAAATATTTATGTTCCCTTGCAAAATTTATCCTTTGCTGGCACCAGGGTAACATGCAGGCCATATCAGTTATAATGGATTAAATGCTATGGATGCATGAGACATCCTCAGAGCTGATGCTCTATCCCATCTGGTGGGAGCAGGCACCAGGCTCTTTGGAGGTTTCTCTGCTATAGGGAAACTCTCACTGGGTAATCCTTCATAGGACCCTCAGAATAGCCCCAATTTACAAACAAGACTAGTGATTCAGTTAAAGGCTATCATAATTGTATTACTACATACTTTTCAAATGATTGGTTGCTGCAATCATTAATTCAATCAGACCTGTTGTATTGTTACAGATTCAATAATTTATTCATTCAAGGGACAGAAGAGAAAATGGATCAAGGTTCACAGAAGGGAAGAGGTCAGTGATAAGAAGGAGGTGGCTTACATCCACCATACTATGTAAATGAAACAGAGAGAAGGCTGAAAGTTAAATTTGGGAGAATGAAGAGAGGTGCCCAATCAAATGGACTCAGATTTGAAATTGCTGTTCTTTAGACAGATACATCCAAAAAAAAAAAAAAAAATGGGAAGGAAAGAATGGGAGGTGAATATGAGGGGAAAGAATTTTCCAGACAGAGGGAAGGCCCAGAGGCACAGGTATTTCTTGTCCTATAATAGGAAAAGCAAGGAGACAAGTGTGGCTCTAGATAAAGGAACAGAGGGAAAAAAGGAGATAAGCCACAGATATGACCACTGAAAGAATTTTGGAATTTATACTAAATAAGCAGGAAATCTCAATGAAAGGAAGTTATGTTTTAGCTTTCATCACATTTGAAAAAACTTCTGCCATTATTACTTCCATTTCTCATTACTGTTGCTCTTTCTCTTTCTCTCTCTCCCCTCCTTCAGGGCCTACAATTATGCATATTATTGGGCTGCTAGATGTCCCACAGACAATTGATGCTTTGTTCGTTTTCTTTTTTAGTCCCCTTTTTCCTGATTTGGAGAGTTTCTATTGCTATAACTTCCAGTTCACTAATCTTTTCCCCTGCAGTGTTTAATCTTTTCATCTTCTGTTAATCCTACCCAGTGTATTCTTCATCTCAGATATTGCAGTTTTCATCTCTAGAAGTTTGATTTGAGATTTTATTTTGTATCTTCCATGTCTCTACTTAACATGCTCAATCTTTCCTCTACTTTTTTTTAACATATGGAGTATAGATATACTACAGTTAAAATAGCTGCTTTTATTCCCATGTCCACTAATTCTATCATCTGTGGTATTTCTGAGCCTATGTCTATTGTTTCTTTTTTTCTTGTTATGAATTTTACTTCCCTGTTTCCTTGCCTGTCTGTTAATTTTTTATTAAGTGCCAGATATTGTGACTATTATCTTGCTGTGTGTTGGATATTTTTGTATTACTACATAGTCTTTTTTATGCCAAGGAATGCCAGTGCTACTGTGCCTTCCTTCTGTCTAGAAAATTCTTTTCCTTTGTATCTGCCTTCTGTTCCTTCATTCTTTCCTTTGACATTGCTGTCACAAAACAGCAATTCCACTCTGGGTCCATTTGGTTGGGCAACTCTCTGCCTCTCCCAAATTTAACTTTCAGCCTTCCTGTTTGTTTCATTTACATAGTATGGTGGATGTAAGCCACCTCTGTCTTATCTTTGACCTCTTCCCTTCTGTGACCCTCAATCCACTCTTCCTATTCTGTCTCTTGAATGAATGAATGCTTTGGTCAATAACAAATCATAAATCTGATTGAATTAATGATTGAAGCAATCACTTGAACAATATATAATATAGTTATGATAGATTAAACCAAAAGCTTTAACCTAATCATTAGATATCTCTGTAAATTGGGCTGTTCTGAAAGAGTCCTATAGAGGGTTTCCTAGTTGGAGTTTCCCTAACATGTCTAACATCCTTGGAAGTCACTGAAGTGCTTAGATCAGGATTCTTAAACTCAAATGCCTATAAGAGCTAAGCAGGAAACACAACATTGTAAGGAGAGGATCAAGTATAGGAGAAAGGGGCTCTAAGAAAACAAAATCACTGAGGGGCCATCCAAATGATGCTACTTGATTTCATTTTATTTCAGCCCATTGACAACACCAGTGTTGTTGATCAATTCCCCAAAAAAGTTGAAAATCTGAATTTTTATATTATCTCCCAATTTTAAAATATTAGTAATTTTAAAACATGTTAGTCATTTAAAAATATGATGAAGCCAAATAAAGTGTATCAGCATGTGAATCTGGCCTGTGAATTGCAGATTAGCAATCTCTGGTTTAAGGGAGAGGTAAATTTTATAATTCAATTGTTTCAGAATTTACAGGTCAGTGACATGATGGAAGATTATTGTGGCATGATGCAGTCCCTCATGCTCCGCAGAAGTATATCCAGCAATTGTTGTAGCTCAGTCTCATTGAAATACCCCATCTTCTGGCCCTAACCCTAAATATTTTAATAAGTCATTTTTGCAAGCCAAATAATACAGGATGTTTAAGCCTGTGACTCTTGCTGTTCCTCCTCATTAGACATGCCTGGATGGCTTTTAGAAACACCGATGGCCATCCCCACCTCTAGTCAATTAAATTAGAATCAAGGGGAATCCCTTTCCAGATCCTAAACATCCATGTACATTCCACCTGAGCAAAGGCCAGTGGTGGACCACTTGATGGGGAGAGGCTGAATCTTTCTAGGTTAGATGGCCCAGGGTGTAAAATCCTCCCAGGGCACCAAACAATGGGATGATTTGAAATATTGGTGAGAACATGAATGCTTCTAATGACCAGGTAATATGTCTTTCAGTTTCTTACATATAACTCAGATGGTGTTCAAATAAGTGAATGAAGCCAATTTTAACAAAATTCTTTTCACTCCCATTGACTTATTTATTATACATTTCTGAGAGTTATCACCTAGAAAAATAAAAACTAGAATCATGCTGAACCCCATCTCATTCTAGGGCAAAGAATCTCATTTGGGAAAATTTGTCTCCCTAGGAGACATTTGGTAATGTTTGGAAACACTTTTGATTGTCACAACTGGGGGTGTTACCAGCATTTAGTGGGTACAAGCCATCAATGCATCTTACAACACACAGGAAAGCCCCCCCCGCCAGAGGAAGGAATTATCAACAGTGCCAAAGTTGAGAAATCCTGGTTGAGTTGTGTTGGTTAATTTCATGTGTCAACCTGCAACTTGGCTAGGTTGTGGTGTGCATTTGTTTGTTAAAACAGTGGCCTGAATTTTACTGTGAAGTTATTTCACAGATGGATTTAAATCTTTAGTTGGTTGCATTTATGGCTGATTGCATTCACATCTGATTGCATCTACAATCAACAGGGAGACTGCCTTCATCTATAAGAGGAGTTTCTTCATCCCTTCAGTTAGAGACCTGAAATTGAGAACTGAGGATTTAGCAGTCAGAAAGACTATTTATACTTCAAACAGCCTGTTTCTTCTGGGGAAGTCAGTGTCACTTTGTAGTTCCCAAATTGCAGCCTGCCCTACAGAATTTGAACCAGCCAATCTCCACATTTACAAGAGTCAGTTTCTATAAATATTTAGATAGATAAGTAGATAGATCTATATATATTTATATCATCTGTCAGTTCTGTTTCTCTAGAGAACCCTAATTAATAATAATAATTAAAAATCTGTTCCACACTTAGCCTGTATGCCTTCTTGTTAATCTCTTTCTATAAAGAAGTTAGCATTTCTGACAATAGTGCTTAAACAATTATCTGATGAACTTTAAGGGGAAAAAGATTTATTTTTGAAAATTAGCAACTTCTTCCTTCAGATGACTCAGTGGAGTTATTGACCTTTCCCTTTATTTATCTTTTTTGATTTAGTGAAATGATGACTAGCCTTTCTATTTTTCTACAGCATTTCCCTACCAAAAGTAAATCTTCCATTTGTCCTGGCTTGGTTTTGGCTGGCTTTGCTTTTTCTTTGCAGCAAGTTGTAATAAAACTAAGACAAGTGCTCACAACTAAACTGTCTCAATTTTTTTCTTTTCTTTTTCTTTATATTTGTAATAAGAGCTCTATTTTCAATAAAATGTTATTTTTTACATTTAAAATTTACATATAAAAATTTGTAATTTATTTTTGTTACTTTATGAATTCTATATTATTAATAATTTTTGTGATAACAATAAAAAACATTTAGCTTACACTCCTAGGAATTATTTTCAAAAGTTAAATTTCTATTTTTAAATGTGTTTTTCTGTAGAGACATATAAGTGGGTAATTAGTAAGAAATGTTAATCTATACAGTCCATCATATCATCATAAAATCTGTGAGGGAAGTAGACTAGAAACAAGATTTGATGAATTTAAAGCAACAGAATAAAAGTTTTAACCTTTAAGAAGAACTCAGTGGTGTTCTTTTTGGTAAAAAAAAAATGATGGTAACTCTCAAAACCCTGTTGTTTATATTCTTTGGATACATTTAGGAGGGTGATGTTAATAGTTATATTTAATGTCAATTTTTATAGCATGCCAGAAATGACATCCTTTACAGGGTTTAAACTTATGAAGAAAAGTTTTGGATATCAACTGAAAAATGTTTGATGATCAATGTAACTTTGCAAAAGTACATAAGGGAAAAGAATAATGTGACCACTACAGGTTTATACCATGTTTCTGAAAATTCTTCAACTCTTGAAATGACTTGGGACATTTGTTAAACATACAGACTCTAGGAAATTAATAAAGAGAAAATTCAATTATTCAGAGGAATTCAGTATTCCTCCTCAGAGTTTCCAGGACCCCCACCTTCATTTTCAGGGACTTGTGGATGTCCTGCAATGTTGAGGTAGTTTGTGAGGTACAAGCAAGGCCAGGGACCTGTGTCTGTACTTCTCACTTGTGGCTGAGCTTTTGGGTCATTGAGGTCCTGCTTCTTAAGCTTCAATAAATCAGATGAACTGCCTCTGAGTTTGTGAAAGTGCACATTCTCATCCAGTAGTTCTGGGCTGTGTTTGACAGCCTGAATTTCTAACAAGCTCCCAGGTGATCTCCTGTGAACCAAGTTTAGAGCTGCAGGGGCCAGAGAAATTGTAAAAATACCCATGTCCTTGTCCTCCCCCATACCAATTGAATCTGTCTCTCCAGGGGATGAGTCTGTGTTATTAAACCTGCCAGATATTTCTGAGCCAGATTCCAGATATTTAAGATGAGCAAATGGGATGGAAAGCCACTACTGCAGGTGGGTACCCTCTCTGCTTATCATTCCTCAGATGCAGCCCTCCTGCCAATGAAGCCATCACCATTACTTCCAAAACCACAGCAACACTTTGCTTGACTCTAAAAGTAGCCAATAGGGGTGATTCCCTCCAGGACAGGTAGGGATTGGGCAGGTGACAGCTCAGCTCCCAGGTGATTCCTGATCAAAAATGAAGAGGCAAAGAACCCAATCCACTCTGCAGATGCTGGGAAGGTCTTCTAGGGCACATGGCTACTTACCCAAGGTTATTTTTCATAGAGAAGGACAATGTACATTTGCAGACAGGTTGAGAGAAAATAAACATCATAAAGAATATGGGCCTATAGTCAGTAAGGGAATATGAGCCAGAGGAGGACTAGGAAGGGGAAGTATAATCCATTCAGATCTCTCCACCTGCAGAAGCCTCCGTAATATTATGTGTTGACACAGAAGCTTCCTGGAGCCAGGCAGGAATGTCTAGACTTGACCTCATCAAAGCCTGCAGCCATAGGTACTGCCTCCCCCCAGCACACATGGGGATGTGCTCCCACAGGAGGCTCAGCTCAGGAAATTACCTGCCCCCCTTTCTCCCATGGCCAAGCTGAGCCTTTCTGAGCAGCAGACAAGGAGACTACACTTGGACCTTCAAATTGTCTCTGGGATCTGTGGATGCAGTCAGCAGGGAACTGAGGCCTCCTTCCAAGTGAGAAAGCCATCTTGTGACAGGATCCTCCAGCCCAATTCAAGCAACCCCAGCCAATATTTTTGAGGGCAACCTTATGACAGGCTCTCAAGCCAGAACCACTCAGCAAAACTACAGTAACCATTACATGCTAAATACTTGTCACTAAGTTTTGGTGTAAAATTTAATGTAACAATAGATAACTAATTGTTTTGGTTTCCTAGGCTGCCTTAAGCAGATACAGAGAAATAGGTTGGCTTAAACAATGGAAATTTATTAGTTTAGAGTTTGAAGGCAAGAAAATGTCCTAATCAAGGCATCAGCAAAGTGATGCTTTCTTCTCAAAGATCAGCTGCTGGTGATCCTTGGCTACTCTGCCATATGGCAAGGCACATGGTGATGTCTGCTTGTCTCTTCCTTCTTTTCTGGATTTCCTTGCTTTCAGCTTCTTGCTTCTGTGTTTCTTTCTTTGTATTCATTACATTTCCTAAGGACTCCAGGAAGAGGATTAAGACTCATCCTGAATGGGGTAGGTCACACATTAACTGAAGTAGCCTCATCACAAGATCCTCCCACACCCATGGGAGTGGATTAGATTTTAGTACATGTTTTTTTGGGGGCACATACATCCTTAAGCCACAACACTAATAAAGTTGTATTTTTTATATTTGGTACTTAATTATTAGTATTGCATATATATATGTCAGTGCACCAGTGAAGAAAACAAAATTCTGTGTATTAAACTGTTCTTTCTCTTACTGAATTAAGTTGGCTGTAGAGGAGAAAAGTTCCCATCAGATTTTTTTTTTCATTTTCTTATTGTGGTAAAATATATATAACTCAAAATGTATCATTCTAACCATTGTTAAGTGTATAATCCAGTGGCATTAATTACATTCACAATAATGTGTAATCCACACCACTATTTCCTGAATATTTTCATTATCCCAAACAGAAACTCTGTACCCATTTAGCAATAACTGTCCAGTCTCCCTTTCCTTCAGCTCCTCATAACCTCTAATTTGCATCTATCTCTATGAATTTGCATATTATAAATATTTCATGTAAGTGGACTCATGCAACACTTGTCCTTTTCTGTCTGGCTTATTTCACTTAGCATGTTTTCAAGGTACATTCATGTTGTAGCATGTAACAGAGAATGAAGCCAGTGATGAGTTTTTGGTATGTATTGCACCCAACCATCATGTTTCAATAAGAAGCAATATTTTCTGGTGCTGAATGCTGCTAAAGAGTGAAATGGAAACCACTGTCATCCAATTGGGTTCTGAGGAGCACACTTGGTATCTGAGAGAGCATGTAGTTATGATCATCTTGAAGGAGTATATTCAACCAGGATGGCCAAAATGCTGACAGCATTAGATTTCAGAACATGTACTGGTTCTCTGAGACCCTTGAATCTGCCAAGTGGAAGTACTTACTAAGGATTAAATGAATTTATGTTAAATAAATGGTATCTATTTTACACATTAAAATTTATGGAATAAAGAAGCTATAGTCTTGGCTTTTTTTTTAATCTCCTGGGCCCTACTACATGGTTATTGTTCTTTATTTCCCAGAAGTTCCTGTACTTAGAAGGTGCCAGGAAATTGAAATGTATGAGGGACTACTTTATGTGTGTGTGTGTCACTCTATGAGACTCATAATCACAACCCATGTTCAACCCTAACCATGATCCATTCTCAATGCCCTTGTGTCCTCTCCAGTTCTGGGAGGGAGAGAACCATTTTATCTTATATCTTAGGTACCCTCAGCATGTTGCACAGCATCTCGCATGTTGAAAATGGTTAACAAAACTTTGTATAAATAAACTGGCACACCATCCTTCCCTGATTCATCTTTCTACATCCTATGAGCTATTGCCCACCAACAAGAAACCAAATGTGCACCATGGGTTCCTCATTAGCAGGAGGCTTGACAAGAGCAAGTGATTATAGGTAAATCAGCCATAATCCTCATCCTGATTGATTTGTGGCGCTTTAAGGGTTGTGTGGAAACAATCCCCTATTCTTCAATTAAAACATTAGGGGAATTGCCCCAAAAGGAAGAAAGCAAATGGAGCTCATGCATCTTCACTCAGGGGTAAAATGACAGCACAGATCCATCTTGTCAAGTTCTACAACTGGATAAGTTGTGCACTAGAATAAAGTTATGCAGTTGTTCATCAGGGACAGGAGGGTGGGGAACCAGCAGAGGCCTGACAGATACAGCATCTGCTGGATCCTAGCCTGGCTTATATGAAACCCAGCTCTGGGATTTTCAGGCCTCAGCCAGGGACTAAGGCTTACAGAGACACTGTGGAACCATGTGAAGTGCTCAAGTCCAACGTCTCTGTGGAATTAACACCAAGGTCCCCTGCAAAGAACATTTCACTGCATTGCTACTCACTATTGGCCACTAAGTATGTTCCAGAATCCTGAGTATGTACCTTGTGTGCACTGATCTACTTAGTAATCACAGAAATAAGTGAGGAGGTAAGAGATGCCTCGGACAGAAGAAACAAATGTGAGGAAATGAAGATTCTGTGAGCTCTTGGAGCCAAATCTTGTCTGAGCACTTTGAGTTTCTAAACACCATAAACAAGCCATGCCTTCTTACTGACAGAGTAACTGGAAATTTCTAAGGTTTTTAAACTGGAAAAAACAGGTAAATATACATTGGGGTATACCAAATTGTTTATAATGAAATTTCCCTTATTTTTAACTGTTTCTTTATAAACATCCATGCAAGGATGATTCCCAGATGTACCCCTCAAACCCCAATCCCTCTCTAGAAATTCAGATTCATATTTCTGACTCTATGGGGTGCATGTCCCCAGAAAGCCCCATCAAACACAACAGCCCTATCCTACCACAATCACTGTTTCTTTTCTTATTCCCATTGAATGACTGTCTTAAGCTGCAGCCTCTGTTTCTTTATAATGAACTTATGTCCAGGTTTGGTTTCAAAACACCCAGAATCAGACATTTGGTGCATAAACCCAAGCTAGACAGGCATATATCAGGGGCATAAGTGGGGTCCCCGGTTATGAAAGTCCTGTTTCCACAGCGAGGACAGGAGTTAGCCCTGGACCAGATAATGCTGGGCTACTCTGCCTCCAGCAGCATCTGCTTCAGCTTCATGTGGAGCTGGGCAAGTCTCCCTAGGTTGGGAGTCCCATCAGTGTATTTGTAGCTCTCCACAGGAGCAGGATACAGCATGTGGCTTAATTTTTCAGCCAAATGGCAAGACTCAGCAGGTTCTCCAGGACAACTATGGAGATGGAATTTCCACAGAAGCTGAGGGTCCTCAGTTGGGAGCAGTGGCCCAGGTCAGGGAGGAGAACACTGAATTGGGAATCCATGATTCCAAACTCATCAGTATCCAGATCCTGGAGGGTGACTGTGAGTCATTCAAAGAGAACCTTGAAGACCCCAAGGTTATGGGTGAAGCTGATGCCACTCAGACTCAGATCCTTTAACTGACCAACACCAGGCACCTGGGGAGACAGAGAGCAGTTAGTTTTTGGAAATGTCATGGTAGGTAGGGGGTGATGAGGAAAGACTCAGACCTCATGATGGGGGAAACAACCATTTCACCCAAGCCCAAGGCCATTGTCACCATCTGTTGATGGTCAACACTCAGGACACCATATGGTGAGTGTGGACATTTAAGGAAGTCTGATTTTAGGTGGACACTCCTCATTACTTTAGCTGTCCTCTGACTGGGTCAAGTGAATGAAATCTCTGTTCCCTTTCCTCAGCTCTCAAGGACAGTGAAATAGATATATCCTTATTACCCCTCTTACTTGTCCTAAGAATGAATCAAGATAAAAATGGAACATGATGAGAGGACAGTCTGATATGATGAGTCAATCAAAAGTCATCACCAGTTAGTTTTACTCCATGAAATGGGAGTAAAAGTACTCTTAACCCAGCTTTCTTAGGGCCACTGCTTGAGCCACAGTCACCCCTATCTGTGCCAGATGAGGCTCCTGGGAGAAGTGCATAAAAGAGAAACATGGACAAGGCCAAATCAGCTGAGCTTGCCAGCCTGCAGGGGTTCATCTATATCCCTGTGTCATGGGCAAAGTGACTACCATGTTTTACAATTTTTTTTGCTCTTGTGCCTTCACCCACACTTGCAAATTCATGTATTTCTCATATAACTTACTGAGAGCACAAGTCAACCCTTTTACAGACAGGGAGGCTTGGAGGAGGTGGCTCATGTTCACAGAGCTGGTGAGTGCAGAGCTTATATTTGCTGGGCTTTCCCAATTCACCAATGCCCTCTTCTCTCATCTTAGCTTAGACATCAATTCCTAAAGCAGAATTCTCAAGTCTGACCTTACTAGGCCCATATGCCCCCTCATAGAATTTCCTAAAATTATCTTTCCTTAAAGCAACTATTCCACTTTATATACAGTATTGAAGACACTGTGGAGAATGTGTCTTCTAAACTTTACATCTCTGGCAGCTGGCACATAGTGAATACAGAATATTGTTTAAGGAAATGAAGATAGCCTGGTTCTGGTCTGCAGAAAAGCCTCACCACTTCTAACCTGAGCACCTGGTCCAAGCAACTTTCCACAAGGGAAACAGAGTCCAAATGGAGAACCCAGAGATGCTGCAGATGGAGAAAATTAGAGGTGAACTGGCCAACATACTGCTCCTCCTTTGCTGGAGAAATATCAGAAGAAATGTGGATGTGGGAGAGAAGCCCTTGCAGACTGACCATCTGGCCCAGGTGAGGAGCAAACCTCCCCAGGGTGGACAGCTTCCAGGTGCAATTCACTTCCAAATTCTGGATTGACTCCAGCTTCACCATCTTCAAGATATTCCTAATATTTTGGGTTGGTATAGCAAAAATGTTGAGTTTCTCACAGCACAGTAGTAAATCTTTCCTTTGCTTGACCTTTTTAATGAGGTAGGTGAGGAGTTCATCTGGGGTGCCCTCCCTGAGGCGAAGGTTCAGTAACTCCTCCAGGAGAGCTGAAGTCTGCTTCTCCTCCACCTGGGAACCCTCCACATTTTGCCTAAGTCATGAGATTGGCTGCTCCTAGCTCCATCAATGAGAATACATGGGTCAGAGATGCAGACCAAATGTTCCAGAAGTCCTGATGAGCATGCTTCCATAAATCCAGCACTTGTGATTTCCATCTCCTGTGGGGAAAACAGGTGATTGGCTGAGACACTTCAAGAGGAAGACTACTAGGGTCAGGATTCTAGACTAGGACCAGAGATCTGATCAGTGCTTTTAATTCCATATAACAGACAGCAGCTCTTCCCCTTCCTGCTTCTCTCTGGGATCCTTCCTTATCACCACATCAAGAACCTTTAAGTACCCCTGGGAAAAGGGGAGTACATGTTCATTCTGGGACTTCTGCATTTTAATTTTCCTTCCATTTCCAGAAGTCCATCCCTATGTGAATCTGGCACTGGCTCCAGGCCCAGTCAAACTACCTAATGGCATGCTCAGAGTCTCTGGCCCACTCTATGGCCCTCCCTGGGTCTCTCTAATCCAGCCTGTCTCTTTCTGACTCCCATGACCCTACTAAGTGACCTGGGTCACCCTCCCCTGGGGCAAACCTGAAAAAGCAGGCTATCAATCCCATCAAACACAGCATGTAAGGTCACCCATTGAAGCCACTCTCCCTTCACTAGGGCACTCAGTGGGAGGCAGAAAAAGGGCCAGGCCTGCCCCATGGCCTTCAGTGCCTCACAGTTTCTCCCAGTGAAGGCTGCCATGAACAGTGGTGGGAGGAGCTCTGTAGGCAGCTCCTTCAGTGGTGTGATGGCCAAGGCCTTGTCCCTCAGCAGGTTCCAGAAGACTGGGTGGGGCCTGGCTGCTTATCCTGATGATTCTGGTTTGAAAGGAAACCTAGGGAAACATCCAGGGAACAAGGCATCCATCATAGGCAAAGCACAAAAAAAACATCTTCCCCTCCATTAGCAGAGGAACCAACTCAGGGCCAAACTTACTGTTCTGGCAATGGGGATGGGTTGTCCTCAATTTACCCCAGTTACATTCTGCACTCCAACAAGGAGAGTGTCACACCAAGCACCAAGGAGGTGGGAAGACTACCACTGGTGCAATTGCACTAATCCCAGTCGTGAATGAGTCCAGATTAGTATCCATCTTGGACCCATCCTTTAGGAGAAAAGTTTCTGGTAATCACTCAAGGAACTTAAACAATGGGAATGGGATGGGAGGATCATGTGGCTCAGCAGAACCTACATTCTGTAAGTCCCAACAAAAAACCAGGCTGGGAAGCATTAAGGGAGAGCTAGAAAATGGATGTCATTATTTTCATTTACAAAAATTGGAAAGAGAAACCAGAAGTGGTATAACATATACTTTACATCTGATTATCAGAGATGATGACAATAGCTTTGAGATGAACATATTAATGTCTATCTCAACTTATATTAGGGTCACCATTTTGGGATGGAGTTCAGGGGAATAAATAGTTCACATACAGAACAAAGGAATCACTCTTCAAAATATCCTGCAGAACAATTATTAAGCTTTTAAAAAGAGGAAAAACTAATAAAATCACAAATCCACAAATGACATGAAATATAATTTTGAGGCATCAAACAGAATATTGAAAATGTCATTAAATAAAATCCCAAAGAGTTAGCTTTTCTGCATTTCACAGTCTGTTCCTGGTTAAGAAATAAGAATTTTAAACATTCACCATAAAGTGACATGAATCCAAACACAAATCAAAATGTTTGGGCTGAAGGTAAAACAAAACTGCATTTACAGGCCAAAGCACAGCTTTAGTGCTGTTCATCTGCAAAGAAGAAAAAGGAAAACTGTGTGACCATGGTCTGTGCACCTGTGGAGACTCTGGCTAAGGATGGCAAGGTGGTGGTATCCTCAGACTGAGGTCCTGACTCACCAGCTCCAGGCATTGCTGGCAGAGCCATCTGCTCTGATCTCATGGAGGACCACAGTGATGATGACAGCACTCAGGACCCAGGTCCCTCCTCTGCTCCTTGGAAGATTTTATAGTCCTCTCTGCTCACACTTCTCCCTTTGGCTCCTAGCTTCCTATTGAAATGAAAAATTTAGTTACATTCCTGAGTCTCCAACCAGATTGCTGGAGTCTTTAGCTTCTCCAGATTAATTAATATGATTCAGTGACAGACTTAATCACTCATTAAGCTAGCGTGAATGTCAGAGACTCATTGATTTACTCAGCCAAAAGGATACCCCTAAAACCACAAGCTTAATTGTTGGGGAATATTTGGCTCCATCAAAATGGTCAAAATGCTCCAGGGTAAAAACAGCTTGAAGGCAACAGTGTGTCACCCTCAAAGAAACCAGAATCAAGGAACCTCCATTTTACATCAAAGCAAAATGTCAAAAATAGGGAAAACTGTATGTGTATGTGTATGGTGGTCAATCAAGAAACATAATAAAAATATCTCTGTGTATCAAGCTGTCACTTATACTTCATGGTACCTGACAGAGCAAATCATCATGTGCCTATTCAGAGAAGGACAGAATTCAGTGGATGAGTGGTTGTTCTTCCAGAATCAGAAGGGCAAAGCTTCTATGAGGGAGGTCAGGTCAACACTACAATTAGGAGTTGACCAGAAGGGTGGGGTGGGGGCAGGGTAGGCCTGAGTGTTTCTAATGGAGAAAGGGAATGACTGAAGGCAATGTAAAGCATGTTTTGTCTGAGTCAAGTTTAGAAATTAAAAGAAGCAGTGTAGACCATTTAAACTAGTGGGATCACTAAGCAAAGGGAGGGAGGTTTGATCTTTCATCCCTCCCTGGATGTGAAAGGTGTTTCCTCCTAGAGATATGGACTCTGTTCAGCCAATTGGCTTGAGAAGATACATCTAGGAATGTGAACTGGGGGAAGGGGAATAGACCTATGCTGGAGGCTAAACCTGGAAAGCCAGGGAGCATGGAAGCTGTGGCATCTTTGGGATACTAGAACCAGGGAGAGAAAAATTATGTGTCAAAATCCTATATCCCTGTCATTACCACACCTGCTACCAAGAAATTCTCTCTTTGGGTGTTGGGGCTTCTCTTCTCACAGTGGGACATCTCTCAGGCAGCAGTCAGCCAAGCACCTTCCAGGGGCCTTTAGTTTTGATGATGGATGTTTCTTCAACCTTGGATAGTGACTGATGCAAATGCAGCTTCAAAAAGCCCCTTCTTGCTGCTAAGTGTCTCCAATACAGAGATTCTGAACTGAGTGACACCATTAGGTCTATTAATAAAATTCAGTTTTTCTCTGTCCATATTAAACACAGTGCACAGATACTAACACCTTTCCTCTTGTAAAACTGTGGCTAAATTTTACATTTAAGGATTCATCAAGTTTAGAGGTGACTCCCACAGGGATGGCTCACACAGATTCTTTTGAAGTGTCAGAACACAAAGGGAAACTTTGCCCACCCCAGGGAATTCCCCATGCCTTTTTCCTCCCTCAATTCAATTGGATGCCCAGACTATTTTTATATTCCACTGGCAGAGTCCATCATTCCACCCAGGCTGTGCCTCTTTAAAGGAAATTCTCCAACTGGGTATCTTTCTGGAGATTATTTTCTACATTCCTATTCTCAGAACCAATGGGATGTGTGCTACAGATATTAACTAAAAGTTAATCATTTTAAAAAATCAGCTGCAAGAGACTAAGATCAGAAACAATGACAATCATAAAAATCTTTGTTATTGAGAATCCACTGGGCCCAGAAATAGTTCTGTGATGTTGCATCCAGTACCTTGAATGACCTTCATCAGAAATCTTATGTTCACTGTTGTGTTCCACACTTTTAGGCTGGTGAGCCCCCAATATGCTGGAGAAGAGGAGTCTGACCAGGTTCACACAATCAGTAACTAGTATCCCTCCACTCAAAGTGAGGGGTTCAGATAAATTCCCAAATAGTCAGACAACCTAAATGTTACGAACCACTGACTGACTTCATGTAAACCTTGGAGAAAATGGGAAAATTCCAGAAGTCCTGGCTAGGGATCTTTTTATGGGATCCCAACTTCTCTTAAGTCCAAGTAGAAAGAGTGGCCACTGATTTTGAATGATCTAAAAAGTGAGAAGTATAAGCCAGACATCTTTCCCCATTTCTCTTCCCCCATGAAATAATGGATACTCCTCTGTCCAGGACCACATCACCCTATTTGTCCTGATGCATCTAAGAAAGGATAAATGCAGTAATTCCTGCCCAATATCAAGAAGGGGTAAAGACACTGGGGCCCAGCCAGGCTTTCAGGGCCAGCTGAGAGACATCAATTTAGGGGGACACTTCTGCCAGGTCCTTGGTATCTGTTATCCTCATGGTCCTCATCTGCTGCCCAGGTGGGAACAGCATTCTTAGCCCATTGGGGGAGGTCCTGTACCTTCTCCAGCCACAGAACCACAAGTGGGATCCTGTGGCTATGGTGCTGAAACATTCTTCCACTGGTATCAGCAGAAATCAATCAATTTTCCTCTGAGCTATTTTGGTGAACATGATGGGCCACAGTCATGTTAGTTTCCAGCTGCTTTTTTGGCTCTAATGAGGCACCAGGATGCTGTAGGTTCACCCTTTTTGGGATCCAGAGGAAAAGACTGACTTGTCCTGATGGAGATGCCCATCTGATACATGGCCCCTGCACACCAGCACCAGTCTGATGCCAGCTGCTCTCCCATCATTAGCCTCTCTTTACCCAGCAAAGTTTTCCTTTGGGATTCAATAAGTGGTTGTGTTGTTGTTTTACCTCCAGTGTCAGATCTCTTTTTAGACTGAAGTGTTTTGTCCTCTGCACCTTTTTAAAAGTCAGCATCTCTGCTTTTATCCCACTTGTTGTCTCCAGTTCTCTACAGGGTCTGCTTTCACTTCAGCTCCAATAATATCTAGCCCTAAACAAGGATCTCTCCCTCTTTTATCTCACCAATAAAGACTTGTCTAACAGAAGGTCACCCTGGAGCCTGCAAATAAACCCTAAGGATGTTCTTTGAGAGGCATGAGGAGAAGGGGTTCAGAAGACTCATTCAAGACAGGGTAGTGCAGAGGAGCTAAGGTGGGAAAAGGAAGGATGAGCTGGGAATGGCCCAGGGTGAGGGAGGAGATTGCAGCAGATTATTGAGTTTTCTGGCTCTCACAGAGCTGTGGCCCTTGGTGGCTGAGGACTTGTATCTGTGCTAACTGGGGCTCTATCACTGGGAGTGTACCAAGGGACTGGCTTTGTTTGCCCTGATCTGGGTGAAGGTTCAGTGACAGACCCCTTCTCCCTAAGGACACAGAGTCAGGCCAGTGGGAACACCAGGGAGAGTCAGTATGGTGAATATCCATACTGGGCAGTCAAGGGAGCTGATAAGAGGGAAGTGAAGGGCCCCAGCCTGGGCATTCAGGTTCAGGAAAGGCATATTCTTGGAACTTTTGCAGTTCAAAATCCTCAGTCACAGAGCCTCACTGGGCAATAAGACTGTGTTTTCTGGGAGTTGATGAGAGAGAAAGGCATCTGGTTCTGTGTCTTTTAATGAAGTGCCCCTGAACAAGATTGGGCCTGCCTTCCTCTTGCAATGGAACAGAAATTACCACTGGATCTAAGGTGTGTAGCTTAGCATCATGGGTGCTCAAATACCAGTGCTCATCATGAGGCATGCCCATATGCATTCAATGAACCCCCTTGAAGTCAGGGAAATTTGGACAACTTTGATGTGTCTGCCCTGTCCACTGTTTATAGCTGACATGAGGATTGGCTCATGGCTGTCTTATTGGAGGGAATTTTGCTCTATTTGGGCTTGCAAGAAGCCTCACTCTGGGCCTAAATGTTGACTGCCAAGGTGGTCCTGTGATGCAGAGACCATATCATGAGGACAGGCTGATATATTTTGAGATGAGTGGGTTGGAGGCACAATTGGGGACAGAGATGGAGCCTCACAGAGGCATGCATGATGGTGCACACAGAATGTTGTTTGTTTCTTGGTCCAGGAATTATGATTGCCCTGAGGGAAATCCCTGTTCTCAGAGTCAACATATCCTGGGTCTGACAGTGAGAATGAACCACAGGTATATATGAATGCCCACCCCAAGTCATCCTTTTACATGGTGCTGGACTTGGGAGAGATTAAACACAGATGTGACACATACTTTGTCCCAGATCTGAAAGCAAGGTTATAAGCAAAGGAAGAATTCTTCCCCAACTTCTCCATTCCTGAATTTGTGATGCCCAAGGGAATAGACCCAAGTGGCACTAAATGTGACCATTCTTTTCATATTCCATAAAATCTGGTTGGTGTAATCTCAAGCTGATATGACCATGTGTCTTCATGAGGAGGAAAACCAACACATGTGGAGTGCATTCATTTAATTTATTTTTTTCACTGAGTTAACATTGTTTCATATGCCTTGTATTATAAGCTTTTCTTTAACAATTAGAAATTTATGTGCAAAAAAATGTCAATTTCCTTAATTCTTCTTGTAGTATTTCACATATGAACACAGACATTCTCTTACATATTCAGAGGAGCATTACAACAATTATTAAGTTAACCTGGTTTTAGTACAAATATCTCATCTAGGGGCCTAGTCCCCACCTCAACAATTACACAATCATGTCCTATAGGCCAATCAAAATATTAATAGTAATAATAATGATAGAAATGTAGAAAGGCACAAAACAAAAATATTGCCCAGTCTCATATCCAACATTGCATTTCATTTTCAGGTATATTTATTCCCATTCATCTGAATACATCTCAATTATTTCCTTAATCTGCAAATACTGGTAAACTGCAGAATCATCCTTCTAAAGAATATTCCTCAAATTGTGGTTTTTTTCCCAGGGGTTCTTCCTGATGAAATTGAGTTTATGAATTTTAGGCCAGATTGGCAGAAATGTATGGTGCACTCATGGTGATTATTTTTTAAATGAGAAGTTTAATTTTTCTTTTATTTTCATTTTAAACATTGTCTATAAACTACAACAACACACAAACATCAAAAATCACCACCTTATAATAAGGCAAAGCTAATTTTCAGAAAAGCAAATAACCTGAAATAACTACTTTGCTTCCCCCTTTGTACAAGTTTGCATTAATGGGTTATCTTCAAGGGATTTGATGAAAGATTTCTAATATTATGAACAGTACTCTTCATACAGTCCATGCATTTTCCTTGGGGTATTCTTTATTGCTGTGCAGTCTTATGCTTCTTTTTCCCTCTCTTTTCACCTAGTTCCATTTACACTACTTCTCATCCCTCACATCCACTTTCAAATACAGGTTTCTCTGCTGTGACTTGTGTGCAGAATCAGCTACACACCACAAATGTTTCTGAATATTTCCCATTACCCAAATAGGAATCTCTGTACCCATGTGTGCCCAATATACAGCAGGAAATTCCAAGTTAAGAAACCTCAGAGAAGAAACCTCACTGGGGCTTGAACCTGTGGAAGAGAGAGAGTCTACCCAGGTTCCAAAGCAGGCTAGAACCCTGGCAGTTGCTTGGAATGCACATGCACAAGTTATGCTGACCCTCATTTGCCTCACAATGAGCATAAGGTTGCTAAGCAACAGGCTTCTATCCCAATGGCTGCCCTGATGTCTGAAACTGTAAGGAGTTCCCCATGTTTGTAGGTGATGGTGGAGGTGTTTTGGCCCATGCAGTTTGGAGAAGGTATATGAGGATGATTCCACAGCCCTGAGGATCACTTGCACCAGCAATGGATTGTAAGCTTTGACTCTCCCTTGAGGATCCTATACAGAAAAGCTGAAGGGCAAATTCCAGTATTGTGTGGGGTAGGCAGAGCACTAGTGAAGTGCCCCTGGCCAAGTTTGGGCCAGCCTTTCTTTTCCAATGGCACTGAAATTACCACTGGATCTAAGAAATGCAGCTTATCACCCCAGGTGCTCACATGTCAAGGTTCAACATGAGGCATGCCCATGTACATTCAATGCACCCCCTTGAAGTCAGGGAAATTTGGACAACTTTGATGTGTCCGCCCTGTTCACTATTTATAGCTGACATGAGGACTGTCACATGGCTGTCTTATTGGTGGGATTTTCTCCTCTATTTGGGCTTGCAAGATATCTCATTCTGGGTCTAAATGCTGAGTGCCAGTCAAGGTGGCCCTGTGATGCAGAGACAACATCGTGTGGACAGGTGGACATTTTTTGAGTTGAATGGGTTGGAGGCTTGATTGGGGACAGGGATGGGGCCTCCAAGAGGCAGGCATGATGGTGGACGCAGTATATTGTTTGTTTCTAGGTCCAGGAATTATCATTGCCCTGAGGGAAATCCCTCTTCTGGGGCCAATGTACCCTGGCTCTGACAGTGAGAATGGTCCACAGGTAAATATGAATGCCCACACCAAGAACCCCTTTTACATGGTGCTGGACTTTGGAGAGATTAAACAGAGATGTGACACATATTTTCTTCCAGATCTGAAAGCAAGTTCATTAGCAAAAGAAGACTTCTGCAACATCTTCATTCGTGAATTTGTGATGCCCAAGAGAGTAGGCCCAAGTGGCACTGACTGTGACCATTCTGCTCATATCCCATGAAAGAAGGTCAATGTAATCTCACCCTGATCTGACCCTGTGCCTTCATGAGGAGGGAAAACAACACATGCGAAGTGCAGTTATTTAATTTATTGTTTTCACTGAGTTAACATTGTTTCATATGCCTTGTATAATAAGGTTTTCTTTAACAATTGTAAATTTATGTGTAAAAAAATGTCAGTTTCTTTAATTATCCTTGTAGTATTTCACATAAGAACAGAGACATTCTCTTATTTATTCACAGGGACATTAACACAATCATTAAAATAACCTGGTTGTAGTAAAAATATTTCATCTAGGGGCCTGGTCCCAACCCAACAATTACCCAATCATGCCCTATAGACCAAGCAAAATGTTAATATTAATAATAATGATAGAAATGTAGAAAGGCACAAAATAAAAATAAAGTGTCCAGTCTCATATCAAACATGGTGTTTCTCTTTCATCTTAATATATCTCAATTATTTCCTTCATCTGCACATATTAGAAAACTGCTGAACCATCCTTTTAAAGAATATTCCTCAAATTGTGTTTTTTTTTTTTTCAGTGGCTCTTCCTGATGAAATTGAGTTTCTGAACTTTAGGCTGTATTGGCAGAAAATTATTGTGTCCTCATGGTGATTTTGTTTTAAATGATAAGTTTAATTTTTGTTTATTTCATAGTATTGAATTCACTTTAAACACTATCTATAATCTACAGCAACACACCATGATCAAAAATCACCACTTTATAATAAAGCAAAGCAAAGTCTCAGGAAAGCTAGTAACCTGAAATAACTTCTTTTCTTCCACATTGCACAAGTTTGCAATAATGGGTTACCTTATAATATCTAATAATATAAACAGTACTTTTCATACAGTCCACATATCTTCCTTGGGGTATTGTTTATTGCTGCACAGTCCTAGGTTTCCTGTTTCCTCCTCTTGTCATCTAGATCCAGTTACATGACTTCACATCCCTCATATCCACTTTCAAATACAGGCTTCAATGCTGAGCCTTGTTTGAAGAATCAGCTACAAACCACACCAAGTGTTTCTGTATCTTTCCCATTACTCCAAATAGAACTCCCTATACCCAGGTGTGCCTAACATACAGCAGGAAATCCCAAGTTAAACATCAGGAAAGAAATCTCTCTGGGGGCTCAAAACTGGAGGAGGAGGTGGGGCAAGATGGCGGAGTGGTGAGGAGCAGAATTTCATCTCTCCCCTAGAGCAGCTGGCAATTACCCAAGAACTACATGAAACAGTGTTTTCGGGGTCTCCAGTAACCAGTCACACATTGGACACAAGTTTGGAATTGGACTAAAAGCTGAGATCGCAGTGAACATTGTAAGTTCCCCGGACCAGGGGTCTGCCGCCCCTCCCCACCCAGACCTCACAGACTGTCTTGCTGCCGGCTCCCTGAAAGGGGGGGAAAAAAAACCAAAAAACAGCAATCTGCTGAGGGCAAGAGGGGAGGCTCAACCCAGCCTCAACTGCAGAATTAATTAACAAATTAATTAACTAACTTTGGGAGCTGGGGTGCTAAAGAAGGGCTGGGCTCCGAGAAGTGGAGGCACATAAAAGCAGACACCCATTCCCAGACTCCAAAAAAGCCATTTTTTTTTCCCCTACATTTTGTCCCTTCTGGCTTCTCACTGATCCCTTATCTTTTTGCATTTCAATAACCCCCAGCAGGGATGGAACTGAAGCGGTTGGAGAGTAATTATCAGAAAATAGCCCAAAGCATATCTTTAAATGCTCTATTCTGACACTGACAAAACTTCTAGGCTGGGGAAAGATTTTTAAAAGAGACTCTTTTTTTTTTTTTTTCCTTTTTTTCTTTTTCTTGACTTCTTTTCTATTTTTTTTTTTTTTTAATCTAAAAGTAATATATATGGTTATTTTCTATCGGAAAGCCCAGGTTAAGGGACTAGGCTGGGCTTGGGGGAGACAGAGTACCCACAGTGTCTTTGAATTCCGCATTCACTACCAAAGTCCTCCACCCCTGTCTTTAATTGGCAACTCAGGCTGACCAAGGAATCTACCTGGAGAGGCCCCAAAGAGGAGAGGGGAGAAGGGAATAGTGCCCCTGAGAGACAACTGGAGTTCTAAGGATTGGGAGAGTGGAGGGAGGTCCAGCTCAACTGGCAGTCCTCCTTCTGGGAATTCAGACCCCAGGGGCTGGAATTCAGATTCTGGCTTCAGTCAGCCATGCCCCTGACTGGATCAGAGTCACCAGGAGAACTAAAGGCTCCATACCTCCTTACACTGGTGAGGGAGCTGCGGGCTGGCCAGCGCCACCTGCTGGACAGGAGAGGAAAAGCACCAATTCTAAAGGCCTCATAGGAGGGTCTCATTCTCAGGAAAACTCCATACCCTCCCAATGAGACCTGGGCCTCACTAGACTGGGAAAATCTGACTAGGGTCGACCATATCTGAGGAGACCCACACACAAAAAGGTTGCATAGAGGCAGAGCAAGTAACAGAAAAAACAAGAGGGGAAAAATTCTGATCAACTAAATAGAACCTAAGTTAGAGGTCTAGAATAAGTTGAACTGAATAACAGAGGCCAGAGAACAAAGAAAACCAACAAGAAAACCACTAGGTAAAAGACAGAAAACAAGCTCCAAAATAAACTAATCAAGAAAATCAGATGCCTAGACAACTTAAGATAACAAGCCATACCAGGAAACACGAAAACATGGACCAGCCAAAGGAACAAACTAACAGCTCAGCTGAGACACAGGAGTGGAGGCAACTAATGCTAAATAAATTTGATGAAATGAAGGAAGATATAGCAAAAGAGCTGAAGGATATAAAGAAGACACTGGCTGACCATAAAGAAGAATTCATAAACTTAAAAAAACAAATGGCAGAACTCATGGGAATGAAGGCCACAATGGAGGAGATGAAAAACACAATGAAGGGACACAACAGTAGATTTGAACAGGCAGAAGAAAGGATCAGTGAACTGGAAGACAGGTCATTCGAATTCATACACACAAAAGAACAGATGGTGAAAAAAATGGAAAAATATGAGCAGGGTTTTAGGGAGCTGAGTGACGACATGAAACGCACAAATATAAGTGTTATGGGTATCCCAGAAGGAGAAGAGAGGGGAAAAGGGGCAGAAAGAGTAATAGAAGACATATTCCCTGAAAATTTCCCAACTCTTATAAAAGACAGAAAATTAGAGAATCAAGAAGTACAACGTACCCCAAATAGAATAGATCCCAATAGACCTACTACAAGACACTTACTGGTCAGATTGTCCAATGTCAAAGACAAAGAGAGGATTCTGAAGGCAGCAAGAGAAAAGCAATCCATCACATACAAGGGAAGGTCAATAAGACTATGAACAGATTTCTCTGCAGAAACCATGGAGGCAAGAAGACAGTGGCATCATATATTTAAGATACTGAAAAAGAAAAACTGCCAACCAAGAATTCTATATCCAGCAAAACTTTCCTTCAAAAATGAGGGAGAAATTAAAACATTTTCAGACAGACACTGACAGAGTTTGTGAATAAGAGACCGGCACTACAAGAAATACTAAAGGGAGTGCTACAGGCTGATAGGAAAAGACAGGAGAGAGAGAGTTGGAGAAGAGTGCAGAAATGAAGATTATCAGGAAAGGTAAAAGGAGAGGAAAAAGTAAGATATAACATATAAATTCCAAAAAACAAAATGGTAGAAGAAAGTACTGCCCTTACAGTAATAACACTAAATGTAAATGGATTAAACTCCCCAATAAGAAGACACAGACTGGCAGAATGGATTAAAAAACAGGACCCATCCATATGCTGTCTACAAGAAACTCACTTTAGACACAAGGACAAACATAGACTGAAAGTGAAAGGTTGGAAAAAGATATTTCATGCAAACAAGAACCAGAAAAAAGCGGGAGTAGCTATATTAATATCAGACAAGTTAGACTTCAAAAGCGAAACAATTAAAAGAGACAAAGAAGGACATTGTATATTAATAAAAGGGTCAATTCATCAAGAAAACATAACAATCATAAATATTTATGCACAAGCCAGAATGCCCCAAAATTCATGAGGCAAACACTGCAATCACTGAAAGAAGAAATAGATACCTCTACTATAATAGTTGGAGACTTCAATACACCACTCTCATCAATGGATAGAACATACAGACAGAGGATCACTAAAGAAACAGAGATGTTGAATTGTATGATAAATGAGCTAGACTTGACAGACATTTATAGAACACTACATCCAACAACAGCAGGATACACTTTTTTCTCAAGCGCTCATGGGACATTCTCTAGGATAGACCACTTGTTGGGTCACAAAGCAAGTCTCAACAAATTTAAAAATATTGATATTATACAAAACACTTTCTCAGACCACAATGGAATGAAGTTGGAAATAAATAAAAGGCAGAAGGTCATAAAATTCACAAACATATGGAGGCTAAACAACACCCTCTTAGAAAACCAGTGGGTAAAGGAAGAAATTACTAGAGAAATTAGTAAATACCTCAAGGCAAATGACAATGAAAACACAACTTATCAAAACTTATGGGATGCAGCAAAGGCGGTGCTGAGAGGGAAATTTATTGCCCTAAATGCCTATATTAAAAGAGAAGAGAGAGCAAAAATTGAAGAGTTAACTGCTTACCTGGAGGAATTAGAGAAAGGACAGCAAACTAACCCCAAAGCAAGCAAAAGGGAAGAAATAACAAAGATTAGAGCAGAAATAAATGCAATTGAGAACAGGAAAACAATAGAGAGAATCAACAAAACCAGAAGTTGGTTCTTTGAGAAAATCAATAAAATCAATGGACCACTGACTAGGCTAACAAAAAAAAAAAAAAAAAAAAGAGAGAGAGAGCAGATGAAAATAAATGCAATCAGAAATGGGAAAGGAAATATAACTACTGACCCTGCAGAAATTAAGGAGATAATGAGAAGATACTATAAGCAACTATATGTTAATAAACTAGACAACTTAGATGAAACGGACAACTTCCTAGAAAAGCATAAACAACCAACATTAACTCAAGAAGAAATAGATGACCTCAACAAACCAATCACAAGTAAAGAGACTGAGTCTGTCATCAAAAAGCTCTCCAAAAGGAAAAGCCCAGGACCAGATGGTTTCACATGTGAATTCTACCAAGCATTCAAGAACTAATTAGTAACAATCCTGCTCAATCTCCTCAAAACAATTGAAGAAGAGGAAAAGCTACCTAACTCTTTCTATGAAGCCATCATCACCCTAATACCAAAACCAGGCAAAGATACTACAAAAAAAGAAAATTATAGACAAATTTCTTTAATGAATATAGACACAAAAATCCTCAAAAAAATACTCGCAAATCAAATCCAGCAGCACATTAAAAGAATTATACACCACGACCAGGTGGGATTTATTCCAGGTATGCAAGGCTGGTTCAACACAAGATAATCAATTAATGTAATACACCACACCAATAAATCAAAGCAGAAGAACCACATGATCATCTCGATTGATGCAGAAAAGGCATTTGACAAAATTCAACATCCTTTCCTGATGAAAACACTTCAAAGGATAGGAATAGAAGGGAACTTTTTCAATATGATAAAGGCAATATATGAAAAACCCACAGCTAACATCACACTCAGTGGGGAGAGACTGAAAGCTTTTCCTCTAAGATCAGGAACAAGACAGGGATGCCCACTATCACCATTGTTATTCAACATTGTGCTGGAAGTTCTAGCTAGAGCAATTAGGCAAGAAAAAGAAATAAAAGGCATCCAAATTGGAGAGGAAGAAGTAAAACTTCCACTATTTCAGATGACATGATTCTATATGTAGGAAATCCAGAAAAATCTACAGCAAAGCTACTAGAACTAGTCAATGAATACAGCAAAGTAGCAGGCTACAAGATCAACACGCAAAAATCTGTAGTGTTCCTATACACAAGTAACGTGCAACAAGAGGAGGAAATCAAGAAAGAAATCCCATTTACAATAGCAACCAAAAGAATCAAGTATTTAGGAATAAACTTAACCAAGGACACAAAAGACCTTTACATAGAAAACTATAAGAAACTGCTAAAAGAAATTGAACAAGACCTGAAAAAATGGAAGAACATACCATGCTCATGGATTTGAAGACTAAATATAGTTAAGATGGCAATTTTACCTTAACTGATTTACAGATTCAATGCAATACCAATTCAAATCCCAACAACTGACTTTACAGAAATAGAAAAACCAATAACTAAACTTATTTGGAAGGGTAAGGTGCCCCGAATAGCCAAAAATGTCTTGAGAAAGAGGAATGAAGTGGGAGGTCTCACACTACCTGACTTTGGAGCATATTACAAAGCTACAGTGCTCAAAACAGCATGGTACTGGCATAAGGACAGATATACTGATCAATCGAATTGAATTGAGTGTTCAGAAGTAGACCCTCACATCTATGGACAACTGATCTTTGATAAGGCAGTGAAGCCGAAGCAACTGGGAAAGAGCAGCCTGTTCAATAAATGGTGTTTGGAGAACTGGATATCCATTTCCAAAAGAATGAAAGAGGATGTCCATCTCACACCTTATACCAAAATTAACTCAAAGTGGATCAAAGACCTAAACATTAGCACCAAGACCATAAAACTCTTAGAAGAAACTGTAGGGCAATATCTTAAAGATCTTGTGAAAGGAGGTGGTTTCTTAGACCTCACACCCAAGGCATGAGCAACCAAAGAACAAATAGACAAATGGGATCTCCTCAAAATTAAACACTTTTGTACATCAAAGGACTTTGTCAGAAAAGTAAAAAGGCAACCTACACAATGGGAGATGATATTTGGAAACCACATATCAGATAAGGGTTTAATATCCCGAATATTTAAAGGAATCCTGCATCTCAATAACAGAAAGACAAACAATCCAATTAAAAAATGGGCAAAAGACATGAACAGACATTTTTCTGAAGAGGAAATACAAATGGCTCAAAAGCATATGAAAAAATGTTCAACTTCACTGGCTATTAAGGAAATGCAAATCAAAACCACAATGAGATATCATCTCACACCTACCAGAATGGCCATTATCCAAAAAACAGAAAACAACAAGTGCTGGAGAGGATGTGGAGAAAGAGGCACACTTATTCATTGTTGGTGGGAATGTAGAATGGTGCAACCACTCTGGAAGACAGTATGGAGGTTCCTCAGGAAGCTAAATATAGATTTGCCTTATTCCCCAGCTATTCCATTGCTGGGTATATAGTCAGAGGAACTGAAACTTAAGACACAGACATTTGTAAACCAATGTTTATTGCAGCATTATTCACAATTGCCAAGAGATGGAAACAGCCCAAATGTCCATCAAAGGATGAGTGGATAAACAAACTGTGGTATATACATATGATGGAATATTATGCAGCTGTAAGACAGAACAAAGATATGGATCATGTAATGATGTGGATGAACTTTGAGGACATTATGTTGAGTGAAGTTAGCCAGAAACAAAAGGACAGATTCTGTATGGTCTCACTAATATGAACAGACATTAATGAACAAACTTTGGGAGTTAAAAGCTGACAACACAGTTGACCAGGGGATAGAAAGAGGGCAGAGATCAGCCATTTGATGCTGAAGGACTAAAGAATGTTTAGGATTGATTGCATAGATCCAGAAATAGATAGCATAATACTGTGTGATGGTAGCATGGTATTGTAAGTACACTGAACAAAGATGTCTGTGAGTAAAGCTGAAAGAGGTGGGATAGGAGAATGTATGACACCAGAGGTAAAGATAGATGATAAAGACTGGGACTGTATAACGTGGCAAAAACTGGAGTGGCCAATGACTGTTACTAAATATACAAATATAAAAATGTTTTTGCATGTGGGAAAGCAAATGAATGTCAACCATGTAGAAATTTGAAAAAGGGATGGTATTCAGGAAAAAACATAATCAAAGCAAACTGGAGTCTATGGTCAACAGTAACATTGTAACATACCTCCATTAAATGTAACAAAGACAATATGCCAATGCTAAATGTATATGAGAGGGGGATATAGGGGAGTAATATGGGATTCTTGGTAGTGGTGTTATTTGCTGTCCTTAGTAGTATATTGTATTGTATGACATATTTTTCTTATCATTTTTTCTTATTGCTAAAAAAAAAAACCATTTTTCTTGTAGTAATCAGTATGTTCAAGTGCTGATTGTGGTGATAAATGTACAACTTTATGATGATACCATGAACAACTGATTGTACACTGTGGATAAATGTATGGTATGTGAATATAACTCTATAAAATTGTAGGAAAATATATATATAGGAGTAAAAGTGTTGGAGAAAACATGGTGAGAGGGATGATGCCTCACCAACATGGACTAACTACAATGTGTAAACTCAGAATTGAATCTTAGAACATAGCCTAACATGGACACAATAATTGTAATAGTCCCTAGATTGTAAGCTCTTACAGCAGTTAACTCTATCCCTGAATTGTAAGATCTATCTCTAAACTTTGAGATGCTGATCCCGTAGCTATAAGCTGATTGGTCTCTGGAACAATGCATATCTCTGAGACACCTGAAACTCAGAGCTAGAGCTCGGCAGATATGAATGTCACTATTAGTGCATACAGCCACTGTCAAAAAAAAAAAAAAGCTGAAAAAGAGCCCAGACTTCAATTACTGATATGAATGAAGCAGGTCTGGTTAAGACCAGGGCAAGCCAGTCCAAAGGGTAAAGGTTGAAACTCATTGTGTTTTAAAACTTCAACTTTCATATGAGACCAAGAGAATAGATATCTATTTGGTACAGGATCTAAATTTTCTAAACGGTACAACTCTACAGTCGATTTGTTCAAACACCACAGTTGCATGGAACTTTGAGTAGGAAGTGAGATATGGTAGGTTAGTATAGGCTGGAGTGAAATAGTGACACAACCTAGAGTAATTTGGGCAGATAATAAAAAATACATTTACAACCTCCCCCTCCCCAGCCCCAAGGATCTGTGGGAAGGTGCGGATGTGTTGGACATCCTCACCTGTACTGGTGTTGATGTTGTCACAAACATTGGGACTGGTGGTTTGATGTGTTGAGCCCTCGAGCATGGGACTTGCCCTTATGAAGCTCATTACCACAAAGGAGAGTCTAAACTTGTATGTAATGTTGCCTAAGAGTCTCCCCCTGAGTACCTCTTTGTTGCTCAGACGTGGCCCTCTCTCTCTCTAACTGAGCCATCTCGACAGGTGAACTCGCTGCCCTCCCCCCCCCCACGTGGGACCCGACTCCCAGGGGTGTAAATCTCCCTGGCAACGCAGAGTATGACTCCCGGGGATGAATGTGGACCTGGCATCGTGGGACTGAGAGTATCTTCTTGACCAAAAGGGGGATGCAAAATGAGACGAACTAGTTTCAGTGGCTGAGAGATTCCAAATGGAGTTGAGAGGTCACTCTGGTGGACATTCTTATGCACTATACAGATAACACCTCTTAGGCTTTAATGTATTGGAATAGCTAGAAATAAATACCTGAAACTACCAAACTCCAACCCAGCAGTCTGGACTCCTGAAGACAATTATATAATAATGTAGATTACAAGGGGTGACAGTGTGATTGTGAAGACCTTGTGGATCACACCCCCTTTATCTAGTGTACAGAAGAGTGGAGGAATGGGGATAAAAACTAAAGGACAAATGGGGTGGGATGGGGGGGGATGATTTGGGTGTTCTTTTTTCACTTTTATTTTTTATTCTTTTTCTGGTTCTTTCTGATGTAAGGAAAATGTTCAGAGATAGATTGTGGTGATGAACGCATAACTATGTTATCATACTGTGGACAGTGGATTGTATATCATGGATGATTGTACGGTGTGTCAATGTATTTCAATAAAACTGAATTTAATAAAAAAAATAAATAAAAGAAAAAAAAAATTGGAGGAGACAGTCTGCCCAGGTTCCAAAGTGACCTGGATTTCTGGTGGGTGCTTGGAATGCACAAGTGCAAGTTATGCTGAATCTCTCCTGTCTCAAAATAGGCATCAGGTTGCTAAGCAACACGGGCTATATCCCAATTGCTGCCTTGTGGTCTGAAAATATAATGGGCTACCCAAGTGTGCAGGTGATGGTGGAGGTGTTGTGGCCTGTGTAGATTTTTGTAGGTATGTGAGTATAATTCTGCAGCCCTGAGGATCACCTGCAGCCCCAATATATGGTGAGGGTTTGACTCTCCCTGGAGGATGCTATACAGGAATGCCCAAGGGCAAATTACAGTTGGATTGGGGTAGGCAGAATTTTAATGAAGTGCCCCTGGCAAAGCTTGGGCCTGCCTTTTTTTCCAATGGCACAGAAATTACAGCTGGATCTAAGACATGCAGACTAGCATACCGGGTGCTCATGTATAAGAGCCTACCATGAGGCATGCTCATCTGCAGTCAATGAACTCACTTTTGTCAGGGAAATTGGGACAACTTTGATGGGTCTGCCCTGTCCAATGTTTATAGCTGACATGGGGATTGGCTCATGGCTGTCTTAGTGGTGGGATTTCTTGCTCTATTATGCTTGCCAGAAGTCTCATTCTGGGCCTAAATACTGAGTGACAGTCAAGGAGTTCCTGTGATGAAGAGAACACATGATATGTAGAGAGGTTGATATTTCTTGTGTTGAGTTGGTTGGAGACATGATTGGGGACAGGGATGGAGACTCCCAGAGGGCATGCATGATGGTGTACACTGAATATAGTTTGTTCCTTGGTCCAGGGATTATCAATTCCCTGAGGAATATCCCTGTCCTGGGAGCCAACATACCCTGGCTCTTTCAGTTAGAATGATACACATGTAACTCTGAATGCCAACCACAAGTCCCCCTTTTACATGGTGCTGGATTTGGGAGAGATTAGTTACAAATGTGGCACATATTTTTTTCCAGATCTGAATGCAAGTTTATTAGCAAAGGAAGAAGACATCCACAACCCCTCCATTCCAGAAGTGCTGAAGCCCAAGGAGTAGGCCCAAGTGGCACTGACTGTGACCATTCTCACATCCCATGAAAGCTGGTCAGTGTAATCTTACTCTGATCTGACCCTGTGCCTTAATGAGGAGGAAAATCAATACATCTGAGGTGTCTTTATTTAATTTCTTTTATCACTGATTTAACATTGTTTCCTATTTGTTGTATAATAAGGTTTTCTTTAACAATTTTATATTTGTTTTAAAAAATGTCAGATTCTTTAAATATTCTTGTAGTATTTCTCTTAAGAAAAGAGACAGTCTCTTATGTATTCAAAGGAACATTACCACAATCATTAAAATAACCTGATTGTAGTAAAAATATCTCATCTACGTGTCTGGACCCCACCTCAACAATTCCCCTATCATGTCCTATTGAATAAGCAAAATGTTAATAGTAATAGCAATGATAGAAATATAGAAAGGCACAAAATGAAAATAGAGTCCAGTCTCATATCAAACATGGCATTTCTTTTTCAGGTATGTTTCTTGTCTTTCTTCAGAATGCATCTCAATTATTTCCTTCATCTGGACATATTAGAAAACTGTTGAACCATCCTTTTCAAAAATATTCCTCAAATTGTTTTTTTTTTTTGTTTTTTTTTTTTTGACACTCTTCCTGATGAAATTGAGTTTGTGAATTTTAGGCTGTATTGTACAAAATTATAGTGGCCACTAATGGTTTTTTTTAATTATTAGTTTAATTTTTGTTTCTTTCATTGTATTGAATTCATTTTAAACATTATCTATAAGCTACAACAACACACAAGTGTCAAAAATCATGACTTCATAGTAAAGAAAGCAAAGTCTCAGAAAAGCTAGTAGCCTGAAATAACTTCTTTGTTTCCCACATTGCACAAGTTTGCATTAGTGGGTTGTCTTCAAGGCATTTGATTAAAATTTCTAATATTATAAACAGTACTCTTCATACAATCCATGTATCTTCCTTGGGGTATTGTTTATTGCTGCACAGTCCTAGGTTTCCTGTCCCCCTGCCCTTGTCATCTAGTTCCAGTTACATGACTTCACATCCATCATATTCACTTTCAAACAGAGGCTTTTCTGTTGAGTGTTGTGTGCAGAATCAGCTACACATCACACCAAGTGTTTCTGAATCTTTCCCATTACTCCAAATAGGAATCCCTGTACCCAGGTGTGCCTAATGTACAGCAGGAAAGCCCAAGTTAAGAAACTTCAGGGAAGAAATCTCACTGGGGCTCCAACCTGTGGAGGAGACAGTCACCTCAGGTTCCAAAACAGCCTAGAATTCTGGCAGGTGCTTGGAATGCCCATGTGCAATTTAAATTGACCCTCTCCTGCATCAGAATAGGCATCAGGTTGCTAAGGAACAGGCCTCTATCCCCATGCATGCCCTGTGGTCTGAAAATATAAGGGGTGCCCAAGTTTGCATGTGATGGTGGAGTTGTGACCTGTGCATTTTGTAGTAGGCATATGTGGGTGATTCTGCAGCCCCAAGGATCACCTGCACCCCTGATGGATGTTGAGGTTTTGATTCTCTGGAGTATGCTATACTATATTGCCCATAGGGAAATTCCAATTGGGTGTGTGGTAGTTGGGGCTTTTATGAAGTGCCCCTGGCCAAGCTTGGGCCTGCCTTTCTTTTCCAGTGGCACAAAAATTTTGGCTGGATCCAAGACATGAAGCTTAGCATCCCGGGTGCTCACTTAGCAGAATGCACCATGATGCATGCCCATGTGCAGTCAATCAACTGACTTGAAGTCATGGAAAACTGGATATCTTTGATGTGTCTGTCTGGTCCACAGTTAATAGCTGACATGAGGATTGTCTCATGGGTGTCTTAGTGGTGGGACATCTTGCTCTATTTGTGCTTCCCAGAATTCTCATTCTGTGCCTGAATTCTGAGTGGCAGTCAAGGTCATCCTATGATGTACAGACCACATAATATGTGTACAGGCTGATATTTTTTGTGTTGAGTGAGTTTGAGGCATGATTGTGGACAGGTACGGAGATTCCCAGAGGACAGGCATGATGGTGTACACTGAATATTGTTTGTTCTTTGGTCCTGGGATTATCACTGCCCTGAGGGAATTCCCTTTTCTGGGAGCCAACATACCCTGGCTCTGTCATTGAGAATGATCCACAGGTAACTGTGAATGCCACTCCAAGTCCCCCTTTTACATGGTGCTGGACATGGGAGAGATTAACCACAAATATGGCACATAATTTATTCCAGATCTGAAAGCAAGATTACTAGCAAAGGAAGAAGGTTTGCCAGACCACTCTTCTCCCAAATTTGCTGAAGCCCAAGGGTGTAGGCCCAAGTGGCACTGACTGTGACCATTCTCCTCATATCCCATGAAAGCAGGTAGTATAATCTCACCCTGTTCTGACCCTGTGCCTTCATGAGTAGGGAAACCAACACATGTGAAGTGTGTTTATTTAATTTATTTTTTTACCAAGTTAACATTGTTTCATATTCCTTGTATAATAAAGTTTTCTTTAATAATAAGAAATTTATGTTTAAAAATATGTCATTTTCTTTAATTATTCTTGTAGTATTTCACTTCAAAACAGAGACATTCTCTCATGTATTCACAGGAACATTACCACAATCAGTAAATTAACCTGGTTATAGTACCAATATCTCATTTAGGGGTCTGGTCCCCACCTCAGTAAGTACCCAATCATGTCCTAGAGGCCAAACTAAATGTTAATAGTACTAATAATGATAGAAATGTAGAAAGGCACAAAACAAATACAGTGTCATATCAAACATGGCATTTCTTTCTCAGGTATGTTTATTCTGTTTCATCTGAATATATCTCAATTATTTCCTTCTTCTGGACACATTAGAAAACTTCTGAGCCATCCTTTTAAAGAATATTCCTCAAATTGTGTTTTTTTTCAGAGGTTCTTCCTGATGGATCATTGAAATGATAATGACCTTGCCCTATGTGGTCTATCTTCTTGAAGAGGGAAGGGGTGGCTCCCAGCTGTACTAAACACTTTTCATTTGGAAACAGACCCCAGTGCTTCGGGGAAAACAACCACAGAACTCACCTTCTTACACCAGTCTGGAATTACAGACTGATAGGCACCACCTGCTCAGCAGAAAATCACAGTGACCTGAGGTATCACAGGGTGAACCAATTTTCTAAGACTCATGTTCTAGTGTATTAATACTGCTGGAATGCAACACACCAAAAACGGTTTGGCTATTATAAAAGGGGGTTTATTTGGTTACACAGTTACAGCCCTAAGGCCATAAAATGTCCAAGGTAATACATCAACAATTGGGCACCTTCACTGGAGGATGGCCAATGATATCCAGAAAACCTCCATAAGTTGGGAAGGCACATGGCTGATGTCTGCTCCAAGTTCTGGTTTCAAAATGGCTTCCTCCCAGGATGTTCCTCTCTATGCTTCAGCTTCTCTAAAAAATGTCACTCTCAGTTGCTCTTGGGATGTTTGTCCTCTCAGCTTCACCAGAACAAAAGTCTGCTTTAGAAAGTCCATGTTCAAAATGTGTCTGTAAGCTGAAGCTCCTCTCTCAGTTCCAGTGCATTCTTCAAAGTGTCCCTCTTGGCTGTAGCAAGCTTGCACTTTCTGTCTGAGCTTATGTGGTGCTCGAGTAATTTAATTCATAGCCACCCTGAATGGGTGGGGCAACACCTCAATGGAAATTATTGAATTAGAGTCATCAGCCACAGTTGTGTGGGGCACATCTCCATGGAAACACTCAAAGAATCAAAATCTAATCAAAACTCAAACATCTGCCCACACAAGATTTCATCAAAGATAGTGACATTTTGGGGGACATAATACATTCAAACTGGCACACTCCACCCCCTGGACCCCAAAATGACATTATCTTTCCATATGCAAACTACATTCATCCCACAACAGTATCACAGAAACTTAAATCATCAGTAACAATAGTTAAGTACAAGATCCCATCAAAATCAATAATAGGTGTGGTCAATCCTAAGGCATAATTGTCCTTTAGGTGTGGATCTGTGAACTTAGAACAAGTTATGTGCTTCCAATACACAAAGGAGGGACATTCATAGGATAAACATTCCCATTGCCATAAGTAGAAACAGTAAGGAAAACAGGGCTAACAGGACCAAAACAGCTCCTAAAACCTGCAGGACAAACTCCATTAGATTTCAAAGACTGAGAGTCACTAAGAGTGATGTTGTATCCTTGAGGCTTAAGAGATCAGGAGTCTAACCCATCCTAAGGGCCTTTGTGGCATCCCTTTCATCTCCAAATGCTGGGGTGAGTGTTTCAACATATCCACACATTAGGGAGACCACGTTCAGTCCCACCCTCCTGAAACATCAGAGCAGCACCCAGATTCCCTTCCATCTCTGGGGCACCTGTTCAACCCCTTCAGAATTGTGGGGTGGCAGCCAGGCTAACCCAAGTTCCCTGGAAATGTGCTCCATTCTCTTTGGGTCTTGAGGTGGTAGAACATTTCCTGAGCATTGAGGCAGAAGGCCCACTATCAACCTCTGGGGCAAACTCAGCCTTTCCATGTGTGTGAGCCACTCCACTCTCCCAGCCCAAGACCTTTAAACTCCAGACCTCAAGCTCCATGGCTTGGTATTTGAAGAAATCTTTTCTTCAATTTCTTCCTTGTCTGTGTCCTCCAGTCAAGACTGGCAGTGGCTCTGTCTATAAAGTTCTCACAAAGATTCTGTTGGCTTTGCATGAAGCACACAGGGGTCAAAGCCATCAGACAACAGGACTTTCCACAGATCCTTTCTGCTTAACTCCTTCTCCAATTTGGATTGTCCTGAAATGGCAGCTGGGTTCCATGTTTGTTACCTCTTCACATTGGGTTGTAGCTTCTGGAGTTCCAATCCCTGGAAGCCTAGAATTTTCCAAACTATCAGCTTCTGTTTTCTTCAAACCCAAGAGTTCAGTTCTAAGTTTATCTCTGTCCTGTCACATTTTACTGTAAGCTGCAAGTAGAAACCAGTCTACTATTTCTATATTTTGCTTGAAGGTATCATCAGCTAAATACTCCAGGTCATTGCTTTCAAATTCTGCCTTCCATCCAGCACCAGGACTCAATTTTGCTAAATTCTCTGCCACTTTAAAACAAGTTTTGCCTTCTTTCCAGTTTGGAAGAACACATTCATAATTTCTGCTCAAGGGCTCATCAGAAGTCTCCTTAGAGTCCATATTTCCACAAACAGTCTCTTCAAATCAGTTTAGGCCTTTTCTATCAAGCTTCTCACAATTCTTCCAGAATCTTCCCCTTATCCATTTAAAAATTCATGCCAACATGTTTGGTATTTGCAAACTCAGCAGCACCAGCACCCCACTTCTCTACTTCTCTAGTATGAAAATCTGTTCTAGTTTGCTAATGCTGCTGGAATGCAAAACACCAGAAAAGGATTGGATTTTAAAAAGGGGATTTATTTGCTTACACAGTTGCACTCTTAAGGCCATCAAGTGCCCAAGGTAACACATCAACAATCAGGTACCTTCACTGGAGGATGGCCAATGGTATCCAGAAAACCTCCATTAGATGGGAAGGCACATGGCTGATGTCTGTTCCAAGTTCTGGTTTCAAAGTGGCTTGCTCCCAGGATGTTCCCCTCTATGCTTCAGCTTCTCTACATTATGTCACTCTCAGTTGCTCTTGGGATGTTTGTCCTCTCTTAGCTTCTCCAGAACAAAAGTCTGCTTTCAAAAGGTCATATCCAAAATGTCTCTGTAAGCAAAGCTCCTCTCTCAGTTCCAGTGCATTCTTCAAAGTGTCCCTCTTGGCTGTAGCAAGCTTGCTCCTTCTGTCTGAGCTTATGTAGTGCTCCAGTAATTTAATTCATACCCACCCTGAACAGGTGGGGCAACACCCCCATGGAAATTATCCAATTAGAGTCAACACCCACAGTTGGGTGGGGCACATCTCCATGGAAACACTCAAAGAATCACAATCTAATCAATGCTGATACATCTGCCCACACAAGTTTACATCAAAGATAATGACATTTTGGGGGACATACTACATTCAAACTAGCACAACACATCCTCAGGGAAACCAGATATGGAATATTTCTTCCTCCTGGGACCTAAGACAATTCTGGTCTGGGAAAATCAGATTGGGGTAACCAAGGAAACCATGCCTAGACCACAGAAACCTGCAACCTACACTAAGAAAAATGAAGTTATGTCTCAGTCAAGGGAACAAAGTTACACTTCAACTGAGATACAGGACTTGGAACAACTAATAATAAGTCTAGTCAAAAAGTTTAGGGAAGATATGGCAAAAGACCTGAACCATATTGTCCGGCGCTGCCCCGCTCGGTCCCTGGTTCCCGGCCGGCGAGGGGAAACAGGGAAGGAGAGAGAGAGATGCAGACTGCGCGAACTAACCTGGTCATGAATCACGACTCGAACCACACGGCAGTTGTGAAAGCAAGCCCTTTACTACAGCTAGATGAACATTCTGTGTTACTGGTTCCCACACGGGGCACGGCGCCTCGTGGGAGAGCAGCCTCGATGTGGCCGTCAGGCACGGCTCCTTGTGGGCTGTCTCACCCTACCCCGTCCGGGTAAGACCTTTTATACACAATTAACAACCAATAAGCTTCTAGGCTAGTATCGCGTATACAGGATTTCGATTGGTAGGAGCGGGTGGCGGATACATGCGTCACTATGCGGAAACAGGATGCAGGCGCCATCTTGGCTCACTCGATGGGCGGGGGTAACTCTAGAGCAGGCTGCAGCGCATACGCTAGGCCCGATTCGGGAGGCGGCTTTCCACATCTCCCCCTTTCTTATTTATTTTTGACCCAGTGTCTCCAGTGATGAGCGTGCTCCCGTGAACCCAAATGGTTCACAACCTCTTTGGTGCTTTGGGGAGTCTGGACTAGGCCTCAGCCATCCAGCGGCGGAGCCTCTAGCACCAACCAGAATGCTCACGTCATATGGAGACCGGAGAGTCCGTAAGCTGGAAGCAACGTGACTCTCCCTGCAGTGCTTTGCCTGGCAACTGGGGAACAACGACGGGGGCAGGAACAGCAGTAACCAGAGTCGGGGGTGTCACTAGGTGTCTCTGTGCAATGGCTAGGGTCCAGTCTGGCCACAACTAGGACTCTGCCCTAGAGACCCACCTGAGACAAAATTATGACTACTGGTGTTGCCTTTTACACCCGAGAAACAGCCATGCGATTCGCTACAAATTTTGCTCCAAAGCGCCCCACCTGAGGCGACCAGGAAGGGGTATGGTTAATAAATCGGTCACTATCGGGGGGTAACAGAGGTGGGAGTCATAGCCATCATAGTGGTAACACGCAATTGCTGCTGCGCTTGAAACAGGCGTTCTAGCAAACATTTAACAACGACTAATCCCACCAATAATCCCACTGCAATGAGGATCCAATTAGTTAAATTGGGCCAAGAGAACCAGGAAGAAACACTGTGCAATAGTTTCTGTAGAACCTCGCCTAACCCGGAGAGATCGACTTTAACGGGTTTTAACTTGATCCCCCCAATTGTGTCTAAACTAGACTCCACCTGTTGGGAGAGATTAACAAATTCAGGAAAATATGACCTTTTCAGCCAATCAGAGACTCTGGAAATGCTTCCGGTCACGTTGGCCCTGACAGGAGTGACACAGAGTTTAACCGTAAGCCACCGGGTGTCACATGTTTGCTGAAGCACTCTCCAGAGTCCATCTATTTCCAGTCCAAGTTCATCTATCTCCGCTTGGAGTTTCTGAATGGCCTGGAAATTTAAGTTCAGCATCTGATTGTGGTGGCGTAGCACGTCTCGGGTAAGGTTGACCAAGCCATTTACCGTTTCCATCGTTATGGCGAGCTGCCGATCTGTCCATGCTTGTAGCACAGCCTGCCCGATCGTTGGGACAAACAAAGAGGAAGCTACACTGGCAGCATTCGATAGCCATTCTTTTATGCCTCTTGGACGCCTAGACTTAGAGAAGGGGATATTGTTAAGTGAAACAACTTGAGAAACAGGGCCAACCCAGTCGGTTGCCTTGACGGGGAGCCAGACATAACTTGGGCGATACACTAGGATAGCGGGGCGGCGAGGCATCCGGGTCTTTGGAACGGTTGCAGACTGTAGGAGCAAGCCCTGGAAGGAAAAGGCACCTTTGAGTCTCCTTTTTACTCAAGATCCCTTCACAAGACTGGCGGCTCTTCCCTGTAACGTTAAGAAATTCAAGCAAGACTCCCTTACTTAACTCGCCATTACCAGTTTCACAAGTAGCATTCGCCGCAACTGTGGTGTTGACAACCTTGACAGAGAGGTTAGCAAAAGAGAGGATCAGTGTGTCATTGGTGAGGGGGAAGGACTCGTTGAAGCTTGTGGAGGAAATATAGTTCCACTAAAAAGAAAAAGGCAGATTAGAAGGATTGCTATAGGAGAGCAAAGAACAGAGTTACCGATCCTCTTTTTGGGCAACCGCGGGGTGGTCAGTCCTACTATTATCGTCTTGTCGGTCGTCGCCATCATCAGCAGGGTCGGAAGCTTGGTCTAATGGTTCAGGTTGTATATTCGTTGGCGTTTCTGACAGCTGTTCCTTGGCTTCTTCAGGTGATGTCATGGTTCTCACCAGTCTTTCCGGAACCCACACTGGTTGACGTCCTGGTTCCTGGGGAAAAACACAAACAGAGCCTCTGGCCCAGCTGAGCACCGGGTCAGGGCCTTTCCACTGCCCCGACAGGACATCCTTCCAACGGACTAGACCTCTATGCGGAGGACTCGGGGTGGTGTGTTGCAGGGCAGGTGTCATTCCTTGTGAATTTTCGTTTAAAAAATTATATGTGAGCAAGGCTACAGACAGTCGAGCTTTTGGGGACAGGCCGTGGCCTATACCCTCTTTCTGTTTTTTAAGCAAGTCTTTGAGAGATCTGTGCGCTCTTTCAATGATTCCTTGCCCCTGAGGGTTATAGGGGATGCCATGTTTTAATTGGACATCCATGTTGTCACAAAATTTTTGGAAGGATTTACTAGTGTAGGCAGGCCCGTTATCCGTCTTTAACGTCTTTGGCTTACCCCAAGCTGCCCATGCAGCAAGGCAGTGTGCAATGACGTGGGAGACTCTTTCTCCTGGTTCAGCAGAGGCAAATAAAACTTGGGAGCATGTGTCCACCGACACATGTAAGTACTTGATCTTACCATACTCTGAATGATGAGTGACATCCATCTGCCAAGTATCCCCTGGGGTGAGACCCCTAGGGTTGACCCCAACCGAGGGGACTGCTCTCTGCTCTGCACAATTGTTGCAGGCTCGGACAATATCTCGAGCAGCTGCACGTGGTATGCTGAACCGCTTAGCTAGGGTACCTGCGTTGATGTGAAACTTGGCATGGAATTCTCAGGCTTGTTGATACGGTACCAGCGTCGGAAAGATGTGCAGCTGTCGAGTGGCTACATCTGCGCTATGGTTCCCCTGGGCCATAGGGCCAGGCAAACCTGTGTGGGCTCTAATATGGGTTATGTAAAAAGGGTGTTGCCTGGTCCATATAACCTCCTGTAGTTTGGCAAAGAACGTCCTTACTGTAGAGGAATGTTTAACAATGCCCACCGTTTCTAAAATTTGTACAGAGTTCACAACATAAGCAGAATCCGAGACGACATTTAAGGGCTCGGAAAGGCTTTCCAGGACTGCAATGATAACCTGCAGTTCTACCCATTGAGGCTTTTGTGGTTGGAAGAGCACTGTTTTAGGAGTGTCCCCCTCCACACAATACGCCCCTGTTCCAGAGCTGGAGCCGTCCGTGTATACGGTGGGGGCGCCTGCTAGTGGCCTAGGAGAGGTTACTTTGGGAAAAATCACTGGGTGCCGGGTGACAAACTGCAAGAGAGGAGCCTTAGGGAACTGATTGTTAATGGGACCAAGAAATGTACACCGGAGAATGGCCCATTGATCTATGCATCCGGTGAGTATCTCAAGCTGCTGGGAAGAATAAGGCACCCTGAGATTTTTGGGCTGCTGACCGAAATGCTGCACAGCCCTTTTAATGCATTCTAGGGCCAAGTCTGCAACCGCTGTAGGATAGTGCTCTAGGACTTTTTTGGGGGAAACTCCAGGGTGGACCCAGAGCAGCGGCCCCCGCTGCCACAGTACCGCAGTGGGCTGTAATTCTGTCGGCAGCACGCAGGCTTCAAAAGGCTCATCAGGGTCTATTCTCTTCAATGCAGCGCCACTGAGCGCCTGTTCCACCTGGCATAGTGCTCGCCTTGCCTCTGGAGTGAAGCTTCGAGGTGAGTTTATATTAGAATCCCCCTTCAACAGGTCGAACAAAGGTGTTAGTTTGACATTGGGTATTTTTAGGTATGGACGGATCCAATTGATATCCCCCATGAGTTTTTGTAGATCATTGAGAGTGTGTATATTGTCTAGCCTGAGAGACACCTTTTGGGGGGAAACATGAGTGGGTGCGACTTTCGCCCCCAGGAAAGTGGTAATGTCAGTCATTTGGATTTTTTCAGGGGCAATCTCTAGGTTAGCTTCTCTAAGAGTAAGGACTAAATGTGACAAAACTGTTTTAAGAAGATCTGTGTCTCTATGGGCTAAGAGAATGTCATCCATATAATGGATGATTTTCACTTGAGGGAACTGCTGCCGAGTGCTAGCTAGCTTCGCAGCGACATACAGCTGGCACATGGTAGGACTATTAGCCATGCCTTGGGGCAGGACTGTCCATTCAAAGCGTTGACAGGGCTCCTCTTGATTACTAGAGGGCACAGTAAAGGCAAACTTAGGAGTGTCTTCAGGGTGGAGCGGAATAGAAAAAAAGCAATCTTTCAGATCTATGATGAAAATCGACCAGTGCTCCGGTAGTGCCGAGAGGAGGGGCAGTCCCATCTGAACGGGCCCTAAAGGCTCCATGCAATCGTTAATAGCTCTTAGATCATGTAGCAGTCTCCATTTACCAGATTTCTTTTTTATTACGAATATAGGGGTGTTCCACGGTGACATGGAAGGGGCGATATGGCCCTTTTCTAGTTGTTCTGATACTAGGGCGTGCAACGCTGCAAGTTTTTCCTGTGGCAAGGGCCACTGAGGCACCCACACTGGAGCCTCGGTTTTCCATTTTAGTTTTATAGGTGTGGGTGGGAATCTCTCCTCAGTGGCCCCTATGAAAAACCCAAGCCTCGTCTGTCAGACTTGGGGGCAGCTTGTATAGGCTCCGCACGTCCGTGCAGTGAAGCTCCTAAACCCTTGCCGGGGGTATACCCCATTTCTTTTAGCAGTCGCTTAGAGGTTGGGGAGTAGCCGCTAATTAAAGTAACGTCCATTTGGGTCAGAATGTCTCTTCCCCACAAAGACACAGGCAGGGCTAATACATAAGGCTGGAAACTGCCTTGGTGTCCTTCTTCATCGGCCCAATGAAGGGCAGCTGCACTGAGCATGGGCGCTGAAATTTGGCCTATTCCTCTAATGGGCTCTTCCGCCCTGCTCGTTGGCCAGGTGGGGGGCCATTCTTGTTGTCTTATGATAGACCGATCGGCCCCTGTATCGAGCAGGCCCAAGAAAGATCTGCCTTGCACCTTAATGGTTAGCATAGGTCGAGACTCCAGGGACATATGGAGTCCCTCAAAAATCGCTCCACTGGATCCGAACCCTTTTTCCCCTCTCTGTCTGATTCTGCTTGGAAAGACTGCATGTAAGCTGGGTAAGAGCAGGAGCTGCGCCAGCTTATCACCTTCTGCAATGACTAAGGTGCCCCGCTGAGATTGAACCATAACTTGGGCACGGCCTGTGAAATCTGAATCTACAAGTCCTGGTATAACTGTTAATCCTTTCAGGGCCGTGGATGCTCTTCCCAATATGAGCCCTACAGTACCAGCCGGTAAGGGCCCCTTGAAGGAGGTCCCTACTAACTGGACACCCATGGAGGGGGTTAGTACGAGTCTGGAGGTGGCACAGAGGTCCAGTCCTGCTGAGCCGGGGGACGCACGAATTTGATCGGATCCTGTGTTGTCGAATGGCATGCAAGGGGGTCCGTCGAAAGGGCGGACCCCCTCTTCCCGTTTTTTGGAATCTGCTCGGGGCGGCCAGAGAGGCGTCTACCCTGCGCATCGAAAACCGATTTACAGTCTTCTGCGCGGTGGGGGCCTTTGTGGCAACGGCCACACGGCCTGGTTGCTGCACCTGGTTCGCCAAACCGTTGAGTGGCAGGGGGCTGACGTCTATTGGGACAATCTCTCTTAAAGTGCCCTGATTGGCCACAGCCATAGCACCCGTTAGACTTTGCCCCTAAGGTTCTCGGGCTTTTTGTAGCCACCTGTAGGGAGCTGGCTAGCATGGCAGCTAGACCTGCATTAGTTAAAGGGCTGCCAGCATCTCTACAGAGCCTGACCCACTCTGTCAAATTTTTTGCTCTGTTTTGTGCCAGGATAACTTTGCACTCCTTGTTGCACTGCTCAAAAATCATTTGCTTAACCACAGTCTCTGCTACTCCTGGATCTGAGAAGATTCTCTCAGCTGCGGTTTGCATCCTGGCTACAAAATCCGCAAATGGTTCTGTGAGGCCTTGGTGTATATTGCTGAGTGAGGCCTGAGCCTCTCCCTCACCTGTTAGCTTTTTCCAGGCACCCACAAAACAGCGGAAGATCTGGGCATAGACCTCTTGTGGGAAACCCGTTTGGTTCTGGGCATGGGCGCCTCTCCCCAACAGCATGTCAGCATTCCACCCGCCACGTCTCCCCGCCGCATTCCTTGCGGCCTGCTCTTCAGCTAACTCCTCAAACCATGCTTTCCAATCTATGAATCGGCCTGACGGCAAGCAAGCACGGGCTAGCTGAAAAATATCTGCGGGTGTATGATTTAGAGCAGAGAGGTTCTCGATCATGTTCAAGGTATAAGGGGCATTGGGGCCATACTGATGGACGGCCTGCCTCAATTCCCTCAATAGTTTGTAATCATATGATTCGTGCCGATTGCCACCTTGGGGATTGATAATAACCGGGTACATTTCTGAGACTGGCTGCGGCTCAAGTGGCTGGTAGCCACCCAGCATGCCAAAAGGTCTAAATGTTGTGAAAGGGTTCCATCTCCAGAAATGTCTCCCACCACTACCTAATGGCAAAGGGTCCTGAGGGCCTGTATACTCGGGTGGGGGGTACGGCAAAGGTTGCCCCTCCCCTGACCGACCCATCGGGGTTTCCGGGTCTGGCAGCAAAGGATAATTACATTTACTGGGCATGGCCACTAGAGGGAGCTCTCGGCGAGGTCCTTTGGTGGGACCGCCCAAGGCGTCAGTTGGGAGCTGGGGTGTCCCTGGGGGTGCAGCGGTAGACATTGGCGGGGCGGAAGGCCGCACGGGTGTGGCGGGAGGCTCCTCCCACTCAATTAGCGGGGATGCTTCCGCCTTCTCGTCAGTATCGCTATCTGACTCTGAGTCAGAGTCACTGGACTCCGGCGGTTTGCCCTTACAGGAGCCGTCCGCTGACGAAACTGACTGGGTTTCTTGGAGCGCGCACCGTGCTTCTTGCAAGACAGAGGACGGGCTTAGGCCGGTAGCCGATTCTAGTTCAAGGACCGCACGGACGGTCTCCCATATGGGTACTAGAATCGGGTCCATACACACGCCCGTCTGGCGCGCTCGGTCTATGTCGCGACCGAGCTTCATCCAAGAGGGTAGGCTAAGGCTGCCGGTGCAGGCAAACCAAGGGGCAAAAGTATCAACATCATCAAGAAAACGCTGAAGGGAGCTTTTCCTGACCGAGATACCCCGTTGTTTCAAAAGGTTCTTTAAGGGAGCTAAGAGAGGTGAACTTCCGGACTGCCCCATGATTGCAGTCGGCACTATACTTCAGTCACTCGGAGAGCTCTTCCGAGTCCCCCGGGGTCACCTGAAAACCCACGGGCCCTAACTATCATGTAATAAGACGCACTCACCTTCTCGCGTTGATCAGGCGCGGGAAGTCCGCCGTAAGCTCGACGCGCAGCGCTGCTCTCCTCACAGAGGGACCGTCGAGAGCGAGGCAGGAGGAGGAGCTTCCCCGTACGGGCCACCACTTGTCCGGCGCTGCCCCGCTCGGTCCCCGGTTCCCGGCCGGCGAGGGGAAACAGGGAAGGAGAGAGAGAGATGCAGACTGCGCGAACTAACCTGGTCATGAATCACGACTCGAACCACACGGCAGTTGTGAAAGCAAGCCCTTTACTACAGCTAGATGAACATTCTGTGTTACTGGTTCCCACACGGGGCACGGCGCCTCGTGGGAGAGCAGCCTCGATGTGGCCGTCAGGCACGGCTCCTTGTGGGCTGTCTCACCCTACCCCGTCCGGGTAAGACCTTTTATACACAATTAACAACCAATAAGCTTCTAGGCTAGTATCGCGTATACAGGATTTCGATTGGTAGGAGCGGGTGGCGGATACATGCGTCACTATGCGGAAACAGGATGCAGGCGCCATCTTGGCTCACTCGATGGGCGGGGGTAACTCTAGAGCAGGCTGCAGCGCATACGCTAGGCCCGATTCGGGAGGCGGCTTTCCACACCATATAATGAAAACACTGGATGTACACAAGGTAGAAATTGAAAGATTGAAAAACCAATTGGCAGAATGTATGGAAATGAAAGGCACAACACAAGAGATGAAAGACACAATGGAAACATAAAGCAGCAGATCTCAAGAGACAGAAGAAAACACTCAGGAACTGGAGAACAAAGCACCTGAAAGGTTACACACAAAAGAACAGAGAAAGAGAAAACAATGGAAAAATATGAACAATGTGTCTGGGAACTTAAGGACAAAACAAAAAGCAAGAATGTATGTATCACTGGTGTCCCAGAAGAAAAGGGAAAAGTGGCAGAATCAATAATAGAGGAAATAATGAAAATTCCGCATCTCTTATGAAAGACATAAAATTATGGGTCCAAGAATTGCAGCATACCTCAAACAGAATAGATCTGAATAGGCCTATGCCAAGACACTTAATAATCAGATTATCAAACATCAAAGATAAAGAGAGAATTCTGAAAACAGCAAAAGAAAAATGACCTATCACCTACAAAGGAAGCTTGATAAGACTGTGAGGATTTCTCAATAGAAAACATGGAAGCAAGAGGGAAGTGGGGTGATATATTTAAGATACTGAAAGAGAAAAACCACCAACCAAGAATCCTATAGCTGGCACAGCTATCCTTCAGATATGAGGGAAAGCTTAAAATATTCTCTGACAAGCAGAAAATGACAGAGATTGTGAAAAAGATACGTACTCTACAGGAAACACTAAAGTAAGCACTACAGACAGAAAGGAAAAGACAGGAGTGAGAGATTTGGAAAACAATTTTGGGAGATAGTAGCACAGCAATGTAAGTACACTGAACAAAGATGACTGAGAATATGGTTGAAAGAGGAAGGCTTGGATCATGTGGGACACCAGAACAAAAGACAAATAATAAAGACTGGGACTGTGTAACTCAGGAAAACCTAGAGTGCCCAATAGTTGTAATAAAAGGTACAAATATGATTTTACATGAGGTAGAACACATGAATGTCGACATTGCAAGGTTTTAAAAATAGAGTGGGACTGGGGGAAAATACAATCAATGCAAACTAGAGACTATAATTGACAGAAACATTGTATTATGCTTCCATTAATACAACAAAGGCAGTATACCAAACCTAAATGCATATGGGGGTGGGGAATAGGGGAAGGGTATGGTACTACTGGCTTTGGTGATGTCTGACTTTTTATTCTACTTTAGGTTAATGCTATCTTTCCTTTTGTTGCTTTCTAGCTGTAATGTTTTATTTTTCTCTCTATCTCTTTCTCTTTTCTTTTTCTTTTGTCTCTGCCATCTTTGACTCTTCCTCTGTCTTTCTGGAAGAAATGGAGATGTCCTTATATAGAAATGTGATGGTGTTTAATACATAAATACATGACTATACAGGGAACCAATGATTGTTTACTTAGGATAGAATGTACGGTATGTGAACAACACCATCTTAAAAGAAATGGGTTGGTGAAGAAACTTTGAGGGCACTATATTGAGTGAAATAAGACAGACACATAGAGGCAAATATTGCAGGGTGCCACTGATATGAACTAATTATAATATTTAAACTCATAGACGTGAAATATAGGTTACCAGAATATAGAAATGAGGCTAAAGTAAGGGGAGCATTTGCTTATTATGAGCAGAATGTTCAACTAGGGTGAACTTAAATGTTTGGAAACAGACAGGGGTGATGGTAACATGTTGTGAGAATAGCTAACAGTGCTGAAAGGTGTGTGAAGGTGGTGGAAAGGGTAAGCCCAGAGTCATGCATGTCATCAGAAGGAAAGTTGGAGGTTAAAAGATGGGAATGTATAAAACAGTGAATCTTGTGGTGAACAATGTCTATGATTAACTATACAAATATTAGAACTCTCTCTCACAAACTATAACAAATGTATGTCACTATAACAAGAAGCTAATAATAGGTATATAGGGAAAAATATATACCTATTGCAAACTACATACTACAGTTAGTACTACTTTAACATTCTTTCAACAGTAGCAAATGTACTACACCAAAACTATGACTCAATAATGGAAGGGGGCATGGTTAGAGGTATGGGAGGATCTGAGTTTCATTTTTTGTCTTTATTTCTTTTCTGGAGTAGTGCAAATGTTCTAAAAATTGAAAAAAATAATAATTGTGCTGATGGATGCACAGCTGTATGGTGGTGCTGTGGGCAACTGATTGTACACTTTGGATCTTTGGATAGTTGAATGGTATGTGAACAATCTCAATAAAAAAATATATCAAGTTAAGCAAATGCCAAGAGGCCAAAACAACAGAAAATTTTATAGCATATGAAAAAACCAGATGATATCGACAACTCAAACCCAAACACCCAAATGAAAAGATTAGAGGAGGCACAGTACTGGGAGCAATTAATCAAAGAAGTAAAGACAAACAATGAGAGCATGGCACAGGATATAAAGGACATGAAGAAGACCCTAGAAGAGCATAAAGAGAAATTGCAGGAGTAAATAAGAAAAAAGATGATCTTATGGAAATAAAAGAAACTGTTGACCAAATTAAAAAGATTCTGGATACTCATAGAACAAGACTAGAGGAAGCTGAACAGTGAATCAGTGACCTTGAGGATGACAGAATGAAAAATGAAAGAACAAACAAAAGAAAGCAGGAAAAAATTGAAAAAATTGAAATGGACCTCAGGGATATGATAGATAATATAAAATGTCCAAGTGTAAGACTCATTGGTGTTCCAGAAGGGGAAGAGAAGGTAAAAGGTCTAGGAAGAGTATTCGAAGAAATTTTTGGGGAAAACTTCCCCAACCTTCTAAGCAACATATACAAAAATCATAAATGCCCAGTGAACTCCAATAGAATAAATCCAAATAAACCCACTCTGACACATATTCTGATCAGATTGTCAAATATGAAGAGAAGGAGCAAGTTCTGAAAGCAGCAAGAGAAAAGCAATTCACCACTTACAAAGGAAACAGCATAAGAATAAGTAGTGACTACCCAGTGGCCACCATGGAGATGAGAAGGCAGTGGCATGACCTATTTAAAATTCTGAGAGAAAAAATGCCAACCAAGAATTCTTTATCCAGGAAAGCTCTCTTTCAAACTTGAGGGAGAGCTTAAATTTTTCACACACAAACAAATGCTTAGAGAATTTCCTTGCAAGAGACCTGCCTTACTTGACATTCTAATGGGAGTCCTACTGACAGAGAAACAATGAAAGGAGAGAGAGAGATGGAGAAAGGTTCAGTACTAAAGAGTTTCAGTATGTGTACATTAAAGTACATTAATAGAGGGAAAAATTATATCTGACAAACATAAACCAAAGGATAGTTTGCCTGATTCAAGAAATGCCTTCACAGTAATAACATTGAATGTAAATGAATTAGACTCCCCAATTAAAAGATATAGACGGGCAGAATCAATCAAAAAATATGAACCATCAATATATTGCATACAAGAGACTCATCTTAGACACAGGGACACAAAGAAATAGAAAATGAAAGGGTGGAAAAAATATTTCATTCAAACTACAGCCAAAATAAAGCAGAAGTATCAATATGAATCACAGATAAAATAGATTTTATATGCAAGAATATTATGAGAGACAAAGAAGGCCACTACATACTAATAAAAGGGGCAATTCAAGAAGAAGAAATAACAATCATAAATATTTTTGCACCCAATCAAGGGACCACAAAATATATGAGACAAACACTGATAAAACTAAAGGAAAAAAATTGATGTTTCCATAGACATCATTGTGGGAGACTCCAACACATCACTCTCTCCTATAGATATATCAACCAGACAGAAGACCAATAAGGAAATTGAAAACCTAAACAATCTGATAAATGAATTGGATTTAACAGACACATATAGAACATTACATCCTAAATCATGAGGATATAGATTCTGCTCTAGTGCTCATGGAACTTTCTCCAGAATATATCATATACTGGGACATAAAACAAGCCTCAACAAAATTTTAAAAAATTGAAATTATTCAAAGCACATTCTCTGACCACAATGAAATACAATTAGAAGTCAACAAGCATCAGAGACACAGAAAATTCACAAGTACCTGTAGGTTAAACAATGCACTCCTAAATAATCAGTGGGTTGAAGAAGAAATTACAGGAGAAATTTCTAAATATATAGAGATGAATGAAAACAAGAACACAACCTAACAAAACCTGGGGATGCAGTAAAGTGGTACTGAGGGGGAAATTTATAGCACTAAATGCATACATTAAAAAGGAAGGAAGAGCTAAAATCAAAGAACTAATGAGCAACTGAAGAAGCTAAAAATGGAACAGCAAACCAAACCAAAACCAAGTAGAAGAAAAGAAATAACAAGGATTAAAGCAGAAAGAAATGACAGAGAGAACAAAAAAAAAAAACTACAGAGAGAATAAATAACACCAAAAGTTGGTTCTTTGAGAAGATCAACAAGATTGACAAGCCCTTAGCTAGACTGACAAAATCAATAAGAGAAAACAGCCGTATTAAAAAAAGTGAATGAGAAAGGTGACATTACTGTAATCCCAAAGAAATTTAAAAAATTATAAGTGGATACTATGAACAACTGTATGCCAAGAAACTAGATAAAGAAATCCTACAACTCAATGAGAATAGTACAGACAGCCGAATTATAAAATGAGCAAAAGATATGAAGAGACAGTTCTCTGAAGAGGAAATAACATGGCCAAGAAGTACATGAAAAAATGTTCAGCTTCACTAGCTATTGGATGCCAATTAAGACCACAATGAGATATCATCTCACACCAATTAGGATAGCTGTCATCAAACAAACAGGAAATTACAAATGCTGGAAAGGATGTAGAGAAATTGGAACTCTTATTCACTGTTGGGACTGTATAATGGTTCAGCCACTCTGGAATTCAGTCTTACAGTTCCTTAGAAAAACTAGACATAGATTTACCCTTTGATCCAGCAATTGCACTTCTTGGTATATACCCAGAAGATCTGAAAGCAGTGACACAAACAGATATCTGCACCACAATGTTCATAGTAGCATTAGTCACTACTGCCAAGAGTTGGAAACAACCCAAATATCCTTCAACAGATGAGTGGATGAATAAAATGTGGTATAAACACACTGTGGAATACTACATGACACCAAGAAGGAAAAATGTTGTGAAACATATGACAACATGGATGAACCATGAAGACATAATGCTGAGCAAAATATGGCAGGTACAAAAAGTGAAATATTATATGCTATCACTAAAGTGAACATTGAAACAATATAAAATAAGTGGTTAATAATATAGAATGTAGGGGAACTACTGAAAGAAAGCAATTAATGAAGGGGGAATGATAACCCAAGAAGAACAGATAAGCTATCATGTGTAAATTTAACTTTCTGGGAATGTCCAGGAATGACTATGGTTTGTTAATTTCTGGTGGGTATGGTAGGAACAAGTTCACAGAAATGTTGCTATAATTGTTTTTCTTGGGGTAGAGTATGAACATGTTGGAAGTAAAGTAGTTATTTTAGGTTAGTTGTCTTTTTCTTACTCCCTTGTTATGGTTTGAAATGTTTTTTTATTGAATATTTTTTTCATCTTTTTATATAGTTAATAGTTAATTAAAAAAGAGTTAATTAGAAAAAAACAATGAAAAAAATATGCAGAGCACCCCTGAGGAGTTGGTGAAGAATGCAAGGGTGTTGGGTCTCCCCACCTCAATGGTCTGATGTACTCACAGACATAGGGGACTGAAAGTTTGATGGGCTGAGCCCTCTACCATGGGACCTGCCCTTGGCAAGACTGTTGCTGCAAAGGAGAGGCTAGGCCTGCCTAAGTGTCTCTTTCTGAATGCCTCTTTGTTGCTCAGATGTGGCCCTCTCTCTTTAGCTATGCCAACTTGGCAGGTGAAATCATTTCCCTATTCACTACATGGGATCTGACACCCAAGGGAATGAATCTCCCTGGCAACATGGAACATGACTTGGGGAGGAATCTAGACCTGGCATCATGAGATGGAGAACATCTTGACTAAAAGGGGGATGTGAAAGGAAATGAAACAGCCTTCAATGGCAGAGAGATTCCAAGAGGAGCCGAGAGGCCACTCTGTTGGGCACTCTTGTACACAATCTAGACAACCCTTTTTAGGTTCTAATGAATTGGAATAGCTAGAAGTAAATGCCTGGAACTGTCAAACTGCAAACCAGAGCCCTTCAGTCTTGAAGACAATTGTATAAAAATGTAGCTTATGAGGGGTGACAATGTGATTGGGAAAGCCATATGGACCACACTCCCCTTTGTCCAGTGTTTGGATGGATGAGTAGAAAAATGGGGGCAAAAAAAGAGACTTCTTACAACTCAACGACAAGAGTTCAAACAGCCCAATTTTAAATGGGCTACAGATATGAAAAGGCATTTTTCTAAAGAGGAAATACAAATGGCTAAAAAACACATGGCAAATGTTCATCTTCACTAATTTTTAGTGAAATGCATATCAAAATCATAATGAGATACCATCTCACACCAATATGAATGGCTGCCATTAAGCAAATAGGAAATAAATGCTGGAGAGGATGTTGAGAAATTGGAACTCTTTTAATTGTTGGTGGGAATATATAAAGGTACAGCTACTATGGAAGACAGTTTGGCAGTTTCTCAGAAAATTATATATTGAATTACCCTGCAATCCAGCAATTCCACTTCTTGGTATATATCCAGAGTTTCTGAAAGCAGTGCCATGAACAGACATTTGCACAGTGATGTTCCTAGTGGCATTGTTCACAATTGCCAAGAGATGGAAACAGTTCAAGTGTCCATGAACATTTGAGTAGATAAACAAAATGTGGTATCTACATATGATGGAATGCTATGCAGCAATAAGAAGGAAAAGGGTCATGAAACAGATGGCAACATGTATGAACCTTGAAGATATAATGCTGAGTGGAATAAGTCAGACACAAAAGCAGAAATATTGTAAGTTACCACTACTATGAACTCCCTGAAAAATGTAAAATCTATGCCTTATAATGTAGAATATTTGGAACCTAGAGACAGACAGAAGTTAGTAAAGGAGAAATAATAACCTAATATGTTCAGATATGTTAGTGAGGGTGAATTTAAAGGTATGGGAATGGATAGGGGTGATGATTGTTTACTAATGGGATTATAAGTATCAGAGCTTCACTTGTAGGCACATGGCAGGCAGGAAGTGGAGTATATTTGAGCTGGGACAGAACAGTCAACAAATGGTGCTGGAAGAACTGGAAATCCATATTCAAAAGAATGAAAGAAGACCCCTACCTCACACCCTATACAAAAATTAACTAGAAGTGGATCAAAGACTTCAATACAAGTGACAGCACAATAAATTTTGTGTTAGAAATTGTAAAAAAATGTAATGTGTGGATCAAACCAATATGAAGCAGATAACTGCCCTGCACATTAGCAGGTGCTGGTCTGTCTATAAGGGACTGAGGACCAAAGATACATATAACAAAGGAAGTCACTGAAGCCTAACAGAGTTTACCCAGTTTTGATAATAGTTAATAGATCACCTGTACCTCCACCAAGTTTAGGCTCCCCCACTGCGGACATGCCGATGAAACTAAGATAAGGAAGACGTTGTAATCATTCTAAGGAATTAGCCCTTTCTTGAGATGTGCAAAGTACTTCTACTTCTGGACAAATTGCCATAAATACTGGCCTGAGTCCCAGGAAAAGTTGGAGGTCTCACCCAGGAGGGGATACTCTGCCTGGGACCATGTGCGAACTAGGACTCTGATTGGCTGAAGATTGGGACCTCCTCAGCCAGTAGTATTGGGTGTGGGGGCTTTCCCTGGTTTGGTGAGTTTTTCTGTTCTTTTCCTTTGTCTGCTGGACAGACTGCTTTACTTTCAACAATCAGTTTGGTGAACTTTTTCTTTTCTTTTCCTTTGCTGGACAGACTGCTTTACTTTCAACTATTGCCTCATTAATGATAAATGCTTGTAGTCTTGGAATTCAATAAATTTTCTTCTGTAAAGTTATACTATATCAGTTTGTGTCTCTTCCCTCCTCCCATGATTTACCTTGCACAACAGACTCTTAAAAGATAATATAAGGAAACATTTTCAAGGCATAGTAATAGGAGTTGGCTTCCTACACCTTACACCCAAAGTACAAGCAACATAAGGAAAAAACAGATATATGGGAACTCCTCAATATTTAAAGCCTCTGTGTCTCAAAAGACTCTGTCAAAAGGGTGAAGAGGCAACCAACTCACTGGGAGAAAATATTTGGAAAACATATATCTGATAAGAGACATATCCTGCATATAAAAAGAAATCCTACAACTCAGTAACAATAGTACAGACAGTGCAATTTTAAAATGGGCAAAAAATATGAAATGACATTTTTCCAAAGAGGAAAAATATGAATGGCAAAAAAAAAAAAACACATGAAAAAAATTTCATCTTCACTAGCTATTAGGGAAATGGAAATCAAAACCACAATGAGATACCATCTCACAACAATAAGAATTGTTGCCATTAAACAAATAGGAAACAACAAGTACTGGAAAGGATGTGGAGAAATTGGAACCCTTTTTCATTGCTGGTGGAACTGTATAATGGTATAGCTGCTGTGAAGACAATTTGGTGGTTTCTCAGAAAACAAGATATTGAATTACCCTATGATCCAGAAATTCCACTTCTTGGTATGTTCCCAGAGGGTCTGAAAACAGTGACATGAACAGATATTAATAAAGGGGGAACAATAACCTAATATGTTCAGATATGTTAGTGAGGGTGAATTTAAAAGTATGGGAATGGATAAGGGTGATGATTGTTAATGGGATTATAAGTATCAGAGCTTCATTGAAGGCAAACAGGATTGAAAGGGATTGTTTGAAGGCATGTATCTCACAGATCAGAACTATAAACATAGATAGATGCTTGCATGATATACTTCTAAGGTATGACACAGGTACAGAGTTGACAACAGCGTGGTATATGGGAAAAATCTACCTATTGCATACTAGGCACTCTAACTGATAGGAATACCTTACTAGTATCACAGAAATACTAGTGATAAATAATTAAGGGTTAAAAAGAGCTATGAGATATTTTGAGTCATGAGATTTGTTTAAAATGGTGAGTGATGAGGATTGTACAACTAAGGAATGATAATGTGAGATACTGATTATTGTGCTCAGAACATATGCCATGTGAAATGAGGAATCCCTTACTTTATAATATAATATAGTCAAGCCCTCAATTTTTAGGCTTGCTCTTTTGATACTTAAGGTTGTAAAGGGGAGGTTAATCCCACCTATAATTATGCCTATGAGTCACCTCCAAAGAACCTCTTTTGTTCTTTTGCTCAAATGCAGACTTTCTCTCTCTAAGCCCAACTCTGCAAATAAATCCATCACCCTGTCCCTGACATGGGACAGGAACTGCCCCCCCCAGGTGAAAGAGTTTCCCTGGTGATGGGGGACCCAGAATCCAGAAATGAGCCTGACTCTGGCATCAAGGGCTTGAGAATGCCTTTCAGACCAAAAGGGGGAAAAGAAAGACAATAAAATAAGGTTTTGGTGGCTAAGAGATTTCAAACATAGTCAAGACGCTGTTCTGGAGGTTACTCCTATGCAAGCTTCAGCTCGATATCCTAAATGTCCACAGTATGGTAAGCCCAAGTCAACAGTAGTCCCACAAACCCTATACAATACCTGGGTCCCTACCTGAGACTAGAAAAGTTTCATTCACTAAATTTATTCTTCAGAAACTTAAATCACCCAGAGCGCTCCTATTCCAGCTAAGTCCCAAAACCTAGAGGCAACAGTTCCTTCAAGAACATCAACCAGTTTTGTCCTTTTCCCATAATGTTGACACCCCTTGCCAACATGAAAGTTAGTCTGGTCACTGCCTAGATATCCCTAAAGTTTGGGAAAGTGATTAAACTAGAGGAAGGGGTAGCAACAGACAAGATGGAATTTAACAAAGGACAATGAATACTGAATCTCTATATAATTTTCTTTTTCTTAGTTACTAGGATATTGGATTAGCTAAAAGGAAAGAATGGAAAAGGTGTAATTATAACCCATAACATTTTTGAAATTTGCTATATAGCTACTTGTTACATTATAATTTGAAAGTTATCACCTTTTTGCATAAATGTTATATTTCACAATAAGTAAATAACTGAAACTGTAGAACTGTAACCCATAACATTCTTTGAAATTTGCTTTCTAACTACTTGTTAAATTGCACTTGGAAAGTAATCACTACTATGTAAATATGTTATATTCTATAATAAAAAATACTATTTAAACAGTGAAGTGCTGAGGTTAAGAGTGTAAGCTTTAGAGTCTGACAGTCATGGGTTCAAAATCTGAGTTGCCACTTAATGGCAGGGAGCTTTAGGAAGTGTTTTAGAATTCACTGGACTGGTTCCCTGATAGTAAAAATACAACAGCAAGCCCAGCTCAAAGGGACAACTAAGGCACTGTTTGTAAAATGAAACATCTTACCTGGGACTTATTGAGAGCACAGTAACACAGAAAAGTAACTTATTTTAAAACAATGAAAATTTAGAATCAGAATTTGTTGAATTACTTTAAGGTTTAATTTAATAGTACACCATATTTTACTTGATATTTTTGACAGGTTGTGTTGCATGTTATAATTTATTAGTGTTTTATGGGTGATCAGGAATATATTCACTGAGCATCTAGTGTGTCCTAAAGGGCCCATGACTGAATTCCCAGAAATGTTTCACTGTAAATGGGAAATTTGCTGCAGCAAATAGATGCTCAAATGCAGACTTAAATTCTCTAATTTCCATTCATTTCTCCCCCTCATCCCAATCGCTCCAGCCTCAGTAGATTTGGTCACCATCACACTAAATCCACCCTATTAACACCTCTGTTTTGTCTTTCCACTCTTTAAAAATAGAACACCTTGAGATTATCAATTAATAAAAATTAAAAAATATGGATAAACACAAAGAAGGAAATTAATATGCCTTATTATTTTATCTATCACTCCAGCAGCAACCAGGGTTGAGTAATGTGGCAACTATCATTTTACCTCTAGCACTCCAGGATGGCTCCTATCTTGGAAAGTGTATTGCAGCATGCCATTCTCCTGTACAATGTATCAGGGACATCCTTCAGGCCTGTGACTGTGCATTTGACCCACCCCTCCCACAGTCCTGGTTTACTTGGCAAATCTTCCATGGGCTGGGCCCCATGGAGTGATTCCAGATGTTTCTTGAACTAATGCTGAAATGTTTATTTTCCTACCAAATTCTTTGGAATAAATTAAGCCATGAAGTCAGAAGTCTTTCTTTCACACTTCAGAAGCCAATGCAAAATCTCCATCTCTCAACCTGAGAACCTCTTCCCTGTTTCCTATGGCTAATAGCCAGCCTTTGATTTGCAACCTGAAACTGCAAGATCCACAAGAGAGGGTGGAATTCACTACTAGGCTCATCATTCACGTATTCACTAGATGTCTCAAGCCAGGATTTGAGCAGTTTGGTAATTACCCAACCATTATTTAACCCTGGTAATGGAAAACCTCCAATGTACCTTCAGGATCCTGGAACCTCACTCCCTTCCTCTCCATTGTGCAGCTTTGCCCAAAGGCCCAGGGTCACGGTGAGGTCGGGACTGCAGGGGGTCAGGGCAAAGGTCAAAAGCTCTAAGGACCATCCTGCAGTTCCCTGGATCAGGAAGTCGATGCCACCTGGCGCCCTCCAACTCCTTGATCAGGGATCACTGGGGTGGAAGAACAAGCATCCCCAGAAGCGTATCTGCTCAGACCCGTCTGGCCCCATCCTTGGGGTCTGGGTTTACGAGGTGTCCCCCGCTCCCCAGTCCTATCCAGGTCCTGGAAGCCAGAGGTGGGGGCGGGGGTAGAGAGCAGTGGATGCCAGGGGCTAAGGTCAGATGGTTACGCACCCCAGGTCCCTCTGCAATCAGCGTCTTCAGAGCCAGCCTCGGCTCCCAGAGTAACTTGGGACCATGGGAGTAGGGGTTGTCCAAGGCTGGGATGGGGTTTCCGGCGCTCCCCGCCCTCCTTACCGCGGGTTAGGATGTCGGCACTTCTGTTCAACTGAGGGCGCTAAGGGCGCAGCTTCCACCCGCAGGATCCTGACCTCGGAGGACTCAGGAGTTCGCAGGGTGGGGACACAGAGAGGGCGCCGTGTCCAGGGGCTCCGGTGGGAAGCGGCCGACCTCTTCCAGACCGAAACCAACTCCACCAGTTCGGCAAACTTCCAAGCCCACCCCTCGCACCTCCGCCCCTCCCAGCACCGGAAGCCCTGGGACCCGAGCCGAGGGGCGGAGCGAGCCCTCTCGCGCGGGGCTGGAGCGCAGGCGCGGCCTATATGGTAAGTGCCAGCGACCCCGCGACCCCGCGACCCCGCTGGTGGCACCACTTTGGCGCCTAGGCCTCCACCGACGGCGCAGATAAAGGCCCCTAGGCTGCGGAAATGGCGGCGGGGAGTAGCCAAGCCCAGGAGACCCCGGTGAGTACGAACACGGGCAGCGGTGTGTTTGTGTGTGTGTGTTGGGGGTCGGCCGACGTAGCACCCAGAGGTGGGAGCGCCCAGGCCGGGTGCAGCAGAGAGTGCACGGGCCTGTTGAGCTGCCGGCGAGCCCCGACAGGTGTTGGGGTGCCGGGCGGGTGGGGGTCTTCTCAGCGAACGTTCCCAGCAAGTTTTCTCTACTTTACCCCCCTCCCCCCATAAATACCCGAGTCAAAACCAGGGCGGCCCCGGATTAATCTATTTCTGATCTTAAATTCCGGGTTCTTGGTCAGACTGCCCACGTGCAGTGTAGGCCTGACCTCCAGCTTTGTCTCCTCATCCCTCCCTCTAGCGGCTCCCAAGTGTATGGTGTGGAGGAGTCTGTGCTGAAGGAAACAGGGTCCTGAGGAGCCCTCCCTGCAGTGGGAGGCCCTGGAAACTTTGCTCCTTTGAGAAGGGGGACCTGGGGTCTTCTGCCCCTTATCTGTAGTCCAGAGCCTTCTGCAGTCGGTGGGACGCTGTTACCAGACCAAGGCAATGGATTCTTTTACCCTATGTGCTCAAATGACCAATTCCTGAGACACTGGGGTTTCAAAGAGAGAAAGACTTTTATTGCCAGGCAGGAAGCAGAACAGATGGCCTGTTGGTCCAAAATCTGACTCCCCAAACTGCAGTAATTCTGATAGTTTTAAGGCATGAAAAGATGGGCAGGTTTTAGGATAATGAGTACAGTGGTCCCCAGATTATGTAATTAGAGGTGATCTAATTATTGAGCTTGTACAGAATTGATTACATGCTTAGTCACAGAACATATGTAAGAAAATGGCACCCTTAATATGATGATGGGTGTGACTTAGTATTATAATGATGTATAGGTGACTTATATTTTAAAGTCTAAGCTACTGTGTATGTCAGGTGGGCCCATTTTGGTTAGATCCACTTCCAATACCAAGATAACTTTGAACTTGTGGTGGGTTAGTTCTTGCTGACCCAAGACCCTTCATTAATAAACACTAGGGGCTGTCTTTTGTGGTCATAAGACTTTCGAGTTAAAAAAAAATAAGTGGGTGCAAGTGAAAGTCACAAGGTTTTTACAATCATAAGGGCACAAGATAAAGGCTATACATTCATTATCAGAGATCAAGGCAGCTGGATTACAATTCTGGTTTCAGGTATTTCCTTCTGTCTAGTCTAGCATACCAGAAAGTAAAGAGCAATATTTATGTAATGATTCAGTAGTCATCATCAGTCCTTAAATCTTAACTTCTCAGTTACAATGTGTGGACCCACATGGCTGCCCAAGGGTGACTGCTAAAAACCCTGAGTCAGGCTCTGGGAACTGTTGGGCCAGTAAAGTTTGGGAAGCAGGGGACCTGGAGACTAGTGAGTCTCCCTTGTGGGGGTGACATAGAGAGAGAAGGAGGAGCAGTGGCAGGGCCTGGAAAGAACCAGCCTGGGAATTCCAAAGGAAGTATGCAGAGACAGCCAGTTTGGAAAGAATGAGAAAGAGCAGACCACCCATGGCAGCAGGACAGACAGAGCCTGCTACCTGCCCTTTTTGGACATGTAGGTTCTTGCTGCCTTTTGGAATGCAGTTTGGCATTATCAATGAAACCTGTTGATGTCCATATTAATTTTGTTAATTCTCCACTTTAATTTCAGTTCTACAGGTCTGTGGAAATAGTTCAGTTTTAAACAGAAGTGTTGTGTTTGAAAAGGCAGGCACCAGGATACCACCTGTGTGTCCATGGTGGGGGACTCACTTCAACCACCTGTAGTCCTCCATTGATGGAACACATGGTGAGACTGTGTTTATGGGCAAAGACTTGTGTGCCATTGTCAGGCAGACTGAAGATGGCACAGGCAATGGCCTGTCTCTGAGGTTAAAATGGGTGTATGTGCACATAGTTAGATTTGTATAAACTGAGGAAAAATTCAGAAATCCTGATAATCTAACCAACCAGGGCTTAGCTCTGAAGGAGCAAGTAGAGGGTCCATGGGGGAGCACACATGACTCCCAAGGTGGCAGAGTAGACTTCTGGGTTTAGATGAGTTCTGTGCTCAGGCATGGAGGCCAACTTGCTGTGGTTACCACCTTGCAAACTTTGGATGTTTCCATGACTTTGAGCTGGATGTCCTCATCTGCCAAGTGGGGAAGCTCTAGGAGTCACCTCACATGCTCCTGTGAAGGAAACTGGATTAAAGCTCCCATGCAGGACCTGTCCCTGCCAGGATCCACAAGCAGCACTGCTAACTTGGCTTTCCTTTCTTGGCCTATTTCATTGGCCAGACCTGGGCAGCTTTTACTTCTTCATGTTGTCTAGTATTTTCAAGTAAAATTTTGTGGTTTCTTTTCCCAAAATCAAAATACTTATATGCAGATGGTGACAGTAGTCTTGCAGCTTTCATTGTTCCTTTGCTGAAATGGAAATGGCATCTTCCAGCCCTAGCCAGGGTGTTTCCTAAGTACATGGGAAGGCATGTGACTTCTGTGGCAGATGCCAGGAAAATCCTGGTGAGGCAGACAGCAGCCCCCATCGAGCTGAGATGCCAGAGGAGTCAGAGAGAAACCCAATTGCAAACTGTAGGATGAGGGTGGAGGACATGAAGTGCAAAGAGTGTCCAGGTGGAGCTGTGTGTTTAGGGCACCAGGGTCAGCATGGCCAACAGGGGCAAAGGAGAGGTTCAGAGACAGAGGTGAGCTGTGGAAGGTGGCCCTGGTCACCTGTGTGGTGCTCAGATAGGGTTCCTAGAGGACTGCGTTCTTTAGAGGATTGGGAGGAAATTCTCCAGGGCATCTGACACCCCTCAACCCTAACTTTTCTCAGGTGGACTCCTGTGACTCTGAGGCAACATGTGGAAATGGTCTGAGGATGGGGAGGGTGTGGCTGGTGCCATGTGCATGGTGTGATGATCTGGCTGGTGCTGCCAAGACAGTCCCCATGTTGGCAGCATGGGACCCTGGCCTGAGATGTTTTGCAGAGCTACTTGGCACTGCCGTGAGAGAGCAGAGATGCCTGCTCACCAGCCATGGAGCTGGTGGCACTTGTAGGAAGGTTGTGCTGGGACCTGCAGGATGACCTGGTCAAGGTGGAGCCCTTGGTGGAGGCTCTGCTAGAGAGCCAAAACTGTCTGCACCTGGTGGATATTGTGGACATTTTGCCAGTGTGCACATGCTTGCTGGCCTGGCAGGAGCAGCCCCAGGCTGCTTGCAAGCTCCTAGAGCTCTGGGCTGGATGGGGGAGGGGCAAATGGAGCAGCGCTGCCCTGAGTGCAGGCCAAAGGGTTGACAATGTGTCTGTGTAGCTCATCCCATGTCCCAAGGCCCTGTCTTCACTTGGCAGCAAACTTGACCTGTGCTGCTGTGACACTATTGATGGTCTCTCTTTACCCACTTATTTGATGATTTGTGACATAAATAAGTGTGGGGTTGACTAAGGGATGCTGACCCAGGTGATGCTGGAGTGATGCAGGTTATATGGTGTATGCCTTGTATACCTTCCTCAAATTCTTCTTAAAACACTTTTTATTGTGAAATATATAAACAAGAAAACTGATAAATTTCAAAATGTAGTTTAACAGGTAGTTGTAGAGCAAATTTCAAAGTATAGGATGGGTTACAGTTCCACAGTTTCAGGTATTTCCTTCTGGCTGTTCTAATACACTAGAAACTAAAAAAGAAATATCTCTATAATGAGTCAGTAGTCATTTAGTAAGCCCTTCTTCCCTCGCATCAGCACCAGCAGACTAAAGTAAAAGCTGCTTTGGCTGTGAGAATAGCAGAAGGGAGAACAAGAAAAATAGGCTATTATTGAGAATGAAGGGATATGTGTTCTGTGTGGATTCACACTGTGGATATGAAGAGGCTTGTGAGCTAGTATGGTGGACAGACTGCAGGAGGCTGGAATGATTCCCTCCTGATGCTTTTCATGACTTTTTAATCCCTTCTCTAGAGTGTGGGTGGGACCTGTGACTTACTTGTAGCCCATAGAATATGACAAAGGTGAAGTAATTTTGCAGATGGAATTAAGGTCCCAGATCAGTAATTTTGCTTTACTCAAAAGTGAGATTGCACTGGGTTAACCAGAGTTAATCAGGTTAAAATCCCTTCAAAGAGGAACTGGTACCTTCCTGAAAGCAGAAACAATTGAAATCCTCTTTCCAGGAGGGTACCTTCATTCTAAACTCAGAATAATTTTTTAGAGGTCAATAATCAGCATACTCTGAATGATAAGCAGGCATACAAAGAAAGATATGCCTTTTAAAGGGTTTTGATATCCTTATTTGAAAATTGATTCTCAAAATTTTGAGGTTTTCAAATGTTTTAACCAGGAAGCATCCTCTTACTTATAATTTAGTTGTGAAATGTTGTTTTTTAAATTCATTTTATTCAGATATATTCACATACCATGCAGTCATACAAAACAAATCATACATTTGATTGTTCACAGTATCATTACATAGTTGTGCATTTATCCCCAAAATCAATCCCTGACACCTTCATTACCACACATGCAAAAATAACAAGAATAATAATTAAAGTGAAAAAGGGCAATTAAAGTAAAAAAGAACACTGGGTGCCTTTGTTTGTTTGTTTTCTTCCCCCATTTTTCTACTCATCCATCCATAAACTAGACAAAGGGAAGTGTGGTCCATATGGCTTTCCCAATCACATTGTCACCTCTCATAAGCTACATTTTTATACAATCATCTTCAGGATTCATGGGTTCTGGGTTGTAGTTTGATAGTTTCAGGTATCTACCACCAGCTAGCTCAATTCATTAGAACCTAAAAAGGGTTGTCTATATTGTGCATAAGAGTGCCCACCAGAGTGACCTCTCAGCTCCTTTTGGAATCTCTCTGCCACTGAAGCTTATTTCATTTCCTTTCACTTCCCTCTTTTGGTCAAGTAGATGTTCTCCATCCAACAACGGTGGGTCTACATTGCTCCCCAGAAGCCATATTCCATGTTGCCAGGGAGATTCATTCCCCTGGGTGTCTGATCCCATGTAGGGGGGAGGGCAGTGACTTCACCTGCCAAGTTGGCTTAGCTAGAGAGAGAGGGCTACATCTCAGCAACAAAGAGACATACAAGAGGAGGCTCTTAGGCACAATTATAGGGAGGCCTAGCCTCTCCTTTGCAGCAACAGTCTTCCCAAGGGCAAGTCCTGTGGTAGATGAGTCCTGGGAATTAACACTGATCAAGGGAAGGGACTTTTACTTCCCCCAACCCATGGGGGATTGGTTGACCTTGACATCTTTCCCATTCAGGTAGATGGCTTCATGCACTGAAAATGGAGGAGGGCATGGGGCTGTGGGACCTGACACACCCACACCTAGTCCCAACTGATTAATCCAAAAGCTGTAGATTACAACTGTGCTAGTGCATTCTATCAGCTTAGCAAATGCATCATTTTATTACAGACAAACAACATCCTGGGAAGGAAACATGAAAGTTGTGATAGTGGTTGGGTGGGAAATGGAGCTTGTTGATTGGTGGAAAAATGATGACAGGAATGGAAAACTTATATGTATACCCTTATTTACTGCTGGAATTTTAACCCTGTGCACCAAGAAGCTTTCAAGAATATGAATAAAAAAAGCATTGAGGAAAGAATAAAAGTCCAAGGAAGGGTATAACAGCAAAATGGGACTGTACTGCCAACCACAGCCCCCACCCTGCATCTGGAGGCAGTTTCACTGTGTGGTCCAGTGCAGTAGGGTGGCTCCTCACAGCAGAAGATGAGTGTGTGATAGAAGGCAAGCCCATGGTTCATCTGGAAAAACTTATATTGCAGTCTGGTCTCCCTATTCTAAGTTCTGTTTGTCATCAGGAGGATTAGGTGAAAAAGGGTCCAGAGAAAGAATAGCACATGCTTTCAGGGAGAGGAGGGTGCAAATCAACCACAGATTTGATTATTTTATTCAAAGCATAGCCCTTTCATTTGAATCATCTCATATATGGTATGTGGTCTTTGTAGGTTGCTGGTCCTGGTTCAGACTGTCCATTATCACATAATTTGTTTAGGTTCAAAAAGTGATTTTGTTGACTGTGCTGGTTTGAATGTATTTTGTCCCCAAAAACACTATGTTCTTTGATGCAATCTTGTATTAGAGTTGATTTGGTTGGAACCTAATAATTGAGTGTTTCAATGGAAATACAACTCAATCAACTGTGGGCCAGACCTTTGATTGGATCATTTTCATGGAGGTATTTACACTTCCCATTCAGGGTGGGTCTTAATTATATCACTGGAGCCATATAAAAGAGCTGACAAACAGAAGGAACTCACTGCCTCTGCAGCCAAGTGATATACTTTGAAGATGTATCTTAAAGAACATACAGGAGCTAAGAGTGGAGCTGGAACACAACCTAGGATCAACAGATGCCAGCCCCATGACTTTTCAGCTAACAAGGTTTTTCCTGATACCATTGACCTTCTTTTGATGAGTGTATACTTGTGTTGATTGCTTCATTTGGACATTTTCATGGCATTTAGACTGTAACTTTGTAACCAAATAATCCCCCTTTATAAAAGCCAGTCCATTTCTGGTATTTTTCATAATGGCAGCATAAGCAAACTGGAACAATGACATTCTTGACTACAGTACTTGGTATTAACCCACCGGGCCTGCCTGGGTTGTCACTGTACAATTATGTACCAATTCAACTTCTATATTCACAGATACTGGTGGAGAACCATTGCTGTCATTAGCTTTTGGATTTAACTAACACCTCAATTTTAAGTTGCTTTGATGTTTAAAACAAGACTGAGACATTGGGCTCCTCCATGCACTAGCATGATAATTGCTGAAGGGGACTTCAGCAAATTCAGGCAGCGTAGCCCTTAATATGACACTGGAGAATGTTTGTAAAGGAAATAATCAAATAAAAGTAAAGTTTTTTTTATGAAGGAATTACTTAGATGAGTGTTTAAAAAAGACAGTGGCTTTTAGTTATTCAAAGTCTTTTGCTTAATAGACAGTTTCAGGCCAAGAGGTTGAGATAGTGTCATTGCCTTGAGCATTAACAGGCTCCATTTCCAGCTTGCTTGCTTGCTTGCTTTCTTTCTTTCTTTCTTTCTTTCTTTCTTTCTTTCTTTCTCTCTCTCTCTCTCTCTTTCTCTCTCTATCTCTATCTCTTTCTTTCTTTCTTTCTTTCTTTCTTTCTTTCTTTCTTTCTTTCTTTCTTTCTTTCTTTCCTTTTGCCTGAGATAATGATTTTTGGTCTGCCTTAAACTCATAGTGATTGTGTTGTCTTAGCACAGTTGAATAAAACTAGAAATCAATGACAGAAATTTAAGTGGCATTTCTGAGAACAGTGGAACAGCTTTTGATTTCCTGGAGCCATCTGGAGCCACTTGTCCATTTGAAATTTCACCTGTGCTCTATTTTATTATGCCAAGGGTTACTTAACCAGGGGTTTTCTCTAGTATCATTGCTTCCATATATTTTAAACTAAAACTAAACAAAGATGACCTGGTTATAAAACAGAATGATTCCTGCCATGGTCTTCATCATCCCAGGTGCCCACTCATCCTTGTCTGCACGTAAAACATGACTGGATCTTTAACAGAAGCCCTGCCTTGCCTCTCCAGTGTAAGAAAAAACAGTATTGTGAGTGTGTTATGTCATCCTCTTCTTCTTTTCCTACTCTTCACCCCCCCACCATGAATCCCCACTTCTCTGCTGCTCTATTTTTTTTTATAAAATTGGAATAGAAAACACTGATGGATGATAGTCAAAAAATGAGACCAATGTATTTTTTACTATTCATTGAATTGAAAAGCTCATTCCCAGAAGTTTTAAGTGAAATGGATAATTGTTAATGAAAGTGCAGACTGACTGGGTGACAGCACTTAGCGAAACCGGTGCCAGCCAAACAGGGAGGGACCAGAGGGCTCTCCTTGCAACAAAAAGTTTCAATAGACAGAATACTAATTTAAATGATTTAAATAATTTAATTATGATGGATTCTGTTTCTCTTAAGAATTGAATATTTTATTATCTATTGATGTTTCATTAATAATTAGAACAAATATCTATCTATTATATTCTCTTTGCTAACTTCTGTGCTATATATTCAAGTGATACAAAGTGAGTAAATGAATCCTTGTCATAAAAATAAAATATGTACATGATCCCCTTAAAATTTGGGCATAAATTCAGTGATTTCTCATAGCATTAATGAAAGAGTATATAAACATATGTTCATGATTCATCCACACACCATATACTTCACATCTGAATATTTTGAAACATTGATTAACTTTATTTTAAATATTATATGGAAGTATGGATAAAAAAATGAACAATTACCATAATGATTCTTCAGTTTGAACATTGTCTTCTTCAATTTTATGCATTAAAGTGAATAAAATTTGATTTTATATTGTATGGGATGAGAGCCCCTATGCAATATTCTAGTTACCCCAGGAAAACTTTACTGTGCAGTGATCCTCCTGCTACCTGCCAAACAGCAAATAAAGAAATGGTGTAAGTTTTATGATACCCATTTAAAACAATTCAGAACATTTCATAATGTCACATTCTTTTATTTTGGCTTCTATAAAGGAGGTTTATTTTGTTACAAAGTTACAGCCTTGAGTCCATAAATTATCCAGAGTAAGGCATCAACAACAGGGTACCTTCACTGAAGGTTGACCATGGTGTCTGAAAACCTTTGTTAGCTGGGAATGCATGTGGCTGGCATCTGCTAGCTCCCAGGTTGCACTTCAATATGGCATTCCCCAAAATGTCGGTGTAAGATCCTAGTGGCCACCTTCAAAATGTGTCTCTTAGATACAGCTAGTATCATGGCCTATGTAGCTCTTCTTTTTCCTTTTTAATTTAATTTTATTAAGATTGTTCACATACCATACAATTATCCAAGGAGCCAAAGTGCACAATCAGTTGCCCATGGTATCATCATACAGCTGTGCATCCATCACCACAATTACATTTTTTTTCAATTTTTAGTACATTTTCATTACTCCAGAAAAGAAATAAAGACACAAAAAAGAAAACTCAAATCCTCCCATACCCCTAAACATCCCCCTCCATTACTGACTCATAGTATTGGAACAGTACATTTGTTACTGTTGATGAAAGAATGTTAAAATACCAGTGTACAAATGTCCATTCATCCCTGCTCTCATCTCCTCTGAGTACACACTCCATAATGAGGCTGCAGGACCTCATGGCCCCCACACACCCAGCTTCCTGTGGAACCACACATTGACCTCCAGAAAGACTACATCATTCCACCTCCCCATCAACATCAAATGAGCACATCCCTCCCTCAGTGTTTTCTCTAGCACTTTTACCCATATTTATATATTTTTCCTATAATTTTATAGAGATACATTCACATACCATACAATTATCCACAGTGTAGAGTCAGTTGTTCATGGTATCTTCATATATTTGTACATTTATCACCACAATCAGTACTTGAACATATTGATTACTAAGAAAAAGCTTTTTTTGGTGAATAATAAAAAGATAGTAAAAAGAAAAATAAAATGTCATACAGTACAATATAATAGTAAGGACAGAAAACAACACCATGACCAAGAATCCCATATACCTTCCCCACATTCTCCTCTCATATACACTCAAACTTGGTACATTGCCTTTGCCACATCCAATGGAAGCACATTACAATGTCACTGCCAACCAGACTCCAGTGTGCTTTGGCTATGATTTTTTCCCAAATACCATCCGTTTTACAACACTCTGCAAGGTTGACCTTCATTTGTTCTACCACAGATAAAAACATTTTTATATTTCTACATTTAGCAACAGTCATTGGTCACTCCAGTTTTTGCCAAGTTACACAGTCCTTCTCTGTCATCCATAATTACCTCTGGTGTCATATACTCCCATATCCCACCTCCTTCAGCTTCACTCACAGATATTTTTGTTCAGTGTACTTCAAAAATTGTGCTATCTTCACACATTATTATGATATCTATTTATGAATCTATGCAATCAATACTGCTGAATATTCTGTGGTCCTTCAGCATCAAATGCCCAATCTCTACCCTCTTTCTAGTCCCTTGTAGCCTGTTATCAGCTTTTAACTCTCAAAATTTTCTCCTTCATGTTAGTTCATATTAGTGACACCATATACTATTTGTTCTTTTGTTTCTGGCTAACTTCACTCAACATAATGTCCTCAACGTTCATCCACCTTATTATATGTTTCATGTCTTTGTTCTATCTTACAGCTGCATGATAGTCCATCATGTGTATGTACCACACTTTGTTTATCCACTTATCTGTTGATGGACATTTGGGCTGTTTCCATCTCTTGCCAATCATGAACAATGCCACAATAAACATCAGTTTACAAATGTCGGTTTGTGTCTTAACTTTCAGTTCCTTTGAGTATATACCTAGCATTAGAATAGCTGCGTCATATGGCAGGTCTATACTTAGCTTCCTGAGGAAACCCCAGACTGTCTTCCAGAGTGGTTGCACCACTCTGCATTTCCAGCAGCAATGAATAAGTGTGCCTCTTTCTCCACATCCTTTCCAGCACTTGTAATTTTCTGTTGTCTTCATAATGGTCACTCTGGTAGGTATGAGGTGATATCTCATTGTGGTTTTGATTTGCATTTCCCTAATAACCAGTGAAGTTGAGCATTTTTTCAGATGTTTTTGAGCCATTTGTATTTCCTCTTTGGAAAAGTGTCTGTTCATGTCTTTTGCCCATTTTTAATTGGGTTGTTTGCCTTTCTGTTGTAGAGTTCTGGATATTAAACTCTTATCTGATGTGTTGTTCTAAATATTGTCTACCATTGGGTAGGCTGCCTTTTTACCTTTCTAACAAAGTCCTTTGATGTACAAAAGTGTTTGATTTTGAGGAGATCGCACTTGCCTATTTGTTCTTGGTTGCTTGCCCTTTAGGTGTAAGGTCCTTTCACAAGATTCTTACGATATTGCCCTACTTTTTGTTCTAAGAGTCTTATGGTCTTAGCACTTAAGTTTTGGTCTTTGATCCAACTGGAGTTAATTTTCATATAATTTCCATTCTTTTGGAAATGGATATCCAGTTCTCCAGACACCATTTATTGAAGAGATGGCCCTGTCCCATTTGCTTTGGCTTGACTGCTTATCAAAGATCAGTTGTCTGTAGATGTGAGAATCTATTTCTGAACACTCAATTTGATTCCATTGGTCAGTATCTCTGTCCTTATGCCAGCACCATGCTCTTTTGAGCACTGTAGCTTTGTAATATGCTTCAAAGTCGGGTAGTGTGACACCTCCCACTTTGTTCCTCTTTCTTGAGATATTTTTGGCTATTCAGGGCACCTTGCCCTTCCAAATAAATTTGGTTATTCATTTTTCTATTTCTGAAAAATAAGTTGTTGAGATTTTAATTGGTATTGCATTGAATCTATAAATCAGTTTACAGTTGACATCTTAATTATATTTAGTCTTCCAATCTATGAACATGGTGGGTTCTTCCATGTTTTTGGGTCCTGTTCAATTTCTTTTAGCAGTTTCTTGTAGTTTTCTTTAAACATGTCTTTTGTGTCCTTGGGTAAGTTTATTCTTAAATGCTTGATTCTCCAACAGGCTGACTGCTCCAGTGTCTGGTCTCAGTCTCTCTATGATTGGAGATTTCTTTTCAGGAGACTGAGCTTTTCAGTCAGAGCTGCAAGTACAGTTCTCCCTCCTGGTTCCCAGAGTCAAAGGCCGCCCCTCCCTTGAGACTGTGCCTGGTCAGGAGGGTTGCAGGCACCCTGGCCACAAGAACTCACAGATTTTGCTGATCTCAGCTGCTCTGCACATGTGAGTGTTGTATGAAGCATGCCCAAGTTCAAATTCATCTGTGGTGTCTGTTCCAGGTAGTTCCTGGCTTTCTACCAACTCTCCTGGAGGAGTAACTAAAACACACCTCACCACTCTGCCATCTTGCCCCTCCTGTATTTGCATATGTTTACAGAAAGGTGTAAGTTGCTGTGATGTGATGGGATGAATACATTTGGTATATGGAAAGATCATGTTTTTCTGGGGTCCACAGTGTGGAATGTCACCATTTGGATACATTATGTCCCCTGAGAAGCCATGTTTAATGCAGTATTGTGGGGGCTGATCTATTATTATTGAGTAAGTGGGAAAATGTGGATTTGGTTGTTTCCATGGAGGTGTGATCCACCCTACTGTAGGTGATAACTATTAGATTATTTCCATGAATGTGTGTTCCCACCCATATAGCACCAGTCTTGATTAGTTTCCTGGAGCCATATAAGAGCTCAGAGAGAAGGAGCTCCATGCTGCAGCTGAGAGAGACATTTTAGAGACAGCTGTTGGCAGCAAATTTTGCTGATGCTTAGAAGATAGCAGCCCAGAGTTTGTGCCAAGAACTTAAGACAGGGACATTTTGGAGAACCCCGTTTTAAGTGGAAAATGGGATCAAGCACATGCCAACCACATGTTTTCTGAGCAAAGAGAGGTTTTATGGATGCCAGCAACCTTTCTTCAGGGAAGGTACACCCTTGGGGATATATTTGCATGGACACTATTATGGCCTTAGAACTGGTAATTTGCAGCCAAATAAACCCCCTTTATGAAAGCCAACCAAGAAACTAAGATGGCAAAAGGTGAGACAGGGCAAAAAAAAGAAAAAAAAAAAAAAAAAAAAACACCTCTGTGAAAAACACTAGATAAATACCAGAAAGTGACCCAGAGTACCAGTTACAGCAATGCACCAGCTGGACAAGTTCTGCTAGTTCCCAGGGGCCATATACTTGGTGAAACCAAGAGTCTGCATTCTGAAATGAGTGAGTAAGCTGGCTGGAAGACCCACAGCCATGTGGCAATCTGGGGAAGCTAGGGTTTGGCATTCGGAGACTGACTGGCTCTTTAAAAAAAAATGGGGAAAACCCAGGAGTGGCTGCAGCTGCAACAGTGGGAACCACACAGTAAAACACAGCAAGAGGGGGCTGGGCCAGCTTCTCGGTGTCTGGCCTGGAAGATAGCCTGCTGCAGATACCCTTGGGGCTGGGGGAACACAGGGGAGAGCCAGAGGCAGAAAGAAACCCTGTGACTAGCAGCTGGCTCCCTGTAGGGCTGGATAAACTCCTGCCTGGGGCTATGCCCACAGCCGAGAGCCCCACCAGTTGTCCCAGAGCTGGGAAGGAGGAACTGTGCCAGGAGAGGGGTGTTGAGATGTCCCATTTGGCCATTTCTGCATCAGGTTGAAAGCACCCCAGCACACCCCAGTGGCATGGGGCTTCCCTTGAGGGACAGCATGCACTGGTGATGTAACATGGCATTCCCTTCACAGAGGTCCTGGAGGATCACAGCTGGTTGGGGGGACATGCTTGGAGAACCCAGGGAAACTATGCCAAGTCTGGTGGTTTGTGGCACAATGAGAGAGAAGGTCTGGGGCTGAAATGAAATGAAGGCTTAGACTCTTGCAGCAGCCTTGAATCTCTGGGAACCTGGGGGATTTGAATATTAAAGCTGTCCTTCCTCCCTGGCCACCCATACACATGCCCCACATTCAGGGTGGACAGCTCTAGCAACACACCCAAACTGAGTTCTCCAACTGAACCCCACAAGAATCATTTTCCCACACACCATGGGGACAAGGTGGAGAGCTGACTTGAGGGGTGTAGGTGACTCACAGACACCATAAGCTAGTTAGTTAGAAAAAGTGTATGCCACCAAACTGTGTTTCTGAAAAATTAGATAGGTATTTTATTTTTACAACTTGAAAGAACCCTATCAAGCAAAGCAAATGCCAAGAGGCCAAAAACAGCAGAAAATCCTAATGCATATGATAAAACCACATGATATGGAGAATCCAACTCCAAACACACAAATCAAGATATCAGAAGAGACACAGTACCTCACACAGTTAATCAAACAACTACAATCAAGGAATGAAAACATGGCAAAGGATTTAAAGGACAACAAGAAGACCTTGGCCCAGGATATAAGCGACAAAAAGAAGACCCTAGAAGAGCATAAAGAAGACATTGCAAGAGTAAATTAAAAAATAGAAGATCTTACGGAAATAAAAGAAACTGTTGGCCAAATTAAAAAGACTCTGGATATTCACAATACAAGACTAGAGGAAGCTGAACAACATCTCAGTGTCCTAGAAGTCCACAGAACAGAAAATGAAAGAACAAAAGAAAGAATGGAGAAAAAAAAAACAGAAAAAATCAAAATGGATCTCAGTGATATGATAGATAAAATAAAACAGCCAAACTTTAGACTCATTGGTGTCCCAGAAGGGGAAGAGAAGGGTAAAGGTCTAGAAAGAGTATTCAAAGACATTGTTGGGGAAAAGTTCCCCAACCTTCTGCACAATATAAATACACAAGGCATAAATGTCCAGTGAACTCCAAATAGAATAAATCCATATAAATCCACTCTGAGACATATTCTGATCAGACTCTCAAATACTGAAGAGAAGGAGCAAGTTCTGAAAGCAGCAAGAGAAAAGTAATTCACCACATACAAAGGAAACAACATAAGACTAAGTTGTGACTACTCAATGACCACCATGGAGGTGAGAAGGCAGTGGCATGACATATTTAAAATTCTCAGAGAGAAAAATTTCCAACCAAGAATACTTTATCCAGCAAAACTCTCCTTCAAATTCGAGGGAGAGCTTAAATTTTTCACAGACAAACAAATGCTGAGAGACTTTGCCAATAAAAGACCTGCCCTACTTCAGATTCTAAAGGGAGCCCTACCAACAAACAAAGAAAGGAGAGAGATAGAGAATTTTGACAGATATATAGTACCTTACATCCCAAATCACCAGGACACTCATTTTTCTCTAGTGGTCATGGATCTTTCTCCAGAAGGGACCATAAGCTGGGACATAAAACAAGCCTTAAGAAATTAAAAAAAAAAACAAACTTTAATATACTCAAAGCACATTCTCCAAACACAATGGAATACAAATAGAAGTCAATAATTTTTGAACTGTAACTCCACTATTTACTTCCTACATGATATAAAATACACAAACTCTAATGACAAATCAGTGGTTTTGAACTCAATGTTAAATATGTAATTTTAGACAACTATATAAAGGTGGTGGAATGGAGGAGTATAGGAACATAGTTTATGTGTCCTACTGAAGTGAAGGTGGTATCAAAGAAAAACAAGATTGATATGGATTTAAGAGGTTAATGTTAAGCCCCACAGTAAACACAAAGAAATTATCAGAGAATGTAACAATAGAGATGAAATGTAGAGTTTGGGTTAAGAGAAATGGAGGAAGGGGCAATAGGGAGTTAAGAAATGAGTGTAAGGTTGCTGTTTTAGGTGAAGGGAAATTTCTAGTAATGGATGGTGGGAAAGAGCATTACAACATTCTAAATATGATTAATCCCACTAATAGAAGGCTAGGAAAGGGGTGGAATGGGAAGATTTAGGCTGTATATATGGTTCCACAACTGAAAAAAAAAGTCTAAATAGATGACAATTGAATACCAAGGATGAACTTGGATGGGATTGGAGGATAGGGGACAGGTGGCTCAAAGGGACACAGTTGAGACATAAGGTAAAGGAAATATAGAATGTAAGCTTTGTATCATTGTTGAATCTCTTGTACTTCTTAGCTGCACTTAATGGGATTGCATAAAAGAATGTTGTTCACAGGAATTGTATACATGAATTACAGTGTATGTTCAAGGATGTGTGCAGCTTGCTCTCGTGTTCAGAAGAGAGCAATAGATGATGGATGACAGATAGTGAGGGAGGGAGGGAGGGAAGGAAATAGCATTGTGATAGCATGTTAAAGTTGGTGGATTGAGCTATCGAGGGAGGGGTTCAGGGTATGATTGAATTCTGTGTATGGGGTTAGTATTGTTTTTACAACTATTCCTATAACTTTGAATCTATTTCAAAATTAAAAAAAGCCAACCCATTTCTGGCATTTTGCATAAAAGCAGCATTAGCAAATGGAAATAAACTTTGTTACCAGAGAAGAGGGGTTATGCTGACTGCAAATACCAAACATTTTGGAATGGCTTTTTACATGGATAAGGGGAAGATTCTGGAAGAATTGTGAGACACTTGATAGAAAAGACCTAGATGGCTTCAAAGAAACTGATGGTAGGAATATAGACTCTGAAGATAGCTCTGATGAGGGTTTGAACAGAAATGTTGAATATGATGTTGCATTCTGGCAGAAAGATGATCCTTGTTTCAAAGTGGCAGAGAATTTGGCAAGATTGAGGCCTGGTGTCAGAAGGAAAGCAGAATTTGAAAGTGGCAACCTGGGATATGTAGCACAAGAGATCTCAAACTACTTTTGTAAGATGTAGCCTGGTTTCTTCTTGCAGTTTATAGTAAAATGCAGGAGGAGAGCAATACAGTTAAAAAATGAACTCTTTGGTACATATAAAGCAGAAACTGATAGCTTGGAATATTCTGGCTTCAAAAAGTTAGATCACGGAAGCTGCAACCCTACATAAGGATTTAACCAAACATGGAACCAAACAACATTTCAGTACAATCCAGGATTGAAGACGTTGTTATCCAGATAAGATTTATGGAAAATCCTATTGTCTGTTTTTCACCCTTGTATACTTCATGTGCAGCCTACATTTTTTGTGTGTGAGAACTGTGTACTGGAATCACTGCCAGTCTGCCCTGGAGAGAATATAATTGGGGCAAATTGAAGGAAAATATTCTTTAAGGAAAATCATGGAAGATGAGGTCTGGAATGAAGAAGTCTCATGCAAGGTGGTGAGTAGGGTAACAAATTCATATGGAATGGGTAAGTGTGCCCAAGAATTAGTGTGTAGGTTTTCCACCTCAGTGCTCAGGAAATGCACTGCCACCTAAGGTCTGAGAGAGGGGGGAGCATATTCCACAGGGATTTGTGAGAAACTGGCCACCACCCCACTATTTGGAGAGGGCAGAATATTTGCCCTGGAGAAGCAGATTACATGCTGCACCCTGATGTTTTTGGAAGGTGGGGCCATGTAGAAGGTGGTCTTTCCAGTGCATGGGTATGTTTGAGCACTCTTCCTTGTGTTTGGAGAAATAAGACATCTGCATAAGTCTTTGGAATAGGTTGGACTCCTGTTCTCTGAAGCCCCAAGGATACAACATCATTACTTAAATGACTCTCAGACTGTGCAATCTAATAAAGATTTCCCTGAGGGTTTTGGAAACTGTTTTTTTTCCTGTGAACCCTGCTTTCCTTTCAGTTTCTACCTATGGCAATGTGAACCTTTTTCCTATGACTGTTCTTCCTTTGTATATTGGCAGCAGATAACTTGTCTAAGTTTCACAGGTCCACAGCTAGAGGGGAATTTTCCTTTAGGACAAGACAATACCTGTGACTGAATTTGATGGGATCTTGTATTTGCTTATTATTACTGAAAGGATTTAAGTTTCTGTGATGTGATGGGATGAATGTGTTTTGTGCATGGATAGATGATGTATTTCTGGGGTCCATGGTGTGGAATGTGAAGGTTTGGATATATTATATCCCCCAGAGAAGCCATGTTCAATGCAATCTTGCTGGGGCTGAACTATTAATGTTGATTCAGTGGGAAAATTTGGCTTTGGTTGTTTCCATGGAAATGTGACCCACCCAGCTCTAGGTGATAACACTCTTTAGATTATTTCCATGGGTGGTGTGGGCCCATCCATACAGTACTGGTCTTGATTAGTTTCCTGGAGCCCTCCCTATAATAAGAGCTCAGACAGAAGGAGCTCAGTATTGCTAATGAGAGAATTTTGGACACAGACACTGAAAACAGATTTTGCTAATTCTTCAGAGATATTAGCCCAGAGTTTGCCATGAGAAGCTAAGCCAAGAGACATTTTGGAGAATCCCATTTTGTAATGCAACCTGGGAGTGAGCAGGTGGCATCCACATGCCTTCAGAGGTAACAGAGTTTTCCCAATGATAACAGCCTTTTTCCAGTGAAGGTACCCACTTGTTGATGTTCTTGCATGGATACATTTTTAACTTTTGAACTGGAAATTCATCACCAAATTAACCTCATTTATAAAAGCCAGTCCATTTCTGGTATTTGCCATAATGACAGCATTAGCAAACAGGAACAAAGAATTTGATTGTTTTTCTTTCCCAATTTGATTTGAATTCTGGTAACTATTGGGGAGAATTTTTGCCCAGATGATCAGACCTCCCTTTTTTCATAAATTAAAATTAAGTCAGAAGATCATCATTTAATCTGACTTAGGTATTTTTGGCAGACATTCTGAAGGTAAGTTAGGAGGTTGTAACTTGATATTTCTCTGTATTTAACATGTATCCCTAGTGGTCTAAATGAATCTTGCCAGATCTTAACATTCAGCATTTTAATTTTTCTGCATTTAGACCAGTAGGGGAGAGAGGCATAGATAGGTAGTTGGATGGAGGTATACACTGATAGACTGCTTTCATACTGGCAAATTGGTGAGTTGCCTGAAGGCATAATAGGATAGGAATTAAGTGGGAGAGAGAGGGCAAAGCTAACTTTGGTAGTTCTTCATTGAAGGAATTTCTGAGGAATTTTCATTTAAACTAAAATTGAAAAGAGATGAGTGTAGTATGAGAAGGTATGCTTGTGGATTGAAGTGAAATTTAGGGTGAAAATAGTCCTCAGTGGAAATAATAGCAATGTTTAATTAGGCTTTGTGATTTCGAGAGGACATGTAAAAGATGAATCACTGAATGCTTTTTGGAGAATTTAACAAAGATTAGAGACAGGGGGAGGGGTAATATTTATATTTGGGCTATTAAGAAGATAATATCTTGTGAGGTATTTCATTTTAGGTGCACACAATTAAGCAAGTAGCCATGATTTCTCTGAAATGGAATCCAGAAAATTGTTTTCTGACTTTCAGTTTAGAAATATCAATGGAAGAAATTAATGAAATTGAATAAATGTGAGAACAGACCAGTAGAGCACAACAAATGAGAGAAGGGGGTTAGGATTTAGTTTCAAGATGTTCTAACAGAATTCTTGGAGGATTTCTTTGCAGCAGACATGGGGAAGTGTCTAGAGTAGTTTGAATACAATCAGGAGATGTGGTAGGAAAAGAAAGGAAAAAGGAAGTCCTAAAAAGAATATTGTGATCCAATAATTTTGTTCCAAGTAAGTATTTATTTATCATTAGATCATTAGTGATTAGTGAGGACACCAGCCTTCATTTTTGTGAATCAAAGAGTGAGGTGATTTTGAGACCATGATAAGTGTACTTTCAGTTTGTCAAGGGAAGGTCTGGAGAGTTAGAACTTGAGAGAAAATGCATACACAGTAGATTTGCCTTGTTTTTATTTTTTTTTCAAAATGGAAGAGTCAGAAAGGAGCTTAAATGAGGAGATTGTGTAAAGAGAAAGAGGTTTCTGATAAAGGCAATTTAATTTATAATCAATAATATAGTGCACAACAAAACATGAGATTGAGATCAGTTGGAGACATTGGACTTGGCCAGAGGTACCATGACTTTTCTATTTAATAGGAGAGATGGAGTAACTAATAATGTGTATACATTCAGGAATATTTGAAAATATTATTGTATTATAGTGTAATTTGGCAAATTACATTTTCCATCTGCTTAGGAGGAGGTAATTTCATCTGTTAAAAATGAGGGTAAATGATACAGTGCATGAGATTCAAAAGGTATGGGAAAGGTTTGGAGTAGTCATGGAGTATGTAGGAATGATCTAATTAACAAGACATAGTACAATTCCCAGGTATATATGAAAACCTCTAGAACTTGTGAATCTGTGCTTATTCCTGGATCAATATCTTACTCATGTATTGTGCAAGATGTAGTCGTGGGTAATTACAGATATTTGAAGTCATTGAATATTGAGGTTTTGGTTGGTAAATGTTGTAAGCAGTCAGAGAGACATAATGTTTGTCTTGGTAGTATCTGTTGAAATTACAAACTCTGGAGTAAACTGGGCAGTAAAAATGAGAGCTAGCAAATGATGTTTGTTGAGAGGAGACAGTGCAATATTCATTTCCATGTAGTATGAGAATCTGGGTATAGGGACTATTTTTGTGGAGAAACTAGGAGAGCACGTTGTAGCCCCAGAGTGGGAACTTGGATGTTTGATGTGAGAGGGACATTCCATGTAAAAACCTATGAGTGATGTGTAAAACCCCAGTAATTTATGCTTGGGAAAAAGCAGAGAAGAATTCTAATTCTAGCTGTGTAATTTTCTACTGTGTAATTTTGCCATAATATTAAAATTTTCTGAAATTTCTGAATTTGTGATCATGCCATTTGTTAACTTTGTAAATAAACTGTAAATAGAATTATTATGAAGATTAAATAGACAAATACAGTTAAACATCAATAGCATCACACATAACACACTTTTTTTCTCTTTTTTTCTGGGCCTTGGATACAAACTGGTGAATTAAGCCTATCATTATTTATGACAAATTATCACCATTTGTCCATGAAATACATTCTTAACAGTGTTTTAGGGAAAAATTTGCTGGCTATAAAGATTAATGCTTTCACACACACACAAACATGCACACATGCAAACACACATACCACATATAAAGAGAGAAAGAGAAGTGCACAGATGTTTCCACAAATGAAGATTAATATGGGGCAGTACTACAGCAACCATTTTATGAAATTATCAGATGGAGCATCTGGATATCCTGACAAACCCATTTGTTCTATATTTTCTGAGCTTCCTCACTTCTGGGGACTGTAGGACATGATGTAAATATTATGACCCTGTGTTCCTCTTACTTCCTTATAAAGAGGTTTTGAAGAATTGATTTGATGTATGGACATCACTTATACTTCCAAATGTAGGTAGCATTTGAATTTATTAACCCCATCATGAAATCATTTTGAAGTTGAATGATAGATATTTGTTTTTCTTAAAATTTACTAAGATTTATTCACATACCATACAATCATACAAAGTATATAATTAATTGATCACACTACCATAATATAGTTGTTTATTCATCATCCTGACCAATTTTTTTAACATTTTACTTGTACCGAAAAAAGTGAAAGCAAGAATAAATAAAACAAGAGTAAAGACAGAACACGCAAATTGTCTCTCCCATTCTTCATTTAGTTTTTTTGCCCCCATTTTCCTACTCATCCATCCATACACTGGACAGAGGGGAGTGTGATCCACATGGCTTTTGCAATCACATTGTCACCCCTCATAAGCTACACTGTTATGCAATCATCTTCAAGATTCAGGGGTGCCTGGTTGTAATTTGATACTTTCAAGTATTTACTTCTAGCTGTTTGAATTCATTAAAACCTAAGAATGGTTATCTACATTGTTCATAAGAGTCCCCACCAGTGTGACCTCAGCTCCTTTTGGAATCTCTCAGTCACTGAAACTTATTGCATTTCATTTCACATCCCCCTTTTGGTCAAGAAGATGTTCTCCATCCCACAATGCTGGGTCTAGATTCCACCCCAGGAGTCAAATTCCATGTTGCCAGGGAGATGTACACCCTGGGTGTCAGATCCCACATAGGGGGTACAGCAGTGATTTCACCTGCCAAGTTGGCTTAGCTAGAGAGAGAGGGCCATATCAGAGCAACAAAGAGGAACTCAGGAGACCTTTAGGCACATTTATAAGCAGGCCTATCCTCTCCTTTGCAGTAACAGTCTTCCCAAGGGCAAGTCCTGTGATAGAGATCTTGGCACATCAAACTGCCAGTCCCCAATGTCTGTGAGCACATCAGCAATCTTCAAGGTGGGGAAGCCCAACAACCCTGCATTCTCCCCCAGCTATTCAGGGGGCTCTGCTTATTTTTTCATTTTTTTTAAAATTAACTATTAACTATATCAAAAAAAATTTTAAATATACAATATAAAAACATTTAAAACAAATCAAAACAAGGGAATAAGAAAAAGACAACTAACCTAAAATAACTACTTTACTTCCAACAGGTTACTATTCTACCCCAAGAAAATATACAGGCTATAACCTGGCAAAGGAATAAGAAAGACAGTTAACCAAAGACAGTAACATTTCCATAAAGTTGTTCCTACCATACCCTCAAGAAATTAACAGTCATTCTTTCACCTTCCCAGAATGTTAAATTTACCCAAAATAACTTATCTGTTCTTATTAGGTTATTGTTGCCCCTTTACTAATTGCTGTCTATCATTAGATCCCCTACATTCTATATTATAAACTGTTTGTTTTATATTTCTCAATGTTCACATTAGTGGTAGCATATAATATTTCTCTTTGTGTCTGGCTTATTTCACTCAGCATTATGTCTTCAAGATTCATCCATGTTGTCATATGATTCATGACATTGTTCTTTCTTACTGCAATGGTTTATTTCATCATGTGTATATATCACATTTTATTTATCCACTCATCTGTTGAAGGACATTTGGGTTGTTTCCATTTCTTGGCAATTGTGAATAATGGTTCTATGAACATTGGCATGCAGATATCTGTTGACATCACTGCTTTCAGATCTTGCAGGTACACACTGAGAAGTACAATTGCTGGATTGAAGGGTAACTGTATATCTAGTTTTGTGAGGAACAACCAAACTGTTTTCCAGAGTAGCTGAACCATTATACAGTCCCACAAACAATGAATAAGAATTCCAATTTCTCCACATCCTCTCCAGCATTTGTAGTTATTTGTTTAATGGCAGCCCTTCCAATTGTGTGTTAGATGGTATCTCATTGTGAAGTTAATTTGCATCTCTCTGATAGCTAGTGAACCTGAACATTTTTTCATGTGTTTTTTTTTCCACCCTTTCACTTTCAAATTATTTGTGTCCCCATGCCTAAGATGAGTCTCTTGTATGCAACATATTGATGGTTCATATGTTTTGATCAATTCTGCCAATCTATATATTTTAATTGGGGAGTTTAATCCATTTACATTCAACATTATTACTGTGAAGCCATTTCTTGAATCAGCCATCCTCTCCTTTGGCTTATGTTGTCAGATATATTTTTCCCTCTCACACTTAATTTACCCATAATGAATCTCTTTATACTGAACGTTTCTCCATATATCTCTCTCTCCTTTCTTTGTTTCTTTGTCAGTATTATATCAAGTAGGGCAGGTCTCTTGTTAGCAAATTCCCTCAGCATTTGTTTGTCTGTCAAAAGTTTAAGCTCTCCCTCAGATTTGAAGGAGAGCTTTTCTGGGTAAAGAATTTTTAGTTGGCAATTTTTCTCTCTCAGAATTTTAAATATGTCATGCCATTGCCTTCTCACCTCCATGGTGCCCACTGAGTGGTCACTACATAGACTTATGCTGTTCCCTTTGTAAGTGGTGAATTGCTTTTCTCTTGCTGCTTTCAAAACTTCCTCTTCTTCAGTAATTAACAATCTCATTAGAATATGTCTGGGAGTGGGTTTACTTGGATTTATTCTGTTTGGAGTTTCCTGGGCATTTATGATTTGTGTATTTATGTTGTTTAAAAGGTTTGGGAAGTTTACCCCCAAATTTTCTTTGAATACTCTTTCCAGACCTTTACTCTTCTCTTCCCCTTCTGGAAAACCAATAACTCTTATATTTGGATGTTTTACATTATCTATCATATCCCTGAAGTCCATTTCAATTTTTTCAATTTTTTCCCCATTCTTTCTTTTGTTCTTTCACTTTCCATTCTGTCTTCTTTGAGGTCACTGATGCTGTTCAGCTTCCTCTAGTCTTGTGCTATGAGTATACAGAATCTTTTTAATTTGGTCAACAGTTTCTTTTATTTCCATAAGATTGTCTATTTATTTATTTACTCTTGCAATTTCTTCTTTATGCTCTTCTAGGGTCTTCTTCATGTCCTTTATATCCTGTGCCATGCTCTCATTGTTTATCTTTAGTTCTTTGTTAATTGCTTCAAGTAATGTTTCTCCTCTGATCTTCTGATTTGGGTATTTGGGTTTGGGTTATCCATATCCTCTGCATCATATGCTTTAAAATTTTCTGCTGTTTTTGGCCTCTTGGCATTTGCTTAACTTGATATGGTTACTTTAGGGTATGTAGGCTTATGCACTTATCCCTAATTTGTCAGATCTACAGCTTGGTGACTTACCCTTTCTCTAACCAGCATGTGGCATCCATGGGCCACCTATTCCCCTCAAGCCAGTTTTCCCTAATTTTGTGTTTATGGTGATTTGTGTTATGAATCTTCTGAGAGTCCAATTGGTTCACCAAGTTTGCATGTGCATTTGTTGCTTCCCACCCTGAATGTGGGCATTGGTCTGAGTGGTTAGGGAAGGAGGGCGGCTTTAATAATCAAACCTCCCAAATGTTTCTTGAGATTTAAAGCTGTTGTAAGAGTGTAAACCTTCAGTTGAGTCTCACCACAGTTTGTCTCTGCCACTGACCCAGAAGTCCTTGGTATTGGTGTATGGTCTCTTTTCCAAGTCATGCCCCCCCAGGGCCTCTGCTGAGGGAAGATTTGCTACATCACAAGTGAGCACCATCCCCCAAGGGAAGTCCTGGGCCACAGGGCCATGTACTTGTTTTCCCAGCCTGCTGAAAGGATGGCTGTATGTGGCATGTTAATTTCCTCCTTTTTGCACACCTCTGCCTTCCTAGCTCTGGGACAATTAGCTGTGGGTGTGCAAAAGCCTATCATCCATGCCAGATATTGTGGCATGTGCATGTGCTGCTTGAAACACTTCCCATTGGGCTTGGTTGTTTGGCACAGCTCTGGGCTGTGGTGCTGGCCAGTGTTCCTAGCCTGCTGGCCAGATGGCTGTATGGGGTGTGATTATTTTCCCCTTTTTGCTAACTTCTGCCTTCCTAGCTCTGAGACAATTAACAATGGGTGACTGAAAAACTATTGTCCACACCAGATATTGATGCATGCCCACAGGTTGTGGGGATGCAGTTCCCACCATGCTTCACTGTGCAGTTCTTGCTGCCATATCTGCAGCTACTTTTGGGTTTTAAAAACTAGTCCAACTCCAAATGCCAACCCCAGTTTCTTGAGACTGCAGCATGGCTGCTGATTATCCAGCAGACTCACTCACTTGTTTCAGAATGCAGATTCCTGGTTTTACCAAGTGCATGGTCCCTGTGGATTTAGAAGAATTTGTCCAGCCAGTGCATCACTGAAACTGGTGTTCTTGGTCACTTTCTGTCTTTTATCTAGTATTTTTCATGGAGCTGTTTTTGCCCTCTCTCCTAACTGCCATCTTCCAGAAGCCTCCCTGGATTGGCTTTTATTTTTTTTTTTAATCTTCATTTTATTGAGATATATTCATATACCATGCAGTCATACAAAACAAACCGTACATTTGATTGTTCACAGTACCATTGCATAGTTGTACATTCATCACCTAAATCAATCCCTGACACCTTCATTAGCACACATGTCCCGGCCCGCGGGACGATCAACTGAGGCTCCAGCTCCTGTGAGGGAAGAATGGTATGGGACAAGAGACACGAAGAACGACAGCAAGACAGGTTTCTGATCAAGCTGCAAAACTTTATTGAAGAGGCAGGGTATATATACTCTAAGGTAGAGGGAGTGGCTAGTACGAACGGGTGGCGGCCTAGGATTGGTGGCTGCAAAGGCGGGTGGCAGTCTAGGATTGGCTGCTGCTGTTGCTAGGGCGGATGGCAGATGTAAGGCTAACACAGGATTGGTGGCTACTGTTTCTGGGGTAGAAGGCAGGTAGTAAAGCTAGCACTCTAGGTGCAAATCTTAGGCGCGAACGGCTATCACTTCCGTAGAAGGCTGAGGGCAACTTAAGCCGCTATTGCATCAGCCCTAGCGGTCATGTTGCATATCTCCGGCATCGCTGAGGGTGGATTTTATACATGCTACCTTAATCGTCCCCAACACACACACACACAAATAACAAGAATAATAATTAAAGTGAAAAAGAGCAATTGAAGTAAAAAAGAACCTTGGGTACCTTTGTCTGTTTGTTTGTTTCCTTCTCCTATTTTTCCACTCATCCATCCATAAACTAGACAACAGGGAGTGTGGTCCTTATGGCTTTCCCAACCCCATTGTCACCCCTCATAAGCTACATTTTTATACAATTGTCTTTGAGATTCATGGGTTCTGGGTTGTAGTTTGATAGTTTCAGGTGACCACCACCAGCTACCCCTATTCTTTAGAACCTAAAAAGGGTTGTCTAAATTGTGTGTGAGAGTGCCCACCAGAGTGACCTCTCGGCCCCTTTTGGAATCTCTCTGCCACTGAAGTTTATTTCATTTCCTTTCACATCCTCCTTTTGGTCAAGAAGATGTTCTCCATCCCATGACGCCAGGTCTACATTCCTCCCCAGGAGTCATATTCCACATTGCCAGGGAGATTCATTCCCCTGGGTGTCTGATCCCATGCAGGGGGGAGGGCAGTGATTTCACCTTTCAAGTTGGCTTAGCTGGAGAGAGAGGGCCCCCTCTGAGCAACAAAGAGGCATTTGGGAGGAAGCTCTTAGGCACAATTATATGGAGGCCTAGCCTCTCCTTTGCAGCAACAATCTTCCCAAGGGTAAAACCTATGGTAGAGGGCTCAACCCATCAAACCACCAGTCCCCTATGTCTGTGGTCTTGTTAGCAACCATCGAGGTGGGGTAGGCCAATATCCCTGCATTCTCCACAGGCTCCTCAAGGGGGCTCTACATATTTTTTCCTTGTTTTTTTTTTTAAATCAACTGTATGAAAAAAAATTAAAAAAAAAAACAAAACATACAATAAAAGAACATTTCAAAGAGACCATAACAAGGGAGTAAGAGAAAGATAACTAACCTAAGATAACTGCTTTACTTCCAACATGGTCCTACTTTACTCCAAGAAAGTTACCTAATATAGCAACATTTCTGTGAACTTGTTCCTACTATCTCCATCAGAAATTAACAGACCGTAGTCATTCCTGGGCATCCCCAGAATGTTAAATAGCTTATCTGTTCTTCTTGGATTATTGTTCCCCCTTCCTTAATTGCTCACTATTGCTAGTTCCCCTACATTCTACATTATAAACCATTTTTTTTTACATTTTTCAAAGTTCACATTAGTGGTAGCATATAATATTTCTCTTTTTGTGCCTGGCTTATTTCGCTCAGCATTATGTCTTCAAGGTTCATCCATGTTGTCATATGTTTCACGAGATCATTCCTTCTTACTGCCTTGTAGTATTCCATCATGTGTATATACCACATTTTATTTATCCATTCATCTGTTGAAGGACATTTGGGTTGTTTCCATTTCTTGGCAATTGTGAATAATGCTGCTATGAACATTCGTGTGCAGATATCTGTTTGTGTCACTGCTTTCCGATCTTCTGGGTATATACCAAGAAGTGCAATCGCTGGACCGAATGGTAACTCTATATCTAGTTTTCTAAGGAACTGCCAGACTGACTTCCAGAGTGGCTGAACCATTATACAGTCCCACCAACAATGAATAAGAGTTCCAGTTTCTCCACATTCCCTCCAGCATTTGTAGCTTCCTGTTTGTTTAATAGCAGCCATTTTAATCGGTGTGAGATGGTATCTCATTGTGGTCTTAATTTGCATCTCTCTAATAGCTAGTGAAGCTGAACATTTTTTCATGTGTTTCTTGGTCATTTATATTTCCTCTTCAGAGAACTGTCTTTTCATATCTTTTGCCCATTTTATAATTGGGCTGTCTGTAGTATAGTCTTTGAGTTGTAGCATTTCTTTATATATGTAAGATATCAGTCTTTTGTCAGATACATGGTTTCCAAAATTTTTTTCCCATTGAGTTGGCTGCCTCTTTATCTTTTTGAGAAATTCCTTTGAGGTGCAGAAACTTCTAAGCTTGAGGAATTCCCATTTATCTATTTTTTCTTTTGTTGCTTGTGCTTTGGGTGTAAAGTCTAGGAAGTGGCCACCTAATACAAGGTCTTGAAGATGTTTTCCTACATTATCTTCTAGGAGTTTTATGGTACTTTCTTTTATATTGAGATCTTTGGTCTATTTTGAGTTAATTTTTGTGTAGGGTGTGAGGTAGGGGTCCTCTTTCATTCTTTTGGCTATGGATATCCAACTCTCCCAGCCCTATTTGTTGAAAAGACCATTATGATTCAGTTCAGTGACTTTGGGGGCCTTATCAAAGATCAGTCGGCCATAGATCTGAGGGTCTATCTCCAAATTCTCAATTCGATTCCATTGATCTATATGTCTATCTTTGTGCCAGTACCATGCTGTTTTGACAACTGTGGTTTTATAATAAGCTTCAGAGTCAGGGAGTGTGAGTCCTCCCACTTCATTTTTCTTTTTTAGAGTGTCTTTAGCAATTCGAGGCATCTTCCCTTTCCAAATAAATTTGATAACTAGCTTTTCCAAGTCTGCAAAGTAGGTTGTTGGGATTTTGATTGGGATTGCATTGAATCTGTAGATGAGTTTGGGTACAATTGACATCTTAATGACATTTAGCCTTCCTATCCATGAACATGGAATATTTTTCCATCTTTTAAGGTCCCCTTCTATTTCTTTTAGTAGAGTTATGTAGTTTTCTTTGTATAGGTCTTTTACATCTTTGGTTAAGTTTATTCCTAGGTACTTGATTTTTTTAGTTGCTATTGAAAATGGTATCTTTTTCTTGAGTGTCTCTTCAGTTTGTTCATTTCTAGCATATAGAAACATTACTGACTTATGTGCATTAATCTTGTATCCTGCTACTTTGCTAAATTTGTTGATTAGCTCTAGTAGCTGTATCGTCGATTTCTCAGGGTTTTCCAGATATAAGATCATATCATCTGCAAACAATGACAGTTTTACTTCTTCTTTTCCAATTTGGATGCCTTTATTTCTTTGTCTTGCCGGATTTCCCTGGCTAGCACTTCCAGCACAGTGTTGAATAACAGTAGTGACAGTGGGCATCCTTTGCTTGTTCCTGATCTTAGAGGGAAGGCTTTCAGTCTCTCATCATTGAGTACTATGCTGGCTGTGGGTTTTTCATATATGCTCTTTATCATATTGAGGAAGTTTCCTTCAATTCCTACCTTTTGAAGTGTTTTTATCAAAAACAGATGTTGGATTTTGTCAAATGCTTTTTCAGCATCTATTGAGATGATCATTTGATTTTTCCCTTTTGAATTTTTAATGTGTTATAATACATTGATTGATTTTCTTATGTTGAACCATCCTTGCATGCCTGGATTGAACCCCACTTGGTCATGGTGTATGATTTTTTTAAAGTGTCTTTGGATTCAATTTGCAAGTATTTTGTTGAGGATTTTTGCATCTATATTCATTAGGGAAATTGGCCGATAGTTTTCCTTTTTTGTAGCATTTTTGCCTGGTTTTGGTATAAGATTGATGTCAGCTTCATAAAATGAGTTAGGTAGTGTTCCATTTTCTTTAATGTTTTGAAAGAGTTTGAGTAAGATTGGTGTCAGTTCTTTCTGGAAAGTTTGGTAGAATTCCCCTGTGAAGCCATCTGGCCCTGGGCATTTATTTGTGGGAAGATTTTTGATGACTGATTGGATCTCTTTGCTTGTGATGGGTTGGTTGAGGTCTTCTATTTCTTCTCTGCTCAGTCTAGGTTGTTCATATGTTTCCAGGAAATTGTCCATTTCCTCTACATTTTCCAGTTTGTTGCCATACAGTTGTTCATAGTATCCTCATAATTTTTTTAATTTCTTCAGGACCTGCAGTTATGTCACCTTTATCATTCATTATTTTGTTTATATGGGTCTTCTCTCTTTTTGATTTTGTTAGTCTAGCTAGGAGCTTGTCAATCTTGTTGATCTTCTAAAAGAACCAACTTTTGGTGATATTTATCCTCTCTATTGTTTTTTTGTTCTCTATGTCATTTATTTTGGCTTTAATGCTTGTTATTTCTTTTCTTCTACTTGGTTTAGGATTGGTTTGCTGTTCATTTTCTAGCTTCTTCAGTTGATCCATTACTTCTTTGATTTTGGCTCTTTCTTCCTTTTTAATATATGCATTTAGTGCTATAAATTTCCCCCTCAGTACTGCTTTTGCTGCATCCCATAGGTTTGGTATGTTGTGTTCTCATTTTCATTCATCTCTATATATTTAGCAATTTCTCTTGCTATTTCTTCTTTAATCCAATGATTGTTTAGGAGTGTGTTGTTTAACCTCAAGGCATTTGTGAATTTTCTAAGTCTCTGATGGTTATTGACTTCTAATTGTATTCCATTGTGGTCAGAGAATGTGCTTTGAGTAATTTCAATCTTTTTAAATTTATTGAGGCTTGTTTTATGTCCCAGCATATGATCTATCCTGGAGAAAGTTCTGTGAGCAGTAGAAAAGTATCTGTATCCTGGTGATTTGGGATGTAAAGTTCTGCATATGTCTGTAAAATCTATTTCATTTATCAGATTGTTTAGGTTTTCAATTTCCTTATTGGTCTTCTGTTTGGTTGATCCATCTATAGGAGAAAGTGATGTGTTGAAGTCTCTCACAATTATTGTGGAAACATCAATTGCTTCCTTTAGTTTTGCCAGTGTTTCTCTCATGTATTTTGTGGCACCTTGATTGGGTGCATAGACATTCATGATTGCTATTTCTTCTTGTTGAATTGCCCCTTTTATTAGTATGTAGTGGCCTTCTTTGTCTCTCAAAACATCCCTGCATTTAAAGTCTATTTTATCTGAGATTAATATTGCTACACCTGCTTTCTTTTGGCTGTAGCTTGCATGAAATATTTTTTCCATCCTTTCACTTTCAATTTCTTTGTGTCCCTGTGTCTAAGATGAGTCTCTTGTATGCAACATATTGATGGTTCATTTTTTTTGATCAATTCTGCAAATCTATATCTTTTAATTGGGTAGTTTAATCCATTTACATTCAATGTTATAACCGTGAAGGCATTTCTTGAATCAGCCATCTTCCTTTGGTTTATGTTTGTCATATATATTTTTCCCCTGTCTCTATTAATATCCTTTATTGTACCCATACCAAATCTCTTTTGTACTGAACCTTTCTCCAAGTCTCTCTGTCCTTTCTTTGTTTCTCTGTCTGTAGGGTTTCCTTTAGTATCTCTAGTAGGGCAGGTCTCTTGTTAGCAAATTCTCTCAGCATTTGTTTGTCTGTGAAAAATTTAAGCTCTCCCTCAAATTTGAAGGAGCGCTTTGCTGGATAAAGTATCCTTGGTTGGAAATTTTTCTCACTCAGAATTTTAAATATATCGTGCCACTGCCTTCTCGCCTCCATGATGGCTGCTGAGTAGTCACTACTTAGTGTTATGCTGTTTCATTTGTATGTGGTGAATTGCTTTTCTCTTCCTGCTTTCAGAACTTGCTCCTTCTCTTCCATGTTTGACACTGTGATCAGAATATGTCTCGGAGTGGATTTATTTGGATTTATTCTATTTGGAGTTCCCTGAGCATTTATGATTTGTGTATTTATGTTGTTTAGAAGATTTGTGAAGTTTTCCCCAACAATTTCTTTCAATACTCTTCCTAGACCTTTACTCTTTTCTTCCCCTTCTGGAACACCAATGAGTCTTATATTCAGATGTTTTATTTTATCTATCATATCCCTGAGGTCCGTTTCAATTTTTTTAATTTTTTCCACATTCTTTCTTTTATGCTTTCATTTTCCATTCTGTCATCTTCCAGGTCACTGATTCGTTGTTCAACTTCCTCTAGTCTTGTACTATGAGTGTCCAGAATCTTTTTAATTTGGTCAACAGTTTCTTTAATTTCCATAAGATCATCTATTTTTTTATTTAGTCTTGCAATGTCTTCTTTATGCTCTTCTAGGGTCTTCTTGATATCCTTTGTATCCTGTACTATCGTCTCATTGTTCATCTTTAGTTCTTTGAGTAGCTGCTCTATGCGCTGTGTCTCTTCTGATCTTTTGATTTGGGTGCTTGGGCTTGGGTTATCCGTATCATCTGGTTTTTTCATATGCTTTATAATTTTCTGTTGTTTTTGGCCGCTTGGCATTTGCTTAACTTGTTATAGTTGTTTTAGGATTTGTACACCAATTGAAGTCCTTATCTCTAATTTATCAGATCTATATCTTTGTGGAGTACACTTTCTCTAACTAACCAGCAGTTGGCATCCACAACCCACCTGTTCTCCACAAGCCAGTTCTCCCCTGCTTTGCCTTTGTGGTTAGTGGGGGAGTGAGTCTTGTGGGGTCCAATTGGTGTACCAAGTTTGCGTGTGTAGTTGGTGTTGCCCGCCCTGTATATGGGGTGTGTTTCTGGGCAGTCAGGGAGGGCGGGTGGCTCTAACAATCAAATCTCCCTGGTGATCCTGGAGTTTTAAAGCTGCTGAAATAGTCTAATCCTTCAGCTCCGTCCTGCCATAGTTTGTCTCTGGTACTGACCCACAAGTCCTTGGTATTGGCGTATGGCTCCTGAGACTTGCAAGTGGGTCCCTTTTCCAGGCCGTGCACTCCCTGGTCCTCTGTTGATAGATGACTGTGCTATGTCACAGGTGAGTGCCATCCCTCTAGGGCAGTTCTGGGCTCCTGGGCTGTGTAGAGAGGCTCCCAGTTTGCTGAAATGATGGCTGAATGGGGCTTTGTTAATTCACACTGCTCCACCTTCCCAACTCTGGGACAATCAACTGAGGTTGCAGGGAAGGCTAATGTCCATGCACAGTTTTGTGGTGTGTGCCTGTTATTTGAAGCACTTCCATCACACTGGGTTGTCTGGGGCAGCTCTGGGCTATGGGGCTGGTGATGGGCAGGAGTGTTTCCTGTCCACCAGGATGATGGCTGTGAGTGGACACCCCCCTTTTCTTGGGAAGTTGTGGTGTTTAGTGAATTTTCTCAGCCACTGGATTATTGCCTTTTGTCTCAGAGCTCTCTTAGTTCTGCTCTTGTCTTGACCTCCCCATATTGCAAGTCTTTGAAGCTTTCTGTATCGGGCTTCTTAGAGTAATTGTTTTAGAAAAAGAAAAAAGGATTAAAAAAAAAAAAAGGCCCTCCTCACAGATCTAATGGGTTATTGAAATGGTAAGAGACAAAGCAATTAGGGCTATTAAGGAAAGGTCCACAGGGCAGAGAGATCAGCTTTTCTTTGGGATTTGCATATGAGCCTCAGGGCCTTAGCTCTGCCCTTCCCCTTTCTATGTTCACCAGAACTCCAAAAATCCTCCGCTTTTATTTTGGAGTTTTTCATGCTGTTTTTTCTATGCCTGTCTCCTCTCTGCTGGGCTGGCTGCTCTCAGATTCTCTGGTGTGTGGTCTCAGTCTATCTATGGTTGGAGTTTGGATCAGTAGAATGAGTTTCCGATAAGAGCTGCCACTGCAGTTCTCCCTTCTCCTTCCTGGAGCTGACAGCCCCTCCTCCCAAGGGACTGAGTCTGGCAGGGAGGGGTGTGGGTCCCCTGGCCACAAAAACTTACAGATTTTCCTGGTCTCAGCAGTTCCATGTTTTCATGAGTGTTGTATGAAGTATGCCCAAAGTCAGATTGCTCTGTGGTGTCCAGTCCATGCAGTTCCTGGCTTTCTACCTACTTTCCTGGAGGAGTAACTAAAACATACAGCTCACCAGTCCACCATCTTGTCCCACCTCCTGGATTGGCTTTTATAATTGGGATTCATTAAGTTACAAATTTACAGTTCTAAGGCCACCAAAGTGTCCAAAGTAAAGCATCAAGAAGAGGATACCTGCACCAAAGAAAAGTGGATGGTATCCAGAACACCTCTGTCAGCTGGAAAGGCACATGGCTGGAGTCTGCTTTTTCTTTGCTCCTTGGTTCTGGTTTCAGAATAGCTTTCTCCAAAATGTCTCTGGGCTTCTCTCTTGTAGTTTCTCTCTCTCCACTCCTGTGCATCCTTGCTTGCTCTTCCTGGGCATTTCTCTTTAAGCATCTGGGGGTGCTCTCTTAGCATCTTTGGTACAAACTCTATGCTTCATCTGTCATTTTAGCATCTTCAAATATACATTTATTTGCATCTCCAACAACTCAAGTTTCTGGGTCTATGTGGGATCTCAGCTATCTAAAGGACTCTGGTGATCTAATTAGGACCTACTCTGAATGGATGTGGTCATGCCTCCAGGAAAAAAAAACAAATATCTCACCCAACAAGACTGGATTAAAGATTGTGGCTCTTCTGGGCTCCAAAACCGTTTCAATCTTGCACAATATCCAAATCCACTAGGGAAAGTTCTGAAAATCAGTGCCAAGGGGGTTGAGAGAGTGGCCTTTCCAGAACCCCAAGGAGTTGAACCAAGATGATTTACAGCAAGTGCATACAAAACGCCAGGGAAGGAGAGAGCAGGAATGGAGTGAGGGTGAAGAGGGCATGGATAGATCTTGGAGGACCTATGCTAGAACATAAATGAAAAATACATAAATCTGAGAATTTGCACAATTTTTATATGCATGAGAAGACCAAAATCCACATGCAGTATGAGTTAGAGATACCTATTTTTTATTATTCAAATTTACATTTATTGCATTAATAAAGCTAATTTTTTTCCATTTCCCATTTGTATTTTTTTCTATTAATCCTTTCTTTATATTATTACCCATTTTTCTATTACAGATTATCATTTTATCCCTCATTGATTTAAAAGAAAACTTTAGGCCTCTGCTACCTCTGCTGTCACCTCCTCCACCAGAGCCATTCACTGCCATGTGGGGAGAGTGAGGCAGGGCTGCTGGGACTACCATTGAATCTGACTCAGTGAATGAGGACAAGACAATTGAGCTCATGTTGCCAGAGTGTATTTTGGCATTTTGTTGAAGATAGCTGGGTACTATAAACAGAAAGAATCTTGGAAGATGCTTGACTGCTGTCTTTTCTCAGACTAGTCTGAAAGGTAATACACCTATTCATTCTGGATTGGTGCATCTGAAGTACAAAATATATTCCAGATAATTAATAGAGCATCATCTTTGATCATCTCCAGAAAGAGGCCATCAGATGGAAACTTTCAAAAAGAAAAAAGGCTTGCTTATTGAATATTTTGACCAGTGCTCTGAATCAGATCAAGTGGAATTTGTGGAACATTTTATTTCATGAATGTGTCACTATCAGCATGGACATATTAATTCTTACCTGAAGCCCATGTTACAGCAGGACTTGATTACTGCTTTACCAGAGCAAGGCTTAGATCACATAGCAGAAAACATTCTTTCCTACCTGGATTTCAGGTCTCTGTGTGCAGCAGAGCTGGTTTGTAAAGAATAGCAATGAGTATCTCAGAAGGAATGCTTTTGAAGAAGATAATTGAATGAATTGGATGCACAGATCCTCTATGGAAGGGACTTACAGAAAAAAGAGGTGGAATCAGTACCTTTATAAAAACAGACTCACAGATGGCCCTCCCAATTCATTTTGTAGGTCATTATACCCAAAGATTATCCAGGGTATAGAGACTGTAGAATCTATTTGGTGGTGTGGATGACACAACTTGCAGAGGATTCAGTGCCACTCTGAAAATAGTAATGGTGTCTACTGTTTACATTATGGTGATAAAAAATTTATCAGTGGCCTATGAGATAATTCTACCAAGATTTCAGATAAAATGAGCTTGGAATATTTGAAAGTGTTAATGGAACACTGTCCTTTGTCTCCAGTATGATGACAATGTCATTGTAACTGGCTCTTCAGTCTTTACAGTGAGAGTCTGGGATGTGAACACAGGTGAAGTTATGAATACACTGATCCACCACAGTGAGGCTGTATTGCACTTACACTTTAGCAATGGACTCATGGTGACCTGTTCCAAGGACCATTCCATCACCATGTGGGACATGGCTTCTGCCACTGATATCACTTTATGCCATGTTCTGGTTGGCACCCACACTACTGTCAATGTGATAGATGATGATAAGTAAATCATGTGTGCCTCTGGTAACAGAATCATCAAAGTGTGAAGCATGAGTACCTGTGAATTTGTACTCTGAATGTGCACAAGTGAGGCATTGCCTACCTTCTGTACAGGGATCAGCTAGTTGTTAGTGGATCATTAAATAATACAATTAGGCTATGGTATATCAAATGTGGCACCTGTTTAAGAGTCCTAGAGGGACATGAAGAATTGGTCCAGTGCATCCACTTTGATAACAAGAGGATTGTCAGCAGGGCCTATGATGGGAAAATTAAAGTTTGGAACTTGCAAGCCACTCGACCCCTGCAGACGACCAAGCATTTTGTGTTTGTACATCTTGGTGGAACATTCTGGTCATGTGTTTCAGCTTCAGTTTGATGTGTTTCAAATCATCAGCAGCTCCCATGATGACACTATTTTGATTTGGTATTTCTTAAATTTGCCTCCCAGTGCCCAGAATGAGATGCATTCTCCCTCCAAAACATAGACTTACACCTCCAGATAACAGTCTGCACTTTTACCCACTTCAGGGATTCCTAGTCTTGAACTACTGGCTACATGGCTACCAATGCCTAAGAGAGTTCATTTGCAGCTGAGTTAAGAAGCTGTAATTGGTTCTAGATACTGGGGAGATGCACAGCAGCCTAACTCTTCAAGTGAGACACCTATTTTTGAATCATGGAGAGTTTGAAAGGCTTTGAGCACCATAATATAATTAACACATGAAACAATGATTTTTATGTTATTATTTATAAGATATCTGTAGTCACACTTTCATTATTAACAACATAATCCATAACCTTCTTATATATGAGCTTAGGAGATGAGGACCTTCCCCTGTTTCTCTTAGAGTAGACTACATGTTTCTCTTGGTTGAACTGTGTGGGGGGGTATTTCCAGGTGAAGGATTGGTTATATGTGATAGGATAAGTTTTGATTCTCATGGCTTCTTGCTCAATCCTCAGCTCAGATACCTAGCATTTGGACTGTCTGAGAGTGAAAACCCAGAGGAAGATAGTTGGTGGCAGAACTACTGACAATGAAACCAGTGGTGAGTAGGGAATTGCTACTTCTACTGAAACAACTCTTTCTAAGATATGCAGATTTCTTGTACTGGCCTTGCACATTCTAAGTACACTCATGGGATACTCACATATTTGAGATCCACTTGTTTCTACACAGGACTCAGCTATAATGATGGTGGGTGAGGGAGTGGGTAAGAAATAACCTTCTCTCCACCATTTACACTAATTTTTCCAGCCTCTATTAAAGCTGTGTATTCACAGAAGAGATATGGGAGGATTTATTTTCTTCATGCATCCTATGGCCTCAGTGTGGAAGTAATTCACTCATTCACTATTTTAGTGGTAGTGCTGTGCTTAGGATTGTGGTGAACATAAGGGATAGAGATGAGAAATTGCACAACTTAGTCCAATAGGGAGGCAGATGGTTCATCAGGTGAGCTCAATGAGTCCAGTGTTATGAATGCTGGGGTCAGGACTATGCCATGTTCAGGAGAGCACAAGAAAGAGGACAGTAAAGGCAATGAAAAGGAATGTATTTATTTTGTCCAATACTTTTTACAGTTTTGAAAGAATATTTTCACATTTTGAAAAGATGTTTGAAATTCTCATTACCATCTTGTCCCCAGTTAACCATTTTCTCTCTTTTAAAAAACATGTGTACAACTTTGTAAGTGGGAGCAACGAACAGGTAATATTGTTTCCTTATTTTAAGCTGTGCACAAAGGAGGGGTATTGTATGTATAGTAAAATTTTAGGATCATTGAAAATATTTGAAGAACTATCAAGAGAACAGAACAAATAACAAGTATATTTGTCACTGAACAGAATCAAGATGAGTATACAAGAGGCACAATGTAAGCTCCAGTTTGGAGGTCCAGGTAATTATTGAGTATGGGAGGACTTCTACCATAGGAAGAGTCACCCTAGGACTGTCCTTTAGTATAGTAGTCTCAGAGGGCCCTGGTTTTTCCTACTTAACAGCTTACCCTCATATCTCATAATAAAAACCTGAGTTTTTTAGAGGTGAAAGAGGAATAATACTGTTCTGAAGTTCTGTATAAAGACTGTACATTTCTGCAGAATTATGTACTTTGCTTCAGTTATATCTTCCATTTCAATGAATAATAGATTTATCATTTTTACTTAACAAGTGTTGGTTACATATGTATCATGAGCTCATTGGACTTCTCAAAATGTTTCATTTTGTTAAACCATTTCTTAGACACGGAAACCGAGGTCATTGCAGATGCCTCAAGTTGATTAAGTTGGATTTTAAATTTATATCTTATTGCACATCAGGTAGTACATAATTGGGGAGTGCAAGAATAAAACATGAAAAAGTAGTTGATTATTCCAAGAACCTAGGGAGAGAGGGTAGCCATGTGGAGCCAGTGAGAAACATGAACAGCCCAGGTTTGGTGTGGGCAGCACACAGCTGAGCAAAAGGGACCCAAAGATTTAGGTTTGAAACCTGGAGAGTTATGTCTGCAGAGATGGAAAATTCTTAGCTAGCCCAAAGGTCAGTGTGAGGCAAGTGTCTTGGCCAAAATAAGATGGATTCTGAGGCATAACACAAAATATCCCTTATGATGAGTCTGAGATTTACTTGAATTTGATGAAAGAGGTTTAGTTATGAATTCTGAAGAGAAAATTTTGTGATCACCATCTGGAAGTTATTATCAGATTTTTTGGCAAATTTTCAGGTTATATGATTCCACCTGTTATGCAATTATGGTGAAGTTTTATGCATTCAGAGTGTATGTGTCTCTGTGAGTGCATCTGATAGATGCTGGGTAAGCAGCAAGAATGATCTAACTGGAATCCCAGACAAAGTTTGAGCATTTTGTACACAACCACCATGCTTCGTCAGGGCTCTCATTTCATCCAATATACTCTGGATATTGGTAGAGATGGCATTGACTGAACCAAAATACCTATGTCATTTTAGGAATCAGTGACATTCAATGATGTAGCTATCAACTGTACCAAGGAAGAGTGGGCCATGCTGGACACAAACCAGAGAAAGATGTTCAGAGATGTTATGCTGGAGAATATCAGTCATCTGGTGTTCATGGGTGAGTTTCTCAAAATATTCTATCTATATACAGCTATCTATCTATTCATCCTTCCATCCATCTATTTAATCTATTATTAAGTTGTTAAAGTATCTAGAAAATGGTCCCATGTGCCACGCTGATCTCTACTCTGATTCTTTCATAGCTTTTATGGGTACTTAAAAGAAACTGTGTTTTTGTTTATCCTTGTGTCTTAGGTGTCCCACCAGTGGCATGTGATTTTCCACTCTAAAATTTCAGGTCTTTCTTGCTGCTCAATCTCCAACATTAATAACACTGGGAGAATGCAATACATTTTATTTCTATGGACAAAATAAATATTCTCTAGATAATTATTATCCACTAGGGACTGTAGTGGAGTTTTGGCACACAGAAGGCATACTATTTTCCACATAGAACATAGATTGTTTTGGTTGAGCTTATGTTTATTGGATGCTTTTATAAAACATACTTCAACCATTTTGGAATCATAATTTCTCCTGGTATGAAAATATTGAAGATACTGTAGTCCATGAATTTAGGCATGGGCATCAATATATCCTTAGTGTTTTTGACTGAACATCAAGTATCATCATTTGCAAGAAAAGGATTTTCAGTATACTGTATTTAAGTTATACTTCCTTGTGCTGTTCATAAGAGCTTACCTTCTGTTCCTCATAGTCTGTCCTGGACTTGATGATCATGCACTTATATCACTATAGATCTCAAAATCTATACTTCTGTTTCTCATAAATAAGATATCAGGTCTGCATATCAGAAGTGCTTTCACAGTTAGACCAAGGAGAACTGTGGAGAGAAGGATTAAGGTTTCTCCAAGTACAGAATCCAGGTGAGTTCTAAGACTCTGTGCTTCACTATGATGAGGGGCATTGTCACTGAATGAGCAGGTCCTTAGACGTATCAACAGAAGATTTCCTGAACTGAATGATATTCTCTGAAATGTAAGATATGAATTTGGGGGAAAATCACCTCCAATGTGTAATTTTTCCATACATGTATCAATTTCTATTCATGAATCCATCTGTGATTGTCTTTCACTTAGGGAAAGGCTATTTGTGTACTTACAGGAGTTAAATTCTCACATAATGGACTGTGTTCTGGTCCTCCTGTTTGAGGATTTCCCTCTCTTTACCACTGAATATCCCATTTTATCTTATTTTCCCTTACTTTAATGCTGAATATATTTTATTTCTCAATTTCCAGAAAAGTGTTTCTATCTCCTAAAGTACACCTTAATTTTACATTGTTGTCCAATCTAAATAACAATATTTGAAAAATAATCACATGATAATTGAGGGTTTTTAAATATTTCATTCTGCTTATGCCACTCTATAATGCTTTCAAAATTGTTCCAGGCAGGGAAAATGACCATAAAAAAGAAGAAATGATAACCATGCAACATATGTTTAAGGACACATCTACCAGCCAGACAAATGTAAGTTTAATGATTGTGAGCATTTGTCTCCCAATTAGAGAGAAAGGATTGAATAATTTAGGAGATCATCACAATTACCTGAGTAACTATAGATGGTATTATTCACTGTCCCATGAAAAAGTTGTGGTTAGTTTCAGTTAAGCAAAAAAAATTAACTTGAGCTCAAAACCTTAACTTGAAGTCTTTTAAAAGGACAAATGCATGAACATGGTTCATATATCTATTCTTTGAAACATAATGAAGTTTTCAAAATTAATTAGACAGCTCTGCAGTTGAGATGACACAAAAGAGAAAATCTGTGCATACAAGAATGTAGTACCCCATGTACATGGAAATATTATAATGTAGGATAGTTGGAGACTCTCTGAATGATTAAACTAGAGATTATGTTAGTAAATACATGTGGACACATCATTAACAGTCTCTCTTACCATTTACACCAGCAGATTTCTCACAATGAAGAGGATCCCCTTGAAAGGAATGATTTCAGAGAATATTTCACTCACTCCACAATGACTGACATGGGAAAGAAACCCAATGTAAACAAACAATTTCAAAGAGTTCTCAATTATCATTCATTCATTGGTCAAAATAAGAAAATTCAAACCAGATGGAAGTCATATAACTGTCATCTATGTAGAAAAGTCTTCATAAGTAGTTCTGGCCTTAGACAACTTGAGAAAATACACACTGGAGAAAAGCCATATGGCTACCATCTATGTGAGAAAGACTTCACTGGTAGTTCTACCCTTAGAGAACATGGAAGAATTCACACTGTGGAGGATCTATATGTCTGTCATCTATGTGGGAATTCCATCAGTCAAAGTTTTAACCTTAGGCAACATGAAAGAATTCACTATGTGGAGATACTATATGTCTGCCACAGATGTGGGAAAGATTTCACAGATAGTACAACCCTCAGACAATGTGAGAAAACTCATACTGAAGTAAAATCATATGTCTGCCATGTATGTGGGAAAGACTTCACTGATAGTTCTACACTCAGACAGTATGAAAGAACTCACACTGGGGAGGAACCCAATATCTGCTATATATGTGGTAAATCCTTCAGTCATTGTGGTAACCTTAGGTGACATGAAAGAATTCACACTGGGGAGAAACCATATGTCTGCACTATGTGTGGGAAATCCTTCAGTCAATGTGGTAACCTTAGGTGACATGAAAGAATTCACACTGGGGAGAAACCATATGTCTGCACTATGTGTGGTAAATCCTTCAGTCAATGTGGTACCCTTAGGCAACATGAAAGAATTCACACTGGGGAGAAACCCAATGTCTGCAATATATGTGGGAAATCCTTCAGTCAATGTGATGCCCTTAGGCAACATGGAAGAATTCACACTGGAGAGAAACCCAATATCTGCAGTATATGTGGGAAATCCTTCAGTCGTTGTGGTGCCCTTAGGCAACATGAAAGAATTCACACTGGGGAGAAACCCAATGTCTGCAATACATGTGGGAAATCCTTCCATCAATGTGGTAACCTTAGGCAACATGAAAGAATTTGCACTGCAGAGCAACCATGTGTCTGCCATCTATGTAGGAAATCCTTCTATGTACATGATAAACTTATGCAACATGAGAAAACTCACACTGGGGAGAAACCATAAGTTGGCCATCCATGTGGGAAATCCTTCTGTCTACATGGAAAACTTAGGCAACATGAAAGAACTCACACTGGGGAGAAAGTATAAGTCTACCATCTATGTGGGAAATCCTTCCATTTATGTGATAAACTTAGGTTACATGAAAGAACTCACAGTGAGAAGAAACTATACACCTGCCATGTATGTGGGAAATGCTTCACTGATAGTCTTAGATGACATAAGGTAATTAACACTGGGGAGAAAACATTTCTCCCATCTAAGTAGGAAAATCTTTAGACATTATTCTGCTATTGGACATCAGAGAATTCATTAAATATGTTTTGCTTATGGAAGAGTCTTCAGCCACAGCTCTAACATTTAAAATAAAAGAATTCACAGAGGAATGTAATAAATATCTCTCAATGTAATAAATGGGTAAATGCATTTATTTACAATCTATCTTTAAATAACATGATTTTACTATTTTAGGATGAACTCAAAGTCTGTAATTACCTATAATAAATTTCAGCTTAGCTCCATCCTTCAGTATACAAGTATAGCTTAGAGTAGGAATAACTCCTAAACCATAAAAATGGACAGAAATATCCTTACTAGGAGGTGAATATTCTAGGAGAGCAAGATATAATATTTGATGGAGTGCATACTCAATGAAAAAATGTGAGAAATTCTTTACTTACAAAGCAATGTATAGAACACATGTGAAGTTTCACATTGTATCATACGTTCTATGTATATATAGAATGAAGAAAAGTCTTTGGTGTTTTCAGTTTATCAATCAATGTTATATTTCTCATACTGAGGAAATGTCAACACTAAAATCAAGGTGAAAAAGTTTTCATCTGGAGTTCACACCAGGAATATCAGAATGGGAAAAATAACTATCAAGAATGCTTTACAACAAAATTCAGACATGAATTCAGAGTTTTTCCTTTTGACATATTAATGAAAAATAAATTGAAATGTAAGATTGTGAGGTGATCTGGAACTGCTGAATGCAGAATTCCGTAATGAGTTGTAGGCAAGGAAATCAGAGTTCTTTTCAACAGATTAGCACATGCACATATTTATGAGGTAAAAACTGTAGCTGAAAATTTTAATTTTCAACTTCTATTTTTTCAATCAACTCTAAACATAATTATGATGACTAGGTTAAATCACAAAATATCCTTAAATGTTAACTGACAAATGTACAACCAAAGATGATCTGTCATAATTCTTATATACTGTAAACAAGTATGTACAGAGCAATAATGAACAGAACATAGATAAATAAAGAGACAACTTGGGATTCATTTCTGGTAATACAGACATTTTCCCTTTTAAATGCTTTTACTGGTCTTTCATCTTAAAATGAAAGTAAAATTAAATCTTAGAATAATAAGACTGTAAGTCCTGGGGTATTTGGGGACATGGGAATGGAAAAGCCCCACAATCCGGATCAGGCATTTGCTCATGCCATGCATTAAAATGTGTTGCCATTATCTGTCTCTGGGAGGGTGGCTCAGGCAGTGGCAATGATGGGACCCATTGAAAGGGGGCTGAGGTGATGGGTGTTTGGGCAGTTATGGGCATGACTTGCCCCATAACATTTCCCAGCCATGAGCTCTGTTCTGGTTTGCCAATGCTGCCAGAATGCAAAATACCGGAAATGGATTGGCTTTTATAAAGTGGGTTTATTTGGTTACAAAGTTACAGTCTTAAGGCTATAAAGTGTCAAAGGTAAGTCATCAACAATCAGTACTTTCACTGGAGGATGGCCAATGGTGTCCAGAAAACCTTGTTAGCTGGGAAGGCATGTGGCTGGCATGTGCTCCAAAGTTCTGGTTTCAAAATGGCTTTCTCCTGGGACATTCCTCTCTAGGCTTCAGTTCCTCAAAAATGTCACTCTTAGTTGCTGTTGGGGTGTTTGTCCTCTTTTAGCTTCTCCAGAGCAAGAGTCTGCTTTCAATGGCTCTCTTCAAACTTTCTCTCATCTGCAGCTACTCTCTCAGCTTCTGTGCATTCTTCAATGTGTCCCTCTTGGCTGTACTAGCTTGCTCCTTCTGTCTGATCTTATATAGTGCTCCAGTAATTTAATTCAGACCCGCCCTGAATGGGTGGGCCCTCACCTCCATGGAACTTATTGAATTACAGTCATCACCCACAGTTGGGCCGGGCACATCTCCATGGAAACACTCAAAGAATTGCAATGTAATTAACACTGATAGATCTGCCCACACAAGATTGCATCAAAAATAATGACATTTGGGGGGACATAATACATTCAAACTGGCGCAGTTGTCTATGTTGAGGAAAAATAAATCAGTAGGAAAAAAGAAATCAAGACAAAAGCAATTATGTGATACCTTCAGCACTTACATTTCTTCCATCCTAAACCCATAGTACTATTGTTTTTAAACACACAAAAAGATGTAAGAGGAAAATCCAGAGCTCTGCATTTGATAATGGTATTTTCTTTTAAAAAGATTATGACATTATAAAGTGTTCTGTAATGATTTGTTTACAGATTTTAAAACTTAGATCATTTCTTTACTTGCAGATTGCCAAGTGGCAGGAGGATCTCTGAACAGCAAAGTTTTCCAGGGGTAATTAGAATACTGCACAGGTGATCCCATCCCACAAATATAAAAGAAAATATCATTTATTTTCATGCATAGGTAAAGAATGCATTTTCAATATAAAGAATTGGCATAATTTTCCATTTATGTTTTTAATCCACATATCCATACAAAACAGTATACTTAAGTCAATATTTCAAAATATTTAGGGGTGAATTATGCACAGAAATGGCTAGAAGCTGTGTTTATGAATTGCAGAAAAATGCTTATATTTTCTTTCAAAACATGGTATTAGCAATCCCTAGAATTACACCTGAAGTATAAGGACTCATGTATATATCTTATTTTCATGACCAGGATTCACTTATTTACTTTGTACTACCTGGATATGTAACATAGAGGTTAGCAAAGAGAAGATAATAGGCAAATATTTGTGGTATTATTAATTAAATAGCAATGACAATAAAATATGCAATTTGTAAGATAAATGTTGCCAAACAAAATTAAATGTATTTAAATATTTAAATTAGTATCCTTCATATTGAAACTTTGGGCAGCAAGAGGAGCCCCCCAATTTTGCTGGCATCATTTCTACTAGGCACTGTAATCCAATCACTCTGAACTTTCATTAACAATTATCAATTGTGTTTAAAATTGCTGGGACTGAGTTTTTCAATTCAATTAATAATAAATTAATACATTGGCTTACTCTAATTCTGTAACATCCCTATCAGCATTTTCTATTCAAATTTTATTAAAAAATAGCAGAGCAGGAGAGAGTTGGAGTGATTCATGAAGAGGGGTAAAGAGGAGGAAAAGAAGAAAACAGTAACATCAAACACTTACAAGTGAATACTGTCTTTTACACTGGAGAGGAAAGGCAGGGTTTCTGGTAAGGATCCAGTCATGTTTCAAGTGCAGGCAATGGTGAGTGGGAACCTGAGATGATTAAGACTGTGGCAGTAATCATTCTGTTTTATAACCAGGCCATCTTTGTTCAGTTTTAGTTAACAATGTAGGGAAGAAATGGAACTAGAGAAAATCTCTTGGTATGTAAACCTTGGCATAAAAATATAGCACTGTTGCAATTTGAAATAGCTAATTGCCTTGAGATGGCTCTAGGAAAGCAAATATCTTCCATGATTCTTAGAAATTCCAATTACATTTCTGTCATTGATTTATAGTTTAATTCAGCTATGCTAAGACAACATAGTCAGTATGATTTTAACAACTGGATCATGTTGATTTTTGGCTTAGTAAATGGTCTTTTTATATATGTCAAAAATGTACTTGAAAAAAATTATGTACCCAGAGAGCAATAATCTGTATGTCCTATTTAAGACAAGTTAGCCCATTGTGTCATTCAAGTTTTGTGTATAATAATTAGATTATATTCATATCTCCAACTATGGTATACAAATTTTAAAAATTTTCCTTTGTGATATGTCATTTCTTGCAATATGTTTGCAGTTATGTCATAAGTGCATACAAATTTGTAATTGTTAAATCATCCTATTAAGGCAACTTCCTTATGAAGAAAAATCTCTTTTTATATGGAGTCATACTTCCTACATCTGGTCTACATTTTTTTACTAGAATTCAGCCGTATAGCTTGAATGACTTGTTTTTTGGTGGGGGGGGGGTTGTTTTGCATTATATATTCTGCCATCTTGTTTAAAATTTTATTTTTGATGTGTATTTTTCTGCTTATTTTAAGTATTGTTACTTATCAAGAGCTTATAGTTGGGTATTTTAGTTTTTCATTTCAATTGACAAACTTTGTGTTATAATTGGGTCATTTAGTTCATTTAAATTTAATGTCATTAGTAGCACATGTTGAATTTCTGTCTACTCCCATGCTTTTGGTTTGCTATTTGTCCCTTTTCTGTGTCCAGTATTTCTTCTATTGAGTTAATGAATTGCATTTTTCCTTTTTTACCATCTAGTAGATTTTCAGTTATAAAATCTTATCTCAATAATTTTAGATTATTACCCTAGAGATTTCAAAATTGATCTTCAGCTTATTACATTCTATTTTGTTTCCATCATTAGTTGACAGATCACTCATATGAACAATTATCCAAATAAATATCTGGATATTGTTCCACATGGCCCTGGATTTATTTTACAGGTGATTGTTTATAAATATGCATTTAGATGACATATAAAAATAAATTTCATGATTGCTATGTCACTGTCACAGTTCTGAGAACTCAAGAGTAATTTTGTTTCATTCTATTCAAACTTACCCACAGAGGGCTTCCCCTCCCTCAACACCCCCATACAGAACATGGCAAATAATTGTGGTTAATCTGGCTGCCTCTAGAGCCAAAAAGCCCATGCTTCTAGGCAGGATCTACAACTTAAGGATTGTGTGCACTTTAGCAAGTTATATTTTCTTGACTTCCTGAACCCACATGTTTACCCTTTCATTGTCCTTCATTCCTTGCTACATCCAGTGTATCCATCTGTAATGATTTCCATCAGTCTGAAAACCATCTGTTAACATTTTTTGTACCATCCAGTTGATGGCCTTGAACTTTCTCTGCTTTAGTTTGTCTGAATATATATTTCTTTGCTCTTTGTTTAATACTTCCATAATTATCCATTTTTTTGATGTCAGACACTAACTATTATGAACACTCATTATCCATATAAATAGAATCATACAGTATGTATTCTTTTATAGTTGACTTCTTTTCAGGTATATATATATAATTTTTGGCTGGGGGTGATTTGTTTTGCCAGGAGTGTTCCACCTGATTTATTGCCCATATTGTAGATATTCATTCTCCCAATATTTGACATTGTGTTTATTACCATGTTTTAGTTATTGCAAAAAATAAATTTCCTTTAAAATTGCTATACTTGAGTTGGTGGACCTAGACACTCATTTTTCTTGAGCATGTAGGAGATGAATTGCTGGATCAAAAATAGATGCATGTTGACAATTGGATAGTGAGAAGCAGAAGAGCAAGCACCAAGACTCAGTCCTCCCAGCATAACAACTATTATGCAGGTAGAACCTGTCTGAAACAGCTATTTTGAATCTCCACAAATGAGAGGAATACTTCACAGCATCCAGGGAAGACCAGGAGTAAGACTCTGACAAATTGCAGTAAAGAACAGAAAATTGCTCTCATTTCAAGGTGTTTACTGTCACACATGTCACACTCTTGCTGCACTCCACAATGGTTCCAACCCTTGAAAAGCTTGCTGGTGACATAAAAGGATGTGAAAATCTGCCAAGACCAAATGAGAGCACATCTAAGCAGTGATCACAGCTTTTGATAAATGGCTTTTGATTGCTGGGGCCCCACTCTAAATGTTGCCATTGATTCAAACCACCCACAAATGCAGTGGTGGCAGCCATTTTTTTCAAACTATCCTGAGTGGTAGAGGTCAACTCAAGACACTTGTCTTCCACAGGTCTGCATGAGATAGATGAAGGAATGAATTTTATGGGCAAGCCAAGAGAGCTCAGCTTTGAAAAGCTGTGCAGAAAGATCTTGATGACTTATCTGGTCCTCTACCTAGGGCATTTTGAAGCCAGTCTGTACAGTTGACATGGTTGACTGGCCCTGATTCAGTAGAAAAGACAGACTTGTAAATGCCCTCTTCATCATATCCCTCAACTCAGAATTTGCCTTTCAGACAATAGCAACTTGAGGCAATTAAAGACATGTAAGAATTATAAAAGCAGTGATATAGGAGCAATGGCTTGTGGGCTTCAAACACCCATGAGCATGATGTCTGTCTCCTAGGAAACAGGGGACAAACTTCTGAAAATAGGTAAACTCAAAAACAGCTAAGAAGAAAAAGCACAGGACCAGATGCAGGCACAGAATGACAAGGGGAAACATGCACACTGCATTCATTTTCTGTAGGCATCCCTGATAGGGGGGATGATGTTCAATAAAATCTCTGTCTTATCATCAGGTGGTTACAAAACCAAGAAACATACATCTTCAGGGAATAAATACTAGAATTAACCTATTAAAATGCACAGTGTGCAATGAGTGCAAGACAAAGAAACAGGAAATTATGGCCCATCCAAAGGAAAAGGATGAAAATTCAACAACAAGGAAGAATGCCAGAATGTGGGCATGACAAATAAATTCTTTAAAAATGATCTTAAAATGCTCAAGATGAAGGACAATACAGAGAAAGAACTAAAGGATATAAGGGAAACAATGAATGAGCAAATGAGAACCTTAGTAAAGATACAGAAATTTTAAAAGGAATTAACAGAACTACTGGAGTTGAAGACCATAACAACAAAAATAAAAAGTGTCCAAAAACGTTTCAAGGACGGATTGGTGCTGGCCAAAGAAAGAATCTGAACATAATAACAAGACAATTGAAATAAATAGGATTGAGCAACAAATAGAAGAATTATGAGAAGTGAGAATAACTTAAGAGATTTTCAAATTTACCAATGTATGCATTACAGGATTTCCAAAAGGAGAAGAAAGAAAGAAGAAGGAATAGTCAAAGAAATGACAGAGAACTTCCCAAGCTTATTAAAATATATGAATATACACACTCAATGAGCTGAGAAACACCAAACATCAGAAGCATTTAGAAAAATAAACCATTTCATTTATTGATCACATTACTGAACACAAAGTACAAGGAGAGACTTCTGAAAGCTCTGAGAAAAAAGTAATGACTTATGTATGAGGAATCCCCAATAATGTTGAGTGCTGATTTCCTATCAGAAATAATGAAGGAAAAAAGACAGTGGGTTGAAATACTTATTGTGCTTTAAGAAAACAGTTGCCAACCAAGAATTATATATCAGGTGAAACTTTCTTTCAAAAATGACAGAGACTTCAGGGTCAAGATGGCAACAGGAACAGGCAAACAAACTGCTGAGTACTGGCTCCACAGAGCTGTGGTCTATCCAGTAGACCCTGTGTTTGGCATCTTCTGTCATGAGGAGTGGAGATCAAAGTTGGGCATCAGTTAACAGAGCAATCAAGCCTTTTGCAGAACCTGGTCACCCTCCAGACTAGTTCTCTCAAAAACATTTGCTTCTAAATACTCAGACTTCAAGAGACCACTGAGACCCCAAAATGGAAATGCAGTGTAAAAGAGGAAGCTGTGGAAATTGTTGATGTCATTGTTCAGAAACTGATGGCTGAACAAGTTGAGAGTTAAAGTAATAAAGGAAACCCAGGAAAAGTATAGATGACTGAAAAGAGATGCAGAACTAATTCAAGTTGGGCACATAGATAGCAGACTGGATGAACTTTGTAATGACATTGCAATGAAAAAGAAATTGGAGGAAGAGGAGGCTGAAGTAAAGAGGAAGGCTACAGATGCTACATATCAGGCTCTTCAAGCAGTAAAGTCACCCCCTTGGAGGTTACTGACTGTGATCATTTGCCTGTAATTTCTGCCTCTCCAGGAGGTGATTATCCACTTGGGGACTTGACTCCCACCCCTATGGAATAGGCCACCTCTGGGGTAAACAATGGGACTTTGCTGAGTACCCAAGTCACCTAATTTCTTGGGATTCCTGACATCCTTCCTCCAAGCTCTCCACTCTTAGAGGTCCCCATGACTCAAGTAACAGATGATTCACCCCAGAAAAATATGCTTGGACAGAAATGAAGTCCACAAATACAATAATTGGTGTCCCAGGAGAAGAAGAGAAAAGTAAAGTGCTAGGAGGAATATTTGAGGATAAAATTGGGAACTCTTCCCACCTTACAAAAGAGATAAATATACAAAGAAGAAACCTAACAAACTCCAAATAGATTAAATCCAAATAGAACCACTCTGAGGCATATACTAATCAGATTGCCAAATGTTGAAGAGAAGAGGAAAGTTCTGAAAACAAGACAGAAGTGGTTCACCACATAAAAGGCAAATCATGTAAAATTAAGTATTGCTACTGAACAGGCACCATGTAGGTGAAAAGGCAAAGGTATGACATATTTAAAATTCTGAAAAAGCAGAAATTGCCAGCAAAGAATACATTATCCAGCAAAGCTGTACTTTAAAAGTGAGGGAGAGTTTAAAATTTTCACAGACAAACACATGCTGAGAGAATTTGTTGACAAGAGACCTGCCCTGCAAGAAATACTAAATAGAGTTCTGCCCACTGAGAAAAAAGTCAGGATAAAGAGATCTGGAGAAAGGTACACAACATAAAAATATTAGAAAGCATAACTTAAAGGAAAAAAAGAGAGAGGAAGGAAAAACAGAACTAAAATAAGGATAAGTTGATTAGTTCAAGAACTGCCTTCACAGTAATGAATTTGAATAGGAATGGATTAAACTCTCCAATTAAAAGATATAGACTGACTAAATGGATTAAAAAGTATGGTCCATTGATGTGCTGTTTACAAGAGACTCATCCTAGTCCTAGTGGCACAAAGAGATTGAATGTGAAAGGAAGGAAAAAATATTCCACAGACTCTGTAACAAAAGAAAATGGGTAGCCATAGAAATATTGGATGAAATAGGTTTTAAATGCAAAATCAATATGATAAATGAATTACACTTAATATATATGTGTGTATATATATATATATATATATATATATATATATATATAAAGAAATATATGATTGCTTTCAAAATAAGAGTATATATTTTCTCTAGTGCTCATGGAATGTTCTCCATGAAATATCAAATGTTGGGTCACAAAACAAGTCTCAATTTAAAATGACTGAAATCATTCAAACCACATTCTCTTACCATAATGGAATGCAGCTTGAAATCAATAACAACCAAAGAACAAGAACTTTCAAACATATATAGAGGTAAGGTGTAAATCTCCCATGCAACATTGGACATGACTCCTAGGGATAAGTCTGGATCTGACAAAAGAGATGAAGCATATAATGAAAACACTGGACATACATAAAGTATAAATTGAAAGTTCAAAAAAGCAAAAGGCAGAATCCATGGAAATGACAGGCACAACCCAAGAGATGAAAGACACAATGGAGACATGCAAAAGCAGATCTCAAGAGGCAGAAAAAAACAATCAGGAACTGGAGAGCCAGAGACCTGAAAGCCTACACACCAAAGAAGAGACAGAGAAAAGAATGGAAAACAATGAGCAACGTCTCTGGGAATTGAATGAAAACACAAAATGCAGGAATTTACATGTCATGGGTGTCCCAGAAGAAAAAGAGAAGGGAATGGGCAGAAGCAATAATAGAGGAAATAATGAAAATTTCCCATCTCTTATGAAAGACATAAAATTATGAACCCAAGAAGAAAAAGAGAAGGGAATGGGCAGAAGCAATAATAGAGGAAATAATGAAAATTTCCCATCTCTTATGAAAGACATAAAATTATGAATCCAAGAAGGACATCTATTCAGAATAGATCTGAATAGGCCTAGGTCAAGACACTTAATAATCAGATTATGAACTGACAAAGATACAGAGAAAATCCTGAAAACACTAAAAGAAAAGTGATACATCACATACAAAGGAAGCTTGATAAGACTATGTGTGGATTTCTTGATAGAAACCATGAAGGCAAGAAGGAAGTGGGGTGTTATATTTAAGATACTGAAAAAGAAAAACTACCAAGCAAGAATCCTATAGCTGGCAAAACTGTCCTTCAAACATGAGGGATCATGAGATTAAGAAATCTTTCTTGATCCAAAAGGGGAAGATAAATGAAGCAAAGTAAAGTTTCCAGGGCTGAAATTTATCAAATGGTGTCAAGAGTTCATACTGGGGATTTTTCTTATGCATTATAGAGATATGACTTTATAGTTTTTAGTGTATTAGAATAGCTAGAGGGAAATACCTGAAACTGTTGAACTACAACCCAGTTGCCTTGTTTCTTGAAGAAAATTGTATAACTTTTGCTTGTATAGTGTGATTGTGTGATTGTAGAAATCCTTGTGGCTCACACTCCGTTTATACACTGTATGGACAGATGAGTAGAAAAATGGGAACCAAAAGTAAATGAATAATAGGAGAGTATGGGGGGCATGGGTTGTTTTGAATGTTCTTTTTACTTTTATTTTCATTCTTATTTTAATTTTAATTTTTACTATTTTTGGAGTAATGAAAATGGTCAAAAATTGATGCTGGTGATGAATACTCAATATATGATGATACTGTGAACAACTGATTGTACACTTTTGATGATAGTATGGTATGTGATTATACCTCAATAAAATTACAAGTAAAAATATATGTTGGGGTTAAACAACACATTCTTAAACAATCAGTGGGTAAAAAAAGAAATTGCAAAAGAAATCAGTAAACAACTGGAAAAATGCAAATGAGAACACAACATATGAAACCTATGGAATGCTGTGAAGGAGGCCCTGAGTGGGATATTTATAACTCCAAATGCATACATGAAAAAGGAAGTTGGAGCTAAAACCAATGGCCTAACTAAACAAAAGAAGAAACTAGGGAATGAAGAGCAATTTAACACTAATGTAAGTAGAAGAAAAGAACAACAAAGATATAAGCAGAAATAAATGATCTGGAGAAAGAAAACAATAGAGGGAATAAATAAAACCAAAAGTTGGTTCTTTGAGATCAATAAGATTGACAAAACTTTACAAAATACACAAAAAAATTTACAAAACACACAAAAAAGAACTGGCACCATTCATGCTTAAATTCTTTCAAAATATTGAAGAAAGATTGGTCCCTAATTAATTTTATGACACTAACATCACTCTATCACCAAAACCAGATAAAGATACTGCAAGAAAAGAAAACAACTGGCCAAGCTCCCTAATGAATATAGATGTAAAAATTCTCAACAAAATATTGCAAGTTAAATCCAAAGGCACATTAAAGGAATTATACACCACAACCAAGTGGGGCTCATTCCAGGTACCCAAAGGTGGTTCAACATAAGAAAATCAGTCAAAGATATACAACACATAAACTGAAAGGGAGAAAACAAATGATAAGTTTATAGATGCTGCAAAAGCAGAAGACAAAATTCAACATCCCTTTTTGATAAAAAAAAAAAAAAAAAACTATTCAAACTGTCACAATTGAAGGGAACTTCTTCAACATGATAAAGGGCATATGTGAAAAACCCAGAGGCAACATGGTCCTCAATGGTGAGAGAATGAAATCCTTCCCCGAAGATTGGGAATGAAATAAGGATGCACAATGTCACCACTTCTATTCAACATTGTGCTAGAAGTTCCAGCCAGAACTATCCAGTAAGTAAAAGAAATAAATGCATCATAATTGGAGAGGAGGAAGTAAAACTTTCATTAATTTTAGATGATATGGATGTATATTTGGAGAATTCTGAGAAATTGACAACATAGATGCTTGAGCTAATAAATTCAGCAGAATGTGAGGGATATAAGATTAATGTACAGTATTGGGGGATGTAAGTAGTGTCATGGAAGTGTAGACTTAAAAATGGTTAAAATGGGAAATTTTGGCTTATATATATATGTTACCACAATAATTTATACACACACACACACCTGTATATATGGCATGAAGATCATGCATTTCAATGTCAGGCTATTATTGTTTTGTTGTATTGGTTTATTGTTCTCCATATGTAGGTCTACTCTTCTCAACTAGATAAGAGGCTCCTTGAAGGTAGGGGCCATGCTCACTTCTCTGACATCCTCCAAAGTGCTGAGCACTCAACAGGCACCCAGTGGAAAGCAAACCAGTAGAAAACATGAACATCTAATGTCTGCATGGAGCAAGCTTTTCCTCCCAGCTTTTCAAATTGCTCTTGGAATCTCTAGGGGAATGAATAAAAATGATTGGGAAAAACATGAAATAACTTATGCAAATAATAATTTTACATTTTATAACTCCACCAATAGGTGGCACCATTAATTTTGAAATTATATTTTATATTGTTATTGCCTAAAATTGTAAGTATTTGTGGAGTTCATTCAATAGATGTTTATTAAGCACCTTCTATGTTAGAGATGCCCAGTTGGCTACCACTAACAGACAGAGTAAAAAATAAAAGTACTACAATTACAAGGGGTGACAGTGTGATTGTGAAGACCTTGTGGATCACACCCCCTTTATCTAGTGTATGGATGAGTGGAGGAATGGGGATAAAAACTAAAGGACAAATGGGGTGGGATGGGGGGATGATTTGGGTGTTCTTTTTTCACTTTTATTTTTTATTCTTTTTCTGGTTCTTTCTGATGTAAGGAAAATGTTCAGAGATAGATTGTGGTGATGAACGCATAATTATGTTATCATAATGTGGACAGTGGATTGTATACCATGGATGATTGTATGGTGTGTGAATGTATTTCAATAAAACTGAATTTAATAAAAAAAAACTAAACAAAAAAACAAATAAAATAAAAGTACTATAGATTAAAAAAAAAGATTAATGTACAAAAATAAGTAATGTTCCTTTATACTAGTAATGATCTAACTAAATAGACAATCAACAGAAAATTCCATTCACAGAAGAATCAAGTACCTAGGAAGAAACTTAACAAAGGATGTAAAGAACCTCTACACAGAAAATTACAAAACTTTCTTAAAAGAAATCAAAGAGGGCCTATATATGTGGGAAGATATCCCATGTTCATGGATAGGAAGGCTAAACATCATTAAGATGTCAATCCTACACAAATTGATTTTCTGATTCAATGTAATCCAATAAAAATTCAAACAACCTAATTTGCAGACTTGGAAAACTAGTTATCAAATTTATTCGGCAGAGAGATTGAACTTGAATTGCAAAAAAAGAAAAATTCTAAAAAAGAAGAATGAAGTGGGAGGACTTATATTTCCTGAATTGAAAGCCACAGTAGTCAAAAGAGCATGGATCTGGCACAAAGATAGACATACTGATAATGGAATAAAATCTTGAAATAAGAAATAGACACCCAGATTTTTGGTCAACTGATTTTTGACTAGGCTGCCAAATCCATTGAACTGGGACAGAGTAGCCTTTTCCCCAAATGAAGCTGGGAGAACTGGATATACATATCCAAAAGAATGAAAGATAACCCCGACCTCACACCCTATACCAAAATTAATTCAAGTTGGATCAAAGACCTAAATATAAGAGCCAGTACAATATAATCCCTAGAAGATAATATAGGGAAACATCCTCAATACAATTATTATAAGAGGTAGCTAATTAGACCTTAAACCCAAAGCACAAGAAACAAAAGAAAAAAAAATTGATATATAGGAACTCCTCAAAATTAAAAGCTTGTGTGCTCAAAGGATTTTCTCAAAAAGGCAATGAGGCAGACAACTCAATGGGAGAAAAGTTTTGGTAATCATATATCTGATAAGAGACTGATATCCAGCATATATAAAGAAATCCTACAACTCAACAGCAAATATACAAACATCCCAATTATGAATAGAAAAGTGATATGAAAATACATTTTTCCAAAGAGGAAACACAAGTGTCTAAAATCACATGAAAAAATAGTCATCTTAAAAGCAATTAGGGAAATGCAAATCAAAACCACAATGAGGTATCATCTCACATGAAAAAGAATGGCTGCCATTAAATGAACAGGGAACTACAATTGATTGAAAGGATGTGGAGAATTTGGAATTCTTATCCACTTCTGGTGGGAATGTATAATTTTACAGATGTGGAAGACAGTTCTCAGAAAACTAAATCTTAAGTTACCCTATGATCCTTCAATTCCAGTACTCTGCATATACCTAGAAGATCTGAAACAAGTGATACAAACAGACATTTTCACACTGATGTTTTAGTGGCCTTTTCACAATTGACAAAAGATAGAAACAATCCAAGTTCCTTCAACAGGTGAGTGGATAAATGAAAGGTGTATACATATGATGGAATACTATGCAGAAGTAAGAAGGAATTAAGTCCTGTAATATGTGACAAAATGAAGCATGACAACATAATGCTGACACAAAGGGAGAGACATTGCATACTATCACTAATATGAAATTTTCTATAATGTAAAATCAGTGTCTTCAAATGTAGAATATAGAGGACCCAGATATAGACAGAAGCTAGAGAATGGGAATGATTACCTAATATATACAGACCTGTTAATGTGGTTGAACTTAAAGGAATGGGAAAGGACAGGGGTGACAAAATCTCATTAATGGGGTTAAAGGTATCAGTGCTGTATTGAAGATGAGCATGATTGAAAGGAGTTGTTTAATGTCATGTATCCCACAGATAAGCACTACAAAAATAAATAAGTGATTGCATGATGTGCTTATAAGTTATGACACTGGTACAGAGTTAACAACATACTGATATATGAGGAAAACTAGCCATGGCATGCCATGTACTATATTTAATTGGAATACCTTACTAGAATTACAATAATACTAGGAATAAATAATTAGGGCATAATAAGAGCTTTCGGGTGTTTTGGGTTATTATAATTTTTTAAAAGTGAGAGTGATGATTGAACAAAAAAGTGAAGATAATGTGAGACATTGCTTATCTTGGACAGAATATATTCTGTGTGGAATTAGGAACCCCCTATTTAATAAGTCAAACCTTTGATCTTGAGGCTTGCTGTTGTGAAACTTATGGCTGTAAAGTGAAGGCTAATTCTACCTATAAATATTTCTAACAGTCACTTCCAGAGAGCCTCTTTTGTTGCTTATGTGTGGCCTTTCTCTCTCTAAGCCCAATTCTGCAAAGAAATTCATTACCCACCCTGCTACATGAGACATGACTCCCAGGGGAGTGAATCTTCCTGGAAATATGGGATATGACTCCCAAGAAGGAGGCTGACCCAGACATCAAGACACTGAGAATGCCTTCTTGCCAAAATGGGGAAAAAAGTTTACAGAACAGGGGTTCAGTGGCTAAGATATTTAAAATAGAGTCAGGAGTTTGTTCTTAGAGGTTACTATGGTGAATGTATCAGCTAAATATTTCAAATGGCTGCAGTATGCCAAGCCCAAATCAACATTAGTCCCAAAAATTCTAATGAATACACAGGTCCCTATCTGAGACTCTAAAATTTCACTCACTAGGTTTATTTCTCGGAAATTTAAATCCTCCAGAGTATTCATATGCCAGATATGTCCCCACACCCAGAGGTAACAGCCTCTTCAAAAACATCAACCTGATGCACCCCCTTCCCCATACTATTGACACCCCTTTACAATATGAAAAAAAATTAGGGTGGTCAGTGCCCACATATCCCTGAAGATTGAAATAGTGGTACAATGAGAGGGAGACGTAGCAACAGACAAGATAGGATTTAACAAAGGACCATGGATACTGGATCATATAAATATATTTTTTAGTCTCTAGTGTGTTAGAACAGCTAGAAGGAAATAACTGAAATTGTAGAACTGTAGCCCATACAATTCTTTGAAATTTGATCTTTAAATTCCTGTTTAATTTTACTGTGAAAGTTATCATTTTCCAGTATATTTCAGAATAAAAATGCAAAAAAAAAAAATCAGTTGGCCATAAAAAATTGACTCAAGTATATGCTATCTGCAAGAGACTCACCGTAGATTTGAAGATAAAAGTAGGTTGAAAGTGAAGGGATAAAAAAATGTAACATGCAAGTATTAGCTAAAAGAGATCCAGGGTAGTTACAGTAATACCATAAAAATTAGGCATTAGGGTCTTTACCTGGGTAGTGCTATAATGCTAGTGTGTCACTGGGAGCTCCAGGATCACCATGGATGTGGACTAGATGTGACTTTGCCTGAAATATCTCAATTTATTTAGAAGTATCAGCACACACATGAGGTTGCACTTTATGTAAAGGAATCTCTGGTATGTTTGTACAAGAGCCAGAACCACAGAAAAGTGTGAAAGAAACCAAACAAGTGGATGGTGAAGACCCTGAGACGATCTTTGTTGGGGTGGAAAATGTAAATGAAGATGCTGAGCTGATATTTTTGGACTGACTTCAAATTCAAAACCAGTTGTTTCAAACATTTTTAACAGAGTCACCCCAGGTCTAATTCAAGGAGAAAATAGTATGGTCACGTCTGACCAGGTACTTGTCATGCATTACAGGCTATAAGTCTTGTGACCCTTACATCAAGAGTGGCCATCTTGCCAGTTTCTCAGTCTGGATCAAGAGCAACAGGTAGTCCCATTATTATTGAGACTTTGAACCTGATTATAGAATTAATTCACCACAAGTCATGCCTAATAGTTCAGAGCTATTTTCTCCTGTGAGTTCATTGCAGCATCCAGGAAGAGCAGCACTTTCTGTTGGATGTATAGATGAAAATCCTTATATATCAAAGTTACTTTCCACTTCTGAAGTAAATATCATTAATCCCAAAAGGCCTAAACTCAATGATACACATTCTTTACCTTTGTCCCCCTTGGTTATATCTCATACAGGAAAGAGTCAGCAAAATATACCCTCCAAAAATTGTCATACCTTGTTAAACCATGTTCAGAATGGAGCACTTTTTACAGTGTTTTACAAAGGACAATTTCAAGCCTGTAAATCCAGTCAGGGAAAATGGGGGACTGGCAAAATAGATTTTTCAAATATAGCAGGACAAGAAACTGCTGATTCCAAGAAAGGAAGCATGATTGTGTTACATCATGACTTTTATTATGAACAACATAAAGAAAATGCAAACCTTAAATGCCTAAGCTGCTTTAAAGTTCTAAAAATATTAATTTTATGAACAACATGAAGCAAAGGGGTGACAGCTGAGAAAGGCACAGCACCTGCCAACATGGCCATTGGCAATTCCCCTCTCCTTTCCAGCTACAGTGCCATATTGAAAGTGTGCAAACCCTCAGGAACCCTCCACTCTCTGTAAAGTCTGTGAATTGTCATTTGAAACAGACCAGGTTCTCTCACAACAGATAAAGGACAGTCACAAACTTTGTGAAAAACCTTACATTTGACACGCTTGCAATTATAGATCATCAGCCTTTGCTGATGTGGAAACACATTTTAGAATATGTCATGAAATTCTAAAAATTTGCTTTTTCCTTTTTTTCTAAAACTTTAAAAAAATGACCTCACCATACATTTGTCACTGTATAGGGCACTGAGAAAAGAATGTTCACCAGTGTCCCAAATGCTGTCTACAGCTTTAACTTTGAAGGAGAAACTGTAGCACAAGACAAAGTGTCATCAAATGTTTAAAAAGACTAAGCAACTGGAAGCATCGTCTTCTGAAACAAAAGTTGATATTCAAGTGTCCCTGGGACCTCTTCAACCAGGATCAGTGGAAGTAGCATCCATTACTGTGAGCATGTGACTTGGAACCATCACCTCTCTAAAAATAGAATTCAAAAGCCCCTCATTAAATTCTTATTTTGGTAAATTTTCTAAAGCAGATATTTTAATCCAAATCAAAACCCCCCACAGAAACAAAATGTTCAAACAATGTATTTGTCAATAGCACCAAAAAGAGTGACATAAATGGATCATTCATGAATTTCTTTTAATTCATGATGTACAATATGGTTTGCTTTGAAATATGAGATGTTACTTTAAAATACATTCATTAGCTTTCATGTAATTATCGAGTTTAACTTATAAAAGGTGTTTGTGTGTGGGCAAGAGAGAAAGCAGGAGGCAAAAAAGAGAATACATTTTTAATATTTTGTTATTTATTCTGTTTGGAAGTTTGTCCATCTGTATATAGAATGTCTAAGGTTTTGAAGTACTTAATTTTATTTTCATCTTTTTCCATACATTCATGATTTCAAAATTGACTCTTTTCCAACTGAAATGGCTTTGTTATGGATGAAACCTGACCCTGTTCACTGCTGAACTCCCAATAACAGATGGAGAAATTTAAAATCCACATATATGTGGAAATTAAAAACATACTCTTAACCAGTGAGTTAAAGAGTGTATTAGCCAACATTCTTTAGGGAAACAGAAACAATAGGAGTTATCTGCAAATATTAGGAGATTTTGTCAAAGTGTTTCACACAATTGTGGGGATGCACATGTCCAAATTCCATAAGGCAGACTGCAGACTGACAACTACAATGAGTTTTCAATGAATTCCCCAGAAGAAGTTGGCTGGCTGAAGTAGATATGAAAATTCTCCCTTCTATCTGCTGAAGACATCACTTCTCTTTTTAAAGCCTGCAACTGATTGGATGAAAATATCTTTCTTCACTGAAGAGACCCTCCTTAGTTTGTTGGAAATATAATCAACCTAAATGCAATCAACTTGATTTAAGTCCATGAAATATCTTCACAGTAACAGGCTTGTGCTTGTTTGACCAGACCACTGAGGACCAATATCTGGCCGAGTTGACATATGAAACCTAATGATCAAAGTCTACCCCTTGTCAACTATATGTATCACCTTAAAACATATTTGATCTCTAAATAAAAAACAGACATATTTTTGCCTAATACCTAACTGTCCTGTGTACAACAGGGAATGCACTGTATCTCTTCAGAGTAGGGTGCACATCCTTGGGTAATATACACTCTTAAACGTGATATCCTACACCTCAATCACTATAAAATGAACTGTACAACTTGTGCCAGATAAGGGGATACAATAGAGAAGAAAAGAAAGATATTTGTTTTATGTACATATACAAATATACTTATAACAAAACAAGAAAGAAATACTCATATCATTACAATTCACATTTCTGTAACTGGTCACATGGTTGTGGTTCATATTTATCACTACCTTCTTCCAATATACATCCCATGTCCCTTTTACCCTCAGTGAGCACCTCAATAGGCTGTTGTTCTATGCCTGGTAGGGTAATCCAAATCTTCATTCCTGAACTTTCTGGGCCAGTGGTAGCCCTGGCTAGATTGGGTTGTTGCAGCTTTTCATTGATGTAATCACAGGGCATGGCGGTACTAAGTGATGTCCTAGGGGATCAACTGTATTTCAGGCAAACCCTTCTTTACCTCAATTGTGTAGTTCCAGCACTATTTCTCCTTGAGAGTCAGGATCAATCACCCAATCCAGTACAGCAATCCCCTTCTTTGCTTGGTGATTCAGAGGCATAAGAAGCCCAACATGGGTATGTGGCCATCTTAACTTCCAGTTCAATGGAATTATTGTGTTTCCTGGTGGAAGCCCTCCTCCTTTTGGAACTAAAACTTGTAGACCAGCAGAGCAGAAAACAAAAGTTTTCTACTGGATCACTAGGGGTAATAATCCCATTTTCACCCCTTGATTCCTGGACCCATGAATCCCAGTATGGGTGAGACAGCTCCTTATATTGGATGTTTATTTAGAACATACACTAGCTTCCTGGAGATAATTTCCCCAGCCATGCAAGGTATTATCACCTAGTTTGTGGTATAATTGAGGTTTAATCATGATTATGAGGCTTAATCATTCTATCAATCCAGCTATTTCAGGATGATGAGGAATGCTGTAGGACAAGACTTCCATGAGTGTATGCCCATTCCCACAGTACATTTGCTATGAAGTGGGACCCTTGATCAGAAGCAATACCATGTGGGATACCAAAATGGTGGATAAGACATTCTATAAGACTGAGGATGGCAGTATTTTCAGAAGCATTGTGTGCAGGGAGGGCAAACCCACATCTGTAGTATGTGCCTATTCCAGTTAGAAGATGTTGCTGCACCTTCCATGATGGAAGTGATGCAGCATAATCAACCTTTCAACAGGTAGCAGGCTGTTTACCTTGGGGAATGATGCCATATTGGGGACTTAGTGTGTGTCTCCCTGCTGGCACATTGGGCACTCAACAGTGGCTTGAGTCAACCTTGGTGAGTGGAAATCCATGTTGCTGAGCCCATGCAAAACCTTCATCCCTACCACAATGATCATTTTTTTATGAACCCATTGAGCAGTGGCAGGATGGGCTAAGGAAAGAGGCTGACTTGTATCCATAAAGTGTGTCATCATATCCACTTGATTATTGAAATCTTCCTCTGCTGAAATCATCTTCTGGTGCGCATTCTCATGGGATGCAAACATCTTCATGTTTTCTGCCCAATCATAAAGGTCTATCCACAGACCTCTTTGTCATCTATTATCAATCATGTTCCTTCCAATCCCTGACTATCTAGCCAAACCATTAGCAACAGCTCTTCAATCAGTATGCAAATGCACCTCTGGCCAGTTCTCCTTCTAAGAAAAATGAACAACCAGGTGCACTGCTCAAATTTCTGCCCACTTGGAGGATTGTCCTTCAGAGACGTCCCAGAAAATGTTTGCAGTGTTGTAGCTATCCACTATCAGGTGATACCTGCATATCATGCAGAACCATCTAAAAATCAGGTCCAAGTTTTCTACTCTTCAGTAAATTGCTTGTAATGAACTCTACAAGAGGCCATAGTTTTGGTCTGGGAAAGAAAAGATAATGTGGCAGGAGTGGAGGCTATGATGAAGGTCATTTCTTCATTTAACTTACTTGTGCCTTCAAGACCTGCTTGAGTCCTATCTTGAATACCACTTCCATTTTATGGTGAAGCACTTCTGTGCCTGCCCAACATTATAGCTTGGTTGTCAGACAACACCCAGCTCATGATAGGAAAATCTGGTCTCCTGGTAACTTGGTGGCCCATGGTTAAGCATTCAGTCTCTATCAAGGCAAAGTAACAGGCCAAAAATAATTATCTGTAGAGGGTAGTAAGCCTTTGCTCCAAAATCCTAAGGACCTGCATTGTGATTATCCTATAGGGCCCTGCCAAAGTCTTCAGACAGTGTCTCTACTTGCCACTGACACTTTCAACACCATTGGATCTGGTGGATCACATGAGTGAAGTGGCAGAGCATCTTGCACATCATGCTGGGCCAGTTGTAAACCCTCCTCTTGTTCCAGTTCCCACTCAAGTTAGAAATGTTTCTGTGAATAAGTACATGGGCCAGAGTAGCACAACTAAATGAGGAATATGTCTCCAAAATCCAAAGAGGCCAACTAGGCATTGTGCCTGCTTTTGGTATTAGGAGAGGCCAGATGTTGCCACTTATCCTTCACACTGACATGTCCACTACCAATGAATACCTAGAAATTTCACTGAGATGGAAGGCCCTCGTATTTTCTTGGATTTATCTCCCATCCTCTGACCCACAAATGTCTTACAAATAAGACTAGAGTAGTTGCTACTTCTTGCTTACTAGGTTAAATCAACCTGATATCATCAATATAATGAACCAGGTTTATGTCCTGTGGGAGAATGATCAAATTTCCTGCAGAAAAGATTATGACATAGGGTTGGAGAGTTGATAAATCCCTGAGGTAGTACAGTGAAGGTATATTTGCTGGCTCTGCCAGGTGAAAGCAAACAGTTTCTTCTGGCCCTTACTAACAGCAATTAAGTAAAACATTTACAAGACCAATAGCTGAATACCAGGTTCCAGGAGCTGCATTTGTAGTCATCACCTGATTAAGTTTATTATAACCCACTGTATTTCTCCAAGACCCATCTGTTTTCTACACAGGCCAAAGGAGAGTTGAAGGATGATGTGGTGAGAATAAATAGCCCTGAATCCTTCAAGTCCTAAAGAATTACACTAATATATGAATTACCTCCAGGAATGTACTACTGCTTCTGATTTAGTATTTTGCTCAGTAGGTGTCATTCTAGAGGCTTTCACTTGGCCTTTCCTACCATAATATCCTTCACTCCATAAGCCAGGGAACCAATATGGGGATTCTGGCAGTGACTGAGTATGTTTATCCTAAATATACATTCTAGAACTGGGGAAATAACCACAGAATGGGTCTGGAGACCCTCTGGACCCAATGTGAGATGGACCTGAGATAAAACTCCATGAATCTCCTGACCCCTATAATCCCCTACTCTGACAGGTGGGTAACAGTCACATTGCAACTGGCTCCTTCCCCAAGGAGACACAACTTTCCCCTCATTCAAGGGGCTATGATTCTGAGAGTAAACTGTCTCAAGTCTGAGAGCTGATTAAGGGACCACAATTCTCTCATTTTGTAATTCAAATTAGACTTAATTCACTTGACCTAGATATCTTCTGCTAATACAGATCAAGTAAGAATTTAGTAGACTATCCAACTATTTTCCTTCTATGTAACCCATGATCTACTAGCCAACACCACATGTCTCTGCAAGTCAGACTATTTGATTGCTGCTTTGAGACTTCTGTCCATTATGGTGGTCAAGACCTCATCTTTGGAAATTAGGGGCTTCCATGTGGCTTTGCCAACTTGGAATCTGATCATCCCCATTGTGTTTAATGATTCCAGTTCAGTGACAGAAATTCCCACAGTAATATCTGCCCTTCAGAAAAGAGTGACTACAGAGATCTTCAGAGATGATGGAGGTAATCTCACAACTTTATTCCTCACAGTTCTGGTGAAAGTTGTGCCCTCTGCACATTCCTGGGGCAGGTGAGTAGGTCTTACATGATAAATCCATCCTGGCATTTCAATCTCTGTAGGCCATTGGATCCCCTTATCTAAAGTATACCATTGCAGTTCTGGCATATTGACCTCAGGTAACTTAAGCCACCCTTGGATCCATATTTCAGCCAACCACCCAGATAAAGCCCTTTCTAACCTCTCAAGCTACAATATTGAATCCAGAATCTCTGCTTGTTGGGCCCATATCTACAAATGTCCATTCCAGCATTATCCCACATTCTTGATATCCTTCCCACATATATTCCCCAAATTGCTGTCTATATAAACTGGAGAACTCATGCAGTTCCTTTAGAGTATAGTGTTCCTCTTCATGGGTCACAATTTGTACCTCACTTTTGGGGTCTGTTGGGACTTATTCTAGTTATAGGTCTGGAAGATGTGGTGATGGTTAATTCCATGTGTCAACTTGGCTATATGATGGCACTCACTTGTCTGGGCAAGTATGCACTGGCCTGTTCCTGCAAGGACATTTCATGGCTGGTTAATAAAACAGAAGTGTGGTTTATTAAATCATCAATTGATTGCATCTGTGTCTTATTACAATGGTCAACTAAGGTAATGTCTTCTGCAATGAGAGAATCCAATCAGTTGGATTTAATCCAGTCAGTTGAATATTTTATGGGAGAAGAAAGAACTTTCACTAGTTCAGCCAGTCAACCTCTCCTGCAGATTTCATTAAGGACTTCATCAGAGTAGCCAGCTACCTGCCCTATAGAATTTGGACACATTTTAGACACTTTTATAGAACCACATAAATTCAGCTATCCTCTGTTGGTTCTGTTTTCCTGGAGGACCCTGACTAATGCAGAGGGGTAGTGGGAGTAGGTCATGAAAAGAGTTAGAAGTGTCTTTCAAGCCAATTAACTCAGGGCATTATGTTGAAGATTCAAATGCTGAAACAGGATTAATCTCTCCTTTTTCATCAGGAGAGGTGGTAACAGGTATATCAAGCACTGTTGGGTTAACCTCTCCTATGGATGTTGGATGGGAGATTCCTCAAGGCAGGCTGGAGGACCAGTTGCTGTCTCCTCAGGGCAAGCTGGAGGTCAGGTGGTTGTTTCCTCAGGGCAGATCATTACAGGTTTATTTAGTAAAGACTCAAAAAGTCAGTAGAATCTAGGGTTTCAGTGTACCCACCTCCATCATTATCACCCCATATATCCCCCTTCCAACATTCAGGATCCCATACCTTTCAAATTAATGCCCTCTCTTTAACAACAGACACCCTGCAAGGTTGAGATTTTTGTTTACATAAAGGTTGATTGTAAAGTTTTCAATGAGGATAGTGGTTATTGTCAAATATTATTGTGAATGTAATTGACAATTCTCTAGTATGTATAGGAATGTGTTTGAAAGGGGATATGTTGGATCATGCATGTTAATAGAATGAAAGTCTAAAGATAAAAATGGAAGAATATAACAAAGTGAATCCTTTTTTGGACAATGGGCTGGGGTTAATAATATAAGTATAAAAATGTTCTTTCCTGAATTATAATGGATGAACAACATTAAAGAAGGTGTTAAAAATAGAAATGAAAATCATCCAACATGGAAATTACAAAGAAAATTTCACTTTCAGCAGATGACATGATCCTAGATACAGGTAGTCCCAAAAAATATACTGCAAAACTGAGGGCTAATGAACAAATTCAGCAAAGTGGCAGGGCACAGAAAATGTACCCAAAGAATCTTTACTGTTTCTACACATCAGTAGAGAGTGCGCAGAAGAGAATCTCAAGGAAAAACTTCCATTTATAATGACAAATAAAAGAATCAAATTCAAATCAGCTGTGTGCAAAGAAAAGCCACACAGAGAATCTGGAACCAATTCTGGTTCTTGACTGGTAACTAGGGGGCTGGGGACTGGCTCTGTAAAGGGGATTTCTTTATTTTTTCCTTTTATTCTGTCATTTGAAGTAGCTCATTAGAGGAAGCCTCATGCATTTTCAATTGTCAGAGCTGACCTAGACAAGGGTGGATTTAAGATAGAGATGAAAAGGAAGAAGTCAAATCTTGGAGGTAAATTCCTAAAGTTATTATCTTCCCTAAGAAAAGGAGTAGGTGGGGCCCAGCTTAAGTGGTTGCCCTCCCTCAGAGAACTAGATCCTAGGGCCTGGGGAGAAAACAGAAACAGCTTATGCTTGGCTTCTGAAGTTGTCAGTCCCTGGCAGGGAGAGGGTCTAATGAGAATTAACAAACACATTTCTTTATGCCAGTGGGGAGCTGAGGGCTGACAAGCACTACATGCTGGGAAGGATATGAGAAGCACAGTATCTAGAGTCCTTACAGGAAAGTCTGGCAACATTCTGGGTCTCATCCTTAGGGAAACATAATACTGATTATACCACATGACTGAGAATAGGGCCTGCCTGGTCTGGGAAAATCTAATAGGGGTAATCAAGGAAACTGGATGCTTAGACAACAAAAATTTATGACACATTAGCAAAAATGTAGACATGGCCCAGTCAAAGGAACAAGCTTACACTTCAAATGAGATACAGGATTTGAAACAACTAATTAAAGACCTTCAAATGAATATGCTAAATCAATTCAAAAATCAAATCAATAAAGAGAGGGAAGATACTGCAAAATAATTGAAGGACATAAAGAAAACACAGGGTGAACATAAGGAAGAGCTTAGAAAGTTGGGAAAAAACAATAGGCAGAACTTAAGGGATGAAATCTATGATATTGAAGAGATGGAAAACACAATGGAGATGTACAACAGCAGATTTGAAAAGGCAGAAGAAAGGATTCAGGAACTAGAGGACAGGATATCTAAAATAATACACACGCAAAAAAGGTGGGGAAAGAATGAAAAATATGTGCAGTGTCTCAGGGAATTGAATGACAATATGAAGTACATGAGTGTACATATCATGGGTGTCCCAGAAGGAGAAGAGAAGGGAACAGAGGCAGAAACAGTAATGGAGGAAACAATCACTGAAAACTTCCAATTTATTATGAAAGACATAAAATTGCAGACCCAAGAAGCACAGCATACCATAAACTGAACAGATCTGAATAGATCTACTCCAATCAGATTATCAAATGTCAAAGATGAGACAATTCTGAAAGCAGCAAGAGAAATGTGCTCCATCACATACAAAGGAAGCTCTATAAGACTATGCAGATTTCCCAATAGAAGCCATGTAGGTAAGAAAGTAGTGGTAAGATATATTTAAGATACTGAAAGAAAAAATCTGCCCACCAAGAATTCTATACCTGGAAAAACTGTCCTTCAAAATGAGGGAGAGTTTAAAATATTTTCAGACAAACATCACTGAGAGAGTTTCTGAACAAGAGAACTGCTCTACAAGAAATAGTAAAGGGAATACAACAAGCAGAAAAGACGAGCAATCTACAGGGAGAAAACACTTGTAAATTACATATCTGGCAGATTTGTATCTCAACTACATAGAGAACTTTCAAAACTCAGCAATAAAGAAACAGAAAATAAAATAGGGGTCAAAGACCTCAACAGATGCTTCACCAAAGGGGGCATTCTAATGCAAATGTGCTCCTGGAGAGTGCTCCCCTTGCTCAGCCCTTAGGGAACTGCAAACTAAGAGGATGGCATGACAGTCGCTGCAGCCTGTTAGAGCAACTAAAATGAGAAAACGGACACCAACAAGTGCAGCCAAGGATGCAGACTAACTGGGATTTGCATTCATTGCTGGTGAGAATGTGAAAGGATACAGCCCCTGCAGAACACGGCTCAGCAGATTTTAATAAAAGTAAATATACACTTAACATATGACTCAGCTGACTTAGCAATCCCCCGTCAGGGTGACAGAGACATGTTCACACAAAATCTTGAACATGAATGTTTAAAAACATCTCTATTCATAATTGTCTCAAACTGGAAACAGCAAGCGCATCCTTCAGTGGCTGGCTGGATCCCCAAATTGTGGATGTCTATGCAGTGGAATGCTGTGTGCATAAAGTGGGGTGGCTGTTGACACACAGATTGAGTGACTCAGGGGCACTGTGGGAAAGGGAGCCATCTCAGGAGGCTCTGTCCTCTATGATCCCATCTGTGTGACATTCTCAAAAGGCAGGAATGTCTCCTGGGGGCAGGTCACTGGTTGCCAGGACCTCGGAGGGAGGGGGATGACCACAAAGGGACAACATTAGGGAGGATTTTGGGGTGATGGGTCCTTCTGGATACTCATTCAGTGGTGGCTTTACAGGTTTATATATGGGTTAAACTCATAAGACTGGACACCTCCAAAGTCAATATCCTGATGTTAATTTAAAAGGTAACATGTTTAAAATGACAGCAGGGTGGCTGGGCTTTTGGAGGAGGTCACAGGATGACCCTGGAAGCAGTTGGGGGCTCTGCCTTGATGAAGCAGTGCACACAGCAGGAAAGGGTGGTCTAGAAGCCCAGGGTTGGGAGGAGTGGAATGTGGGTTTTCCATAAGCCCTCACTGGGCCCTGGGTTTTGCTCTCAGGAGTCTGCACAGATGAGCTCATTTGATCCTCTCAGTGACCACAAGACATGAGCCCTGTCACACCACAGTTGGCAGGTAGGAAACAGAATCATGAAGCATTCAGGTCACTTGATCAAAGCAGCTAAAATGAGAAAATGGACACCACCAAGTGCAGCCAAGGATGCAGAGCAACTGAGATTTGCATCCATTGCTGGTTGGAATGTGAAAGGACACAGCCCCTGCAGAACACAGCTCAGCAGAGGCTAAGAAACACAGGTCCAGGATTCAGAGCTGGCAGCCTGCCCCAGAGCCCCACTCAGATCCCCTGCTCCTCTTTGCTCTCCAATGAGCCACACCTGGGCCTCTCTGGACAGCTCCCCAGGCTGGCTCCTGTGGAGGTGGCTTTGAATTTCATGTTCCTTCTGGTCCTTACAATGATGGGGCAAGTTGGATGTTCTTTTCCTCCATCCAACAAATCAGGGAACTGAGGCCAGAGACATGAGTGTCTTGCCCCAGTTTGCACAGTTCATGGGGAACAGAGATGGCATTTGAAGGTGGGTCTGAGTGACTGCATCTCCTCTGTTGGCTGGAGCTACCCAGGCCAGGAACTGGGAACCAAAGGCTCATGATAAACACAGCACTGCAGAAAAATGGTCTGAATATCTGCAGGATGAGGTGAGAGAAGAATGCAGTGGGTTGAAAGACAAACCAGAAGTCAGGAAAGCTCCAAACTTGGCAGGCAGGCTGTGATCATTTCTAGTCTCAAAAACTAGATATTTTGAATGAATACATTTATTTCAGCTTCCAGAAAGCATATGGCACTTTTTCATGCTAATTCTTACCATGACCAAACCTGCCTTCTGTAGATGGACAGGAAGTCATGTGGCATTTCAAAATAAGCAGCTTGAAGTGGCTCCTCTTGTTTGCTTTTGGAGACATGGGGTCTGGAGGTGCTGACACTTTCCCCAAGGTGCCAGGTGAAAAGAGATGGCTCAGAGGGGTGCTGTCACCCCAAAGTGGACTAGGTCCCAGGGTGGACTGTGGGCAGGGATGTGGCTCCTCCCTTACTCCTCTGCTTGGCCAGGACAGGACCTGAAGCAGGAGACACATCCACCCAGGGCCTGACATCACAGAGGTGGTTCAGTGTGTCTCATGTCCATTCATGCCACATCTGAGTGGCACTCAGCTTGGCTCCCTGATGTCTGCAGGCCACTAAAGCTCTGGGGGTACTGTGGACACAACTATAAATATCCCACTTTAGAAACAAACCAGCCACATGCAGGGTGCACCAGATGGTGTGTGTGTGTGTGTGTCCCCTGCCTTGGTGCATAGTCCTTAGAACTTTTCAGATGCAAAATCCTCTTAGGGATATGGTGTGAGCCCTTGGCTTTGGGAAGATGCTTTAAAAGGGAAGGTGCTGGAAGCCAAATATTAGGAATCTGCTGGGATTCTGTCTTGAGGAAAATGCCAGGAGTTTCTAGAAATGCAATTTCAGACTCTGTGAGGCCAGCAGTGGCCAGGTTATGACTGCACATGAGAGTTGTGAGAGAGACATGGCAACTTGCCTCCAACCCACCCCCCAGACCCCAGCTCCCAGCCCCCCATGAGACATGCAGCCATGAGTCCATGGCTGCCATGTGCAGAGGGTGGAGTGGGCTCTGCCAATTGCTCCAGGGTGGAGGCAGGCAGGTCCCCAGCTGATCTGGCACCGAAAGTCCCCCCAGAGTATCAGTGCCTCCCCCAGCATGGAGGGCCCTGGGGAAGTCTCCCAGAGCACAGGGCACAGGTGCATAGACTGGCTCTCTGGGCTCCAGTCATTGGCAGTGGGGTGGCCTTGGCATCTGGGACTCAGCTTCCTGCCTGTCATCAGGAAGAGACATGTTACCTGCCTCAAGGGTGCTTGTGGTGCTTTCAGGGTTTGCAGCACTCAGGGTTTAGCACAACCTCAGAACCCACTCCCCATGGACCTGCTCCATGAGGAAGGTGAGGGTGGGGTCTCAGCAGGGCTTTTGGGGAGACCCTTCTGCCAACTTGCTTCCAGGAACAAGAAGGACACAGTTTGCCCAGCAGCCATAGGGGTCAGGCTGTGATGTGCTCTGAGCAGGGTTCTGGTTTCTTGGCCACACAGGTGGGGTTCAGAGCACTGTGGAGGCACCTGGTTCCACCTCATGCCCCACCATCCCCTGGACCCTGAAAGCAGCACCTTCCTTGCTGCCCCTGCAGCTGGATTTCTGTGCAGGTTGAATTTGGACTCCACTGTGGCCTGTGGACTCAGCCCCAAGCCCAGGCTGTCACTGACCCCCTCCCCCTGACATTCCAGCTGCTGGACATGTGGGCCTCAGCCTTTACACTCACCCATGCCCTCTGCACAAGGGAATTTTCCAATAAGGAACTTGCTGCCAGTGGCCTTGCTCTTGAGGCTTCAAGATAGAGGCAGCCACTGGTGCCTGCTGAGCTCACCTGGGTGCCTCTAACAGTGACACCCCTGGCAAACCGAGCCTTCCTGCCTCCTCACCCAGCCTCCCCACACCCCAGCTTACTCTCCTCTTGCTGCTGAGAATGTCTCATTTTACTTCCAGAAATCATGTTTTGCTCTCTGGTTGTTTCTTCCCCAAAATATAATTGAAATAGTTCCCAAGCTGTCATGATCCACGAAGTGACTGTTTTACTTTGAGAGACAAGACTGAAAAGTCATGATGGTTCAGTGAGTGACATAAGACACTGCAGAATTATCTAAGTGCTTGGCAGCCATAAATGCTACCAAAAAATATTTTAGACAAGACTGAGAAGAGTGGACAGAAACCTAAATCAAACAGTTTTACCAAAAAATTGGCTTATAAAATGGAATATTTGAGACATAGGTTAGGCTTCAGGCACAGCTGAATCAAGGTGCTCAGATGACATCATGAATAGTAACCCCTTTTCATCTTTTGTCTCTGCTCTCTTATTCTGTATTGGTTCAGTGACCAGGCAGGTCTCACCAAATCATGGCAAAGAGGGGACCCAACCTCTGTGTGCACATCCTCCCAGTTTAGCAACCACAGAAGAGGATGCCTCTTTCTTTCCCAATATTTCCAGCAAAGCCTCAGAATCAAGTCCCATTGGTCTAGCTTTGGATCATGGAACCTTGGGAGTTTGAGTCACATGCAAAAACCTGGAGCCAAGGGCCAGGGTTACCCCCCACATCACAAGGACTGAGTGTAGGGAAAGGGTGGTCCCTCCAGTAAGCATTCAGGGTGCTGTCAGCACAAGAATGTGGAACACATGCTAGGCAGATAAAAACAGCAGATCTTCACTGCAGAAAAGGACCAACATAAGAGAACAATGGAGAGCAGATTCCCAGGGTAGGGTGGGATGTGTGGACCTGGAGCACAGGGAGTTTGTGGCCAGGTTGGAGGAGGTGGGTCACTGTGGGCAGAGGGGTGTTGTAACTGAAGGCTGGGCTGGCATGGGGGGTACTCAGAGGCTGTCAGAAGACCAGTCAATGACCTGGATCAGGGGAGGAAATGGGAAGGCTAGGTGTTCTTAAAATCCATCATTCAACCATTCACATGCCAAGGGTCTTTGTGCCGGGTCTGGGGTCACCGTGAGGTGCCCACCACTCTAGTCTAATCATGGTGCAGAAAGCCATCACCAGGGCAGCACAGGAAGTAGGGGTGGGGGTGTCTCCTCTTCATTTCCTCCCTCTAGTCCCCCACCTACTCACCACTCACCTGGAAGTGGAGGGCAGGCAGCCTGGGAATTGTCAGCCACCGTGGAGCCAAGTGGGACAGGTGAAGGGAGAGAACAGATCAGGAGCCACAGAATGGTTGACCAGCCATGCCAAGATTAAATCCAGGTTGGGGAGGGGTCACCTGATTCCAGGTGCTGGGACCCCACCTGTCCTCACCATGCATGTGTTGGGGATCCACCATCCTGTCCAGTTCTCAGACTTCCCCTAGAGGCTGTAAATGTGTAAATAAAAATGCACGTTTGTTCATGGAGCTAGGGTTTACCAGTTGTTCCTATACTTTTAGAGACAAGCTTATGTGTGCATCAGTGTAAAATAGGAGTTTAAACAATTAAAAAGCCTAGTTGTGTGATTTCATTTAAATTCTTGGTGATCCCAGTGTCAGCCAGATGTGTCTGCCAGAGTGGTCAAAGTTCCCTCTCCTAGAATCACCCTTGCCATAATTTCTTTAAGGTCTCACCTCCCCAGAACTTTCCAGAAAGCAGAGACAAGAGACCTTCTGTCCAGGATCCCCCAGTGGCCACACACTCATGATTTCCACTCTGATGAATGCTCTTTTTCTGAAGACTGTGAGGGCAGCTCTGTTCCCAGGTGGTTTCTGACAAATCTGTTGTTCCTGTGCTTTCATCTCAATTCCCCCAAATATCTGCACAACTAAGTCCAGGGAGGCCCATGTTTCTTGGCCCTGTCTCAGCCTTCCTGAGGCCAGGTTGGGCTTAGCCCTTTGAGTTGGACATGAGCAGTGGGAGGCAAGGAAAATTGGAAGCTAATGACCAAAAGAAAACTTGATTCATGTCTCAAAACCACATGGTGATTTTCTATTGGTGTCCCACCATAGACATGCATGCTGATGGTTTTAGAAAATCAACACCCTGCAGAATGAAGTATCCTGTCTGGATGCCAGGGTCAATGAATATATTTAGCATCCTCATGTGGCTTTGAGTCTGTCTGTTTCTCTTTTGCTGTTTTGTAGCCCTCACCCACCTGCTCCTAAGTGGGCCTCACTCTCTCCGTCTCCCTACTCAATGGATTTCAAAACTTCAAAGCTTCTCTCTCTTTTTGCCTTCATCTGTTTTTTTACCATCACTTTCAACCTTCCTCCATCAGTCTGTAAAGCTGGATCTGGGAGGAGGCATTTGGTAATGGTGTGAAACAAACTCTGCCAGCATGGATTTCCTCCATGCAGTTTGCTGGGGTGTCTGGTTCACAGCTTAACTATGTGGTTAAAATGTGGGAGCCCTGGAATTGAGAGGATTTTCTCTCACAACATAAGTCTGGTTTCCTGGCAGCCATCCGGCAAACCTTTCATCCATTATGGTTAGTTGAGACATCAGCAAATATCAGGCAGGCTCCTCTCATGTGTGGAGGGGGAACACCAGGGGGAAGGAGAACTTGCCCCCAGGTCTAAGGGCAGCTGAGAGAAGGATAACCATGGAAAGGGATCAGAATCACATGAAGCAGATGATAGGGTTCCTGCAGAATCATGATGGAGGGCCTCAGTGATCTGAGGAAGGGGAGAGCTGGGGTTGGGCAAGTGTTCTGGGGGTGCTTCCCCAAGTTCATTTACTCTGTTACATGGTGCCCCAGAGGCCCTTCCAGTTCTTTGCCTTCAGACCCTCACAGTGGAGGCAAGGCAGAGCTGGGTGAATAGAGAAGATGATGTCCACTAGGGATGCAGGTTGGGGAGGCCTGGGCAGGAGAACAGTGGGCATGGGCATCCCAGGCACAGGGAGCAGCAGGTGCAGAGCTGTGGGCAGGGGCTGTGGCATGGCCAGGGCTGCTGGAGTATGGAGAAGGGTAAGAAAGCAGAGGCTCCATCACAGATGTGGGTCCAACCCTGTGGAAACCAGGTGGCCATGGTGAAGCATTTGGTTTCACCCCAAGTGCCACTGGAAGGGTGTAGCTGGTCTGGGGAAGGTTGGGGTTGTTGGAAGCATTTGCTGGTGAGTCAGAGGTGGAAGGAGTGTGTTCAGGAACCCCCTTGGCTTCTCAGCTGGGGGACTGAGTGGACAGTGGAGTCATTTCCTCAGATGGGCAGCCTGGCTTGAGAAAGGAACCAAGAACCCCATCTTGGACATGTGGGATGTGAGATTCCCCCTGCCCATCCAGGGTGAGTATGAGCAGACAGTGGAACACATGTGGAGACTGAGATTTAATTTGGAGTGCAAGTTTATTGGTGGTGGTTAAACCCATGAAACCAGATAAGATCACCCAAGGAAAGAGAGTAAATAAATCAGTGGCTGCTCCAGTGTGTGGAGAGGAGGCAGGAGAGGGGAGGCCAGAGGTGGCAGGTGGGGGGAGCCAGGACTGCACAGCAGTGCAGGGGAAGTTGGAAGGGTGTGGGTCTGGAGCAGGGCCCCAGGCTCAGAGCAGGGACACTGGGCTTGGAGCAGTGATCTGGACCTGGAGGGGTGACCCTGGGTTCAGCCACCTGACCAGGAGAATTTCAGCTGAGATGAGGAGGCAGCAAGCCAGAGCAAAAAAGCCAAAGAGCTACTGGGAAGTGAGCATGAGATGTCAGTGAGGGGATGTGGGCTTTGGGGGTAGGTCACATTCAGAGGGCTGGATATTGAGGCTCAACCATAGCCCCAGGTAGCCTTGTCCTCCCTCCATGGCCTCCATCATAATTAACTCAAGAATTTCTCCTTTGAGGGCTCTAGGTGTTGGTGATTCATGTTTTTCTGACAACCACTTCATGGTGACTTGGTTCCTTAGCCTGAGAAGTTGGCAAGCTCTTTTCATTGCACTTGCCTTGATCTGCCTACAAACACTCACCTTTCTTTAGCCTCTAAGCCCTTAGAAGTTTCTGTCACCCTTTATCTGATGACCCAGAACTTTCTCCATGGTTGGTTACTGTTTCTAATGAACCCTCATAAAAAAAAAAAGAGTTTCTTCCTTTCACTCATCTCTTCCTTCCCTGAGCTAAATAAGGCTCACACAGGCCATGCTGGGCAGTGCCCACTTCCAAAACAAACAGAAGGACAAGAATTAGCTGGAACAATAGTGTGATTACACAGCTGCATAATAATTCATCCAAACCAGTTGGCATCCCTGACCTGGGAGAGTTTCAGGATAAACATGGCTGGCCTCTCATTGGCTCATCCCAGAGAGGGGGCCATGGTTTGGAAGGCACTGGCTTTGGGGTCAGTCACCTGGGGGAGCATCTTGGCTTGGCTGCATTCCAGCTGTGCAGCCTTAAGCACCTTGCTTGGTTTCTCTGATCTTTTGCCCTGTTGGTGAAATAGCGATCACAGCATCCAGCTCCCAGCACTAAATGGCACCATGCCAGCACATGTAGGTGCTTAGTCAGTGGCAGCTGACCCTTCTTGTCCATCGCCATCAGCTTGTGAGGTGTTGTCAGAGCCCGTCTCCATTGGTGGAGGCCCTAGCCCTTGCAGGCTGCACCTGATGGTCTGTGGTGGTCAGTGCATTGCTGAGTGGGAAGAGACTCCCCATGTCCACAGAGAAGGCACCTGGAGCCCTTCCATGCACAGATGCATGGTCCAGGCCCCTCTAGGGGCTGGTGCTAATTCACAACTGCTATGGTGTCAGCTGCAGTTAATACTAACTACTGTGCAATCCAGGGGAAGGGGGAACCCGGGCCCGGGGGACAGCACTGGGTGTGAACTGTGGCAGTCAGGCTCGGGAGTGCTCACTCCACCTTTTACTGGAGGGAAAGCCCCATAAGTCACCTTAAGGATTGTGTGTCCCTTCCACATGACCTCCCTCAGGGGAGGGATGGGGGGTGAGGAGTCAGTGCACGATCCAGGGGGAGAGCAGGTGGCAGGTGAGGGGACAGAGAGGGGCTAGGGGGTGCTCAGGGAAGAGGGAGGCAGCAGAGAGACAAAGATGCTGGGCGGCACACCTGGGGATGAGCCACCGGGAGCCTTCCCTGAGCAGCTGGTGTTTGGGCAAAGATGGAAGGTGCTGGAACAAGCTTATCTGCCTTCAGGACTTCAGGAGGGGGAGCTTTCCTGGCCCTGGGGATGCCTGTGCAGGGCCCTGAGGTGGGAGCATGCCTGCTGCAGAAGGGCAGAGGCCAGGTTGTTGGAGCCATGCTGGGAGCCCAGCACAGCAGAGACAGCACCAGAGAGGATGCAGGAGCCAGAAATGCAGTGCAGGGCCTGCCCCCCACCCCGGGGCTCTCCCACGATGGCTCAGGGGTCACACCTCCAAATTCTCCCTCCTTACCCCTCTGGAGGCATGAAGGTGTGGGGCCCTGTTCACTGGAGCTGGCAGAGAGGGACAGTACCGGAAACCCAGAGGCTCCTTGGAGAGCCTGGGCTGTGGGCTTAAGTCCTGGGAGGCCTTCCCCAGCCATGGGGAGAAGCAGAGCTTCTCTGTGCCTCAGTTTCCTATATGTACAATGGGGCTGTTTACCATACCACCTCCTACAATGACCAGGAAAATAGCATAGAACAGTACCTGGTAGTTGGGAAAGATCCATGCACTTTGGGGTTGTTTGCATTTGACATGGAAAAAGAAAACAGAAAAGAGGGGTACATTTTTCAAAACCAGGGAGAGGAGAGTCCCCTTGGTGTGAGAACCTCACATTCTGTTCAGATGCCAGTTGCACTGAAAACATAACAAGTACAAATAGGAGAGGGAAGGCTGGCTGGAATCAGGGTCCCCCAGGCCCACTCTGTGGCCAACATCCAGGCAGCATGGGGGCTCCCTGGTGGCTGGCACATCCCCTGACCTCCCTGTCCCCACAGCACATGTGGGAAACAACAGAGTGGTGGTACCACGTGGAGCTACAGCATGAGCAGGCCCTGGCCATCCTCAGTGCCAAGCAGCAGATCAACGTTCTGCAGAAGGTGAACTGGGCCTGCTGGCCTCAGGGGTGCAGGCCAGGGTGAGGGCACTGTGGGGATGCACCCAGGTGGGGTGTGCTGTGGCTGCCAGCCTGGAACCTGCTCCCAGCCCTGAGAGCCCCTCCCTCTCTTACCCTGCATAGAAAGATTCAGGCTCAGTTCTGCTTTCCTAGGTTTTCTAGTTTTCCCCGAATTGATTCATATCCATGTGCTGAAATGAGAAAAATCAGCAGGTGGCACCACCTGCTTGGGGTGAGCTGTAGGGAAAGTGACACTTACATGCACCACTGGCCAGGAAGGGGCTGGTTCATTGAAGCATCTATTAAAGTTGAAGATGCCCCCAGCCCCCTCCTGGTCACCCCCACCTGGGACTGTGGCCAATAAGGAATATGGGACCCATTGAAGGGGTTTTCCCTTAGGTGTTGCTGTGTGGTCGGGGCTCCCAGGAGGACACCATGGGGCTGGCGGCACATCTGCCCTGAGGAATGGGCGGTTTGGCTCTCAGAGAAATTTTGTGCATGTCATCCCAGGAGATGAGACATGTGAAGCCAGCAGATCACGCTGAGAGCACTGTTTATGCTGTGAGCCCACTGAGAACAGAAGAGATGACAAAGAAAGAAGAGAAATAAAAGAAGAACGAGGAGAGAAGGATGAGAAGGCAGGGAGGGGAGGAAGGAGGGGAGGAGGGTGGTGTGGGGGAAAAGGGTTTTTGACTGATCCAGAACATGCATCTCCATGGCTCATGAAGTGTCAGCATCTAGAAGGGCACCCTGCACCCCACTTCCATCTTCAGCCAGGCCCTCCACCCTCTGCCCTCTCAACAAAGGAGCATGAAGATGCCCCTTCCTGGGCCAAGGCACTTTGGTGGCTCCATTCGAAGTGAGGATGTGGGGCTGACTGCTGCAAGGTCCCCTCCTCCATCCCTTCCCCAAGCCCAGCATCTCCACCCACCTCTCTACCTGGTGCTGTCAGGTGGTGGCATGGGGGCTGGCCTGGGGCTGGAGGGGAATGCACATCATGGGTTTGATGCCCAACACCCAGCATGGCTGCAGGGGGCATCAGGCCATTCCCCTTCCAGACATGCAGCCCCTCTGCCCACCTGCTGCCTCTTCCCTCTGTGATCCTGAAACAAATGTCCCATGTGGCTTTCCATGGACTGGTGAGAGGAATGTGCCAGAGGTTGTTCTCCTCTGGGTTTATTTGCAGAGCTGGCTGCTAGTGGGAGAGGACTTCTGATGCCGTGTCCCTCATCACCCATCACAGCCTTATGCCAAGGATGGGCATGTCAGGGTCCTCATTTCCCACCACAGTAAGTTGGCAGCACACCAAGAAGCAGAATTTCATTAGATGTTACCCAGAAGGGATACTGCTGGACATGGGCAGAATATTACTCTCATATTCTCCCACTGTGCAAAGGGCCTTTTCCAGTGGCCAGCAGATGCTTGCATCTGCCCCTCACAGATCTGGACTCTGTCCCCAGGCCAGGCCTGTTGGAGATGGATGATGAGTCAGCAGACATGCCAGTGTTGCCCAGCTAGGGTCAGGAGATGGGTTATCTCAACTCAGCCTAGAATTATATTTACTAATCATTTGATGCCAAGGAAAACAAACTAGAGCCAACACTGTTTGCCAGCCCCAATTGTCCCTTTTATGTATTGGCCATTTTCCTTTGCTCCTTTTTTCCCTCATTCATGGTCATCTCTATTTTAGACCCATTGATGCTTCATGGGTGGGGGGGGTGGAGAAAGAGGAAATAGATGAAAAACAAATGTGTCAGTTTTGTCAGTTCTTAGAAGCTCTGAATTTTAGAAGCAGTGGAAGAGGAAGGGTGAAGCTTGGGTGGAGTAAGTGGGGAATTCTTTCCAGAGCTCATATTTCCAATTGATTTCTGCATGGACAGCCACCAAGCAGGAAACCTGACTGGGTAACTCATTCATTCATTACACAATTGTTGGCTGTTGACCATCCCCATGGAAGCCATGCAGTGTGGGCTCTGGAACATGGGGAAACAGGCAGTGAGGGCCAGGCCTCTGCCCTCACAGAGCAGAAGTGAATGAACGAGGCAATGAGCAGTCAAGTGCAGATCATGACAGGTGCCACAGAGGAAGTGAACAGAATGATGGCCAGCCCAGCAGACAGCAGCTTGGAGAGTAGGCAGTTTAAATGAGGAGATCCCCCAGGCCACCCAGGTGGAACAGACAAGGGGCAGGAGGCACAGAAGTCTGGGAGCATTCTTGGGTACCCAACAGTCAGGGAGGATGCCAGTGTGGCCATGTGTGGGCAGCCAGGAAAGGAGGTGGAGATGAGGTCAGGGAGGGACAGTCAGGCCAGGCTGGGCTCTGTGAACAACCAGGAGCTGGGCTTTATTCCCAAGGGATTAGGAAACTGTCAGGGGGTTGAAGCAGGAGGATAGCAGGACCTGAGTCATGTTGTTTAAAAATCAGTGGCCGGGAGGCGGGGCAAGATGGCAGACTGGTGAGCTGTATGTTTTAGTTACTCCTCCAGGAAAGTAGGTAGAAAGCCAGGAACTGCGTGGACTGGACACCACAGAGCAATCTGACTTTGGGCATACTTCATATAACACTCATGAAAACGTGGAACTGCTGAGATCAGCGAAATCTGTAAGTTTTTGCGGCCAGGGGACCCGCGCCCCTCTCTGTCAGGCTCAGTCCCATGGGAGGAGGGGCTGTCAGCTCCGGGAAGGAGAAGGGAGAACTGCAGTGGCAGCCCTTATCGGAAACTCATTCTACTAATCCAAACTCCAACCATAGACAGACTGAGACCAGACACCAGAGAATCTGAGAACAGCCAGCCCAGCAGAGAGGAGACAGGCATAGAAAAAAAACAACATGAAAAACTCCAAAATAAAAGCGGAGGATTTTTGGAGTTCTGGTGAACATAGAAAGGGGAAGGGCAGAGCTCAGGCCCTGAGGCACATATGCAAATCCTGAAGAAAAGATGATCTCTCTGCCCTGTGGACCTTTCCTTAATGGCCCTGGTTGCTTTGTCTCTTAGCATTTCAATAACCCATTAGATCTCTGAGGAGGACCCCCCCCTTTTTTTTTTAATCATTTTTTTCTTTTTCTAAAACAATTACTCTAAGAAGCCCAATGCAGAAAGCTTCAAAGACTTGCAATTTGGGCAGGTCAAGTCAAGAGCAGAACTAAGAGAGCTCTGAGACAAAAGGCAATAATCCAGTGGCTAAGAAAATTCACTAAACACCACAACTTCCCAAGAAAAGGGGGGTGTCCTCCCACAGGCATCATCCTGATGGACAGGAAACACTCCTGCCCATCGCCAGCCCCATAGCCCAGAGCTGCCCCAGACAACCCAGTGTGATGGAAGTGCTTCAAATAACAGGCACACACCACAAAACTGGGCGTGGACATTAGCCTTCCCTGCAACCTCAGCTGATTGTCCCAGAGTTGGGAAGGTGGAGCAGTGTGAATTAACAAAGCCCCATTCAGCCATCATTTCAGCAGACTGGGAGCCTCCCTACACATCCCAGCAGCCCAGAACTGCCCTGGGGGGACGGCACTCACCTGTGACATAGCACAGTCATCCCTCAACAGAGGACCTGGGGTGCACAGCCTGGAAGAGTGGCCCACTTGCAAGTCTCAGGAGCCATACGCCAATACCAAGGACTTGTGGGTCAGTGGCAGAGACAAACTGTGGCAGGACTGAACTGAAGGATTAGACTATTGCAGCAGCTTTAAAACTCTAGGATCACCAGGGAGATTTGATTGTTAGGGCCACCCCCCTTCCCTGACTGCCCAGAAACACGCCCCATATACAGGGCAGACAACACCAACTACACACACAAGCTTGGTACACCAATTGGACCCCACAAGACTCACTCCCCCACTCACCAAAAAGGCTAAGCAGGGGAGAACTGGCTTGTGGAGAACAGGTGGCTCGTGGATGCCACCTGCTGGTTAGTTAGAGAAACTGTACTCCACGAAGCTGTAGATCTGATAAATTAGAGATAAGGACTTCAATTGGTCTACAAATCCTAAAAGAACCCTATCAAGTTCAGCAAATGCCACGAGGCCAAAAACAACAGAAAATTATAAAGCATATGAAAAAACCAGACAATATGGATAACCCAAGCCCAAGCACCCATATCAAAAGATCAGAAGAGACATAGCACCTAGAGCAGCTACTCAAAGAACTAAAGATGAACAATGAGACCATAGTACGGGATACAAAGGAAATCAAGAAGACCCTAGAAGAGCATAAAGAAGACATTGCAAGACTAAATAAAAAAAATGGATGATCTTATGGAAATTAAAGAAACTGTTGACCAAATTAAAAAGATTCTGGACACTCATAGTACAAGACTAGAGGAAGTTGAACAACGAATCAGTGACCTGGAAGATGACAGAATGGAAAATGAAAGCATAAAAGAAAGAATGGGGAAAAAAATTGAAAAAATTGAAATGGACCTCAGGGATATGATAGATAATATGAAACGTCCGAATATAAGACTCATTGGTGTCCCAGAAGGGGAAGAAAAGGGTAAGGGTCTAGGAAGAGTATTCAAAGAAATTGTTGGGGAAAACTTCCCAAATCTTCTAAACAACATAAATACACAAATCATAAATGCTCAGCTAACTCCAAATAGAATAAATCCAAATAAACCCACTCTGAGACATATTCTGATCACACTGTCAAACACAGAAGAGAAGGAGCAAGTTCTGAAAGCAGCAAGAGAAAAGCAATTCACCACATACAAAGCAAACAGCAGACGACTAAGTAGTGACTACTCAGCAGCCACCATGGAGGCGAGAAGGCAGTAGCATGATATATTTAAAATTCTGAGTGAGAAAAATTTCCAGCCAAGAATACTTTATCCAGCAAAGCTCTCCTTCAAATTTGAGGGAGAGCTTAAATTTTTCACAGACAAACAAATGCTGAGAGAATTTGCTAACAAGAGACCTGCCCTACTGGAGATACTAAAGGGAGCCCTACTGACAGAGAAACAAAGAAAGGAAAGAGAGACTTGGAGAAAGGTTCAGTACTAAAGAGATTCAGTATGGGTACAATAAAGGATATTAATAGACAGGGGGAAAAATATGACAAACATAAACCAAAGGATAAGATGGCCGATTCAAGAAATGCCTTCATGGTTATAACGTTGAATGTAAATGGATTAAACTCCCCAATTAAAAGATATAGATTCACAGAATGGATCAAAAAAAAATGAACCATCAATATGTTGCATACAAGAGACTCATCTTAGACACAGGGACACAAAGAAACTGAAAGTGAAAGGATGGAAAAAATATTTCATGCAATCTACAGCCAAAAGAAAGCAGGTGTAGCAATATTAATCTCAGATAAAATAGACTTCAAATGCAGGGATGTTTTGAGAGACAAAGAAGGCCACTACATACTAATAAAAGGGGCAATTCAACAAGAAGAAATAACAAACATAAATGTCTATGCACCCAATCAAGGTGCCACAAAATACATGAGAGAAACACTGGCAAAACTAAAGGAAGCAATTGATGTTTCCACAATAATTGTGGGAGACTTCAACACATCACTCTCTCCTATAGATAGATCAACCAGACAGAAGACGAATAAGGAAATTAAAAACCTAAACAATCTGATAAATGAATTAGATTTTACAGACATATACAGGACATTACATCCCAAATCTCCAGGATACACATACTTTTCTAGTGCTCACGGAACTTTCTCCAGAATAGATCACATGCTGGGACATAAAACAAGCCTCAATAAATTTAAAAAGATTGAAATTATTCAAAGCACATTCTCTGACCACAATGGAATACAATTAGAAGTCAATAACCATCAGAGACTTAGAAAATTCACAAATACCTGGAGGTTAAACAACACACTCCTAAACAATCAGTGGTTTAAAGAAGAAATAGCAAGAGAAATTGCTAAATATATAGAGATGAATGAAAATGAGAACACAACATACCAAAACCTATGGGATGCAGCAAAAGCAGTGCTGAGGGGGAAATTTATAGCACTAAACACATATATTAAAAAGGAAGAAAGAGCCAAAATCAAAGAACTAATGGATCAACTGAAGGAGCTAGAAAATGAACAGCAAACCAATCCTAAACCAAGTAGAAGAAAAGAAATAACAAGGATTAAAGCAGAAATAAATGACATAGAGAACAAAAAAACAATAGAGAGGATAAATATCACCAAAAGTTGGTTCTTTGAGAAGATCAACAAGATTGACAAGCCCCTAGCTAGACTGACAAAATCAAAAAGAGAGAAGACCCATATAAACAAAATAATGAATGAAAAAAGTGACATAACTGCAGATCCTGAAGAAATTAAAAAAAATTATAAGAGGATATTATGAACAACTGTATGGCAACAAACTGGATAATATAGAAGAAATGAACAATTTCCTGGAAACATATGAACAACCTAGACTGACCAGAGAAGAAATAGAAGACCTCAACCAACCCATCACAAGCAAAGAGATCCAATCAGTCATCAAAAATCTTCCCACAAATAAATGCCCAGGTCCAGATGGCTTCACAGGGGAATTCTACCAAACTTTCCAGAAAGAACTGACACCAATCTTACTCAAACTCTTTCAAAACATTGAAGAAAATGGAACGCTACCTAACTCATTTTATGAAGCTAACATCAATCTAATACCAAAACCAGGCAAAGATGCTACAAAAAAGGAAAACTATCGGCCAATCTCCCTAATGAATATAGATGCAAAAATCCTCAACAAAATACTTGCAAATCAAACCAAAGACACATTAAAAAAATCATACACCATGACCAAGTGGGGTTCATTCCAGGCATGCAAGGATGGTTCAACATAAGAAAATCAATCAATGTATTACAACACATTAACAAGTCAAAAGGGAAAAATCAATTGATCATCTCAATAGATGCTGAAAAAGCATTTGACAAAATCCAACATCCCTTTTTGATAAACACTTCAAAAGGTAGGAATTGAAGGAAACTTCCTCAACATGATAAAGAGCATATATGAAGAACCCACAGCCAGCATAGTACTCAATGGTGAAAGACTGAAAGCCTTCCCTCTAAGATCAGGAACAAGACAAGGATGCCTGCTGTCACCACTGTTATTCAACATTGTGCTGGAAGTGCTAGCCAGGGCAATCCAGCAATACAAAGAAATAAAAGGCATCCAAATTGGAAAAGAAGAAGTAAAACTGTCATTGTTTGCAGATGATATGATCTTATATCTAGAAAACCCTGAGAAATCGACGATACAGCTACTAGAGCTAATAAACAAATTTAGCAAAGTAGCGGGATACAAGATTAATGAACATAAGTCAGTAATGTTTCTATATGCTAGAAATGAACAAACTGAAGAGACACTCAAGAAAAAGATACCATTTTCAATAGCAACTAAAAAAATCAAGTACCTAGGAATAAACTTAACCAAAGATGTAAAAGACCTATACAAAGAAAACTATATAACTCTACTAAAAGAAATAGAAGGGGACCTTAAAAGATGGAAAAATATTCCATGCTCATGGATAGGAAAGCTAAATGTCATTAAGATGTCAATTCTACCCAAACTCATCTACAGATTCAATGCAATCCCAATCAAAATTCCAACAACCTACTTTGCAGACTTGGAAAAGCTAGTTATCAAATTTATTTGGAAAGGGAAGATGCCTCGAATTGCTAAAGACACTCTAAAAAAGAAAAACGAAGTGGGAGGACTTACACTCCCTGACTTTGAAGCTTATTATAAAGCCACAGTTGCCAAAACAGCATGGTACTGGCACAAAGATAGACATATAGATCAATGGAATCAAATTGAGAATTCAGAGATAGACCCTCAGATCTATGGCCGACTGATCTTTGATAAGGCCCCCAAAGTCACTGAACTGAGTCATAATGGTCTTTTCAACAAATGGGGCTGGGAGAGTTGAATATCCATATCCAAAAGAATGAAAGAGGACCCCTACCTCACCCCCTACACAAAAATTAACTCAAAATGGACCAAAGATCTCAATATAAAAGAAAGTACTATAAAACTCCTAGAAGATATTGTAGGAAAACATCTTCAAGACCTTGTATTAGGCGGCCACTTCCTAGACTTTACACCCAAAGCACAAGCAACAAAAGAGAAAATAGATAAATGGGAATTCCTCAAGCTTAGAAGTTTCTGCACCTCAAAGGAATTTCTCAAAAAGGTAAAGAGGCAGCCAACTCAATGGGAAAAAATTTTTGGAAACCATGTATCTGACAAAAGACTGATATCTTGCATATATAAAGAAATCCTACAACTCAATGACAATAGTACAGACAGCCCAATTATAAAATGGGCAAAAGATATGAAAAGACAGTTCTCTGAAGAGGAAATACAAATGGCCAAGAAACACATGAAAAAATGTTCAGCTTCACTAGCTATTAGAGAGATGCAAATTAAGACCACAATGAGATACCATCTAACACCAGTTAGAATGGCTGCCATTAAACAAACAGGAAACTACAAATGCTGGAGGGGATGTGGAGATATTGGAACTCTTATTCATTGTTGGTGGGACTGTATAATGGTTCAGCCACTCTGGAAGTCAGTCTGGCAGTTCCTTAGAAAACTAGATATAGAGTTACCATTCGATCTAGCGATTGCGCTTCTCGGTATATACCCGGAAGGTCGGAAAGCTGTGACATGAACAGATATCTGCACGCCAATGTTCATAGCAGCATTATTCACAATTGCCAAGAGATGGAAACAACCCAAATGTCCTTCAACAGATGAGTGGATAAATAAAATGTGGTATATACACATGATGGAATACTGCGCGGCAGTAAGAAGGAACGATCTCGTGAAACATATGACAACATGGATGAACCTTGAAGACATAATTCTGAGCGAAATAAGCCAGGCACAAAAAGAGAAATATTATATGCTACCACTAATGTGAACTTTGAAAAATGTAAAAGAAATGGCTTATAATGTAGAATGTAGGGGAACTAGCAATAGAGAGCAATTAAGGAAGGGGGAACAATAATCCAAGAAGAACAGATAAGCTATTTAACGTTCTGAGGATGCCCAGGAATGACTATGGTCTGTTAATTTCTGATGGATATAGTAAGAACAAGTTCACAGAAATGTTGCTATATTATGTAACTTTCTTGGGGTAAAGTAGGAACATGTTGGAAGTTAAGCAGTTATCTTAGGTTAGTTGTCTTTTTCTTACTCCCTTGTTATGATCTTTTTGAAATGTTCTTTTATTGTATGTTTGTTTTCTTTTTAACTTTTTTTTCATACAGTTGATTCAAAAAAGAAGGGAAAGTTAAAAAAAAAAAGAAAAACAAGGAAAAAAAAAAGATATAGTGCCCCCTTGAGGAGCCTGTGGAGAATGCAGGGGTATTGGCCTACCCCACCTCAATGGTTGCTAACATGACCACAGACATAGGGGACTGGTGGTTTGATGGGTTGAGCCCTCTACCATAAGTTTTACCCTTGGGAAGACGGTTGCTGCAAAGGAGAGGCTAGGCCTCCCTATGGTTGTGCCTAAGAGCCTCCCCCCGAATGCCTCTTTGTTGCTCAGATGTGGCCCTCTCTCTCTGGCTAAGCCAACTTGAAAGGTGAAATCTCTGCCCTCACCTCTACGTGGGATCAGACACCCAGGGGAGTGAATCTTCCTGGCAACGTGGAATATGACTCCCGGGGAGTAATGTAGACCCGGCATTGTGGGATGGAGAACATCTTCTTGACCAAAAGGGGGATGTGAAAGGAAATGAAATAAGCTTCAGTAGCAGAGAGATTCCAAAAGGAGCCAAGAGGTCACTCTGGTGGGCACTCTTATGCACACTTTAGACAACTCTTTTTAGGTTCCAAAGAATTGGGGTAGCTGGTGGTGGATACCTGAAACTATCAAACTACAACCCAGAACCCATGAATCTCGAAGACAGTTGTATAAAAATGTAGCTTATGAGGGGTGACAATGGGATTGGGAAAGCCATAAGGACCACACTCCACTTTGTCTAGTTTATGGATGGATGAGTAGAAAAATAGGGGAAGGAAACAAACAGACAAAGGTACCCAGTGCTCTTTTTTACTTCAATTGCTCTTTTTCACTCTAATTATTATTCTTGTTATTTTTGTGTGTGTGCTAATGAAGGTGTCAGGGATTGATTTAGGTGATGAATGTACAACTATGTAATGGTACTGTAAACAATCGAAAGTATGATTTGTTTTGTATGACTGTGTGATATGTGAATATATCGCAATAAAATGAAGATAAAAAAATAGTTAAAAAAACTATTAGATAGAAACTGTATGATGATATTTTTAATACAACTATTTTATTAAAAAAAAAAAAGTTCTCTACGGTATCTTGTTAGTGTTAGTAGAACCCACAAAGAAGACATTTGAGTAGCAGGGAAACCACTACAAGTGAATTCACTACTTTGTGACTGTGTATTTCACCTGTTATTAATTAGCTTACTTAGTCTCTTAGCAGCCTCCAGTGCCTCATTTGCAGAGTCTGCCACAAAGAACCTTTGAACTTTCACTCCATGGTCGAACATCAGTTTCTTGCTCTGGTATTCCTGCAGGTTCAACCATCTTCTAGAGGTGAACTGAACTGCCTATAGAAATTGGGAGAGAGGAGAATGATGCTTATTAATAACAGAAAAAAATAATAGTCCCAGATGGCCAGTCTTTTCAGGTACCCTCAACTGGCAATCAGTTACACAGACGTTAGAGAGGAAAAAAGGCAAAAACCAACCAACCAACCAACCCCCAAAAACTATCAATTCTTCATGCTTAATTATTTTTAATGTTAATGCCATTTAAAAATGTTAAGGACAACTACACACACAAACACATGCATGCATGGTTTAAAAAAATGGTGAAAACTGAATGGGGCTTGTAGTGTAGTTGACAGCAATGTAACAGTGTCAATTTCCTGGTTTTGATATTGCACCTCATCAAGATAAGATGTCACCACTGGGGAAAAGATATGTGAAGGATACATGGGACTCTGCAATATTTTTGCAATGTGTGAGTCTGTAAATATTTGAAAATAAAAAGTTACAGAAAACAAAAATCAGTGGCCACTTTCTGGATAATGTGGTTTGTGAGTGAGAAGGAGACTACTTGAGGAGCCAAGCAGGGGGTGGCAGTGCACTGCAGACAGAGTGACTGGAACTCACGGGGGTGTGATTTAGGGGGAAGGTCCAGCCCTGCTCCTGGTTTTGGGAGGAGCATCAGGTGCAAGTGCAAGAGGAAGACTGGAGGCTGCTGCTCAGGGTCTTGGATCCCAGGGCACTAGCAGGGGGCCTCCCCAGGCTGTTTGATTTGCTTTTCTTAACATTCTATTTTTAAATATGTTTAACCTTACAGCAGAGTTACAAAAACAATACAAACCCCATACAGAGAATTCTGGTACCACCCCTATTTCCCCAGATACCCACATCTCCCAACTTGAACTTTTTGCCACTTTGGATAGTCACTGTTTCTCATGGTCATGAAGAAGCAAATCTAAAAATGCTGAGAAAATACAAGACCAAATCAATCCTGATAGAATTTGGGGGTGCAGGAGTCATTAGAGAAATTTCTAACAAGTTATGTCTCTAAGTCAAAACCTTTGTCAAAAAAAACCTTGTTAAGTTTAGAAAAATGGGGGAGGAGGGAGATGATGGGGGTGCAAAAGAAAGCAGAGTGACAGGAACTAAGCCTTCCAGCTGCAAATAGGCCCAGGTGATACTCACATGAACATTTAGTGGACAGTGTGAACACAGTGGAAATAATGAACTCAGGAAGTATCTGAGCCTAAAAAGACTCTGTTTTGACTTGACTGGATTACTTTCCTTTAAATGATAACTCAAAAGATTCACAGGACTTGAGAAATGAAGTTAGGTTTGGGACAACTTAATCGAGGAGCTGGTGCTGTCATAGGTAGTAGCAGCAGCTAACATTTACTGAGTTCTCAGAAGTGGACCAGTCTTTACAAGCTCATTGGAATTTCTGATGAGTGCTATGGCAAGAAACTATTACTGCTATTATGACCACCCAGTTTCTTCAAATAAGGAAATAAAACCATAAACATTTGCACAAGATCACACAAATAGCTGAGCCAGGACATGAAACCAGAAACCTGACTTCATAGCTTACATTTTAATGACTGTGCTACAGATCAAAACAAATGAAAAAATGACCAAAGAAATTGACCCCAAGTACCTAAAATTCAGATTACAGATGAAAATCATCCATCACACCCAGCTGTCCCCACCTGGCTTCCCCTTCTCCAATTCCCAACCCTCTCCATGCCCTGAGCATCCCCCAGGGCAACAGGACCCCACAGATATGCACAGACCTCTAAGGATGGGTCTCACACACCATCCAGAGCATTCAAAAACAGAATGAAGAAACTGCCTAGGAAAGTGGCCCCACCTCCAGGTGACCTGGGTACATGCTGAAGTTGACAGACTTCTAGGTCTGGAGCAGGGCTAGTGTGCCCACAGAGACTTCTGCTTTTCCATATATTTGTATCAATGAATTGGCTGCTTCATAATTTCTTCAGGTATAGATCAACAGCCAGTTAGCTAGTGGCTTAACACTAATTAGTGGTGCACCTCTTGTTTCTTTTGACCAATCTGTAAATTGTGGATTGTAATCAAATTAGGATGTTCAGAGATACTGTAAATTCCATTGTAAGTTCTCAGTGATAAAGCCAAAAAGTCTTCAATAATTCTACCACAGTGTACTTTGAACCTTAAGAGTACTACTCTAAATCAGAACTATAGTGACAAACAAGATGCTGTCAGTGGAGAAAGATGGAACAACAGAAAAAAATGTATGTATCTACAGGATGTCATCAGCTATATTTCAAATACACTGTTAGCAAGAGCTACTGCTGCAGGCTGACTTGTGCCAGGCATTCTCCTAAGCACTTTTCCCCAATCATCTGTAGAATCTTACAAGGTTAGCTTTTATTTACCTCATGATAAAGATAGAAAAAATAAGGCTTTGAAAGTTAAACAACTTGACTGAGGTGTCAGATACAAGCCACAAAAACCTTGACAGCAAGGCAGAAAACTAACACAAATTCAAAGCACAGCAACCTGGTGCTATTTATCAGAGAAAAAACTCCAGGGCCTTTTACATGCTCTACACACCCACTTCCCCAACAACCCTGACAGGTACACTTTATTATCTCTACAGGGTATAATAAAAACAACTGCAATTAAAATATTAAGTTACATGACCAGAATGTTATTCACAGAACATTTAGAACGCAGGAAAGACATCATTTTCTACAAAAACAGTTAATGTTTTTGGCATTTGGTTATCTTTTTTTTTTTTTTAAGCATTCTTGCATTTCCTTTTCTGAAGATAAACTACAAAAGATATCACAGTATTTAATACACATCCCTACAGATAAATGGTTTAGGCAAAAATAAAGACAAATAACCTGGGAATTTTCCTTGTAAGGAATGCCTTTGTGCCAAAAGGATGACAGCCCATTCAGGCAGAACTCTTCTGTCCCTCACTGTAAATCAGGTTACTAAAAATAATTCAGCCACTGTTTAGCTAAATCTTCCAGATTTTCAGGGGGGCAGAATACAGGCTACACATTCTCCAGTGATTCTGCCTAGCTTTTCCTGGAGTTTACCCATTTTGGAAATGCCAGGAGGACTCCCATTTGCAGTGGGTAGAGGTGGTAAGGGAGAAGAGGACAGTGAGAAAACAACCATACTGGCAGGTAACTAGGTTATTCCAACTTGCTTTACTGTGAATCTGACCCAAATCTGCCTTAATATTAAAAAATGCTTTATTGTTTTTTCACCTTAGTGAATCTTTTCTGCTGGAAAAATTCTTCCTGAGGACAGTAGTTGCAATCAAAACTCAAATCCCATTCTCGGAGCTCCCTCAGAACATTATCATCTCTGTGAATTTTAACATATTTACATCCCACTAAACTTAAAAAAGTAAAGCAAGAACTAATAGGCATATGCAAACAGATATCCACTGCACCCTATAATAAATTTTGATGTTTCTCTCAGGATTTAGATCCTACTGGAATTGCTAAGAAACACACTCAAGAGCAATCTACTTTTCTTTTATCACATCTAAGCTTCCCTTTATGACATCCTCTAATTTACTAGAAACAAACTCTGAAATAACAAAGATAGACAATAGATTTGCCCCCAAACACCCCTTTTCTGTTCCATCCATCATCTTTTTCTCATAGAAGAATTAGAAAGGCCAGAGATATGAAGCTGACCATTATTCCCTGACACATGGTAGCCTCACCAAGAAACCTGAAGACCAAACCCACCCAAATTTTACTGCAAATATAAAAGGACCCAAAGCCCCTTAAAACACCAAAGCAAGCCCTAAAACCATGCTCTGGGGGATGCTGATGACTTACTTGTGAATGTAATCAATGACTCTTCCTACCTCCCTTGCCTCTGCTCTGGAGTTAGTTTTGTGTGGACAGCTAAGTCTTTCATCACATTAAAATCATTACACATCTTATCAGTTAGTCCTTGAAGTAAAACACACAAAGATATATGGTTAAAGAAACAAGTGAGTTTAAATAATACTCAGAGTGCAGGGTGGTGATGAGTGAGTGAAGAAAAACTGTTTACTCAGAATGAAAGTGTTGCTTGCCTTGGGGTGTGGGGAGTAAAGGAGCACAGAACACCTGCTAGGTGCCCCAAGCCAACAAACCTCCAGGACACCTGTCAGGTAGCAGAGGTTGGGGGTCAGCATCATGGTCCCTGGGAGGGTGCCACTGGGGCCTCGCCTCCTCTTAGGCTGACTGACCAGAACCAGCTGCTTCAAGTCCATGATTTCTTGGTTATATTGCTATTCAAAAGAAAAAAGCTATCATCATTCATAGCAAATGCCTTTAGTAAGATCAAAAGGAATAAATACATAAATACTTAAATAAAAATAGTAGTTTTGTGGGGGTGATTTGTCTTTTTATAAAAAATGAGAACAGATGCCAAGATCAAGGCAGGTATCAACTTCCAAGTCAAGTCTTTAAAATGCATTTTCATCCCCCTCAACAGATTCTGGTTCATATGATTTACTGTTTTTCCCCTAAAATCTCAGCCAGTCAAGGGTGGTAAGGCTCTCATTGAGTATTGACATTTAGTTACAGTCCTGCTTATTTCATTTTTCATTTCTTGCTTTTGATACAGGAGTCTGGGTGACTCTGAGTCTTCACCATGGCCTCATCCCTCCAAAACTGCAAACATTACAGTGAGAACTTTCTTCTGAGAGCAGCCTCACTGTGAGGATAAACAGAGGAGGGGAAGGGTTTCCCTGACACACAATAGTATTAATTAGGAAAAGTTTCACCAACTCCTGACACTTTCAAGAGGCCAGCTCTCAATTAGGGCACACTAACACCCACCCTGAGCCTTGCTGCACGCCATCACACCTGATGTAAGTTTCACAGCTTGTCGAGAGACAAGGGGCTGACATTCACAACCCAATGCAGGGATAGGGTTGGGCCTCTGGCCTCCAGCTCAGCCACCATTCTAGGCCCATGCTCACCCTCTCATGAACCACTGCACTCCAGCTTCTGGCCCTGTGTTTTCAAGAGCTTCTCTCCCATTCCTCCCAGATCACCACCCATCTCCACTGAACATAAAAAATAAAAGACCATTTCTTTGTTCTCATTCACTCATCAATAGACTGACAGGCACTTGTCACGTCCTGCCCACCAGTCCTCATGAATTAAGACACAATGATCATAGCCTATCCATGACTTTGACCAACATTGAACTCTTTTACCAGCCACCCAGAAAAATACTTATTTCAAAGTTTTGCATAGAACACACCTATCTGATCTCTGCTTCATGTGTCCATGTGACTTAGTTCATAACAATGTGAACCCTAATAAGGGAAATAGCATCAGCTGTCACCCTCCTTACACACTCTGGTTAACCTGGACTCACACACAAGGAGCATGGATTCTTTTCAGAAGTGTCCCTTCTCACCCTTCTCCACCACAAGACCTTGATGGCACAGCTCCTGACTCTAGAATGCTGGGATGCCTCAGGACCTAAAGGAAAAGCCTGTCAAGTCTGTTCACATTTTCCCTACCTCCAAAAGGCCCACAGCCTTGGTTCTAACATGACTGCTAAACCTTGACTCTCTGGAGCCTATGTCCCATGCTCTGCCTGTCTAAAGGCTCTTCTCTCTCCTGTCCTCCAACTGTTGTCTAGATATTAACTTTAATCCCAAGACATCACTTATTACTGAAACTGCATTTTCTACTAGCAAGCCCTAAGAATTACTGGATTTTATCAAATTGCTCAAGCCTACTTCCTTTTGATTAATTCTATCTCCTAAAGCCCATTATCCCTTGTGGTAAGAGAAGTCTTCAGGCAAAGTCATGTAAGTTGAAATGTACAGTCCTAGGCTGCAAACTAAGTATGCACTGCTGCAGACAGGGGGGACAATGTGGGTGAAAACCCTATAATGAAGGGTAGGAATAAAGGAAGCAGGGGCTGCCCCAGTCAGGGATTCACTGGCTAAAGACAAATGTCCTTACCAAGAACAATGGGAAGCCCTTAATTGTCCAGGGTAGAAGACTAACATCAGATTTGTATGAGTTTGAAAATGGGCAAGGAAGTAGCAGAAATGAATATAAGGGACAAACAAAGTGAATTACAAAAGAGAGACTGACCCAGGCAGAAGATGAGCGTCACTTAGGAGAAAAATGATGAAGGTATTTCAGGTAACAATAAGGTAATTGGTTATCAAAAGCAAAGGGAGAGAGGTATGGATGTCTGAATTACTCATTATTCATCTACTCATTAATTTGACAAATATCTGAGCATGCCTTAAGCATGAGGCACTGGGGCTGCACAAACAGCCAAGCCCCTGCTCCTCCAGCACTTTCAGTCCTTTTTGCCCAGGAGCAGAAAGCAGAGGGTCCAGGTTGGGGATTTACCATGTTTATGACTGGCCCCAGGTGAGGCATCTCTGAGACATTCAAATATTAGAACAAGGAGGCAATTCAGCTGAGAGATGTCTGAGCTAGAGCTAGAAATCTGGATGCCTCTGCCATGCTGAACCTGAGGTGCAGGCACAGATGATGTCACAAGGGGGCAGAACCTTCAATGGCATCCACGTGTAACAAGCCACTTACAGGAGGACCAGGCTGCAGGGAGGAATCAATACTAATCAGAGAAGGGGAAACTTTGGGTGACTTGCTTCAGGTTTCAATCAAACTTTCAGCCAACATCACCTTCAGAGGTGCTGTTTACATAAACCAACCCCACCCATCCCTGGAAGTGATCATTGAAATAAGTCATAAGAAATACAAAAGCCCAGTTTTCATGATCACCTATGACACTCAGAGGACTTAGGCAGAGCTGCAGAACTGAAGGAGTCAAAGGTTGAAAACAGCAGTCAGGACATCAAGCTTGGCTTGATTTCCTTTTACCCAGCATGAGTCCTGAAGGTGACTTCTCAGAGATCTTGCCTCACCAATGGCATCTGTTATTTTTCTTTCATAGTAGAGCAGGTGAAGGAAATAACCAGCAAAAGATACTTCCAAGGTCAAGAGTCACATGTATACTTTTTACATGATATATAAATATATAGTAAATATGCATTTTCCAACTTTTTGGAAACAGGAATTATCTACTAAAAGTAGGAAAAATGAAATAAACTGTAGGACTTCAAGAACAAGCCTTAATAGTTTAATTGATAGTTTTCTAGAAATAATTTTCTTGCACTTTTAACAGGGCATATCAAATGGAATGTGCCCTTCTGAGCTTGAGGGGCCAGATTTGCTTATCTCTAAATATTAAAGCAGTGCTAGCATGCATTCCTATAGAAACATTTTATTCTGTTTTAGTTAGCAGTTGCTCTATTTGCCTGTGATTGCCTTTCCATTTGGTGATTACTGTGTCAAAGCTAGAACCACCTTTATAAACCTAGTGTTGGAAGATCACCCAATAAACTGATCTAGTCTATGTGATTCAAACAAGCCTGTCTGAATCTCCTAAATACATAACTCACAATATAAGCATTAGCCCATATCCAGGAGATTGAAGCCCCCTTCTAGGTTAAGTTAAAAAGCTGAGCACAGAACAAGGGACTGGATGGTGAGCTGCCAATTCCTGCTGTTTACACCCCTTATTTTTCATTTTAAAAAGCAGTCTTACTTGGTAAGAACTATTAAGTCTATTAGTTCTTTAAAAACTTGTTCTTGAAATTTATGTTCTTCAGTTTGATGATATAGGTTGAACATGAAATCCAAAACAGTTTCACTTTGAAGGACTTTACAATTGATGTCAGTGCAAAGTATGATGTTGTTTTCATACTGAAGAATAGAAGTAGTGAAACCAGGCCAAATCACCAACCAGTCAGATAAAATGTGAGTCATGAAGCAAACTCTATGACCATCTAAACATATTTTGCTTGTACCAAGCTGTATTTCTCACCTTTATTAACTGGATCTAAAATTAAGGTTTTTGATCAAGTCAATTTACTTATCTCTGGGTTTTATGTAATTTCAGATAAAAGACCTATCTTTGGAAGACCCTCACCAAATAATTCACCAGCCAATATATAAGTTCTATTTTAAATGAATATACTGACTAGCTTTATTAACCCTTTCTCCACACTGGCCTAAGATGTGAAAAAGGTGCCAATGTAACTGAAAGTGTCATGATTGTTGTAATCAGCCTACACCACTTGGGCTGCAGTCCTGATTTCAAACTCCCACAGGGAGTTTTGGAATCATTATCATGAGTTTCTGATAAACTTTATTATCTAAGAGCAAACTAGTGTTGGACAACTATTGATGCTTCCCCGGTAACAGAAGAGAATCAAGATTTTTTTAATCCAAATCTTCTGGAAAGCATCATCATTCAACTGAAGTTAAATGTTCACCTCATGTGGTGGTTATCATTTAACAACCACATTAGTAAATATTTCAATTTAGAGCACTATTTTCAAAGTTTGTGATTAAGCCTAACGAATATGAAACTTTCCACTTCATACAAACCTGTGATTTGGAATATCAATTGGGTCATTTGGGTTATAATAATTCTGTATAATTTGTTGCAAATTCATGATTTTCAGAAGCCTAGAAGTCAAAAAGTCAAAATAGTTAAACAGGAGCAAATACTGGTCAGCATCTCTAACACTCTGAGCAGAATGGCATATTGTTTAGAGCAGAAGACAACCAGCCATGGCCTGCAGCCAGGTCAAACCCCGATTGCCTGATGTTTTTTATGGCCTATGAGCTAAGAATGGTTTTTACATTTTTAAACAGTTGGAAAAAAATAAAAGAATATTACTTCTTGACACATAAATTATATGAACTTCAAATTTCAGTTTCCATCAGTAAAGCTGTATTGGAACACAGCCATCATCATTCACATCCTGCCTCTGGCTTCTTTTCTGCTCTAACAGTGGAGTTGAGTGGTTGAGATCAAGGCTGTGTGGCTGGTGAAGCCTAAAGCATTTACTGTCTGGCATTTTACACAAAGATTTTGCCAACCCCTTGCTTAGAGAAAAATAAATCTACCAATTATATTAATTCAAGACAAGTATTTAGCAAAATGTTTGTCCTCATATCAGATATAAAGTTAGGTTACAGATCCAAGTATTGTGTCCCATTAATTTCATGAGTCATCAAAATATCAAAGTCAGCCTCAACCAGATTGCTTCTCACCCAAAGAAAAATCTCTATATCACATGTGTTCTAATTTTGGGTTTGGAAAATATGGCATCCACATTGAAAATCAATTATAGAGCATGCAGTATGTCTCCCATGCTGGAGCAAATAAATCACACAGCCTGAACCCTGCCCCTGTTCCTAAGCAGGCACCTCATCATGGGGAAGAGAAATGGGGAGAAGGAATATACAGTCAGCAATAAGCTCCCAAGGAGGTGGTTCTCAACATGAACTCATGCAGTATTTAAAAGATGTAATGTCATCACAAACAGGGAAATTAAAGATGTAATAATGTTTAAAGCAAATAAAACATACCTTAAAATAATTACAATTCAGATTATCCCTATAACCTTAAACCACTGTAAAACCTAGGTGATAGAGAGACATTTACTATACAATTCTTTCAGATTTTCTGCATGTTTGGAGTTTTTTTTTAATGTTGAGCAAAATATGAACATACCTCCTGATTATAATATTATAGAACTTCAAAAAGTTGGTGACATGGGTGGGAGTTTGTTAAAGTGATTATTATCTTCACATGCTCTCCATTTAGAGTCTGACTAAACACTTCAGTAACCTGAGGAAGGAGGGGGTAAAGAAACAAAATTTAATTGCTAAGAGAAAACTAAGCCCAATCACAAAATGCCTGTTTAATAAGGCAACACTGAAAAGTACAGGAAAATTTTACATGGAATTTGAAAAAAAGAGTGGCTTTGAGAAAGGAGTGTTTGTATGTATCCTAATTCATCTGTACTCATTAAGTTGCTCAGGTAGGTTTGAGAATGAACCAGTAATGCCAGAAGTGATCTCTGGGTTTCTTACAAGTCATATCAGACAGGAGGTTCCTGTGTCTGAGTCCCTATAACTACCCCCATATTGCAGCAATTCTGCCCTGAAGTAGAAATCTTCCCCCTCCCTGCCCTCATACAGACATGAGAAACAACCTTGTGCTGGCATCTTTTAGGTAAAAATAAAATAATTCCATCAAAATCATGACACCTGCCAGTTAAATCTTCATGTTGAAAAAGAAGCACTGAATGGAGTCTTCTGGCTTCTATCAGTGAGCCATAGTCAATGTGATACTGATACAAGGCCCACTGGGGATCACTTCTGGCATTACTGGTTCATTCTCAAACCTACCTGAGCAACTTAATGAGTACAGATGAATTAGGATACATACAAACACTCCTTTCTCAAAGCCACTCTTTTTTTCAAATTCCATGTAAAATTTTCCTGTACTTTTCAGTGTTGCCTTATTAAACAGGCATTTTGTGATTGGGCTTAGTTTTCTCTTAGCAGTCAAAAATCATTGGTGTTCAGCCTCAATATAATACCTGAGGAACCTGTCAAGGTCAGTCAGATTCAGTGAACAAAATATCAGCTTCATTCCATTGCTGTGGAATTTTCCCTCCCATAACACTGCAGCCTGTTTTGTGAACAGAAGTCTAGTAAGAACAGCAGATGGCACAAAAGTCCTCAGGCACCTGACTTTGGGGACATTCTCCAGTGCTATTTGGGTGAAGGCTTAAAGAAGCATACATTTAGAAATAAATCCTCTGTGGACCAAGTACTTTACAACCAAACCCAACCAATCTCTTTATGGCATAAAGAGCTTTAAAGAAAACTCAGTGATCTATGTACTATTTAATAAAGCAACATTTCAGGGCAGCTAAAGGCAGCTAAAACCTATTTCAAAAGAGAAAGAAAATGAAAAAGTCATGCATGAACCTTGCTCAAACACACCAAACCAATAAAATATGAAATAAAGGGCTTTCTTTTACTGCCCTACATACTTGGAAAATAATCCCATGAAAGTTCATTCTCCATAATTAACCTGTTTTTTGTTTTTTTAACATGGTTTAGTTTCTGTCATATTTACATCAAGATCATGACAATCTCTACAACAACTTCCTCTCTCAGGCAAGGAAAACTCCAGAAATCCAGCAGATATCTGGAGTTCTTTAAACAGAGAAAAGAAAAAAAAGAATCACATGCCCAAGCAGCATGAAACATGCAAGAAAGAATGACAACCCTGACCTCCACAGTGCTGTTACTACAGAAATCCCAGAGGCTACTGAGGTCCAAGCAGCTGGTGTCCCATGGGAAGAACAGTTTCTTCCCTGGAGCTTCCTTCAGAAAGCCCTCCTGTCCTGCCCCAGGGCAAATCAGCTGCTCCTTTACAAGACACACACACCCTACTGAGCACTTATATCCCATCAGTTACTTGCACACAACTCAGGAGCTCTTTACAAAAGTAGAAGTAATCTCTTTACATTTAGCAATAAATAGTCCTTCTTGAAAAGATCCAGACAACCAGACTAAAATTCAAGAATTCAGGAACATCTGTTTCTTGACTCTAAATTGTAATAGTTCATATTTGTCTCCCTCAATGATCTTTTTTTCCCAGAGACCTGGTTTAAAGTATTCACTGTCTTGGTTGAATAACTGCTCTAACAGGTTATACATACTGAATCCAACTTGCACAAGTCAGAAAGCATTGATTTGAACTTTTTCTTGAAAATTCTGAATTCACCTTTTAAAAAGGAAATTCAGTTCTGGATGCAAAAATCAGACTGTAATTTTCTGAATACAAAAAATGAAGTCTCTTTCCCTTTCTATACGTGAGACTGTTGTTATTACATTTAGCTGAAGCTTGATTAACAGTCTGTAAAAGTGACATTTCAGAATGGGTAAGATTGGAAAACTTACACTAATTCCACCTTCCAAGCTGTTGCCAGACTCATTTATTCAAAACACAAATCAGACCTCCCTGCTATTCTATTTAAAACCCTTCAATGTATCCACACCATTTACAGAATGAAAAATCAATGTTCTAATGTCTCATTTTATCAATAAATGTGTTAAACTTGTCACAATAAATTTCCAAAATAAAGGATAACTGACATTTACTGTGGCAAGCACTTCTCAGATAGAATCCTCACAAGCACAGTAAAAGGTGACAAGATAGGGCCTTGCATCTGTCATCCCAGACATTCTTTAATCCTCACAATCTGACATGAAGCACCCAAATGATCCACTTCTGCAACAATGCAGTGAAAAAGCAGTTTTAGAATCCTAAGTGGTGCTCTGACTCTACCAGTTACCATGACTTTGGTCTCAGTTTTCACTTCTGAGAAGTGGGGCTCACCAACACATGTCTGTCAGACCTCAGAAAAAAGGAGTCTAACATATAGAAGGAATGTCTGATCCAGGGGCCCTGCTGCTTATCTCATAGATACCAGGTGGGCCATAAACTAAGGGTTGAAGGCTGTTTTAGAAATCCCAATCATAGTGGCACCTAGACCCTAGGGGGTGGACAAGGCAAGATCAGATATGCCCATAAGATGAATGACCACAAACAAGCCAAAAGGCCTACTTCCTCCACATAGACAATACAGTGCACATCAAAGAAGAGTAGTGTGTTAGAACCCTAGTAACCAATCAGCTCAGAAACTGATAAGCACTCACCAATCAAGGCACAGAACACACTCAGCAGGACTCTTCCCCCCCCAACACCCAATGTGGGTTTTTCCTTTAAAAAATGCTGCTCTCAGATAGAGGGCCAGAGCCATTATTTTTCTTTCTTTTCACTGGCTCCCACCTGCTTTCTTTTGCTTTCTTCCTCTAATAAACCTTAAACTCTCTACTTAAACCATGACTCACTGCATTGTGTGGATTCCTGAACATCCTAACAATGTTGAAGTGTGCTTTATAAAGCAAAGTTACAAACACTAATGCTGATGTAGTTTCTGATGAAGTCAGTAAAGATGCCAACCATGTCCTAAAGATGTCTCAGAGCCTACTCCACCAATTATGTCTAATTTGAAGTGCAATCACTCTGTACTTCTGGCTATTATGTGTTCTTTTCATTTCCAGGGAGAAGTCCCCTGGCACTCCTCATAGCAGGCTGGCACAGTCAGAGGGTGCCCATTGTCCTTTAAAGGGCTGTTGGAGACCCCATACCCCGGGTCTGTGTCCTCATTGTATCCCAGGTCTCTCTCTCTCTCTCTCTCTCTCTCTCTCTCTCTCTCTCTCTCTCTCTCTCTCTCTCTCTCTCTCACACACACACACACACACACACCTGCCCTTCACCCTGTGATTTGGACATTCTTCTCTGCCATCCTTGGCCAACCAACTCCCCTTCTGCTGGTGGCTGCTGAGGTCTGAGTGGAATATAACCAGGTTGTTGACTCTGTAATTATTTGCAAATAAAGGAGAGTGTTCTTTTTATGAGGTCAAAAGTTCACATATCAGGGAAATAACCAGTCTTAAATACATCTCATGCATTTGACAATACTGATCTAAATTAGTAATGAAATATTTTTACTAAAAAATTCTTCCAGAGAAGAGTCACTAATTCCAACTGAGAGCTTTGAAGAGCTTCTTATCTACTCAGGAAATAGAACATTTTCTTCCTTGCTCCATTCCTACCTCCTTCATAAGACACAGTTTTTATTTTTGAGGGCCTAAACTGATAAGGGTTCAGCAGGTTGTTTTTTGAAGCTCTTTCCATGGCTTGTCTTGGGGAGGCACTCACTGTGGTGGCACCCATATGCTGTGCCAGCTCCTGACCATGAGCCCTTCCTCTCACCTATGCTCTGGCACACCCTGTCATCTCTCCAGAGGGAACAAAGGTGAAGATGGGGCTCAGTGCACACAAATGCACTTGTCCATTTCCCCAAAGTTACCTCAAAACTAGTTAAGAATACAAAGCAAACTCCTGAGCAACTCCATATTTTCCTGACTTCTCTGTACATGCAGACAGTTTCTTGGGGCCAAGTTCCAAAAAACATTCAACACACAAGAGCTCACTGTGGCCTGGGCACTGAACAAGGCAGTGGGGCTCCAATGGTAAAAATAAGGCCAGAAAATTTATTTTAATGTAAGATTTACTTTTCCAGTTCAAATATGTATAGTAAACAGACTTAGTAGGGAAAACCTGTTAGGAGAATCAGGGTGTTAGTGACTGGTCCTTTCTTTCTGACCCCAGGCCCTGCTTACTTCCTCCTCCCCTGCTCCTCACATTTCTGCAGGCAGCTTAAACTTAACACATGGATGCTAATATTTTCCTGCCCCATCTTTTGATTCCTATAATCCCATTCTTTATCAGTGTTATCACCACCCACTTTGTCTCAAAAACAAATGACCATGTCATTTCTCTCTAAACTACTCCTTTATTGCCCTACATATGATCCACCAATTCCCTCCACCTCTTCAAACACATTATGTTATTTAGTGCCTACAGCAAGCCAGGCTCTGTGCCAGGCATCAACATATAAAAGGTTACCCCTTAACCCTCACTGACAATGGGTTAGAACCCTGCATCATGAGGTTATTGAGGCTTGAGGTCTCATAGCTAATGCACAGAAACCAGCTCCTTCATGTTTTAGGTAAGTGGCTGTGACCTCCTTGTCCCTGACTCAAGACATTTGTAAAATGGAGTGTAAAAGCCCATAACACAGGGCACTTGTGAGGATCAAACAAGAATGCCTTGTCAAAAGCACCTGACACATTGAGCCCATGCAGCAAATATTGCCCTTATGGAAAAGGCAGATCAAATCATAACTACACATTATAAAATGTGCAGTGAAGAAAACAAGCAAAATGGTCTTAGCAAAACCAGACATAATGAAGAAGCCTGCCTCAAAGGGAGCTGACACTCAAGCTGCGGGATAGAAGAATTTGAAACTGGGAGGTGGTAGGGAGTCTTCCAGGCAAGATGGAACAGCTCACACTGAAGTATGAAGAACTACTGAAGGTTTTAGTTAGGGCAGGATACGACATTTCAGCTTCAGAGCACTCTAAATCAGGTTATCATCTTTTTTTCTGAATGTTAATACCTTCTAAAATCCTTTGCTCTGTGGTGATCTTCCTAGGAAGACAAATCTAATGACATTCTCCAATTTTCAAGACCTCACTGACTATTTGTTTTATAGGACTAAAAGCAAACATATTCACTCAACATATAAGATCCTCTACAATCTAAGTCAGGACTTTCCAAAATAGTGCACAAGATAAACCACTGAGGTGCCAGAATAACACAATTTTTAGTCTCACTTTGAACTATTTTGTTCATTTTACAGTAGATTTATTGTGATAATAGCTACAAAAGTACACTTAAGTTTCATACTGGGCATTTGGTGTCTCTCAGTGATGGTGCACAGAATCAAATCCAGAGACCCCTGCTCCAGACTCTAGGAAACACTACTTTCTTTCATTCACCAGCCACAAGAAGTCCCATGATTTGCATTATTCATGGCATACCCTTTCCCTAAAGTCCCTTCCTCAACTTCCTAAACTAAAAGAACCCAGTTTATCCTTTAAGGACCAGCTCAAATGCTATCACTTCCATCGTCTTCTACAGCCCTGCATTCCCACCTGTGTTCCAGAAGCTACCATGCTGCATGGGAACTGATTTCTCTGGCTTGCTTCTGTGCACACTTCAGAGCTCCTCAAGACTAAGAAGTTAAAACCTCATTTAGTCTCCAGCATGCAGCCCAAACATGCCCCCCCCAGCAACAACAGTGTGAAATGAAATTTTATTAAAACCCCAGTCAGAAGATGAACTGCCATCTCCAATACAGAATACTTTTTAAATAGTGCAATAGGTCTCAAAATGTGGGCTCTGGCTACATCGGCAGCACTTGGAACTTGTTAGAAATGTAAATGATGGGAATCCCTTTGCCAGCACTGGGTGGGAAAGCATGGGGGGAGGCCAGCAATGTGAGTTTTAACCAGCTCTCCAGGTGATCCTGATGCACACTGCGGTGTGAGAATGCCTGGTCATTTCATCAAATACACTTCAGGTGTGATGACCACACAGTTCAGGTTTTCAGCTTCACTCAGGCAGTGACCCCCCAGTGTCCCTGTTCAGTTTCAGAAGTGTCCCAGTTTGGGCACCCCATGATGTAGTCATCCCTAAATAAGGGAGTTTGTGCCTCCCATAATCAGACTTGGGAGAAATAATGTTTTATATTTGTGCCAAAATGACCTACAAATATTTAGCAACAAAATCTCAAAATGAACTTAGCACAAAACTGGCTGCACAGTTCTTGAGAGTGGGCACCAGGACTGGTCTCCGATTCCTCCAGGTCTGCTCCCAAGTGGCAGCAAAGCCTTCCCCACCCCCCAGGACACTTCAGCATGAACCCCCTTTGCCCGCCTTGGCACAAATTACCCGCCTGCACACCTTCTTCTCTTGCTCATCCCCAGGCCCATGAAACAACAGTTTTTCTCTCATTCATTCCTTCCCCCCTGGTGGCTGAGATAGGGCCTGGGCCACAAACTCTGCTCCACCTTCCATGGGCAGAAAAAGCCGCAAACTCGACGGGCCTTGAAGGACTGGCTCTAGGGCCAGCTCTGCTTTCCAGAACCCGGCCCCAAGGCTTTTCAGTGCGAGCCCGAGGGCCCCATGCTGCCCACCCATCGCCCTCTGCAGCCGGGAGCCCATGCACCTGAGACCTCAATCCTTGAAGCCCGTGGCCCACAGCCCGCAGCCTCTCACTCCCAGCTCCCGCTGCCCCACGCTTGCTTCTCAGACCTCTTCCCCACAGCCCTCACCTCGCAGCTCCTATAGCTTGGACTGCTCCTGGAGCTCCCGCAGTCCCCGCACCACCCACCTTGCTCCCGGCTTCCAGCTCCCTGCTCCTCGCCCCTAGCCCTCAGGGCGATAAGTCTCAGCCACTCCAACAGTTTCTGGGCCCTGGGATCCATCCGCCCCAAGACTTCACACCCCGCACACGACCCCATGATGGCCCCTGGGCTCACCTCGGCCCTGCAGAGCCGCGCTGCCGCCGGACTCTTTGCCTTTGCCCTGGGGCTCTATCCCCCAGAGATGAGGGGTAGCGAGCGCCCAGCACAAGTGGGCGTGGCCCTCTTTATCTGAGTGGATGGACACCGCGTCCAGTGCTGGGCTCCCGTTCTCCCAGAACACCTGATGCCTTAGCTTAATAGCCAGGCGGGAGCGCGCGCTTCATCCTGATTGGCTGCCGCGAGGGTGGCGGTTTTGCACGGGGAGAGGGAAGGGGGGGAAGGCAGTGGGCCCATGCGAGCCCCGCCCCCACCACCCTGAGCTGCTGCAGTGACCAGATGGGCTTTGAGAGCCCCTCTGGGACTAGTAGAATTGGTCCTTAGCTGGCGCTTAGAATTAGAAGCTATTTCACTCATCAGATGTAGAAGCGAGCTTTGCATTTTGCCCTCAAAGAAAATAAAGGACCATCCATGTGGCCATATACCTAAACATTTACCCAGTTAATGGATGCTTGCATGCTTATGGGTAAGGAAGCGGTCTCCAACTTTACCTGCATCCGAATCCCCTGAAGGGCTGGTGGAAACAGATCATTGGTCTCCAGCCCCAGAGATTCTGACTCAGCAGTTCTGGGGTAGAACCCAATAACCTGCATTTCAACAAGCTGTATGTCATGGTGAGGCAGCACTGCAGCTGGCCCTGGGTTAGATGTCCCCAACAGGAGCCTATTCCCTCATTGAGGCAAAACACCAACCTAAAGAAAGCAACTGGAGATACTGTAAAATAACTGTCACTTATCAAGCTGGGAAAGGGAACTGATGCTGATTATGTTCCTACCTCACTCAGTGGTGGCTCACTAGTTTCTGTATAAGAGGGAGTGTGGGACATAGTGCAATACAGTTGCCTCTAGAGTCTTGTTGTAAAACTGCATATGTACAGCAAGCGTACTGTTTTCTATGCATACTCTAGTGCATTTTCTTTGTAGAAGGAGGGATGCAGAGGGCCAGAGCCTCCCCAGACCACCTCACCAAGTCCTAATCTCTCAACTGTGGGGTGAAAAGAGCAGACTAGACTCTGGTATAATCTCAGTTCTGTGGTAAGAATCAACTGCGGGCACTTCTGAATAATATAGATTCCCAGAGTATTCTCACTCAATAGGTATGGGGTGTGAGCAAGGAATTCACATTCAAAAACTGACCCTGAGCGATTCTTCTGCTCAAAGGTGTTTGAGAAATTTGGGGCAAGATCTGTGTTTCTGACATGATTCACACTTATAGGATTTATGAGGAAAGGCTACCCCTGAAGGGAGGAGTCATTTGGAAAAACAGGCATCATAGGCTTCCTGGATGGATATCAGTGAGAAAGATGTTCTAAGACATCACCAGCAGATGCAGCAATAAAACAAGAAATAAACTTTACTGTCTCCATGCAAAGGGAAGAAAAATATCAGGGATGGACATTAGAGGGTAGAAGTAACAATTTTTTCCTGTGTTTACTTTGTCTATGTGCCTAAACTTGTAACTGCTAAAGATACAGTACTCGTGTGAAATGTGACCAGAATGGTGAGTGCCTGGGTGTATATAAATGCATAACATATCTACTGTCTTGACCTAAGAAGTTGTGATACAGCAGAAGATAAGAAAATCTCCTTCTGATGGTGCAGACATCACATCTCACAAAGCTCACCTAAAATTTAAAAAGATACAGAGAAAAATTGAGGAAACATTGAGTTTTTTAAAGTTTCTATATTGACAGCATCACCAGGACTTTATTGGTGTCACCTGTGAAAGCTACACATCAGACTCCAGAAATTCAAAACTGAATTGCTATAGATTCTCCGGGGAATGCCCTTCTAGAAAAGGTGAATCAGTCTCTTGGAGTGAGAAAGTGTCACGAGTTATCAGTGCTTGGGGGGAGGGTCAGGTTGGGATGATGCTGAAAGGTTGAAGGATGACTGAGATTTGCAGGGAGCTGCAGGGAAAGTCCAGGTGGGGCACTGTGGTCAAGGGTAAGGAAGGAACTGCAAGTAATTTGGTGCCACAGTAGGAATGGGCACAAGTGGGTCAGTGACAGCCAGTGGCAGCAAAGGCCCAGGCCAGTGGAGTAATTTAATAAAAGCTGAGTGGTCAGCCTGCTCAAGGCACACTATTGGTTCAGTGATGACACACGTGAATAAAATATGCTATCTGTCTTCTGATGCTGTGGCCTGGGCTGCTGGCCTTGGATTTCATGGCTGAGAGGTTGCAGAAAGAAGAGGGAGAAACAGGACCTGTGGCAAATGGGTGCAGGCCTGTGTACTGCAGGTGCCTGTGATCCTAGACAGCCCCCTGCCATGAAAGTGGGCCCCAGGTTTGCTGGCTTTAGTTTATTTTTAATTGAGGTGAAATGCACAAAACATAAAAGTCATCATTTTACAGTGATTGAGTGACATTTAGTATATTCACAATGCTGTGCAACCACCACTTCTATTTCCAGGATATTTTCATCACCCCAGCAGGAGACCCTGCTAACTCCCCATCTCCCACCCCCAAGCCCCTGGCAACCAGCTATCTGCTTCTGTCCCTATGGATTTTTACCCATTCTGGATGTTTCCTTTTAACAGAATTGTACAATATGTGGTGTTTGGGTCTGGTTTCTTTCACTTAACATGTGTTTGAGGTCCATTCGTGTGGACATATATATCAGTAATCCATTCCTTATTGTGGCTGAATGATATGCCATTGTATGCACAGAACAATATTTGTTTTTCCATTTATCCAATGATGGATGGGTCCAATGTTTTTTAAGAGAAAAGGGGAACTTGGATTTTCTGTGAAATTTTCTTAGTTAAAAAAATAGTTAAGGGAACACACGTGAAGTAAATAAAAGAAAAACTTTGGCATTCAAACATCATCCACCTGTGGACTCATTTTCAGCCATGGTCACAGCTGGTGAGGACCATGCTCAGGAACATCCAGTGGAAGGAAATAAAGAATGTAAGCCTAGAGACAGAGCACTACTGGGTCTGTTCTGGTGTCTCTGATGGTAGGGTCATGGGAGTTTGTGCAGGTGCAGTGGGAATCACTGGCTGGAAAAGAAGGTGGGGCAGTGGCCATGAGCCTGGCTGCCCCAGGCAAGGTATATTCTGCAGCCAGACATCTCCTCAAGTTTGGTAAACAGAAAGCTACATAGCTAGAGCACCTCACCTACCTCCTGGCCTTCAAAGATCTCAAAACCCCTTTAACTCCATGACCCAGATCTTGCTTGAAAAGTGATAAATGAAGACTTTGAAAACACTAAGGCAAGTACTGTGAATTCCTTATATGTAACTTTTCAGAAGAAAAATCCTTCTTCCCATAATATTTATCATCAAAACTGCTTTGCTGAATTCATTTAATGGGTTGTGGAACTTTCCACCTTTTCCCCAGGCACTTGATCTAACTGGGGGAGCAGACTGGTAACACAGACTAATGACACAGCATGCCTAGTTGTTTGCCTGGGAATATTCACTGAAAGGGAAAGAGGAAACAGATTCTTCTACTCACCATTGGTGAGGCTAGAGTTCATCTGCTTCCTATGTACAAAATCATCATCAAGTTTTCAACAGGTTTTGGGGGGCAAGGATAGAAGAAGAGCCTCCAGATCTACAGAAACCTGGGCTCCCCAAGGTCGTAAGGAGGGGCCTTGAGAACATGCCTGCAGCTGTCTGAGCTCCTTTCCTCCAGTGAGCAAAGTAGCAAGTCAAAGGTGACCAACTCTTCTTGAAGAGTGGGCCCTGGACCAGCAGCCTCTGCCTCTCCTGAAGCTTTGGTAGAAATGCACCTTCCCAGGCTCCACCCAGGCCCACAGAATAGCCTCTGGTGAAAGAGCACTTTGAAAAATATCATTCAGAACAAGGTTCATAGTGTTTCAAATGATGATAGTAAAATCACATAAAGATAGGCAAATTTGTTGGTGGAAATTTCCATTTCTCTCTATGTTTAGTAACATAGTTCCTCCAAATTTCTAACTAGTCTAAAATATATTTCTCTTTCAGAAATTGTTGAACACATAAACTGACCAGTAGCAGAAGTACAAATGTTTTTGGTCATGACGTGTCAACCTAATCTATATTATTATTTAATTATTTACATATTGAGGTCTTTGAAATTCCACTCATCTTCACTTCAATTCTTTAAATTCAGACAGCAACAATCAAATATCTGCAGTTCCATTTTCCATAAAATTATCATAAATTATATTGAGCTGTGTGACATGGTGCTTTCACCAGTTTATCCAGAAAACAGCACCTGGTAAGAATTTTCTTCCTGCACTGATTGATCAGAAGCATAGCAGAGAATCACATGCAAAAGTGTAACTTTGAGACAACATATACAGTATGGCAGGTAGAGCTCAGACTTTGGCTTTCAGCCTTGGCTTGAATATATGACCTCAGCAGTTCTTAACCCTTGGAAATCTTGCTGCAGGCCCTGGTTTCAGAAACACATGCACATGAACTTGCTTGCATCTTTTCATACATCATCAGAATGTTCTAGAAGCTCCTGAATCCTTCATGCTCAGCCTTGGTTGTGGACTAGACTGTATTAGACTGATCCCAGTGGGCCATTTGGAAGCCTAAGCATCCATCATAGACCCCAGAACAACTCTGGAATTTCTAGTTAGTGCTAACATACTACTGTGATGAAGACTTGCCTTTACTTGGGGTGGTTTTTAGGGACTGATTTGTTGTGGAAGGTGGCAGAAGCCCTCCCAAGTCCCCCCACCCATGCTGCAACTGTGAGCACTCACCAAAATAGCAGCTTGCTAAATGTCTGCTAAATGAATAAAACCTTCAAAAGCAGTTTTATCAAGCATGACCCTGAGCAAGTAACAACTCTGACATTCCAGTCTCCCCACTGCCCCATTAGAATCAGAATTCCAACCTCGTAGGATAATCCTGAACATTAAATGAGATAATATACATGAAAGGCCTGAAACTGCTCCCAGTGTATGATAGATGCATGGCAAATGTAAAAGTTGAACTAGGAATGGGGATCTGTAGACCAGCAAGACAAGTAGAGGAAGTTACAGTGTCTGATTTTATTTATTTTTATGAACATAAAACCTTACTCATTTGATAAGTGTTGATGCATGGAAAACTTCACTATGTTAAATTTTGTTAATGAGAATATGGGATAATGCTATCTTAATTGGGTTAAAGTTTATCTTTGTACTTCAAGGGTGCACTTTCAGATGAAAAACAATAATGTGAACAAGAGTGCAGAGACAGATTTAACCTATTTAAGAGAGAAAAACTGTTCTCAAACAAATGACATGTATTGCATATGAGCTGCTAAGAGTGCAATATTTTTATCTAAGCTGGATCTCTATTTGTAAACTCATCATTAGCAGTTTATTTTTGTTGCAATGTATATTTAAAATTACTCAACTTGCTTCTGAAAGAAAACATTCCAAAGTTTTTTTCAGAAACTCAAACCCATTATCTTCCATTTAACCTTAATTAGTAACACTTTATGTCTTTTAACATAGTCAAAATAAATAATATCACAATAGAAAGTTTGGGGAATAGATGGAAAGGATCATCTATAATCTCAAGAAATTAATAATGTTTTGATCATTTGTGTGTATTCTAGTCTTTTTAGCCTTGATCTCTACATTTTATGTATTTTCAGTTGTAGCTTATGCATACAATTTTATATCCTACTTTTCCTTTTGTCATGTAATAATTACATCATATGATTTTCAAATTGCCATTTTCATGACTTTTGCTCTTAAGTAGATATATCATAAGTTGAAAAACTGTCTTCTTTTGATTGGACTTTTATAGTGATTCTAACATTTCAGCATTATAAACATAACGTACCCTATTGTAGTTTTTTTTTTTCCAGTGGGGAAATACTTTGAGAATAAATTCTCTGAATCACAGTGCTCCATCTCACAGAGATGCCCATTTTCATGGCCCTTTGTTTATTATAAAATTGATGTTTTTAAAACAATTGAGACTCTCAATTCAAGGGTATGAAACAAGATCTGAACAAATGAAACAACACATAAATTTCCTGGATGGGAAGAATACAGAATTTAAATGTCAGTTCTTCTAAAATTATTATGTTACTTAAAATCTAATCAACTTCAATCTAATATTGGGGAGATTAGAAAAATGATAGTAATATTTGCACAGGAAAAGGCATTAGAATAGCTATCATGAAAAAAGAGAGTGACGATGAGGCACTAGCTTTTCTTACCAAGTATAAACACTTGATTCAAAACAACATGGCACTGACTTTGGAACATACAAATACGTCAGTGGGGAATAACAAGGAGTAAAAAGGATCCCAGAAAAAAATGGCAATTTAATATTACTAAGGTGATTTTCCAATTCAGTGGGAAAAAAGTTAAATAAACTTCTGACACAACTAGCATGCTAGCTAGAAGAAAATCATGTATTTTGAGCCTATATGCTATATAAAAGTAAATTCCTCATGATTTAAAGGTTTACATGGAAAAAATAAATACTACAAATATTCACTTGAGCCACTGTAAGTTGCAATTAAATATTACAGAGGTCTTGGTAACTTGCATGAGTAACCCAGAAACTAGGAAGGAAGATGGACATATTTTAAAATCTTGAAACTTTTATATGGCAAAAGGCACTATAAATAAGGTAGATGAACAAATGATATTTTGAGGCAAATATCTCCAAGATGACAGCTAAAGTGTTTTTACCATAACATATAAACAGTTTTTGTGATCCAATAGAACAAAAAAAGAGTATTAAAAGACATTTCAAAAGGAGAATAAAAAGGGGTGATAAGATGTTTAACCTCTTAAGTGATCAGTAAGATGAAATATTTAAAGTAACACCAGGGATAAACTCTCCAGGTTGGGAAAACAGGACACATAGTAAGGGCTGTGAATCAGAAGAATATCAAACCATTCACCATCAACACCAAAATCTAGAGGTTGTGGGGGGAGATAGCTTCAATATCTTCAGGGAAAATTATTTCCAACTTAGAATTCTCTACAAAATCCCTCCATCCATCAAGTACAGCAGTGGAATAAGTTTATCTGGAGATAGACTAGAAATTAAAAATTTATTTCCTTTTCTCAGGAAGCCCCTGCATGTTGTGTCTTAAAAAACAATAAAGGAATAAACCAAAAAAGAAAAAGTTCAACTGGGAGTATTGGATAAAGAAAATTTCAAGGTGATGGTTAAAGGAAATCTTAAGACAACACTGGCTGAGAAATCTGAGAGATAAAAGCACAAATGATAGCAACAAAACTTCAACTTGTGTTCTGTTGGCCAGAAATGTCCTTTTTATGACCAATATCTGGCAAGGGTGGAGATATCCCTAAGATACTTGGGGTCCAATTCTGGAATTAAGAGAGAAATCACAGTCTCCCAATGTCCTCAGCTGACTGGGGAAGGAAACACTCTTGAACAAAATCAGGGTTCTGTTGGGGAGGAAGAAAGTTTGGATACTACACATGCCACTTATATTGACAGAAACCATGATACACATTCAATGTATGTGCTTCCTGGTTATTGATCCTCTTCTAATAAAGTGCATATCTACTTTTGTGTCAGTGCCACAATGTTTTGATCATTGTTGTTTTATAATGTGCTTTCATATAAGGTGGACATTTTCATCCATTTACTTGATTTTCCTTTGTAGGATATTGTTTTATATCATTATTCTTTTTTCTAAATAAAACATAGAATAATTACATGCTTAAGTCTTCAGATATTGGGGTCAAACAGAACTGAGTTTAACATTTCTGCAGATCAGGACTGACTGATTAGTAGCTTTGCAAACTGAGAAAGATTCTCTAGCCTGGGTAAGCCTCAGTTCATTCCTCTGTAAAATGGAAATATTAGATAACTTAGATGAAATAGACAAACTCTTAGAAAGACACAAACTACTGGAGCTGTCTCAAGAAAAAATAGAAAATCTGAGTAGACCTTGTGCTGGTTTGTATATATTATGTCCCCCAGAAAAAGCCACATTCTTTAATGTAATATTGTGGGGCAGACATACTAGTGTTGATTATATTGGAATTCCTTGAGAGTTTCCATGGAGATGTGACTCAAACAACTGTGAGTGAAACATTTGATTGGATAATTTCCATGGAGGTGTTACCCTACCCTGTAAAGGTGGGTATTAATTGGATCACTGGAGTTGTATAAAGGAATTCACAGACAGAAGTACCTCAGAGCAACCAAGAGTGACATTTTGAAGAGCAGCTGTGGGTGATATTTTGAAAAGCAGCTAAGAGTGACATTTTGGAGTAGCTTCAGCCAAGAGAGACATTTTGAAGATGGCCATTGAAAGTAGACTTTTGCTACTTCTGAGTTTGCTTGGGAGAAACTAAGAGAATAATATCCCCTGACACCTAGAGAGAAACATCTTGGGAGAAAGATATTTTGAAACACAACCTGGGAACAAAGAAGAAGAAACCAGCCATGTGTCTTCCCAGACAACAGACATGTTCCAGATGCCATTGGCCATTCTTCTGTGAAGAACAGCAACATTAGCAAACAAGAACAGACCTCTAACAAGTAAAGAGAGTGAGTTAGTAATTTAAAAACTACCCACAAAGAAAAGTCCAAGTCCAGATAGCTTCATAGGTGAATTCTATCAAACATTTAAAGAATAATTAATATTAATATTAATTCTTCACAAACTCTTATTTAAAAAACGAGAAGAGGGCACTTCTCAAATCATTCTCCAATGCCAGTATTACCCTGGCACCAAAGCCAGACAATGACATCTCAAGAAAAGAAAACTACAGACTAATGTATTTTATGACTATAAACACAAAAATCCTCAACAAACTACTAAAGAAGAGAATCCAGCAATATATATAAAATGTACACACCATGACCAAGTGGGATTTATCTCAGAACTTCAAGGTTGGTTTAACATTTGGAAATCAATTAAAATAGTATGCCATACCAAGAGAATAAAGGACAAAACCATGTGATCCTTTTGATAGACACAGAAAAAACATTTGACAAAATTCAACAATGCCTACATGATAAAAAACATCCAACAAACTGGTAATGGAATTTGATAATGCCTCAATTTGATAATGAGCATCTAAGAAAACCTTCATCTAACATACTATTCCAGTTTGCTAATGCTGCCATTTGCAAAATACCAGAAATGGATTGGCCTTTATAAAAGGGATTTATTTGGTTACAAAGTTACAGTCTTGAGGCCATAAAGTGTCCAAGATAAGGCATTAACAACAGGGTACACCTTCACTGAATGATGGCTGATGTATCTGAAAACCTCTGTTGGCTGGGAAGGCATATGGCTGGTTTCTGCTTGCTCCTAGGGAGGGTTTCAAAATGGCATTCTCCAAAATGTCTTTCTCTCTGCTGCAGCTCCAAAATATCACACTCTCAATTGCTCTTGGGGCATTTGTCCTATCTTAGCTTCTCTGGAGCAAAAGTCTGCTTTCAACAGCTGTCTTCAAAATGGTCTCAGCTGCAGCTCACATCATGGGTCTGTAAATCAAAGCATCTCTGAACATTAGTGGCAGCTCACTCCTGTTTGAACTCTTATATAAGGCTCCAGTAAACTATCAAGGCCCACACTGAATGGTTGGGGTCAAACCTCCATGCAAATTAGAGTTATCACCTACAGTTGGGTGGGGTGCATCTCCATGGAAACAACCGAATTCAAAGGTTCCAACTTAATCAACACTAATATGTCTGCCCAAGTTTCCTTCAAAGAATATGGCTTTTTTCTGGGAGACATAATATATAAAAACTGGTACATACACTCAACCATGAAAGACTGAGTGCTTTTCCCCTGAGATCAGGAATAAGAGAAGGATGCCTGCTCTTGTCACTTCTATACAACATTGTGCTGGATGTCTAGTCAGGACTATTAGGCCAAAAAAAAAAAAAAAATGATATGACAGGCATCTAGATCAGTAAGGAAGAAGTAAAAACAATCTAGGTGGCATGAACTCATACTTAGAAAATCCTAAAGAAAACACTAAAAATACAGTCAGAACTAATAAGTAAGTTTAGTAAGTTTTTAGAATAGAAGATCAATATACAAAAATCAAATGTATTTCTACACAGTAGCATTCAACAAGACAAAAATGAAATTATGAGAACAATTCTATTTATAACAGCATTAAGAATAAAGTAGTACAGAATAAATTTAACCAAAGAAACAAACAAAAAACCTTAAAACTCTGAAAACAAAAAATGTTGTTGAAAAAAAGTAAAGAAGACCTGACTAAATGGAAAGATATTCCATATTCATGGATTGGAAGACTTACTATTGTTGAGATGACTGTAATCCTAGAGATTCACTGTAATCTCTATCAACACCCAAGATGGATTCTTTGCAGAAAATGACAAGATGATCCTAAAATTCATAAGGAAATTCAAGGGACCCAGAATAGCCAAAACAATCTTGAGAAAGAAGAATCAAGTTGGACGACACACACTCCCTGGTTTCAAAACTTACTCCAAAGTTACAGTAATCAGTGGTCCTGGAAAACAGATAGAGACATAGATCAACTAAGTAACATTGAGAGTTCAGAAATAAATCATTACATTTATGGCCAGCCGACTTTAAACAGGGTGCCAACCCAATTCAGTGGGGGAAAGAATAGCGTTTTCAACAAATGGTGCAGGGACAACTGGATATCCACATGCAACTCATCCCCTATATTCAAGGTTCCGTATACTTATAGTGTTTGAATAAACTGACCCTACAAGTTAAATTATATAGTGTGCTACAGAAAATACAGATTTGCACCAAATAAATATCTCTTCCTTTGGTCTCATATAGGAGTTGAAGATTTAAAACACAATCAATATCATCCTTTACCCTTTAGTCTGATTTACCTTAGTCCCAACCGAATCCATTTTGTTCATATCTCTAATTGAAGTCTCAACTCTTCTTCAGCTTTTTAAAATTTAGCTTTATTGAGACATATTCATATATCATACCATCATCACAGTGTGTGATCACCTTGCACAGCACCATCATGTAGTTGTGTGTTCACACCATGGGGTGTGAGTGGCCTGTTCAGCAGCCTTTGCAGCTGTGCACACCAGACAGCAACTGCTACATGGGGTGGTTTCCCTTGTCAAGGTCATCACTTCTCTGGCTTTTCTCTTCCTCTTTCAGGAACAGGGAATTGGCTTCCTTTGGCAGTTCCCACAGATCCTTTGGTTTCCATGAACACATGCCCCAGATGAGGTGGGAGATGCTGTGATTGGGTTCAGGGGCCAGGGCAGCAGGGCCTGGGAATCTGGGAATGAGGGATGGGGGCTTTGGGGGGCCTGGAGGCAGAGCCATGGCCTGGAGTGTGTGGGGGTGCACCCCCACCTGGGCAGTGACTTGCTGATGGGGGAGTGAGGAGGCTGGGCTCTGAGCCTGTGCTGGGAGCTGGGTGGTCTCTGCAGATGGACCTGCCCTGCTTGGAGTCCATGCATGGTTTGCCATCCACAGAGCAGGCCTGCACACGTAAGTGGTGTGAGGCCTGACCCCATTCACAGGAACAAGCCTTTGCTTAATGCACAAGAACTTGACAAAATTTTAGGAATAAATATTTGTGTAACCCAGGAAAGAAGAGTTCTTGTTCAAATTCTGCAATCTCCAGTGAGCAGGAAATCTGTAAAGGTTGATTGTTGTTTTAAATATGGCCAACAGGAAAGGTAAGGCATTTGTGAGGGGAAAATGTTTCTGGGCACAGATCTGGGCCAGACCATTGTCTGGCCAGTGATGCAGAGGACATGGCAGTGACTGGGGCTGGGGGTCAGTAGTAAATCAGAGAAGCCTGCAGAAATGATGTGAACAACCATGGGTGAGCAGTGCAGGAAGAAGAAAGGAAACTCACTGGCATGGAAAAGTCTGGGTGAGCCATGAGCTGCACAGGGGCTGGGGAGGCCCTTCCAAACAGGGGTCCTGGGAGACTGGGATACCTGGGAGTTACTGTCCATGAACTGGTTATGCAGGACATATGTGGAAGCATCTTGTGTGTAGACAAACTCAGACTGAAATGTCTGACCCAGCTGTGCTAGGGAGGCTGGTGGGACATAATCCTGCAGTGACATGAGCAAGTCACCTTCCTTCAGCAGTTCTGTTTCACTTGGGGTCCTCATGTGTATCAGAAAAGATGAACTTGGCTGACCTATGCAAGGGGGATCTCATCCAAAGATTGCCTGGGTCTTGCAACACTAGGGGAGGCTGGAACCAACCCTGGAATGGTCTGCAATTGCTGCCTGAAGGGAGAATCCATGAGGTGACACTGCTTCTCCTGGAGGCGACAGCTCAGGCTCCAGACCCTGAGAGTGCCAGGCAGGGGAGAGAGCCCCAGGCCTGCTGCTGGCTGATGCAGGGGAGGGGAGAGACTGGCTTTTGGGGCTCCAGGTGAGGTGACCACCAGAATCACCCTTCCTCCACAATTCAACTTCAGTAGGGGGAGGACACCAGAGCTTCCCAAGTTGGTATTGGGGTGGGAGGTAGGGCCACCCCAGACTACTTTCATGCTTGTTGTCCCTTTTTTCAGAGGGGAATATTATCCAAACCTTCACAATTTTTCATCCATAATATTCAGCATCCAAAGTTATGAAGCATACTTTTTTAAATTTTATTTTGAAATAAATTCAAACTTACATAAACAGTTGCAAAAACAATACAAAACCCATACACAGAACTCCAGCAAACCCCAACCCCTTCCCCCAATACCCCAATCCACCAACTTTAACATCCTGTCACACCACCATTTCTTTCTTTCCCTTCCTCCTTCCCTATCATCCATCATCTACTGCTCTGTCTTCTGAAAATATGAGAGCAAGCTGTACACATCCTTGAACAAACAATATAATTCACATATACAATTCCCATGAGCAAGAACATTCTTTTATGCAGTCCTGTTAAGTGCATCTAAGAAGTTCAAGAAATTCAACATTGATACAAGGCTTACATTCTATATTTCCTTTCTTTTTTTCCTTATGTCCCTACTGTGTCCCTTTGAGTTTCCTCTCCTCCATCCTCAGATCCCATCTGGGATTATCCTTGGCATTTAATTGTCATTGCCTATTTAGACTGTCTTTTCTTTTTTTCTCAATTGTGGAAACATATATACAGCCTAAATCTTCCCATTCCAACCCCTTCCTAGCATTCCATAAGTGGGATTAATCACATTTAGAATGTTGTAATGCTATCATCTTCCCACCATCCATTGCTAGAAATTTCCCTTCACCCCTGTGCCAGTTTGAATGTATTATGTCCCCCCAAACACCATTATCTTTAATGTAGTCTTGTGTGGGCTGACTTATCAGTGTTAATTAGATTGTAATTCTTTGAGAGTTTCCGTGGAGATGTGCCCCTCCCAACTGTGGATGATGACTCTGGATAATTTCCATGGAGGCATTGGCCCACCCACTCAAGGTGGGTCTGGATTAAATTACTGGAGCACTATATAAGCTCAGACAGAAGGAGCAAACTTGAGACAGCCAACAGGGACATTTTGAAGAAAGCACAGGAGCTACAGATGAGAGACATTTTGAAGATGGCTATTGGAAGCAGACTCTTGCTCCAGAGAAGCTAAGAGAGGACAAATGCCCCAAGAGCAAATGAGAGTGACATTTTGAAGAGGAGCTGTGGCCTAGAGAGGAACATCCTGGGAGAAAGCCATTTTGAAACCAGAACTTTGGAGAAGACACCAGCCATGTGACTTCCCAGCTAACAGAGGTTTTCCAGACACCACTGGCCATCCTCCAGTGTAGGTACCCAATTGGTGATGTGTTGTTATCTGGGACACTTATGGCCTTAAGACTGTAACTGTGTTTAACCAAATAAACACCCTTTTATAAAAGCCAATCAATCTCTGGTGTGTTGCATTCTGGCAGCATTAGCAAACTAGAACAACCCCAAACAGCAACCCTACACTCATTTCTTAACTCCCCATTGCCCCTTTCTCCATTTCTCTCAACCCATACTCTACTTTTCATCTCCATGGTCATATTCTCTGATAATTTCTTTTTGTTTACTGTGGGGCTTAAATTTAACCTCTTAAATCCATAACAATCTTGTTTTTCTTTGATACCAACTTAACTTCAATAGGACACATAAACTATGTTCTTATACTCCTCCATTCCCCCACCTTTATGTAGTTCTTGTCAAAAATTACATATTTTACATTGAGTCCAAAGCCACTGATTTGTCATTAGAGTTTATGTATTTTGTATCCCATAGGAAGTAAATAGTGGAGTTACAAATAAAAAATTATTGACTTCTATTTGTAGTCCATTGTGGTCAGAGAATGTGCTTTGAATATATTCAATTGTTTTTTTTTAATTGAGGCTTGTTTTATGTCCCAGCATATGGTCTATACTGGAGAAAGATCCATGATCAATAGAGAAAAATGTGTGTTCTGGTGATTTTGGATGTAATGTTCTATATATGTCTGTTAAATTTTTCTGTATCTCTCTCTCCTTTCTTTGGTTCTCTGTCAGTAGGGTTCCCTTTAGTATCTGAAGTAGGGCTGTTCTTTTATTAGCAAAATCTCTCAGCATTTGTTTGTGAAAAATTTAAGCTCTCCCTGAAATTTGAAGGAGAGTTTTGTTGGATAAAGTATTCTTGGTTGGAAATTTTTCTCTCTCAGAATTTAAATATGTCATGCCACTGCCTTCTTGCCTCCATGGTGGCCACTGAGTAGCCACTATTTAGTCTTATGTTGTTTCCTTTGTATGTGGTGAATTGCTTTTCTCTTGCTGCTTTCAGAACATGCTCCTTCTCTTCAGTATTTGACAGTCTGATCAGAATATGTCTTGGAGTGGGTTTATTTGGATTTATTCTATTTGGAGTTTGCTGGGCATTTATGCTTTGTGTATTTATATTGTGTAGAAGGTTTGGGAAGTTTTCCCCAACAATTTCTTTGAATACTCTTTCTAGACCTTTACCCTTCTCTTCCCCTTCTGGGACACCAATGAGTCTTAAATTTGGACGTTTTATTTTATCTATTGTATCCCTGAGATCCATTTTGATTTTTTTGATTTCTTCCCCATTCTTTCTTTTATTCTTTCATTTTCTGTTCTGTGGTCATTGAGGATGCTGAGTTGTTCAGGTTCCTCTAATCTTGTATTATAAGTATCCAGAGTCTTTTTAATTTAGCCAACAGTTTCTTTTATTTCCATAAGATCTTCTATTTTTTTATTTACTCTTGCAATGTCTTCTTTATGCTCTTCTAGGCTCTTCTTTATGTCCTTTATATCCTGTGCCACGCTCTTCCTCATGTCCTTTATGTCCTGTGCCATGCTCTCATTGTTTGATTTTAGGTCTTTGATTAATTGCATCAAGTAGTGTGTCTCTTCTGATCTTTTTTTTTATTCATAAAAATGTTTATGAAATAAAATAATTATTATGAAAAATAGATAAGAAATAGTAAAGCAAGTAAAAGACAATAATTTTGCATTTTTAGAAAGGTTTTTAAACATTTAGAATTATAATAGATATGTTTATCCTTAAACTTCTATATTACCATCTGTATATGAAAGGTGCTATTACCATTTGAAACAATAGGTGTATATTTTATACATTTTCATAAAAGTTTATTTTTCATATTTTCAAAGGCCCCATTTAAGTGCAATAGCAATAACCTTATCTATATTATTGGCTACTTAATATATACATGCAAAAATATACTTTAATAGTCATCTAACTTTTAAAATCTCTCATTGTACATTTTCATTAAATGATTAAAGCATGGTCTTAATAAAGTGAAATTTAAGGAACAAGAAAGTATTGAAAATACATTATTTTCATTAGTCTACTAAAATAATATTATTTATAGGTGTTTTCTTCTAGTTTATCACCCAACTGAATTCCTACTAAGAACTGACAAGCAGTTATCAACAGAAGTATAAATTAAAATAAAGAAAACAGAAAACTTCAATTAAAATAGCAGATACTAAAATTCACCAAGAAAAGAGAAAATCAGAGAAGTGTGAGTGATTTCTCAAACTGACAAAAATGCAGTTAGTGGGAAAGGTAGCTTTCACTAAATAAAATACTGTTTTCTTTCGCAGCTAGATTCGGTAGTACCTCAATGAGTAAGTTTAGAAATGTTATAATTTCAGGAAAAAGAATGCATATAATTTTATCTTGTCTGCAACTCTCTATTTTGATAAGGAAAGAGCAAATGTGGAAAAATGTAGGGCATTCTAACCAAGGTTTGCACAAAGTGCAATTTAAATGTGAAATGTCTGTGTTGAAAATTTTTATGAATAATTCACATGATTATATGTCTCTAGAGTAGATTTATAATTAACTACTTATCCTGATAGCCTTCATGCTTGCAAATTGCTCCCTAATGAATGGTTGTGTAGGTAGGTAGGACAGTTCAGAAAGAGAAAAGTTGATGATCAGCCATACGGGGATTTTATTTTAATATTCTGCAGGACCTCAGCAATCCCCTCACACTGCCATGGTCCTCTCACCGCATGGGGGTCCATCACTGCCCAGGGAGGCCCCTGTCTCAGGTCTCCAGGCTCATGTCCCAGGTCAGATCTGGATAATTAACTGTGGCTTATCCCACAAGCAATAATAAGTTTATGACTGTAATATTCTCATTATCTTTGGATACATACAACTCTCTCTAAAGAATGTTGATGACTATACAAAAGAGGAAGCATCTAGATTGACATCCTGAACATAATGCATGGGGATGAAGCAAGGGCAGTAGTGCCCCCTCAGGATTAAAAGCATAGACTCTGGAATCTGACTGCCTCAATTTGAATGCTGGTTCTGCCACTGTTCTAGTTTGCTAATGCTGCAGAATGCAAAACACCAGAGATGGACTGGCTTTTATAAAAAGGGGGTTTATTTCACTACACAGTTACAGTCTTAAGGCCACAAAACGTCCAAGGTAACACATCAGCAATCGGGTACCTTCACTGGAGGATGGCCAATGGCGTCCGGAAAACCTGTGTTAACTGGGAAGGCACGTGGCTGGCGTCTGCTCCAAAGTTCTGGTTTCAAAATGGCTTTCTCCCAGGACGTTCCTCTCTAGCAAGCTTGCTCTTCTTCAAAACGTCACTCACAGCTGCACTCTGCTCTCTTCCCCCCAAGTCAGCTCATTTATATAGCTCCACCGATAAGGGCCCACCCTGAATGGGCGGGGCCATGCCTCCATGGGAACATCTCATCAGAATCATAGCCCACAGCTGGGTGGGGCACAGTCCAAGCAAATCCAACCATCACCAAAACGCCTGCCCCACACAAGACCACAAAGATAATGGCATTTGGGGGACACAATACACTCAAACCGGCACATTCCACCCCCTGGAACCCAAAATGACATTATCTTTCCAAATACAAAATACATTCATTTCATCACAACATCACAAAAACTTAAATCATTTCAGTAACAAAAGTTAAGTACAAAATCCCATCAAAATCAATTTAGGCATGGTGGGTCCTAAGGCACAATTCCCCTCTAGCTGTGGATCTGTGAACCTAGAACAAGTTATGTGCTTCCAATATACAAAGGAGAGACATTCATAGGATAAACATTTCCATTGCCATAAGGAGAAACAGTAAGGAAAACAGGGTTAACAGGAGCAAAACAGTTCCTAAAACCCGCAGGACAAACTCCATTAGATTTCAAAGTCTGAGAGTCACTAACAAAACAACGTTGCATCCTTGGGGCTTGAGAGAGCGGGAGCCTAACCCTTCCTAAGGTCCTTTTCGGCAGCCCTTTCCTCTCCAAACGCTTAGGTGAGTGCTCCAACATACCCACACATTGGGGAGACCACCTTCTCGGCCCCACCTTCCTCAAACCTCGGGGCAGCTCCCGGATTCCCTTCCATCTCCGGGGCACATGCTCAACCCCTTCAGAACACTGTGGTGGCAGCCAGGCTCTCCCCAATTCCCTGGGAATGTGCTTCAACCTCTTTGGGACCTGAAGTGGCAAAACTCTTCCAGAGCATCGAGGTGGAATGCCCACCCTTGACCTCCGGGGCAAACTCACCCTTTCCATGCCTGTGGGCTGCTCCACTCTCCCAGCCCAAGGCCTCTTGACTCCAGACCTCAACCTCCATGGCTCTGTGTTTGAAGAAATTTTTCCTACAATTTGTTCCTTGTCTGTCTCCTCCAGTCCAGACTGGCAGCGGCTCTGTCTGTAAAGATCTCGCAAAAATTCTGTTGGCTTTGCATGAAGCATACAGGGGTCAAAGCCATCAGACAATAGGACTTTCCACAAATCCTTTCTGGATAATTCCATCTCCAATCTTGGCTTGTACTGAAATGGCGGCTGGGTTCCATGTTTGGTTACATCCTCACGTTGGGCTGTAGCTTCTGGAATTCCACCCCCTGGAAGCTCATAATTTTCCAAGCCATCAGCTTCTGGTTTCTTGGAACCCAAGAGTTCAGTTCTAAGTTTATCTCTCTCTGCTCTCATTTTACTATAAGCTGCAAGGAGAAGCCAGGGTATATCTTCCACACGTAGTCTGGAGATCTCCTCAGCTAAGTATTCCAGGTTGCCACTTTTAAACTCTTCCTTCCATCTGACACCAGGACTCAATTTTGCCAAATTCTGTGCCACTTTAAAACAAGGATCGCCTTTCTTCCAGTTTACAACAACACATTCACCATTTCTGTTCAAGGCCTCATCAGAAGTATCTTTAGAGTCCATATTTCCACAAACAGTCTCTTTAAAGCAGTTTTGGCCTTTTCTATCAAGCTCCTCACAACTCTTCCAGAAACTCCCCCTTATCCATTTAAAAAGCCGTTCCAACATGTTTGGTATTTGCAAACTCAGCAGCAAAAAGCACCCCACTTCTCTGGTACCAAAATCTGTCCTAGTTTGCTAATGCTGCAGAATGCAAAACACCAGAGATGGACTGGCTTTTATAAAAAGGGGGTTTATTTCACTACACAGTTACAGTCTTAAGGCCACAAAACGTCCAAGGTAACACATCAGCAATCGGGTACCTTCACTGGAGGATGGCCAATGGCGTCCGGAAAACCTGTGTTAACTGGGAAGGCACGTGGCTGGCGTCTGCTCCAAAGTTCTGGTTTCAAAATGGCTTTCTCCCAGGACGTTCCTCTCTAGCAAGCTTGCTCTTCTTCAAAACGTCACTCACAGCTGCACTCTGCTCTCTTCCCCCCAAGTCAGCTCATTTATATAGCTCCACCGATAAGGGCCCACCCTGAATGGGCGGGGCCATGCCTCCATGGGAACATCTCATCAGAATCATAGCCCACAGCTGGGTGGGGCACAGTCCAAGCAAATCCAACCATCACCAAAACGCCTGCCCCACACAAGACCACAAAGATAATGGCATTTGGGGGACACAATACACTCAAACCGGCACAGCCACTTACTAACTGCATGACCTTGGGCAAATTACTTAACTTTTTTACCTTGGGCAAATTACTTAACCTTTCTGTACCTTAGTTTCCTTATACATGAAATGAAGATAATAACTACCTAATTCATGGGATTATTTTATTAAATGGGAAATATAAGTAAAGTGCTTAGAACAGTGCCTGCTTGGCATCTTATAAACCCTCGATGAACGTCAGTAAAATCCCACTCCACAAAGTGGAGATTGGCTAAGGTGCAACAATACAGATCAGTTTATGGCTACTTGTGTGTTAACTTGACACTTTCCCACTAATTAGAAACAATGATAAGATTCCCAGGATTGATACTATCTTAATTTTGGAGGCAGAATATTAAGGACTCCTCTCCCTGGTCAACATATTAGTGTGCAAATGAACCTCTTGTAAGCAAAAGCATATAATCTTTCACAGGGTGTACATTTTCAGTACTTCATGCCTCCAAGGCATTTTAAATAAAATTTCAGGTTTAACGTGTCTTCAGAATTTATGTTTGTTCCCATAATCATGTATTCATAAAATTAGCTACATTCTCCAAATCCTACCTTATAAGAAAAATATAGGAATGTTACCACAACACCTTTACCTAGATGATAAGGTAATATGTCCTTTTTAAAAAATAATATATGATTACTCATTTCTATTTCTTAAGTTGTATAAGAATTAAAACATTACTTAAGCTTCAGAATAAAACACAGATCCACTGAATTATATTAAAAGTTTAAATTCTGCTGGTTTACACTGTGTTTTTAACATTATGAAATGTGTCTATATGATTATAAATATTTTGGTCTATTTATACATGTAGTTTTGTTGAAATGACAATAGTGTTACAGTTGTGCAAAATGAAACAAAAAGGGCCTAAATTTCAACAATATATTTGGCTCTAAAGTTCATATCAGCCAAATACAACAACTGTGAACATTAATTTGAAGAAAATTCTACCACGAATTTGGTTGAGACCTCATTTAACAGGTTTCAACCTAAAGTGATTATGACAGTGCATTTACACAAACTTCTGAATGTAAAAAGAGGAAACCATAAAAATAATGGTGTAAGTAGAACTTTATATGGTATCAGTGAGCACCACTTATCATCAAATTACAGTAACCCTCTCTGGTGAAAGATGAGGAATTGTTCCTCCAATACCTTCTTCTAGAAATTGACTCTTTTCCCAGCCTTTTTTAATTCTTTTGAGATTTTGACTTATACATGGAAGGAGTAAAATGATCTTACCCAGAATCACAATTGAGGGCAAAACAAGAGCAAGAACAAAGTTTGGTGGTGTATAAAACCTGTAGTACTCCTCTTCAAAAGTTCTTTTCCATCCATAAATTAAAACATGAAAAGTACTTATGAGCAGAGCAACATATCCAAGCACAGACTGAATAAAACTGAATTCCCTCCAATTTAAAGCATTGCTCACAGAAGGGATAGAGGTGACTGCCAATAGGGAAAGTAAGCCAAGGCTCATTATGCCAAAGGAGATATACATTTCAATTCTCCAAACTTTTACCTCATTCCAAGAGTTTTCAATATTTGCATGAACCTGTTGATAAGCCATATTGAGAAACAAGTATCTCTCCAACCTTCTCAATGGTAAGCAGAGGCTGTAGGCAAGATGGACGGCAGTGAAGAAAAAACTTAGTAATCCAAGCTGTTTTCTACACTGTAACCAGGTCTCCAACCAAGGTGGAAATCTCCTAAACTTAGTGCCATAATAGAGCTGATAAGCAGCCGCCAGGAGACCAGCTAGGTATACCAAGGACAGCAAAGTAATGGCAACTATGGGCAAGGTTTTATTCACAATCTCAATAGGAATCTTGTAAAAGTCACTCTGCTGGTTTCTGACATATGGATGTATGACATCTCTGACAAAGGAATAAAGGAAGAGAAATGTGGCCAGGCTTATGGCTACTACCACTGGCCCTCTCCAGAGAGTAAATAGTCTCAAGGGTAAATTTTCAATCTCTCTGGCTGATGATAGTGATCCCAGATCAACTGGAATGAAATTGATGAGCAAGTTCAATAACCTGTTGTTGAGCCTGAATGTTGTTGCTGCATATATAAACCTGCTGGCTTGCATCCTTAGGTCCTAACTGAAGTGCCCACGCTGAGACAACATTAAATCCTTTGACAACCAAGGAATCTGGGAATAATGAAGCTAAATATTCAGCATTGGATTCTGGATATTGGTTTATCTTCATGTTATAGCTAATGTCAATCAGAATTTTACCTGCAAGCAGATGTCTCAGGTACCACAGGGAGGTGTAATGTTCTCTATGTATAGCAACAAATATTATATTTGTTTTTGTTAGAACATCTTCATGATGAGTGACATCTACCACATGAGGAAAAAATTCAGAAGCAAACTTAGGATTTCTGCTTCCTATGACCACATGATAGCCACATCTAATAAGTCAGATAGTCAAGAACTTGGCAAAATCCCCACTTCCAATTACACCTACAGTGACCTTCCTTGCATCTTTGATACCATTTATGCCATTAGACAAATAAGTTTCACTAAGGCTCTTAGGGCTTCCCATCATAGAGATCGATTCCATGATCCAGACTCTTCCAAGATCACCAGTGGGGTCCTCCATGCCGGGCAGGGATGAGCCTTGCAGCTCTCTGGGCTCCGTGTCATCTCCCACGGGACCCTCCTGGGTTCCAGGGCCTACTGACTGCACCTCCGACAGCCAGCTGCAGGGTAGCTGCCGCGGTGACCACGCTCCAGCCTCCCTGGGCTGGATCGCGTAAAGCAGGAGAGGAGGGAGGGAAGTGTGCGGAGGCTGGTCTTGCCGTGACGTGCCACGAGGTGATCTCTTCTGATCTTTTGATTTGGGTGTTTGGGTTTGGGTTCTCCATATCATCTGGTTTTATCATATGTTTTAAGATTTTCTGTTGTTTCTGGCCTCTAGGCATTTGCTTTACTTGATAGGGTTCTTTCTGGATATAAAAAATACAGATATCTAATTTGTCAGATCTACAGCTTGGTGGCATATACTTTCTCTAATTAGCCAGCAGATGGCATCTGTGAGTCACCTATTCCTCTCAAGTCAGTTCTTCCCAACTTTGTCTTTGTGATGTGTGGGCATCTGATTCTTGTGGGGTTCAATTTGTGCACTAAGTTTGGGTGTGTTTTTGGTGCTGTCTGCCCTGAATGTGGGGTGTGTCTGGGTGGTTAGGAAGGCAGGGCAGCTTTAATAATCAAACCTCCCAGGTGTTCCCAGAGATTAAAGGCCATTACAGGAGCCTAAGCCTTCATTTCTGTCTTGCCACAGATTGTCTCTGCTGCTGACCCACAAGTCCTTGGCATTGGTGTAGGGTCCCTGGGATTTCCAAGTGGGCCCTCCTTCCCAGCTGTGCTTTTCCAGAACCTCTGCTGAGGGAAGGCTGTGCCATGTCACAAGTGCACACTGGCCTCCAGGGAAGCTCTGGGCCACTGGGCAGTGCAAGGATTTTCCCAGCCTGCTTTAAAGATGGTTGAATGGGGCATGTTAATTTCCCCCTTTCTGCACAGCTCCACCTTCCCAGCTCCAGAACAATTAGCTGTGGGTGCACTAAAGGCCACTGTCCATGGCTGATATTGTGACATGTGCATGACACTGTGGGAAACACTCTTGGTGTGGCTCTGGGCTATGTCTCCATCCCCAGGCAGGAGTGTCTCCAGCCTGCTGGGGTGATGGTTGAAAGGGGCATGGTTTCTTTCTCCTTTTGGCTCCCATCTGTCCCTCTGGCCCTGAGACAATCAGCAGCAGGTGTGGGGAGGGCTATCCTCCATGCCAGACACTGAGGCATTGGCTACAGCCTGCTCCTGCAGTGCTTCACTGCACGGTTCTCACTGCTGGATCTGCAGCCACTCCTGGGTTTTTTTTTTTTAAAGAAATAGTCCATCTCCAAATGACAACCCATGGTTTCCCCACACTGCAGCATGGCCACCAGACTTTCAGCTGGCTCATTCACTTGTTTCAGAATGCAGACTCCCAGTTTCACTGAATGCATGGTCCCTGTGGATTTAGCAGACCTTGTCTGACCGGTGCATCACTGGAACTGATTTTCTGGGTCACTTTCTGGCTTTTACCTAGTATTTTTCACAGAGGTGTTTTTTTGTCCTGTCTCACTTAGCTGCCATCTTAGGTTCCCCCCCCCCTTGTGCACTTTTAATAGTAATGAAATAGTTATTAAAGTATATAGGAAGAAATCAGGCCATTTCTAAAGAAACCAACACATTTACAGATTGATGTGTTATTTAGTATTTCTTAAATATTTCTTAAATATTATTAGAATAATATTCATAAATATTTGATAAATGGCTTATTAAAATACTAAAATAAATGGAGTTAACAGCTAACATTTTAAATGCTAAGTAATCAGGAATTTAAACAATGAACTTATAAAGGAAATTTAGCTCAAGAAATGGTGATATTTTCATTAGCTTAGCTTGAAAATCACATTTCCTCCGTGAACAAATTTAAATAAGATCCATTGCCTGTTTAGCCACTAATCAAGCATTTATTTGTATTTGGAGAGTGTTTGGCATATTTCTGGTAACCTTTCTGTAAATTTATGTGGTTTCTGCCTCTGGGATCTTTGCTTTAGGTAATGAAATCAACATTCATGAACAGTGAATATGAGAGTGATTTACTATTTTCCCCTAATGAGTTGATATTTGCTTTCTCAACATTAACTTTCCTTAGGTAACCATGGATTATGGGAAAACTCATTTTTTCTACTCTAGAATGTGAAAAACAATGCTTGTTGCTGTCAGTGATGTGTCCCTTTCTTACTTTTCTGAATTTTGAAGAGATATTTCATTTTTATCTATATAGAGAGACTTGTGAAGTTGTAGATAATGGGAGGTAGGGATGACATTGAATGAAGATGTGAACACAGAAAGGCAAAAAATTATTTATGGTTTGTTTCCTTTGATTTGATAGGTTGCAATAGCCTTTGAGCTGACCATTTTTATTTTAATGTTTCAGCAAGATAAAGATTGTTAACAGCCTCAGAAGCCAGAAAAGGTGAATAGGAAAATACAATCTCAGTATTTATATTAGGAAATGCACCAAGGAATTTGTTATGCTGCATTTACTCTTATTTAATTATTACCTTGTTTTTCACTCAAGGAGTAGATTTTGTGGAACTTATTCTTGTCCTACTGCCAGTTGCCAACCTCATCCTTGTCTGCCTCTTGTGTTCTCCCAGGATGGCTCAAAATAGGTGATGTCTGCAAGAACAGACTTACTCCAAACAGAGGGTTAAATGAAACATGACTCAAGATTCTGAATGTAACTGTCTGTGATTCTGTAGGTGGAAGTCTTTCCATGTTGATGAATACCAGGATTTGAAATACATGCAATTGGGTAGAGGTGGCAAGGCTGATGTTACCCGTAGGGAACATGCTCATGTGGTATGATTGAAGGATGGTGAAAGATCATTCTTGCCTGAAAATGGTTTTCTGAACAGGCTCCCACATTGCCTAAAATCTGTAGTTGTTGTTCTGAAGGACCTTTTTAAGATAGTTTGAGTGATTATTGCCAATGGAATGGATTTATATCGGAAAAGAATACCATGAGCATGTTTGTGTAGGGGGAGAGGACAGGAAGCGACTAGAGAAGAGGAGACTAGAAACTTGGAACTCAGGACCTTGCCCTGTCCTTGGTAAGAACACCAAGTGGTAAGAGGAGTGGGGTGCAGGGAGAGGAAAGTGACCCATATTTTCAGACTACCTTGTATCTGTATATTCTAAGGCTATGCCTAAAAAAGAAAACATGCTTGTTAATGGAAGAGTAAACATTTCATTGTGATACCTTCTTGACATGTGCTTTTTTAAACTGGAGCACTCATAATTTCTAATTCTCAATATATGCTTATAAAGCAACATTTACTCTGTAACTCTAAATTAATATTAAACTGCAACATCTTCCTCAATAATATTTCTGGATTTCTGTTAATAAAGTAGTAACAAACTTTCCTGGTAATTTCAAATCAGTTGTAAAAATTTCTTCTTGTTTTTATTATTTTCTTTTGCTTACTTTTGGCCACACATATGCACATAAAAAAAGTATAGCTGAAGCCTGTTATTCACTACATTGAAAAGATAACAAATGTTTTGAGCCTGGAAAAGATTTTAGGTGTTGTCTATGGGTACTAGAACATCATATAAAAATAACTGAACCTCAAATATTTTAGCACCTATGTTAGAGTTTATAGATTGCATTTCATGTCCATATTATTTACAAATATAATGTTTTAATAGAGTCAAATAAAAGATGAAAGCATTTATCACACCATTAGAGAACTTCTCTAAGCTGTTATTACTCAGGTAAATTTAAGGTTTTCAGTGTTTGGTTATTTAACTAGTTGGAAATACAAATAGCCCACTTGGACTCTGTAAGAGTTGTGACCATATGTCTGGCTGCAGTCTAGAGACACTATACATCCATCCATCCATCCATCCACCCACCCATCCATCCATCCATCCAGCTACTCATCAAACATATATTGAGAGCCTACTAGGGACAGAGACATGAATATGACAGAAAAGCTCCTCCTCTCCTACAACTGATAAGTCAAAACAAAAATGGCAAACCTCCTGAGCTTGATGAACTATTACACATGTCTGAATTCATGTTGGCTTCAGTACATAATGAAAAGACTTGAATGTTAATGGTTATCTATAATTCAGATTCCCTTTTACTGGAATTATAAAATATTTGAAACAACCTCAAGCTTCTATGAAAATACAGGAACTCTTTTTACCCTTGTAATATTTGAGTTTTTTGCTGACATGTTGTCACCTGAACACCTAATAATTTAGAGTGCATTTCTTTTACTTTCTGTTAAAGAATTGCTTTAAGGCTTTTCCTAGGGTATCTGTAGTTTTTAAATTTGTCTTTTATACCTTTAATAGAACTGAAATATTACCTACATTCAGTCAGTGCATTCCCTATTCTCTTACATCATCACAATAAAATATCAAAATCAAGAAATTATTACTGATACCCTTCTCATATGTGTGCTCTGGCATTCTGGACTAGATCATCCCTCTTCCAGTGTGTCATCCTTACACTGCTAAAGTTGTGAGAGCCCACTTGTGGTCTCTTACACATGGATGCCTTAGATCTCTCCTCTCTGACTCCCAAAACTGCTTATCAGGTGAGGGAGTGGATGGTTAAGGCACATTGAATTCTGAGAATTGTAAACTCCATAAGTAAATTGCTAAGGAGGAGCAATGTCAGGGAGAAGTCTTATGAAAATTGCCTCCTTGAAAGTAGAATTTATCCTGTGGTAATCTATTAGCATTACAAATTCCATCTCAGTGCCACAGAGTAGCATAAAGTAGGCTTGGTAGAATTTGGAAACATGTTTGAATTGTGTGTACTCTTGTGCCCAGTTGTAGAACAGAGACTTACTAGTTCTGAGACATTTAACAGGCTGAACGAGGCTAAATAAGATTTTGTTTCACAGCACTGAAGCCTAGGGGAATGAGTGCCTGACATTTTTCTAGCTCTATAGTGGGAAACAGTCATTCATAAGGTACAGAATTCCCCAAACATGGCAAAGGCATTCAGTGTTCTAAAAACTGGAGCACAGTTTTTAACTTGCAGGGAATTCACAGGAGTACATAAAGAGAGTAAAATCACAGGTAGAACATATTTTAAATGATTCTTAAAACAAACCTCAAGAAATTTCTCCTTCATTGGCCTTTCCATTTACATAAAATAAATAACTTGTAGGTATACATTAAATCCAAATTTGGAAGATGGATACCTTTAATCACTGAACACTGTTAATATTAATTGAAATTCAAGTTAGTTTCTATGGTAGTCAGAATGGAACACAGGAAGGTAAATTTTGAAGGATGGAGGAGTGTGGTAGACAGAATTCTAAACCAACCATCTTCTCCTGTCCCAGTTTTCCATCCCCAGATTATTCAATCAGATACTAATCTAGGTACTGCTGTGAAAAAACATTCTAGAAGGAATATACAAACTATTTGACCTTAACATAGGGAGATTATCCTGGTGGGCCCAATGTAATTACATGCTCTTAAAATCAGAAGAGGAAGGAATAAGTCAGAGGTGTGGCAGAAGAGGGAGACAGAGGAGAAATGAGGCAGAAGGAGATGTCAGAAGCTCAGATTCAAAGCATGAAGACTCAATCTGATGCTGCTGGCTGTGAAGATGACTGAAGAGTGTCAAGAGTCAAGGAATGCAAATGATCACTAGAAGCTGAGAATCATCCCTGATGGACAACCATCAAGGAAGCAGATATCTCAACGTTAGAATCACAAGGAACTTAATTTGGTCAATAACCTGAGTGAACTTGGAAGTGGAATTATTTCCAGAGCATGTAGAAAGGAATGCAGCCCTGCTAACACATTCGTTTCAGCCTTGTGAAATCTGTAGCAGGGAACCAGTAGAATCAAGCAGTTCCTGTACTTCTGACCTAAAGACTTGTGATATAATACATCTGTGTTTTTTGAGCTGCTAACTGTGGTAATTAGTTATGTCATTAATATAAAACCAATTGTGCCAGTTTGAGTGTATTGTGTCCCCCAAATGCCATTATCTTTGTAGTCTTGTGTGGGGCAGAAGTTTTGGTGTTGGTTAGATTTGCTTGGAGTGTGCCCCACCCAGCTGTGGGAGATAATTTTGATGAGATGTTCCCATGGAGGCATGGCCCCACCCATTCAGGGTGGGCCTTGATCGGTGGAGCTATATAAATGAGCTGACTTGGGGGGAAGAAAGAGAGTGCAGCTGGGAGTGATGTTTTGAAGAGAAGCAAGCTTGCTAGAGAGGAACGTCCTGGGAGAAAGCCATTTTGAGGCCGGAGCTTTGGAGCAGACGCCAGCTGCCTTCCTAGCTAGCAGAGGTTTTCCGGACACCACTGGCCGTCCTCCGGTGAAGGTACCCAATTGCTGAGGTGTCACCTTGGATGCTTTGTGGCCTTAAGACTGTAATTGTTTAGTAAAATAAACCCCCGTTTTATAAAAGCCTATCCATCTCTGGTGTTTTGCATTCTCCAGCATTAGCAAACTAAGACAGATTTTGGTACCAGAGAAGTGGGGTGCTTTTGCTGCTGTGTTTGCAAATACCAAACATGTTGGAACGGCTTTTCAAATGGATAAGGGGAAGACTCTGGAAATATTGTGAGGAGCTTGATAGAAAAGGCCAAAACTGCTTTAAAGAGACTGTTTGTGGAAATATGGACTCTAAAGATACTTCTGATGAGGACTTGAGCAGAAATGATGAATGTGTTGTTGCAAACTGGAAGAAAGGTGATCCTTCTTTTAAAGTGGCACAAAATTTGGCAAAATTGAGTCCTGGTCTCAGATGGAAGGAAGAATCTGGAAGCAACGACCTGGAATACTTAGCTGAGGAGATCTCCAGACTACGTGTGGAGGACATATCCTGGCTTCTCCTTGCAGCTTATAGTAAAATGCGAGCAGAGAGAGATAAACTTAGAACTGAACTCTTGGGTTCAAAGAAACCAGAAGTCGATGGCTTGGAAAATTACAGGCTTCCAGGGGGTGGAATCCCAGAAGATACAGCCCAACATGAGGATGTAACCAAACATGGAATCCAGCTGCCATTTCAGTACAAGCCAAGATTGGAGATGGAATTATCCAGAAAGGATTTGTGGAAACTCCTGTTGTCTGATGGCTTTGACCCCTGCATGCTTCATGCAAAGCCAACAGAATTTTTGCAAGATCTTTATAGACAGAGCCATTGCCGGTCTGGACTGGAGGAGACAGAGAAGGAAAAAATTAAAGGAAAAATCTCTTCAAAGACAGAGCCATGGAGGTTGAGGTCTGGAGTCAGGAGGTCTAGGGCTGAGAGAGCGGAGCAGCCCACACGCAGGGAAAGGGTGAGTTTGCCCTGGAGGTCGAGGGCGGGCCTTCCGCCTCATTGCTCAGGAAATGTCCTGCCACCCCAAGCCCCAAAGAGGGTGGAGCACATTCCCAGGGAATTGGGGCGAGCCTGGCTGCCACTACGCTGTTCTGAAGGGGTTGAGCTTGTGCCCCGGAGATGGAAGGGAATCCGGGAGCTGCCCCGAGGTTTGAGGAGGGTGGAACCGAGAAGGTGGTCTCCCCAATGTGTGGAAATGTTGGAGCACTCACCCAAGCATTTGGAGAGGAAACAGCTGCCAAAAAGGCCCTTGGGAAGGGTTAGGCTCCCGCTCTCTCAAGCCCCAAGGATGCAACATTGTTCTGTAAATGACTCTCAGACTTTGAAATCTAATGGACTTTGTCCTGCAGGTTTTAGGAACTGTTTTGCTCCTGTTAACCCTGTTTTCCTTACTGTTTCTCCTTATGGCAATGGAAATGTTCATCCTATGAATGTCTCTCCTTTGTATATTGGAAGCACATAACTTGTTCTAGGTTCACAGATCCACAGCTAGAGGGGAATTGTGCCTTGGGACTGACCACGCCTAAATTGATTTTGATGGGATTTTGTACTTAACTTTTGTTACTGAAATGATTTAAGTTTTTGTGATATTGTGATGAAATGAATGTATTTTGTATTTGGAAAGATAATGTCATTTTGGGTTCCAGGGGGTGGAATGTGCCAGTTTGAGTGTATTGTGTCCCCCAAATGCCATTATCTTTGTAGTCTTGTGTGGGGCAGAAGTTTTGGTGTTGGTTAGATTTGCTTGGAGTGTGCCCCACCCAGCTGTTGGAGATAATTTTGATGCGATGTTCCCATGGAGGCGTGGCCCCACCCATTCAGGGTGGGCCTTGATTGGTGGAGCTATATAAATGAGCTGACTTGGGGGGAAGAAAGAGAGTGCAGCTGGGAGTGATGTTTTGAAGAGAAGCAAGCTTGCTAGAAAGGAACGCCCTGGGAGAAAGCCGTTTTGAGGCTGGAGCTTTGGAGCAGACGCCAGCTGCCTTCCTAGCTAGCAGAGGTTTTCCGGACACCACTGGCCGTCCTCCGGTGAAGGTACCCGATTGCTGAGGTGTCACCTTGGATACTTTGTGGCCTTAAGACTGTAATTGTTTAGTGAAATAAACCCCCATTTTATAAAAGCCTATCCATCTCTGGTGTTTTGCATTCTCCAGCATTAGCAAACTAAGACACCAATATAAAGAGAGAAGAAAAGATTGGGATATGGAATAAAAGGGCTTATTGTAGAGAATGAGACCTATGGATAAGCATAACAGACAAGCATTTCAATTATTGGGATTGGGAGATAAGAAACAGAATTTTGAGAGGGAGAAAGAATGAACGGTGCAAGGCAATGTGAAGACTATTGAAGATGTATTTGATTTTCCATTGCTGCTTTTGAGGAATTTTCATCCTAAATATGTCTCTACTGATAGGATGACCTTACCATCATTTATGGAGCAAGAGAAGGAATTATAAAAGTGTAGGACATTTAGGAATGTCTGCTGATTGGTATAGTGGGTGAAACATGATGCACTGCTTATAATGTCCCAAATATATTCAGAATTCTGTTCAGAATTGTCTGCTCAATGAATATGCAGTCAGAGTCATGAAAATAAGTCAATATTGGATTACTCTGTGTTCATATAGAAAGAAATCTCTATTCCCTAAAAATTGAATTTATTAACAATGCCAATATTTGTTTTTATTTGCTTTTCCATACATAATTACAAGCATTTGTGAGAAGATTTGGATTTAACAACAGCAACAAAATAGTAACAGGTGGGTTGAGTTATTCCCAAGTAGACTTTTCTTTTCAATTATCTGTGATGAGAAGATCAACACTTCTGGGCCAATGAGTATAAGAATGCCATTTTTTTTTTATCAGTTTTGATGTATGACCAAATTCAGAATTTTGGAAACCTGGGGTAAAGTCAGATTGGTGTATACATGTGAAAGAAGGGAGCCAACTCTGTCTCTTTGTTCTTGCAAGAAGGTTCTTACTGGCTTTGTAGTACAGGATTATATAGCATAAGCATTCTTTGGATTATGTGATTGTTTTCCCATTTCCCAGGGAACTGCATTTGTTCTAAAATCACAAGACTAGCATGTTTACAATTTTCAGGTGCAAGCTTGAGGATGATAACAATCTTATGGAATGATCCCTTCTCAGCTAGGTGGGAAAACAGGAACATGAAAGGAGCCCAGATTCATTCTCTAATATAATTGCCTGCCTTCAGGAACACAATGCTTTGGTGCCTGCCTTCAGGCACAAAATGCCATGGCCTCCTCCTGACCTTTCAGGAGACAGCCTTTCTGACTAACTTGCCAAGCCAGGGAAACTTCCATGCCTCCACATCTCCCCCCTTTTGATTATGATTACAATTTTGTGTAATAACATAAAGCTCATTCATAGGGATATCATGGGGGTTCCAGGAATGGGTGCAATACCTTCTTAGGCTGGTCCACCCACACTGGAGTCCTAAAAGCAAAACAGAAGATAGAGCACTAAGTAAGAGCCATTTAGCTATAGAGGGTAGAGAAAATATGTGACCGCAGGAGCTTGGTTCTAGCCATTGCAAATGATTTTGTAGAGTAATCATAGCATTGGTTTGCTCTTCATTGATTCAGGTGTCATGGAGCATCTCTAAAATTTGTGTTTTTAGATTACCCACATCACTAGTTAAATTATCATGAAACACTCCCCACAATTGTTTTATGATATCATTCCAAGTGTGGCATGTATGATTCCATTGCAAAGGGGTTATGGAGATGGACGTCATCTGCCGATCACATCTTAAGCTAAGGTGCCAGGAAAGGGCATCTTGCTGTTTACCTACAAATTCAACTGCAGCCTCTAGGGCTTGAAGTTGGGTTAGGATTTTCTGATCAATTCTTTGTTGAGTAATAAATTGTTAACTAGCATTCTCAATAGCAGAATTTAAAAAGTGAGCTGTTTGCACAATTTGGGTGATAGCTACTATAGATGCAGTAGTGGAGGCTAAAATTACAACAGCATATATAAGAACTGCAATTAGAGTAAATATGAAATGGGGGACATGAATTTTTTGCAAAGCCTGTTCAAGAACAGCAAGAGAGGAGGAAGATTTCCATTCTTGAGTTAGATTCACTGGTAGAAATATTTCAGCTTGTTTCTTTAAGAATAATGTACTTGTTATATTCCTCTCAGTTATTTTAGTGTTTGAAATACAAGAAGTAAAATATGAGTTGTTTGAGAAGGTAATATTGTAATGATCAGAATAGGTAATATTAAGGAAATCACTGATTAGGAATACCTAAGGATGCATAGTGCAGACTAGGACATCATGAGTACAGTTATGAGTGAAAGCAATATTTGTATACTTGGAAGAATTATAATTACCATGTCAGATGGATGCTTTGTGGAAGGCATGTCTTAACTGCCACACAGTACACTGCAGTGGCCAGGAGTTGAGTTGAGGAGCAGGAAGGCTTAATGAGCCATTGGTCCAAATGACAGGTTTGGAGGAGTTTGCCACAAGGATAGAGTGATTTCTGACCCAATGAACTAATTGTGTGTGGTTGCTGGACATAAGACATTCAGTGGGGCTCCAATCAATAATAGAGTGGTTATGAATGAAAAGGACATGGGGATTTTTGCCACTGCATGCTTCCCAATTGAGGGATGTGCCCATGAGGTTATATTTGTTGCATCTAGATGCACAAGGGGGATCTGGAGCTGGCACAGAAACATTATTCTGGGTAGTTTTGCTTCCATAAGCAAGGATCCCTGTGGATATGATAGTGAGTGTCTGGGAGGCATTTTGTAGCCAGACACTGTTATGGGGTTTGATACAATATTCACTTGTTAAACATACACCAAGGGGAAGATGAGAGGAGGCAAAAGATAAACTATTGCTAGCTAAGAGCCATTGACTGCCATTAATTAGAGGATGGCTAGGTGGCACATGAACTGCACCTAACCAGGTGGTAACATTGTGGGAGATGGGGAAAGGCGAGTCCACCCAAGTTACTGGGTGGAACAGATGGGGGTCTAAAATGTGTGCCCAATACAGGTGGGTAGAGACACATGGGGATAGAAAGGAGAACAAGGAAAGGAAGGTTAAGGTTACCACACTCTGGCAATGGATAGTAGAAACCATTGCCAGAAACAGTGTTCCTGGTGTTACAGGGGTGCTGGCTTTTTGCAGCACCACCTCAGCCTTTAGTTAGTTTTCTTCAGGACTCCCCATGTCATCAATTGGGCTTGCTGGGTTTTCAGCAGCCTCGTCATCAGTGGTGTGGTCTCTTCTATCTGCAAGTTGTGGAGTTTGGGAACTGGATTTGGTTTCATCCATGCCATGTCATGGTTTGATGTGTCTTGTGGGGATCCACTGGGGACCTAATGAGATGGAAACACAAGCATATCCCCATCCCTAGGTTAGTAAGGGCACTGGTCCTTCCCAGTGTCCAGTTTGTCTATTTTTCCAAAGCACAGGAGGCTTCACCATTTCTGTATCTTTTGTTTCACCCAGCACATGGAAATGGTGCTGTGCTGCTGTCAGTCCATCATTTGTGAGATTTAAATACTTAAGGACAATAGGGCTTTAGCTGTTCTTGCAAAGGGATCCATATTCCCCTCTTTTTGTTTTAAAAGACATGTCTTTAGTGTGCAATGAGCATGTTCAATGATAGCCTGTCCTGTAGGATTAAATGGAATATCAGTTATGTGTTATATAGACCATTGACAACAAAAAGTATGAAAGTGAGAAGTGTAGGCAGGGCCATTGTCAGTTTTGAGTTGATCCAGGCATCCAAGGATGGCAAAAGCCTGTAATAGAAAGTGACAAACATGAGCAGCAGTTTCACCTGAGAGAGGAAGTGCAAAGAGAAACTGAGAATATGTATTGATGACAGCATGAAGAAAATGGAGGTGACCAAATGGGGCAAAGTGGGTGACATCCATTTGCCAAACAGCATTGGGCTGAAGGCCATGAGGATTGGTCCCATAGATAGGTGGTGCTGAATTATGTAGCTGGTAGGAAGGGCAGCTGCAGATGATATTTTTGGCTTGTTGAGCTGTTAAACTAAACTGTTTTTGTAAACTGCACCAGTTTTGATGGAAAAATTGATGGGATTCAATAGCAGGATGTAAGAGAGATGACACGAGGAGGTCAGCTTGCTGATCACCATGCCATGGTGCTGACAACACCAAGGTCATAGGTTCAATCCTCACATGGGGCACCAATTTTGAAAGAAGGGAGCCAACTATGTCTCTCTCCATTCCAGCAAGAAGGTTCTTTATTGGCTTTTTAGTTCAGGATTATATAGCATAAGCATTCTTTGGATTATGTGATTGTTTTCCCATTTCCCAGGGAACTGTGTTTGTTCTAAAATCACAAGACTAGCATGTTTACAATTTTCAGGTGCAAGCTTGAGGACAATAACAATCTTAGGGAATGATCTCTTCTGAGCTAGGAGGGAAAACAGGAACACAGAAGGAGACCGGCATCATACTCTAACTTAATTGCCTGACTTTAGGTACACAATGCCTTGACCTCCTCCTGACCTTTCAGGAAACAGCCTCCTTGACTAACTTGCCAAGCCAGGGAAACTTCCATGCCTCCACATATACATGACCTTCAGGTTTGACAACTACTTAGGAGGTTGATGCTGGAGAGAGAGCATCAAGATTTACCAGTTTGGTTGAAATGTATTCATTGATTCAGGCTGCAAAACACTGAAAAGGTAGATATTGAAAACTGAGAAACTAGAAATAATATATATTAAAAACATCAAAAAAAAAAAAAACAACAAAAAGTCCTCAAAAGAAGCTATAATTCTATATTGTGATAACTGATAGAAATTAATGTCTAAATTAAAAGACTGTATTGACCCATATCATTTGAAATCCCACAGGTAAATCTGGTCTCAGAGTTGGCTTGTGTCTTTGGTTCTAAGATATCATCAAGGGCTCTTTGCTGTTAGCTTTATCTTTAGCCTTGTTTCTTTCATGATGGAGAAATGATTGTAGAAGTCACAGTTGTCAAACCTATCCCACCATCCAGAAAAGAAAGACAGAACAGGTCTATTGTAGATTTTATCAAAAGAATAAGGAAAGAAATTTCCCCATATCCCCAGAAAATACCCACTCTTACTGCTTTGGCTCCAACTGAGTCACACACTTTTCTTATATAAACCCATTTCAGGAAAATATCACATGCTGACTTGCTTAGGCCTGGGTTAGTTGACCCCAGAGCTGAGGATGGAGTCCATTTCCTCAAACCACATGACTCCTAAACAATGGACATTGGGTTAATAATCAGTATAGGAGAACCTGATGCTCTTTCTCTGTTTCCTCACAAAGGTTAGGTCCTCCTGTAAAGAGCTCCTGTAATGATTTGTGTATCTTTCATCATAGCAATTATTGTAGTTTATACAATTACTTTTTATATTCAATCTCTCTACTGAACTTTTTCTCAAAATTTTATTGTGAAAATTTTCAAATACAGAAAACTGGAGAGAATTGTAGATTGAACATTTATATTTACCTAAATTCTATAATGAACATTTTGCTATATTTGCATTATCACATATCTATCCATATATCCATCCCTCTATTCATCCATCATTCCAGTTTACTATCATCTGCTGGATTTTAATCTCTTTGAATGATTGAGGTCTTATTTCTTGTTCAATGTCATATCCACTAAGTTCCAACATGATACATGACACATAGAATCTCAATAAATATTGGTGGAGGATGGAAGGGAGACATGGAGGGAGAGGGAAGAGGTATATTTTGTGGTAAGAGCTCTTCTATTGAGATTAACCAGAGGAATATGTACCATTACAAGACATGTCTTCAATTAGAGGTCATGAAGCAATACTGAATGCCAAAGCCAACAGGAAGTTCAAGTCATGTCTTTGGAACCAAGAGTTAAAAATTGGGGATATCAATATTTTATCAGTAATGGGCTACTTGACTGGAAATCTATACCTATATTGCCCATGTGGATTGCTCCCATGTGACTATTCATTATGAGTTAAAGCTGTTCATATCTGCTTTCTTTCAGTCAGGCATCATTCACAACAGTTTCTTATGTAGTTGTGAAATTAAGATTGAAATGTTCATAATTGCATAATTAATTATAATCAGTCTTGATTACATTCTGTAGTTTATCCAAGTTCCTGAGCATGATGCCTTTTGCAGTCAGCAGCAGAGCAGTAGGTGTGGGAAGGGTGGTAGTTTGTATGTAAGTAAATTAAAAAATCACCAGTTTTGGGTGTTTCTAAAACCTCAGAGAGGCAGCTTCTAAAGGTTAGTGAGGTCATATTTGGTTGTGGTCTCCCAGATTGTAAGCAAAGAGTAAGATGCCACTTGGGGAAAAAGGACATTTTAAGATTAGGTCATACTAAAGGCCAATGGAGGAGTGATAATATCATCAGGCCATGAGGGAGGCCACACCTGCCAGAGCAGGGAGGCAACCTGGTAAGAGCATTTACAAAGGAAAACTTTGATGACCTCTACTGACATGTTAAGATCCATTTCAGAGCCCTTTCAAATTACAAAAAAATCAGTAATCAACTTTGGGGTTGGTATCTGCGGCATCTGTTTCTAGAGTCTCAAAGGTAGCACAGTTCCCAGCAATGAGAAGGTAGACATTATGCTTACTTTCATTCCTTTTCTTATGCCTAAAGTGGATGGTAAACTCAGGAGACATGACTTACACAGTAAAATGCTTTTTTTTTTAAATTTTCAAACAAAGATGTCTCTGTTAAGGTCAGAATTGGTCCATATTATGATTTAAAATCAGCATTCCCATTAGATGTAGATTCTAGTGCTAAAACTAAGGCAGAAAATAAAGATGTGCAATGTATATGTATTATGTCCTCAAATTGGTTACACAAAGCTCCATTTATATTACCAATAAATCTGAGGGGCACACAGAGAATATGTTATTATCTGCATCTTGAAAACCAGAGAGGAAAGGTGATATAGATATAGAGCCAGATGTACAGACCCTCAACTCTTATCTCATTATCTCGTTTGACACTTATCTCTTTGTCTTTATAGAGATCTTTGATTTCTCAGTCAATAATGGTATACTTTCACAGTCAAAAAGAATCTATGTAATGTGTGGCATCAACTGTGTAATAAATGGATGTTTAAATCTATTTCTTGGGTTATTATAGTGACTTGTGGTTCTAAGTCTAGAAATCCATCATGTACAACCTTTGCCCAACGTCTCTCTTTTGTCTTTTTCCTGAATTGCCTTTTGAACACAGAGAAAAGAGATACCATACAGAAGTATTTTTTATTAAAAATAAGCAACCCTCTCAGTATTGCATGTACATTACATTTCAGTGATTTTTCCCTTCCATTGGGTTAAAATATATTACCAGGAATGTTTCAGGTACATGTGCTACCAAAATTCAGACTACACAGCTTCCATAAGAATATATTGGCTTAGGAAATTAGTATCCACCAGGAAAGACTTAAGCTTCTGTTACTGCTGGATTCAGGTGCTTCATCAATGCCTTTAAGAGTCTTTCTCTTCACTTTTCTTGGATCTGCTTTCCTAAAGGTTGATTCAGTCTCAGGCAGGCTTTTCTCTGAAGTGGGAGAAGGACTGCCAGTAGATCCAGGCTCACTTCCCTAACTTAGCAACCTATTTGAAAGAGACTTTCTTTCCTAGTTTAACAAAATAAAATCCTAGGTTTGATTTGATTGGCCTGCATTGGGTTATTTAGCCATATCTTACCATCATACGTAGCTCTGACTGGCCATATGATTAACCCTAAAATCCTGGACTAATATTTTCCCCCCTTGCAATTTTATTGATATAATCTCTGTATTAGTTAGGGTTCTCTAGGGAAACAGAAACAAAAAGAGATATCTGTAAATATAAGATTTTATAAAAGTGTCTCACACAAATGGGATGATGAGTCCAAATTCCATAGGGTAGGATACACAAGTCCAAATTCCAAAGGGCAGGCAGCAAACTGACAACTCTGTTGAAGGTGTTTGATGAACTCAGGAAATGCTTCATGGCTAGCTAAAGAAGTGAAGATCCTTTCTCTTTCTTCTTTAATGGTCTTCAACTGACTTATTAAATCCAGCTAACTGAATTCTCTCACTGTGGAAGACATGCCCTTTGTTGATGTAATCAGTTACTGGTACAGTCAGTTGACTGATTATTAAATAAACCAGCCTTCTGGCTTATTAACCAGACACAAATATCCTTGAAGTAATGGATAGGCCAGGGCTTGCTTGACAAGACACCTGGACACCATCACCTCACCAAGTTGATGCATGAATCTGACCATCACAGTCCACCCTTTGTCAACTTGACAGTTATACACATAACCTTAAACCATACTTCATGTCCAAGTAGAGCACAATAACAGACATATATTTTGCCTAACAATGCTCAGCTGTCCTGTGTACAACTGAAAATGCACCAAATCTCTCCAGAATAGGGTGCAAGTCCCTTGCAGTTCATATTTATCACTATATTTTTCTACTACCTATTCCATGTACCCTTAACCCTCAGCAAGCACTTCAGGTGGCTGTGGTTCTTTGCCTGGTGGAGTGACCCAAACCTTCATTCCTGAAGTTTCTTGGCCATTGTTAGTCCTGCCTGGATTGGGATGTTGCAGTTTCTCATTGACTTTAATCACAGGGCATGCTGGCGCTAAGTGATGTCCTAGGGGATCTCTTGTATTCCAGGTAAACTCTACTTTACATCCATTGTGTAGTTGCAGTGCTATTTCCCCTTGATAGGAACAATCATCTCAGCCACTACAAAACCCCCCTTTCTTCTCTGTTGATTCACAGGCTAGAGAAGCACAAAGTGGCCAGGTGGCAGTGTTAGCTTCCAGTTCAGTGGAATTATTATTGTGCCTCCTGTTGGAAGCACTCCTCCTTTTGGAACTAAGACTTGTAGACCAGCAGAACTTAAGCTTACAGGGACAGGAAACAAAATTTTCCTAGGGCATCACTAGAAGTCATAGTGAGTAGTGCCATTCCTCTTTATACCCCTTGATTCCTGGACCCATGAATCCTGGCTATGGGAGAAACAGCCTCATAGGGTGGATGCTGGTTCAGAGCATACATAGCCTCCTGGAGAACATTGCCTCAGCCCTGCAAGGCATTGCCAGTTAGATGGTACCATAATTGAGTCTTCAACAGGCCATTCCACCATTCTATAAACCTAGCTGTCTCTGGATGATGGGGAACATAGTAAGACCAGAGAATTCCATTAACATGTGCCCATTCCCTCACTTCATTTCCTGTGAAGTGGTTTCCTTTGTCAGAAGCAATGTTGTGTGTAATACCATGACAGTGATTAGGCATTCCATAAGTCCACAGATGGTAGTTTTGGCAGAAACATTGCATGCAGGAAAGGCAAACCATATCTGGAGTACATGTTTTTCCGTTGAGAACAAATCACTGCCCTTTCCATGATGGAATTGGTCCAATGTAATCAACCTGGCACCAGGTAGCAGGCTGATCACCTTGGGGAATGGTGCCATATTGGGGACTGAGTATGGGTCTCAGCTGCTGGTGGATTGGACACACAGCAGTAGTTGTGGCCAAGTCAGCCTTAGTGAGTAGAATTCTGTGTTTCTGAGCCCATGCATAACCTCCATCTCTACCTCCATGACCACTTTCTTCATGAGTCCATTTGGCAATGACGAGTGGCTAGGGAGAGGCTGACTGGTGTCTGCCAAACATGTCATCTTATCCACTTGACTATTAAAATCTCCCTCTGATGCAGTCACCTTCTGGTGACCATTTACATTGGACACAAATATTTTCATGCCTTTTGCCCACCCAGAAAGGTCTATCTTCTTCCCTAGACTTCCATTTCACCAGTTTTCCAATCATGTTCCTTCCAAGCCCATTGCCATCCAGCCAAACCATTAGCAACAGCCCATGAATTATTATACAAATGATCCTCTGTCCAGTTCTCATTGCAAGCAAAATGAACAATTAGGTGCAAGCCCCAGGATTAAGGCCTTGTTCTAAATTGGTAGTCCGCAATATTTGTGAGAATGTAAGGAATTTCTCAGGTGGCTAAATTTAATATTTCCATGCTTTTCTTCAGTCCCTCAAGGCAGTTTTGCAAATACTCTTTTATCCTCTGCCCAAATTACTCTGGGATGTATTGGAGCTTCACACTACCTGTAGAAACAAACCACATTTCACACCTTATTCAAAATTCCATGTCATTATGTTACTTGAGTAAACTGGCCATATAAGATAAATTTCTGTACAGCATGGTACAGAGAATAAAGATTTTCCACCAAATAAACATTTCTAAATTGGTCTTCCACAGAAGTTGAAGTTTTAAAATACACTCAATATCATCCTCTACCCTTTAGCCTGCTTTACCTTAGTCCTAACCAAGTCCATTTGTTCATATCTCTAATTGAAATCTGATCCCTTTTTCAGCTTCTTTAACATTTGCTGTATGAGGTAATGCTGACATTCACAGCTACCAAACACTAGTTCTAAGTCTCAGGTGTCTCCCAATTACCTGAAGTTTCAGGGACCAACCAGGTTATACAGAAGTGTTCTGCATCTCAGAATCTAGAAATAACCATTACAGCTCAGGAATACAGGTATCAGCTGTAAGAGCATACAATCTAGGAATGCTTACAATAAGTCTTCCCTTGATAACCTATGCTTTCAGATTCAATTCTCAGAGTTTTCACATTACAGGTAGTCCATATTTCCATATTAGTGAGGCATTACAATATCCATATTTTCATTTCTGGCTTATTTCATGCAGCATTCTGTCCTCAAGTTCCATTTATCTAGTTGTATACCACTTCACAACTTCATTTCTTCTTGTAGCCACTCAATATTCCATTATATATCTATATATTCCACAGTTCATAATCCATTTTTCAGTTGATGTACCCTAACACCACCTCCATCCATTGTGAATCATGAATACTGCCACCATAAACATCAGTGTGCAAATGTCCATTCATGTCTCTGATCTCAGTTCTTCCAAGTATATGCCCAATAATGAGGTTGCAGGACAATATGACACCCCATAGTTAGTGTCCTGTGGAACCACCACACTGCCCTCCAGATGGTCTGTACCATTCAAATTCCCCTCCAGCAGGGATTAGGTACTTCTCTCTCTCCACATTTTCCCCAGTCCTGGAATCCCTCTGAAGTAAACAATCAGTGGTTCCTGGTGTAATCACATTGTTATGCATTCACCACCATAATCTATATGGGGACATTTCTATTTCTTCTGCAAAAAAGAGGAAGAGGAGAAAAAAGACAAAAGAGAAAAAATTACAGAAAATAAAATGAATAAAAATGAAAGAAAAAAATAAAATGAATTAAAAAGTTCAGATGGCTTTCTTGATTGTTCCTTAATCTCCCTCAAATCCTTGTCTTTTAGCATTTCAATAGCCACAAGGGCAGTAAATAGTCCATACTGGGCCCTTCTTTTCCTTTTCTTTTTTTAAAAATCTTTTTCTCTTTATTTAAAACAATTATTCTAAGAAGCCTATTATAGAATGCCTCAAAGACTTGCAAATTGGGCCTGGGCAAGAGCAAAGCTAACATAGCTCTGAGAAAAAAGCAATAATTCTACTGGTGGAGAAAATTCACTAAACACCATAATTTCCCAAGAAAAGGGGAGTATGGCTCAACTCCAGTGGTAGCTCTCCTTTTGGAAACTCACATCCCAGGGGCTGGAATTCAGAAAACAGCTTCAGTCAGCCATGCCCCTGGCAGGGTCAGGATCACCCAGAGAACTAAAGTCTACATGAATTTTTACACTGGTGGGGGAACTGCAGGGTGGAAAACACAAATGGCTCAACAGTATAGGAGAAGCATGGACTCTAAAGGCCTCAGAGGAGGGTCTCATTCTCAGAGAAACTCCATACCCTCCTCCTGAGAACTGGGCCTCTCTGGACTGGCAAAACCTGACTGTGATTGACCATATTTGAGGAGGCCATCACACAAGAGGCAGGGCAAGAAACAGAAATACAAGAGGTGGAAACCTCTGATCAACTAAACAGAATCAAAGTTAAAGTTCTAGAATAGGCTGAACTGAACACCAAGGGATAGAGAACAAAGTCAACCAACAAGAAAACCCTAGGTAAAAGAGTGAAAACAAGCTCCAGAATAAACTAATCAAGAAACTCAGATGCCTAGAAAGCTTAAGACAATGAGCCTTACTAGGAAACATGAAAATATTGACTAGCCAAAAGAACAAACTAATAATTCAACCAAGATACAGGAGTTGAAGCAATTAATGCTAAATCAGTTCAATGAACTGAAGAAAGAACTAATTGGAGATGTTCAAACAAAGATAAATCAATTTAAAAAATCAAGTCAATGAACTGAGGGAAGACATAGCAAAAGAGATGAAGGATATAAGGAGGACACTGAATGACCATAAGGAAGAATTCATAAACTTGAAAAAGCAAATGGCAGAACTTATGGGAATGAAGAGCATAATGGAAGAGATTAAAAAGACAATGAAGGGGTACAACAGTAGATTTGAACAGGCAGAAGAAAGGATCAGTGAATTGGAAGACCTGACATCTGAATCCACAGACTCAAAAGAACAGATTGTGAAAAGACTGGAAAAATATGAGTAGGTCTTAGGAAGCTGAGTGACAACGTGAAATGCAGAAATATAGGTGTGATGAGTGTCCCAGAGGGAGAAGAGAGAAGAAAAGGGGCAGAAAGAATAATAGAAGAAATAATCACTGAAAATTTCCCAACTCTTATGAAAGACAGGAAATTAGAGATTCTAGGAGTGCAGAGCACCCCAAAGAGAATAGACTCCAATAGACCTACTCCAAGACACTGATCAGATTGTCCAATGTCAAAGACAAAGAGATAATTCTGAAAGCAGCAAGAGAAAAGCAATGCATCACATACAAGGGAAATTCAACAAGACTGTACAGATTTCCCTGCAGAAACCATGGAGGTGATACAACTGTGGTATGATATATTTAAGATACTGAAAGAGAAGAACTGCCAACCAAGAATTCTATATCCAGCAAAGCTGTCCTTCAACAATAAGGGAGAAATTAAAATATTTCCAGACAAACAGACAACGACAGAGTTCTTGAATAAGAGACTGGCACTACAAGAGATACTAAAGGGAGTGCTACAGGCTGTTAGGAAAAGACAGGAGAAAGAGGTTGGAGGAGAATGTAGAAATAAAGATTATCAGGAAGGCTAAAAAGAGTGGAAAAAATAAGACATGACACATAAAATCCAAAAGACAAAATGATAGAAGAAAATACTGCCCTTACAGTAATAACACTAAATGTTAATGATTAAACTCCTGAATAAAAAGACACAGACTGGCAGAATGGATTAAAAAACAGGACCCAACTACATGCTGTCTAAAAGAAATTCACCTTAGACACAAGGAAAAAAATAGGCTGAAAGAGGAAAATTGGAAAAATATGTTTGATGTAAACAACAATGAGAAAAAAGCAGGAGTAGCTATATTAAAATCAGACAAGGTAGAATTAAAAAGTAAAACAATTAGACAATTGTATATTAATAAAAGGGTCAATTCATCAAGAAAACTTAACAATCATAAATTTGTATGCACCAAGTCAAAGTGCCCCAAAATTCATGAGGAAAGCACTGAGAACACTGAAAGGAGAAGTAGATAACTCCACAATAATAGTTGGAGAATTCAATACACCACTGTCATCAATGGATAGAACATCTAGACTGAGGATCAACAAGGAAATGGAGATGTTGAATTGTATGACAAATGAACTAGACTTGACAGACATTTATAGAACTCTACACCTCACAACAGCAGGATACACTTTTTTCTCAAGGGCTCATGGAACATCCTCTAGGATAGACACATGCTGGATCACAAAGCAAATGTCAACAAATTAAAAATATTTATATTATAAAAAACACTATCTCAGATCATAATGGAATGAAGTTGGAAATAAATAACAGGCAGAAGTTTGTAAAATTCACAAATGTATGGAGACTAAACAACACACACTTAGAAAACCAGTGAGTAAAGGAAGAAATTACAAGAGAAATTTGTAATTACCTCGAGGCAAATGACAATGAAAACACAACATATCAAAACGTATGGGATGCAGCAAAGGTGGTGCTGAGAAGGAAATGTATTGCCCTAAATGGCTATATTAAAAGAGAAGAAAGGGCAAAAATTGAGGAATTAACTGTTCACCAGAAGGAACTAGAGAAAGAACTGCAGATAAATCCCAAAGCAAAACAGAAGGAAAGAAGTAACAAAGATTAGAGCAGAAATAAATGAAAGTGGGAAGAGGAAAAAGAGAGAATCAACAAAACCAGAAGACGGTTCTTTGAGAAATTCAACAAAATTGATGGAACCCTAGCTAGGCTAACCAAAAAAAAAAAAAAAAAAAAAAAAAAAAAAAAAAAAAAAAAAAAGAAAAAGAAAAAGAGTGGATGCAAATAAATGCAGTGGAACAGAATGGAGACATAACTGTTGACCCTGCAGAAATAAAAGAGATGATGAGAAGATACTATGAGCAACTATATGCTGATAAACTGGAAAACTTACATGAAATAGACAACTTCTGCCAGGACCAGATGGCTTCACATGTGAATTCTACCAAGATTTCAAGAAAGAATTAATACCAATCCTGCTGAAATTCTCCAAAATCTGGAGAGGAGGGAAAACTACCCAACTCATTCTATGAAGCCAGCATCACCCTAATCCCAAAATCAGACAAAAGTACTACAAAAATGAAAATTATAGACCAATCTCTACTGCATATAGATGCAAAATTCCTCAATAAGATACTCTCCAATCGAATCCAGTAGCACATTAAAAGAATTATACACCAAGACCAAGTGGAGTTTATTCCAGGTATGCAAAGTTGGTTCAACACAAGAAAATCAAATAATGTAAAACACCACATCAATCAATCACACCAAGAGAAACACATGATCATCTTGATCAATGCAGAAAAGGCATTTGACAAAATTCAACATCCTTTCTTGATGAAAACACTTCAAAGGATAGGAATAGAAGGGAATTCTCTCAATATGATAAAGGCAATATATGAAAAATCCACAGCTAACAACGTACTCAATGGGGAGAGATTGAAAGATTTTCCTCTAAGATCAAGAACAAGAGAGGGATGCCACTGTAACAATTAGTTTTCAACAATGTGCTGGAAGTTCTAGCTAGAACAATTAAGTGAGAAAAAGAAATAAAAGGCATCCAAATTGGAGAGGAAGAAGTAAAACTTTCACTGTTTGCAGATGACATGACTCTATATGTAGAAAATCCAGAAAACTCTACAGCAAAGCTAGTAGAGCTAGTTAATGAATACAGCAAAGTGGCAGGCTACAATATCAACATACAAAAATCTGAAGCATTCTTATACATAAGTAATGTGCAACAAGAGGGAGAAATAGAAAATTCCATTTACAATAACAACCAAAAGAATCAAGTATTTAGGAATAAACTTAACAAGGGCCACAAAAGATCTATACAAAGAAAACTACAAGAAACTGCTAAAAGAAATCAAACAGGACCTAAAAAATGGAAGAACATTCCATGTTTATGGATTGGAAGACCAAATATAAACAAGATGTCAACTTACCTAAACTGATTTATAGATTCAATGAAATATCAATTAAAATCCCAACAACTTACTTTGCAGAAATTGAAACACCAATAACCAAATTTATTTGGAAGGACAAGGTGCCCTGAATAGCCAAAAATATCTTTAGAAAGAGGAACAAAGTGGGAGGTTTCACACTACCTGACTTTGAAGCATATTACAAAGCTACAATTCTCCAAACTGCATAGTACTGGCATAAGGACAGAGATACCCACAAATGGAATCAAATTGAGTGTTCTGAAATAGACCCTTGCATCTACAGACAATTGATCTTTCATAAGGCAGTAAAGCCAAAGCAACTGGGACAGAGCAGCCTCTTCAATAAATGGTGCTTGAAGAAGGGGATATCCATTTCCAAAAGAATGAAAGAGGACTCCCTCCTCACACCTTACACAAAAATTAACTCTGAGAGGATCAAAGACCTAAACATAAGTGCTAAGACCATAAGAGTCTTAGAAGAAAATGTAGGGTACTATCTTAAAGATTTTGTGGTAGAAGGTGGTTTCCTAGACCTTACACCCAAAGTGTGAGCAACCAAAGAGAAAGACAAATAGAATCTCCTCAAATTCAAACACTTTTTACATCAAAGGACTTTGTTAAAGTAACAATGCAGCCTACACAATGGGAGACAATATTTGGAAACCACATATCAGATAAGGGTTTAATATCCCAAATATATAAAGCAATCCTACAATTCAACAACAGAAAGACAAACAACCCAATTAAAAAATGGTAAAAAGACATGTGCAGACACTCTTCTGAAGAGGAAATACAAATGGCTGAAAAACATGTGAATAAATGTTCAACTTCTTTGGCTCTTGGGGAAATGCAAATTAAAACCACAATGAGATATCTTCTCACACCTACCAGAATGGCCATTATCCAAAAAAAACAAAACAAAACAAAACAAAACAAAAAAAAAAACACATTAATATGCAAGTTCTGGAGAGGACATGGGGAAAGAGACACACTTATTCATTGCTGGTGGGAATGTAGAATGGTGCAACCACTCTGGAAGACAGTGTGGATGTTCCTCAGGAAGCTAACTATAGATTGACCATATGATCAAGCTAGTCCATTGCTAGGTATATACTCAAAGGAACTGAAAGTTAAGACACAGACTTTTGTAAACCAGTGTTTATTGTGCCATTTTTCAAGATTGCCAAGAGGTGGAAGCAGCCCAAATGTCCATCAACAGAACAGTGGATAAACAAAATGTGGTATATACACATGATGGAATTTTATGCAGCTGTGAGACAGAACAAAGACAAGGGATATATAATAATGTGGATGAACCTTGAGGACATTATGCTGAGTGAAGTTAGCCAGAAACAAAAGGACAGTGTATGGCCTCATTAATATGAACAAATATTAGTGAGCAAACTTTGAGAGTTAAAAGCTGATAACACAGGCTACCAAGAGATAGAGAGAGGGTAGAGATCAGGCATTTGATGCTGAAGGACTACATAATGTTAGGCAGGACTGACTGTATAGATCCAGAAATAGCATAATAGTGTGTGATGGTAGCACAGTATTGTAAGTATACTGAACAAAGATGTCTGTGAGTAAGTCTGAAAGAGGTGGGATAAGCAAATGTATGACACCAGAGGTAAAGATAGATAATGAAGACTGGGACTGTATAACTTGGCAAAAACTGGAGTGGCCAATGACTTTTACTAAATGTACAAATTTAAAAATGTTCTCACATGTGGGAGAACAAATGAATTTCAACCATGCAGAGTATTGAAAAAGCATGGTATTTGGGAAAAAAACATAATCAAAGCAAAAGAGTCTATGGTCAACAGTAACATTTTAATATGTTTCCATTAAATGTAACAAAGGCAATGCACCAAATTTAAACATATATGAGAGGGGGATTTAAAGGAGGGATATGGGATTCTTTGTTGTGGTGTTGTTTTCTGTCTTTACTAATATATTGTGTTGTATGATACTTTATTTTTCTTTTTTTATCATTTTTATTATTCAACAAAAATCTTTTTCATAGTAATCAACATGATCAAGTGCTGACTGTGGTGATAAATGTACAACTATATGATGATACCATGAACAACTGATTGTACACTATGGATAATTGTATGTTATGTGACTATATATCTATAAAATTGTAGGAAAAATATGAATGGAGTATAATGCAGGAGATAACATGGAGAGAGGGAAGTACTTATTTACTGTTGATGAGCAGTCAGAATGGTGTAGCCTTTCTGGAGGTCACTCTGGTGGTTCCACAAGAAGCTATGTATATGGGGGCCATAAAGTCCTGCAACCTCATTATGGGGTAGGTACTTGGAAGATGTGAGAACAGAGACATGAATGGACATTTGTGCATTGTTGTTTATGGAGGCAGTATTCATGATTTGCAGTCAGTGGATGTGGCCCAAGGGTACACTGTGGAACAGAATGGTGAACTATGCTGTATGCATGCAATAGAATATTGAGAAGGAGTGAAGTTGTGAGACACACAATGAGGTGAATGGATCCTGTAACAGCATTTTGAGTGAAGTACACCAGAAACAAAGCAAATGCTATAATATCTCACCAATATGGACTATCTACAATGTGTAAACTCAGAATTGAATCTTAGAGCACAGCTTAACAGGGAAATGGTTATTGCAATGGTCCCTAGATTGTAAGCTCTTACAGCAGTCAAATCTATTCCTGAATTGTAATGGCTGTCTCCAAACTCTGAAATGTTGATCCCTTGGTGTATGACCTGATTAGTCTCTGGAACACTGGGTATCTCTGTGACACCTGAAACTCTGAGCTAGGGCTTGGCAGACATGAATGTCAGAATTATAATGCAAAGAGAAACTGTTTTAAAAAAGCTGAAAAAAAGCCCAGACTTCAATTAGAGATATGAATGAAGCAGATCTGGATAAGACTAGGGCAAATATGGCCAACTGGTAAAGGTTGAAACTGTGTGTTAAAACTTCAACTTCCATGTGAGACCAAGGGAAGAAATGTTTATTTGTTGTAGGGTCTATATTTTTTGAACCGTATAACTTCTATAGTCAGTTTGTTCAAACACCACAATTACATGGAACTTTGAATAGGAAGTGAGATATGTTAGGTCTATATAGGTTAGAGTGAAATAGCAACACATCCCAAAGTAATTTGGGCAGAGTATAAAAAGTATATATTCAGGGCACCCTTGAGGAGCTGGAGGATGATGTGGAGGTGTTGGACTTCCTCACCTGGATTGTTGCTGATTATCTCACAAACATTGGTGACTGATGGCTTGACATGCTGAGCCCTCTGCCTTGGTGCTTGCCTCTATGAAGCTTGTAACTGCAAAGCAGAGGCTAAACATGCTTATAATTTTGTCTAAGTGTCTCCTCCTGAGTGTCTCTTTGTTGCTCAGATGTGGCCCTCTCTCTCTAATTAAGCTACCTTGGCAGGTGATCTCATTGCCCTCCTCCCTCTGTGGTACCTGACTCTCAGTTGTGTAAATCTCTCTGGCAGCACAGGATATGCCTTGTGCAGATGAATTTGAACCCAGTTTTGTGGGATTGAGAACATCTTCTTGACCATAATCAGGATGCAAAATGAAACATAAAACTTCAGTGATTGAGAGATTTCAAATGGAGCCGAGGTCACTCTGGTGAATGTTCTTATGCACTATATAGATAATACATTTTAAGTTTTAATGTATTGGAATAGCTAGAAGTAAATACACGAAACTACCAAACTCCAACCAGTAGCCTTGACTCTTGAAGACAGTTGTATAACAATGTAGACTACAAGGGGTGACAATGTGACTGTGAAAACCTTGTGGCTCACAGTCCCTTTACCCAGTGTATGGATGGATGGGTAGAAAAATGGGGACAAAAACTAAATGGAAAATAGGGTGGGATTGGGGAGATGATTTGGGTGTTCTTTTTTATTTTTATTTTTTATTCTGATTCTGATTCTTTCTGGTGTAAGGAAAATGTTCAAAAACGGATTGGGGTGATGAGTGCACAACTATATGATGGTACTGTGAACAGTTTATTGTACACCATGAATGGTTGTGTGGTATGTGAATATACCTCAATAAAGCTAAATTTTAAAAAAGTTCAGATGGCAATACCACCACTAAGAATCCCAAACTCCTTCCTTATAGCCTCCTCTTATAAACATTTAGTTTGGTATATTGCTTTTGTTACAATTAGTGGAGGCATATTAAAATGTTATTGTTAACTAGACTCTAGTTTGCATTCATATTTTTCACTCAGTACCATCCCATTCTCAACTCTGTTGCAAAGTTGACATTCCTTTGTTCTACCTCATGTAAAAGTACTCTTCTATTTGTACATTTAATTACCATCAATGACCTTTGTAGCTTTCACTAAATTATAGAATCCCAGTCTTTATCTTATGTCTTTAGATCTGGTGTCATACCTACCCCTAGCCTTCCACTTTCAATTGTACTCACACATATCTTTATTCAGTATACTTACAATATTGTGCTACCATTATACATTATCATACTATCTATTTCTGGATCTGTACAATCAATCCTTTTGAACTTTCTCTACTCTGTCAGCATGAAATGCCCATCTCTAGCCTCTTTATATCTCCTGATAACTTGTGTTCCCAACTTAAACACTTAAAGTTTGCTCATTATTGTTGTTTCATATTAGTGAGACCATAGAGTATGTGTCCTTTTGTTTCTGGCTAATTTCACTCAACTTAACATCCCCAACATTCATCCACATTGTTATACGCTTCATGACTTTATTCTGTCTTCAGCTGCCTAATACTCATTTTATATATATACCACAGTTTGTTTATCCACTTGTCCATTTATGGACATTTGGGCTGTTTCCATCTCTTGGATATCATGAATAATGCTGCTGTAAACATTGATGTGCAAATGTCCATTGGTGACCTTGCCTTCATTTCCTCTGAATATATATCTATTATGGGCTAATTTACTCCATTTTAATGACATTGACTAAGCATGAGGTGTGCTAGTACACCTGAAGACAATTAAGGCCCTCTTAGCAGAAAGGAGAAATGGATACTGTGATGGTTATGTACATGTGTCAACTTGGCAATGTGATGGTGCCCAGATGTCTGGTCAAGCATGCACTGGCCTAACCATTATTGCAAGGGTATTTGTGGCTGGTTAATAAACCAGAAGGCTGGTTTAGTAAATCATCACTCAATTGGCTGCAGCTGTGACTGATTATATTCAACAAAAGGCATGTTTTCCACAATGAGAGAATTCAATGTGCTGGATTTTATCCAATCAATGGAAGACTTTTAAGCAAGACAGATAGAAGACCTTCACTGCTTCTTTGGTTAACCAGCAAAGCATATCCTGAGAAGCTCATTGAAGTTGCCAGTTTGCTGCCTGAGTAGTTCATTAAACAACTTCATTGGAGTTGCCAGTCTGCTGCCTGCCCTATGGAATTTGGACTCCTGCATACCAACAGTTGTATGTGACAATTTTATAAAATCTTATATCTATAGATATCTCTTTTTGATTCTGTTTCCCTAGAGAACCCTAACTAATACAACTTGGTACCAAGGGTGGGGTGGCTTTGAGAAACAGAATCTTAAAATGGGCTTTTACAATTGGTTTTCTACTCCGATTAGATTCAAAGGCACTAATGACTTCATTTCCAATAATCAAGGTGGCAATGAGAGTCCATGGAGAAAGTTGACAATGGAGATACATAAAGTATCACTGTTTGATTCTCCTAATCATACTCTTGTACAAAGCAAGGCTCTGGGTGACAATGTTTTTGACACCTCCATAGAGTTTTGCAGTGTTAAGACGTATAATGATGTTGGCTGGTTGCTCTTAGCTATACTGGATAAAGTTATAAGAGAAAGGGACAAGCCAAAGGCTTCAAATTTAAAACTTAAGCACTGTATGACAGATGTAAATGTTTCTATGTCTGCTCTGAAAGAAAATCCTATTTCCTGTGGCTGCAGACTTGAGATTTCTGAAAACCAGACCCAGAGTCTCATTGTACAAGTAGCAGGTTTACAACATAAACTAAAATCTCAACCTTGCAGGGTGTCTGCTGTTAAAGTAATGGCACTGACTGAAAAAGAATGGGATCCTGAAATGGGATGAGGACATATGGATTGATAGTACTTTCAGTGAGGACATTTGAACCCTGGGTCCTGCTGAGTCTTTGTTGGATATACTGTGGTGGTCTGTCCTGAGGAAATAGCACCCCCCAACTCCAGTCTGCCTTGAGGAGAAAGCTACCCAACCTCCAACTTCCTTTGAGGAAAATCTTCCCAACCTTCAGTCTTCCCTGAGGAGCCTGCCATCCAAACTCCACCTGAAGAGATTAACACTTAAGTGTCTGCTAAACCTGTAATCACCTCTGAGGAACCAGTTCTCACTCCTCTGTGTGGAGAGATTAATGCTGTTTCACCAGATGAAACTGCAATGGAATGTCCTGAGGTAAGTAGCTTGAGGGATACTTCTAATTCTTTTCATGACCCACCCACACTACCAGTCTTTGCTTCAAGACCTATAACTAGACTAAAGTCCCAACATGCCCTGAAGGGTGAGGTACAAAGTGTGACCCATGAGGAAATATGCTATATTCCAAAAGAACTGTATGAGTTTTCCAATGTCTTCATACAGAAATCAGGGGAATGTGTGTGGGAATGGATATTAAGGTGTGGGATAATGGTGGAAGGCAGATAAATTTGGATCAGGCTGAATTTACTGATTTGGGCCAACTAAGCAGAGATTCTGCATTCAATGTTGTAGCTCAAGGGATTAGAAAGGGCATTAACAGTTTTTTTTGGATGGTTGTCTTAATCATGGATCAAAAGATGGCTGACATTACCTGAGGTGAAATGCCAGAACTGCCTTGGTAAAATGTAGAGGAGGGGATCCAAAGGCTTAGAGAGATTGGAATGTTAGAGTGGATTTATCATGGAAGACCTGCTCTCACACCCCTGGAATGTCTAGAGGACACAACTTTTACCAGGACTGTTGAGGATTAAATTTGTGAAACTAGCTCCATCATCCCTGAAGAGCTCTGTAGTCACCCTTCTCTGCAGGTCAGATATTACTGTGGGAACTGCTGTCACTGAGCTGGAATCCTTAAACACAATGGGGATAATAGGATTCTGAGTCAGCAGAAGACATGTGGCTGGAGTTAATTGTCAAAGACAAGGTTCACATGGCTACCATAATGGAAAATAGGATCAAGGCAGTCAAAATAATCTGTCTTAGAGACATATGTTGTTGGCTAGTAGATCATGGAGGACCTAGCAGTAAAATATATGGGCAGTTTACTAAATTCTTGTTTGAGCAGTATAAGCAGAAGATTTTTAAGTCAAGTGAACAATAGTCAACACTGAATTATGAAAATAGAGTCATGGCCCCTTAATCAATTCCCAGATTTGAGATAATTTACAGATCCAGAGCCCCTTGAATGAGGGGAAGGCTGGGTACTCCTGGGGGAGGACTCTGTTACACTGCCCCAAATGTATGCTGTTAATCTTCCTCCCAGCCTTCCCCAGGGGTAATCTATGGCCTTTTACTAGGGTAACTGTGCAATGGGGAAAAGGAAATGATTAGATATTTTGGGGATTATTAGACACTTGTTCAGAAGTGACATTAATTCCAGGAGACACAAAACATCACTCTGGCCCTCCAGTCAGAGTTGGGGCTTATGGAGGTCAGGTGATTGATGGAGTTGTAGCTCAGGTCCTTATTGCAGTGTTTTCAGTGGGTCCCCAGACCCATTCTTTAGCTATTTCCCCAGTTCTGGAATGCATAATTGGAAAAGACGTACTAAGCAACTGGCAGAATCCTCATGTTGGTTCCCTGACTCATTGAGTGATGGCTATTTTGGTGGGTAAGGCCAAGTTGAAGTCAGTAGAAGTGCCCCTGACTAGCAAAATAGTAAACCAGATGCGATACCAGATTTCTGAGGGATTGCAGAGATAAATGCCAATTTTTAGGACTTGAAGGATGCAGGGGTGGTGATTCTCACCACATCCCAATTCAACTCTCCTATTTAGCCTGTGAAGAAAGCAGATGGGTCTTGTAGGATGACAGTGGATTTTAATAATCTTAACCAGGTAGTGACTCCAATTGCAGCTGCCCTTCCAGATATGGTATCATTGCTTGCACAAGTCAATACATCCCCTGGTACCTGGTATGCAGCTATAGATCTGGCAAAATCTTTTCTCTCAACAGCTGTTAGTAAGAACTACCAGAAACAGTTTGCCTTCAGCTGGCAAGTCCATCAGTATACATACACTGTGCTACCTCAGGGTTATGTCAACTCTCCAGCCCTATGTCATAACATCATCTACAGTGATCTTGATCATTTCTCCCTCCCACTGGTGCATTATATTGATGATATCATGTTGATTGGACATAGTGAGCAAGAAGTAGCAACCTCATTAGATTTGTTGGTAAAGTATTTGCATGGCAAAGGATGGGAGATATATCCAAGAAAAATACACAGGCCTTCAACCTCAGTAAAATTTCTAGGTGTCCCGTTGTGTGGAGCCTGTCAAGATATCCCTTCTAAGGTGAAGGATAATCTATTGTATCTGGCCCCTCATACTACCAAAAGAGAGGCTCAATGTTTTGATGACATCTTTGGGTTTTGGGGACATTTTCCTCATTTGGGTGTGTTACTCTCCCCATTTACTGAGTCACCAGAAAATCTTCTAGTTTTGAGTGGGGACTGGAAAAAGATGAGGCTCTGTGACAAGCCCAGGTTGCTGTGCAAGCTTCTTTCCCACTAGGATCATATGATCCAGCTGATCCAATGGTGTTGGAAGTGTCAGTGGCAAATAGAGTTTCTGTTTGGAGCTTTTGGCAGGCTTCTATAGGAGAATTAGAGCACAGGCCCTTAGGACTTTGGAGTAAAGCCTTACCATCCTCTGCAGATAACTATTCTCCATTTGATAAATAGCTTTTCATCTGTTATTAGACCTTAGTAGAGTCAAAATGCTTAACCATGTGCCATCAACTTACCATGAGTCCTGAGATACCTATCATGAGCTGTGTGTTGTATGACCTGCCAGGCCATAAAGTTGGGCATGTACAGCAGTACTCCATCATAAACTGGCAATGGCATGTATGAGATAGAGCTTGAGTGGTTCCTGAAGGCACAAGTAAGTTACATGAGGAAGTGGCCCAAATGCCAATGTCCTTCACTCCTGCCACATAACCTCCTCTTTCCCAGCCCACAGCTATGGCATCTTGAGAAGTCCATACAATCAGTTGACTGAGAAAGGGAAAACTTGGGCCTGGTTTACAGATGGTTCTTCACAATATGCAGGCACCACCCAAAAGTGGACAGTTGCAGCACTGCAGCCCTTTTCTGGGATGTCCCTGAAGGACAATGGTGAGGGGAAATCCTCCCAATGGGCAGAAGGTCAAGCAGTGCACCTGGCTGTTCACTTTGCTTGGAAAGAGAACTGATCAGAGGTGCATTTGTATACTGATTTGTGGGCTGTTACTAATGGTTTGGCTGGATGGTCAAGCATCATGTTTGAAAAATTGGTGACAGAAAGATCTGGGGAAGAGTTATGTGGCTAGTCCTTTCTGAGTGGGCAAAAATCATGAAGATATTTGTGTTACATGTGAATTCTCACCACAGGGTGACTTCAGCAGTGGAAGATTTTAACAGTCAAGTGGATAAAGTGACCCATTTGGTGGATGCCAGTCAGCCTCTTTCCCCAGCCACTCCTATTGTTGCCCAATGGGCTCATGAACAAAGTGGTCATGGTGGTAGGATGGAGGTTATGCATAGGATCAGCAATATGGACTTCCACTCACCAAGGCTGACCTGGCCACAGGTACTGCTGAGTGCCCAATCTGCCAGCAGGAAAGAACCATACTTATTCCCTGATATGGCACCATTCCCCAAGGTATTCAGCCCGTTATCTGGTGGCAGGTTGATTACATTGGACCACTTCCATCACGGAAGGGGCAATGATATGTTCTTACTGGAATAGACACATACTCTGGGTATGGGTTTGCCTTTCTGCCATGCAACATTTCTTCCAAAACTACCATCCATGGACTTATGGAATGCCTTATCCACCTTCATGTTATTCCATAAAGCACTGCTTCTGACCAAGGAACTCACTTCACAGCAAATGAAGTGATGTCATTTTATCCACTTGACTGTTAAAATCTTCCACTGCTGAAGTCATCTTCTGGTGAGAATTCACATGTAACACAAATATCTTCATGATATTTGGCACATATTCATGGAATTCCGTGGTCTTAACATGTTCCCCATCACCCAGAGGTAGCTGGGTTGATAGAACATTGGAATGGCCTGTTAAAGACTCAATTACATCACCAACTAGGTAGCAAGACCATGCTGGGCTGGGGCCATTTTCTCCAAGAGTCAGTGTGCATTCTGAATCAGCATCCACTCTGTGGTGCTCTTTTTCCCATAACCAGGATTCACAGGTACAAGAATCAAGAGATGGAAACAGGAATGGCACCACTCAGTATCACCCCTGATGATCCACTAGGTAAAACTTTGCTTCCTGTCCCTGAAAGCTTAAGCTCTGATGCTCTACAAGTCTTAGTTCCAAAAGGAGGAGGCCTTCCACCAGGAAACAGAACAATAATTTCATTGAACTGGAAGCTAAGACTGCCACTTGGCCACTCTGGGCTTCTTGTGCCTCTGAATCAACAGGAAAAGGATTACTGTATTGGCTGAGGTGATTGATCATGACTATCAAGGGAAAGTAGCACTGCAACTACACAATCAATATAAAGAAGAGTTTTCCTGAAATTCAGGAGCTCCCCTAGGGCATCTCTTATTACTACCATGACCTGTGATTAACATCAATGGAAAATTGCAACAACTGAATCCAGGTAGGACTACCAATGACCAAGAAACTTCAGGAATGAAGGTTTGGGTCACCCCACCAGACAAGGAACCATGGCCGACTGAAGTGCTTGCTGAGGGTAAATGCAACATGGAATGGGTAGTGGAAGAAGGTAGTGATAAATATGAACAATGACCATGTGACCAGTTACAGAAACCAGGACTATGATGGCATGAATATTTCCTCATTATTTTGCTATGAGTATGATTTAGTTGGCTGTAAAGCAAATATCTTTGTTTTCTTCTCTATCTTATCCCCTTATCATATGCCATAAGTTGTATTGTTCATTTCATAGTATGTAAGTTAAAGGAAATCAATTATAAAAGTTAATGTCTCCCAAGGACTTGTGCCATATTCTGGAGAGATTTAGTGCATTTCCAGTTGTACACTGCACAGCAGAGTATTGTTAGGCAAAATATATATCTGTTATAGTTCTCTACTTAGAGATAAAGTATGGTTTTAAGTGATGTGTATAACTGCCAAATTGACAAGGGGTGGAATGTGATGATAAGGTACATGTGTCAACTTGGCCATGTTATGGTGTCCAGGTGTCTTGTCAAGCATGCACTGGGCTAAACATTACTGCAAGGACATTTGTGGCTGGTTAATAAACCAGAAGTCTGCTTTGTGAAATCGTCAGTCAGCTGGCTGCAGCTATGACTGATTATATTCAATTAAGTGTTTGTCCACAAAGAGAGAATTCAATCAGCTGGATTTAATCTAATCAGTTGAAGAATTTTAGGGGAGACAGAGTACCTTCACTTCTTCAGCTAACCAATGGGGCATTTACTGAGGATTTCATTGAAGTTGCCAGTTTGTTGCCTGAGTAGTTCATCAAACATCTTCATTGGAGTTGCCAGTCTTCTCTCTGCCCTATGGAATTTGGACTCCTTCATACTCACAGTTGGGGATAAAATCTTTTATAAAGTCTTTATAAAATATTATATTTATGTATAACTCTTGTTGATTCTGTTTCCCTAGAGAACCCTAACTAATACAGATACTAACCAGACTCAAGTAGTGATGTCACTACAAGAAGTTTAAGATGGTGGGTTGTGTGGTGGTTTGAAGGTGTATGTACCCCAGAAAAAATATATTCTTAAATTTAATCTTGTACATATGAACCTATTGTAAGCAGGATCTGTTGACGAGGTTACCTCTGTTATGTTATGGCACATCTCAATCAGGGTGGATCTTAATCCCATTACTGGAGTCCTTTATAAGTGGAGTGAAATTCAGACACAGAGAGAGAAAGCCACTGGGAGCAGGCAGCAGCTGAAATTCAGCAGAACCTGAAAGAGAACAGAGATGCCAGGAGATCTCTATGTGACAGAGAAGCTAAGGACTAATGGTCACCAGCAGTGAGCCCCAGAATCCCACAGTCTTTGGAGAGCAAGCCTTTATTATTCCTTGATTGTACATTTTCCTGGCCTGTAAACCATAAGCTAATAAATTCTCATTTTTTAACCTGATCCATTTCATGGTATTTCCTTGACCAGCCTAGGAAATGAAAACACATGTTGCTATCAGGAGAGCAGGGTACTGCTATAGCAAATACCAAAATTATATAAATGGCTTTGGAGTTGGGTAATGGTTAGAGGCTGGAAGTACCATGAGGTGCTTGAAAGAAAAGGCCTATATTATTTTAAAGAGACTTGTTTGAAGAGAAATGTGGGTGCTAAAATTTCTTTTGATGCAGCATTAGAAGGAAATGAATATGTTACTCAAAACTGGAAGAAAGGTGATTCTTGTTTTAAAGTGGCAGAGAACTTGGTATAATTGAGTTCTGATGTTGGATGGAAGGAAGAACTTGAAAGTGATGAACTTGGATGCTTAGCTGAGGAGATTTTGAAGCTAACTGTGGAAAGTGCAGCCTGGTTTCTCCTTGCAGCTTATAGTAAAATGTGATAGGAAAATGTTCTAGTTTGCCAATGCTGCTGGAATGCAAAATGCCAGGAATTGATCAGCTTTTATAAAGGGGGGTTATTTGGTCACACAGTTATAGTTTAAAGGCCATAAAGCCTCCAAGGTAACACATCAACAATCAGGTACCTTCACTGGAGGATGGCCAATGGCATCTGGAAAACCTCTGCCAGTTGTGAAGGCACATGGCTGGCATCTGCTCCACATTCTGGTTTCAAAATGGCTTTCTCCCAGGATGTTTCTCACTATGCTGCAGATCCTCAAAAATGTCACTCATTTGCTATTGGGGCGTTTTTCCTCTCTTAGCTTCTCCAGAGCAAGTGTCTACTTTCAGCAGCCATCTTCAAACTGTCTTTCATCTGCAGCTCCTTTCTCAATTTCTATGCATTCTTCAAATTGTTCCTCTTGGCTGTAGCAAGTTTTATCCTTCTGTAAAACTTATATAGTTCTCCAGTAGTCAAGGCCCATGCTGAATGGGCAGGGCCATGCCTCCATGGAAATTATCTCATCAGAGTTATCACCTACTGTTGAGTGGGTAACATCCCCATGGGAAAACTCAAAGGATTCCAATCTAATCAATACTAAAATGTCTGCCCCACAAGATTGCATCAAAGAATATGGCTTTTTCTGGGGGACATAATACATTCAAACTGGCACAGAAAGCAATAACTAAGAACTGAACTTCTAGGCACAAAGAAACCAGAAATTGATGGTTTTGAAAATTGTGAGTATCCAGAAAGCAAGTTCCTAGAGAATAGTGCTCCATGTGAGGGTTTAAGTGGACATGGAACCAGTCAAAAATTTCTTTGCAAGTCAGGATTGGAGGTGCAAGTTATTCAGGAATGATCTATGGAAAGTCCAGTGTCTAATGGTGTGGACCGCTGTGAACTACATGCAAAACCAACAATGTTCTTACAAGAATTGTATGAGTGGAACAACTGCCAGTCTGGACTAAAAGGGACAGAGAAAAGACAAATTGAAAGAAGAATGGCTTCAAGTAAAGAACTGTGAAGCTGAGACTTAGACCAAAGTTATCTCCCTGGACCAAGAGAGCAGGCCCAACTGTGTGTAAGGAAAGGGTAAGTTTGCCCCAGTACTTGAAGAAGGTGGGCCTTCTGTCTGTTGTTCAAGAAGAGTGCTCCCACCCCAGTGCTTGGAGATGGTGGGCCTGTAATCTGGGGATTGTGGAGAGATTGTATATAGGGGAACAAAAAATGTGTTATAAAACATACTTCCATGAGAGACATAAACTGATAATTCTTCCATGGTATAAATCAGTTAATTATATTTGATATGTTGAAATATAAAACACTTTTTGAGCAACAATATTGATCAGAGTTTTCCAAAGCCATCTTTTAAAAAATATTATAAACAAAGAATAAGTATTAGAAAACTGATTGATTAGAGCTATGTTTTCACTTTTATTGGTGGATGAATATATCAGTTTAATGTGAGATTTATATAATTTTATGTAATTTACTAGCTTTGGTTTCTGTTGGCCATTAAATATTTACACACAATTTTAAGAATATATATATATATATTCCCTACCAAAATATATAGTCTGTGAGTTTAAGATTCTGGAGGTTTTATTCATTTTTTTCCATTTAAATTCTCACTTTCAATATGCTGATAAAAAATTTCAGAAAGGACATGTCTATGAGATATCACACATTGATTTTCCATATTCACAGACTAGAACTGTTATGCAAACAGAAGAGCTCTGGGTGAAAATTAGTTTCCCCCAATCCAGACGTAGTGCTGGGTTACAGTGATATGTAATTGAACAGGGGTCATAAAATGCAGTGGTTAAGCTTTTGGATCTTGGGATCAAACAGAACTGGTTTGAGTCCTGCCTTCATCATTTACCAGCTGTGAATCTTGAATAGTTGACTTCACCAATACTCAATTTCCTCATTTTTGAGATTAAGATCAAATGATTTCCTTCAAAAGTTGTCAAGATTATATAAGATAACGCAAATGAAATATTTATTATTGTTTCTGGTGCAAATAAGCACTCAGCCATTTTTAAATTTTATTATTGTTATTCTTCTTGGGACACACTATGTAGTGATTTCTAAAGGACAGTGATTCAGGACATAACCCTTCCCAGGTGGCTGTTTGAGAATCTTTTATTTTATTTTGTTTGTTCATTAGTGACAACATTTGGAAATACATAACTCATTCCCTAATATGGGTCAATCAGATTTTCATCAGCTTCAGTGATGCACATAGCTCCGTAATTAATGAGTAAAGTGAAAACAGACCATTTTTCATTAATGTATGGGAGAAAAATTACATTTGATCACAAGTAAAATTCCCTTTATGTGTTTACTCCCTAAGCAGAGGATTATTGAGGCAAGGCACATTACTCCCTTATGCATCAACAGGTTCCAAATGAAACTGACTGTAACCTCCTGCTGCCATCCTTATGAAATGCAGTTAACATTGATTCAAATATCCCAGTGCTTTGCACACAACCTGTTAGTCAAGCATGAAAATGCTTCATACATTTTGTTGTTGTTCTTTTTGATTTACCAGTATGAATATTAGAACATCACTTTTTCATTTATTGCTTACCCTGGGTTGATAATTATTGTATTAAATAATTTCTCTAATTTTTCCTGCAGACACACCCATGAAGAAATATTCATAATAAAGATCTTTAATCCTAAGCCCAGTCTTCAAATGTCTGACATTGGAAGAGTGAATGGAATCCCATAGTGCTTTGAAAAAGGAGAGAAAAAATTTCCATCCACATTTAACTGACCATAATGGAAAGAGGAATTTGCTAATTATTGCAATGCACTTAGGACAATATGATGGCATTTAGTTTTGGTACCTTGCTGAGGAGATGGCTTATAAAGCTCTCAGGGCCTTTTTGAGTAAGTGCTTAGCTAAACTCAGACTGCTCTTTTTCCATTTGCTGGTTTTTGTTAGGTTTTGTTTTGTTTTACCATATATGAAAGGGAAATGAAGAAATATTACACTAGTGCAAAATATGCCTTATTAACTCAAATGTACAAATTTTGAAATTATTGATTTCTAATATTTGGTAGTAAAAGGATGAATGAACTCTTATGCCATCTATTCATTCTTTCATTTAAAACACCCCCCACCCCACCCCCCCACACATTCATTTATGAGCCTCTTATGAGATTATAGCTGTTGCTGGTTTCTGATAACCTGGAAAGAAATAAAAGTATTTCTGCCTTAAAGATGCATACAATCTTCTAGATGATCATATAGATTTAATGATTATCCAACAATATAAACATTAATATGTTTTATATATATTGCATAATATACATTATAAACATTAATATAGCATCCATATTACATCAAAAACTATTTCTTAAACCTAAAGAAAGAGATTATAGCTCTCTTGATTAACAGGATTTAATAGCTAGTAAAAACTTTCATTAAATAATCCAAAGGCTTCTACAATATATTTTTTCTCAGAGAAACCATTTTATCCCAAACATTTTATTAAGAAAATGTCCAAATGTAGAGAAAACAGAGCAAATGTTATAGCGAGCACCATATTCCCAGCATGAATATTCTACAATTAAAATTTTACTGGACTAGATTTTTCACAAATCCTATCCATCTTTCTAGGGTACAATCCTACATAAAACCTCAATATTTCTTCAAAATAGTTACATTCAGCATTTCTCTGGTCAGAATGGAGCTCAGTACCATATTTTCTCTTCTTAGTCTTTTCTTGAGAGAGCCCTTGCATCAGTTCCACTAGCACAATTTGAGAACTGGTGATATGGCCAAATCTTTATTTTTCAGGTACAAAAACTGAGATGCAGATACCAGCTGTGACTAATGCAAGGCTACCTTCTAGGCTGCTACCAGTGCTGGGAATAAAATTTGGTTTTGCTCTTTGTTGCTGGTATATATATATATATATATATATGTTTAATTACAGCACACTGCTTAACCACATGCCAGGATAGCCTCATCAATCTGTTTTTTTTTCCTGTGTGTGTGTGTTCATGTTCCAGGATCATGGCATCAGGTGTAGTACTGGTTAGAATGAGTATGGGAGAGCTTAGCCCATGTGACACAAGAAAAGTACCTGGAGCATGAGTTAGGGTATTTTATATTTAGGCCACATAGACATTGATACTGCTGGGGTTCATCAGACAATTAAACATTACCATGGACCTAGGTCATTTCTGAAGTAAACTCATAAAAACTTCCTACTTACAATGGATTCCCACCCACAAGAATGGATTAGTTTAAGAACATGTTTTTCTGGGGTGTAGACAGTTCCAAATAACCACAAAAATCTGCTCCTTAGGAGACATTCAGTCCATTCAGCCAGTTCTCCCTGAGCCTCTACAACTGTAGGGAGCTTGACAAGCCTCCCATCTGATGGCCAACAGGGCCTCCAGATAGATCCTGACATTGCCCAACTTGCAGAAAAGGAAAGTGAGGCTAAGTCTTTACTAGTTGACTGTCACTGGAACCCAAAACTCTTCTGGCTTCCCAGAGGCTTCTGTGACACTAAGAGAAAGCTCCTGAAAGACGTCATCCTGAAGATAGTTCTTCAGTTAGGAGATTGCAAAACAGATGGTGTGGACATAGTGGTAACTCTAGCATTTGTGCTATGGTTGCTGTCTCTGTGGCTTAACTCTCCAATTGGTAGTGGAGCTACATCTAACTAGAGTTCTACAACTGGCACAAGTCCTGTCATCCTAGCTGGCAGTGATCACAGTTCTAGGACTGGCATGAGGTGTCCCCTTTGATGGTTTTATCACTTGAGTTGATGCCTTCAGCTTTGTGCTGACACCTGAGCAGGCTCTACATCTGGAGCAGGTAGTGGAGCTGGTGCTGGCAATGTCTCTATGTCTGGAGCTGGATCTAGAGCTGTAGTTGTTTCTAATTCTGAACATGGTGTTGACACTAGCTCATGATTTGCTGCCTGAAGTATAGTAACTGTTACAGTATGTGTTTTTTTGCTCTAGAGTTAGTAATTCAGCTTGTGCTAGACTTAGTGTTAGTGTTGGTATAGAAGGATTACAGCTGTTTCTACCATGGGATTTGGTGGTAAAGCTAGCATATAAGGGCATTACTTCTTAGTGATATGCAAAATTTTAAATGGTTCTAGTAGTAAATTAATTTATGGGAATTTTAGTGCAATAAAAATAAACATTACCATAAAATAAAATATGAAAAAAACTGCCAGAAAAGAAAATTTGCATCATAGGTGAGGGCAGAAAGTTTCTTTTGCTTAAGATGACACTAGCTGTAGCTCAGGATTTGGAGCTGTAGCTGTAGCCTGAGCCAGCTCTAGTTTTTGATTTGACTGAGAGATTGATGCCAGAGCTGTTGATGGAATTTTCTATAGGATTATAAATGGTGCTTGGTGTTGCTGCTGACTCTAGCTCCAGATTGATACTATACCTGGTATAGGGGCTGGCTGTACCTCTGACCACCACACTGTCTCCAGCTGTGGAGCTCACAGTACAGCTGCAAGAGGAAAATAGTTCACCCATATGATTGCTTTTCCAGGTGTCTTTCCAAAGGCAAAAATATCCCATTGCCAAACAGAATGTGAAACACAACAATCCCACCTCAGGAGCCCTTCCATAGAGAAGTCTTCCTGAAGACTAATCTGAGATTCCAATCTGTTCCTGCCTGAATACCAGTGTTCTCCCCACTAAGCCTCTCCCTCAGTGTCACAGGCAATCACCCACAAATATCCTTACTCTCTGACTGCCTCAACTTTGTTTCCATGCCCATGGTGAGCAATGAGAATGTTTGTACAGGGCTCCAACACCCAAACAGACATGAAGTACTGAGGCAGGGATAGTCTGAGGACAGAGAGATGTCCTCTGAATAACAAACCTGTAGGATGCCTGGGATAGAGGAAATTCTGGTGAGGGTAGGTAAGCAAGAAGCTGAGTAAATGGCCTGGACTTTCCTTGCACTCTACTCACTCATGGAACATTTGCAGGAGCTGAGCTCCTCTGCCTGCCTTGTCCAACCAGATGCTAACCTTCTCCACATACTCTGCCACAGTGAGCTCCACATGTTGGAGCAGAGATACATGTAGTCATGCTTAGCTGGACAAAGATAATGTAGTCATGGCTCTCCATTTCAGAACTGGGCATGGTGAACTACATGTTGGATGGATTCTTTCTGGGGCTGTCTCTAGGACCCTGACCCCACCTGTGCTCCCATGGGGCCCAGACCCCAAACACAGTTCCCTTTGTTTCCTTTCTTTCTAGGGGAAAACTCAACATGTTTCTGCCCAGCTTCTCTCAGACAGAGGCCCATGGCTCTCTGTAGTGAGCCCTCTTTTTGACCCAGAGCCCTATTGAGTTTTTAATGTCTTAAGTTAGTCCTTGAAGTTGCCTATACTGTCACAGCATTGGAGGGCATATCCATTTCTAGAGAGGACCATGGGGGTTCATATCAAATGTAGATTGCACCCTCCCTGCTTATGAGGTCTAGCTTGAAAGTCCTTAAGGCAAGTATTTTATCTGATTTTGCCTTCACATTCTGCTCATTACCTACAAATAATAGGTAATGAATAAAAGCTTATTGATTGAATGAACCCCAATCTGAATCTGCCCCATTATCTGGGTGTGCCTGCACCCTCTGCAACCCTGTTTATTTGTGTTTCCTTCCCTGGTCCTGGAAGTTTCCTGACACACACAGATAGATCACTACTCAGCCAAAGTTATGAGGTTCTCAGTCAAATTCTCCCTTCCCATGGGATGCCTTCACTGACTCTGAGACACCTCACAAGTGTTTCCATAGTATTCTGACCTGGACCTCAATAATGATTGGACATGGTTTATTTTACCTCCTTCTCATTTCTCTGTAAACTTATTGAAATTACGGGTGTTGTGTGTTCAGTATAAGCATTTATAAGCCAGAGACTCTTATACCTTGGAATCACCTGCAACATTTAAATTTTTTTTTGATTAAAAAACAGGACTTTCCCCCAGTATATATAGTATTACATTTATGTCTTTTTTTCTAAGCATGTCTTTATTACTCATCTAACCATATACTGGATAAAGGGGTTATCAGTCACAAGGTTTTTGTAATCACACAGTCACAAGATAAAAACTATATGGTGGAAGAAAATGGTTGCATAGAGAGGAGTGGAAGTTAGTTAGTACTCCTGGAATAACTAATAAACAACCAGGAAAAACTAGTAAATTATCTGGAATAACTGCTGGAGGACAAACATGACTGTCCACACATCATACACCAACCTGGATTGGGAGGAATGCCTGAGTTTGCAGAATAAAATCTGTAAGTACAGACTATGGACCCCCACTGAGAGTCCTCCCCCACAGCAGCCCAAACTGCAAAACCTTGCTGTGATAGAGAGCAGCACTCCCTGAATAAGCAAATATAACTCAGTCTAGCTCAAACTGGGGTTTTGATTAACAAATGTGGACTGCTCAATACAAGCTACAAATCCCCAGAAAGCAGACAGAGGCTTTTAGTGATGACTGACCTTAAAGGGTTGGCAGACTTCTCTGTGCCTTGAGGGGGAGCCCCAAGGAACAGGTGCTATCTCTGGCCAGTGGGTGAAGCTGGGGAACTGGGGACTGGCCCTGAAAGGGGGCTTTCTATCCCTTTTTCTCTCTCTCAACCTGGGTGGCTCAGTGGAAAAAGCTGCAGCCATTCTTAGTTCGCAGTCCTCTGACCCAGATGAGGGTGGACATAGCATAGTCAAAGAGAAAAAGAGCCTATTTAAATGTAAATGAAAACTGCCTAGGTGGTGTATCTTCCCAAAGAGGAAGGAGATGGTGGCCCAGTCCTACTACAAGCATCCCATTCAGAACATGACTTCAGAGTCTGGGGAAAACAGCCAAAACAGAAACTAAGTACTAAGGGAGCTACACCTCATTACACCTGTCAGGAGCTGCAGGCTGACAGGTGCCACCTGATGGGCAGGTTAGGAAAAGCACAGTGGTTTAAGGCCTCACAGGGCATGTCAATCTTCTAAGACACACCCTTAGGGAGACCTGATACTGAATATTTCCCTCATCTAGGACCTAAGACTGTTCTGGTCTGGGAAGACCTGATTGAGGTAATGAAGGAAACCAGCTGCCTATAAAACAGAAAAATACAACCTACACTAAGAAAAAGGAAGTTATGGCCCAGTCAAAGGAACAAACTTGCACTTCAACTGAGTTACAGGAATTGAAACAACTAATGCTAAATCAATTCCAAAAGTTTAGGGAAGATATGGCAAAAGAGATGAAGTGTATAATGAAAACACTGGGTGAATACAAGGTAGAAATCAAAGGTTCAAAGAAACAACTGGCAGAATCTATGGAAATGAAAGGCACAACACAAAAAAATGAAAGACACAACGGAGACATACAACAGCACATCTCAAGAGGCAGAAGACAACACTCAGGAACTGGAGAACAAGACACCTGAAACCTTACACACAAAAGAACAAATAAGGGAAAGACTGGAAAAATATGAACAATCTCTCAAGGAATTGAATGACAGCATAAAATGCATGAATGTATGTGTCATGGCTTCCCAGAAGGAGAAGAGAAGGGAAAGGGGGCAGAAGCAATAATAGAGGAAATAATCAATGAAAATTTCCCATCTCTTATGAAATACATAAAATTATGGATTTCAAGAAGCACAGCATTCCCCAAACAGAATAGATCTGAATAGGCCTATGCCAAGACACTTAATAATCAGACTGTCAAATGTCAAAGGCAAAGAGAGAATCCTGAAAGCAGCAAGAGAAAAATGATCCATCTCATACAAAGGAAGCTTGATAAGACTGTGTGGATTTCTCAGTTGAAACTAAGGAGGCAAGAAGGAATGGGTGTCATATATTTAAGATACTGAAAGAGTATCTTATCCTATATCCAACAAAGCTGACCTACAAATATGAGGGAGAGTTTAAAATGCTTTCTGACAAATAGACTATGAGAGTTTGTGAACAAGATACCTGCACTACAGTAAATACTAAAGGGAGCACTACAGACAGGAAAAGACAGAAGTGAGAGGTTTGGAACACTATTTTGGTGAATGTTAGCACAGCAAGGTAAGTACACTGGATAAAGATGACTGAGTATGGTTGAAAGAGGAAAGTTAGGAACATGTGGGACACCAGAAGGAAAGAGGAAAAATAAAAACTGGGACTGTATAACTCAGAGAAACCCTAGTGCCCCTGCAGCCTGTCACCAGAACAGGGCTCTTAGGTCCTCCTAGCACCAAAGCTCCTTCATAGCACACCCACACTGAGGGAGGCAGACCCCAGTGTCATGGTGGATGCAGGCAGGAAGAGGACACACCTCATCATTGGCCAAGGAGCAGCAGGATGGAGTGGGAATTTGCTCACTGAGAGACAAACTTTCAATGACTTCCAGATTGGGAATGCAGGCATGGGATTACTGTGGAGCTAGCAGTGAGTAAACTTGATGCAGACCACAAGCCACCATTCAGGATTTCTGCTCCAGCTGCTCTCATACAGCATAAGTATTTCCAGAAATCTGAAGCATGAATAGAATTAATCCACTTCATGACATCCACAAGCTTCTACAGATCCTGAAAGGCCAGAATTAAGATGTTCAACATGTTATGTGTGAGGTCTTGAGAAACTTGGTATTTGAAGAGAATGACAAATCACAGGTAGCTGACATAAATGGGGAAAAACACATGATCCTCCCAATTGATGTATAAAAGCCACTCATCAAAATCCACATCCTTGCTTTATAAAAACACTTAGAACACTAGGAATAAAAGGAAACTTCCTCAACCTAATAAAGGGCACATAGGAAAAGTCCACAGCTAACAACCTAGTTAATGGTAAAAGACTGAGAACTTTACCTCTGTGATGTGGAACAAGACAAGAATGCTCACTCTCACCACTGGTATAAAATAGTATACTGGAAAGTCCAGCCAGAGCAATTAGGCAAGAAAAAGAAATAAAAGCCATGACAATTAGAAAGGAAGGTGTAAAATTTTCACTATTCAGAGAAGACATGATCCTATGTATGGAAATCCCTGAAAAATCTATGAGAACTACTAGAGCTAAAAAAATGATTTCAGCATTGCAGTGAGGTACAAGATCACACCCCCAAATCAATACTCTTTCTATACACTTGGAATGTGCAAATGGAGGAAGAAGTCAAGAAAAAAATTATGCTTAAAATAAAGCAACTAAAAAATCCAAAACATAAGAATAAACTTAATGAATGATGTGAAGCACCTATATGCAGAAAACTACAAAGCATTTCTAAAAGAAATCAAATAGAAGATCATTCCATGGTCATGGATTGGAAGACTAAATATCATTAAGATACCAATTCTACCCCAAATGATTTACAGATTCAATACAATTCCAATCAAAATTACAACAGTCTACATTGCAGAAATGGAAAAACCAATCATCAAATTTATTTGGAAGTGTAAGTTGCCCTGAACAGCCAAAATTTGTTGAGATAGATGAACAAAGTTGGAGGACTCACACTTCCTGACTTAAAGCATATTACAAAACTACAGTGGTCAATATAATATGGTACTGACACAAGGATAGATATATCAACCAATAGAATCAAGTTGAGAGTTCCAGCATTTGACCCTCTACTTATGTCCAGTTGATTTTTGACAAGGTTTCCAACTTCATTCAATTGAGAAAGAATCGTGTCTTTAACAAATGGCTCTGGGGACACTGTATAACCATAAGGAAAATAATGAAAGAGGACCCTTCACGACATCTATGAATATTAACTAAAAGTGGATCAAAGACATAACTATAAGAGCCAGGTCTATAAATCTCCGTTACACACAAAGCAAAAGCAAGAAATTAAAAAAAAATGCTGAATAGGATTTCCTCAAAATTTAAAAACTTTTGTGCATCAAAGGACTTTGCCATGGAAGTGAAAAGACAACATACTCAATGGGAAAAAATATTTGGAAACCACAAATCTGATAAGGGTTTAATATCCAGAGTATGTAAGGAAATCCTACAAATCAACAATAGAAAGACAACAATCTAATTAAAATTGGGGAAAACATTTCAATAGAAATTGCTCAAAGAGTATATACAAATGGCTAAAGAGAACAAGACATGACAATATATTCAACCTTACTAGGTAATAGGGAACTGGTAATCAAAACTACAGTGTTATATCATTTCACACACCATAGAATAGGTACTATTTTTTAAAAAAGGAGATTACAAATGTTGGAGAAGATATGGAGAAATATGAATGTTCCCTCATTGTGGGAATGGAAAATGGTGCAGCTGCTATGGAAGACAGTTTGGCAGTTCCTCAGGCTACTAAATACAGCATTACCATATGCCCAAGCAATCCCACTACTATGTATATTTCCAGAACAATTGAGAGCAGGTACTGGAACAGAGATTCACACACTGAGATTCATAGTTGAATTATTTACAATAGCCAAATGATGGAAGCAACTCAAGTGTCCATCAAGTGATAAAGAACATGTGGTATATACATATGATGAAATATTGTTCAACTGTAAAATAGAATTAAGTCCTGATGCACACAACAACATGGATAAACTTGAGGGCATTATGGTGAGTTAAATAAGCCAGAAACAGAAGGACAAATATTGGCATCTCACTGATATGAACTAATTACAATAAGCAAAGTCATGGAGATAGAATCTAGATAGGTAATTAGGAAATAGATTGCAGTAGAGAATGAAGAGCTGATGCTTAACTTGAACTGAATTTCTATTTAGGTTTCTTGTAAAGGTTGGAATTGGTGGTAATGGTAGCCAATTATTGTGAGGGTAATTAAATGTGTTGATTTATGTATGTGAATGTCATTGAAAGAGGAAATTTTGGGTCATATAATTTACTAAAATGAAAGTTAGAAGATAAAACATGGGATTGCATAACCAAGTGCCCCCTATTGTGCATGATGGACTGAGGTTAATACAAGTAGAAGAAGGTTCTTTCATGAATTATAGCCAGTATAAGACCCTAATACAAGGTATTAATAATGGAGTAGTATATGTGGAAAATATACCTAATATATCTTAGCCTAAAAGACAAAAAGAGGTTGAAAGTGAAAGGATGGGAAAAGATATTCCATGAAAATGTAAAACAAAAAGAGCAGGAGTAGCTACACTAATATTGGACAAAATAGATTTAAATTGAAAGCAATTATGCCAGACAATGAAGAATATTCTGTATTATGTAAATGGGCTAATCCACCAGGGAGAAATAATTCTTTCACCAAGTATAGCAAAGTTATGATACTAATGCAAAGTTTCACCAATATGGAGATATAGAAGAACACCCTATTTTTAAAAGACTTTTCTATAAACTTACTTCTTCAATTAAAAAAATTATTTTTTTAAAAATATGCTAAGTGAAAGAAATCAGACACAAAGTACTACATATTGTAAGATTCTATTTATATAAACTGTAAATATGAATAAATGTATAGAGACAGAAATATATTAGTGGTTATGTAGGGATGGGGAGAGATAGAGGGATTAATTGGTGACTGGTAAGTGGTATGGTGTTTTCCTTTTTGGAGTAATGAAAATGTTCTAAGATTTATTGTGGTGATGATTGCACAATATGATATCATGAAACATTGGATGTATACTTTGGATGATTATCTGATATGTGAATATATCATAACAAAATTGCATTGAAATACATGGTGATTGCATCTCCTACAAAGGCAGAACCACAATTCCTGAATTACTTTTCTAACTTCAGATCCCCCATCAATTAGAAAGGGCTGGAATCCAAGCTTCTATGTGACTATGGAAGTAGCTGGTGTTTTTCCCCCTGGAATTAAAATATTTCAGGAATTAAAGGCCTTTCCAGTGGACAACAGTGATTTGATCTTCATGGGCAATGCTGCTTGTATAGGAGTTTAATGGGGAGTTGTTCCAAGATCACTGACAAAGGAAGGTCCTGTGAGCATGATTCTCCAGCTCTCAAGTCCTGACCAATTGACCCTGTGCCTATGCCTAAGGGTGAATTATCTTTGGGTGGTTTGCACATGCCAATGATCCAAGTGGAATCCCCCTGCCTGGGATTTATCAAACAACACAGAGGATCCCTGACAGTCACCCCTACCTGGGTATGTTCATTCTGCCCTAGGTGCAAGTTAATGAGAATACTCTGGAAACCCAACAGTCAACTGAATTCACACAAATTTTATGTGCACTGCTGGAAAGCAAAATTCAAATCAGGAGTGCAGTTCTCCTTATTTTGCCTATTTTATTCACTGAGAGAAAAGTGAAAAATAAATTGTGAATATGAGTTCATATGTATAAATGACAATATATTTTCAAAAGAAAGTTGGGAAAGTGGGATCTATAATTTCATCAGTGTATGTTAAGCTGCTGCAGACCTAAATCTCTCCATTGAGAAGAGCATTTGGCTGAGGATCTCAAAGTTCACAGATTCATTTCTAGTTTTGATCTGTCTTTACTCTTAACTGAGACTTGGACTTTCTTAGCTGACCTAACTGGTATCCAGTATTCTAGAAGTCCAATTTAAAGAATAATCACTCAATGACTCTAGAAACTTTAAAAACTGCTTTCACACCACCAAACAGCCTAGATAATCACCACTCATCCTCCCAGCAAACACACTCTCTCTCTTCCCCACCTCAATGTTTGCTGATGTGCCCACAGACATAGGGAATGGTGGTTTGATGGGCTGAGCCCTTTACCATGGGACTTGCCCTTGGCAAGACTGTTGCTACAAAGGAGAGGCTAGGACTGCCTATAATTGTGCCTAAGAGCCTCCTCCCAAATGCCTCTTTGTTGCTCAGATGTGGCCCTCTACCTCTAGTTAAGCTAGTTTAGAAGAGGAAATCACTGCCCTCCCCCCTTTGTGGGATCTGACACCCAGAGGAGTAAATCTCCCTGGCTACATGGAATATGACAGCCAGGGAGGAATCTAGACTCAGCATCATGGGATGGAGAATATCTTCTTAAACAAAAGGGAGATATGAAAGGAAATGAAATAAGCTTCAGTGGCAGAAACATTCCAAAAGGAGATAAGAGATCACTCTGGTGGGCACTCTTATGTACAATATAGACAACCCTTTTTAGATTCTAATGAATTGGAATAGCAAGCAGTAAATACCTGAAATTATCAAACTACAACCCAGAACCAATGAATCTTGAAGACTATTGTATAAAAATGTAGTTTATGAGGGATGACAATGTGATTGGGAAAGCCATATGGACCACACTCCCCTTTGTCCAGTTTATGGATGGATGAGTAGGAAAATGGGGAACAAAAGGCACCCAGTGTTCTTTTTTACTTTGTTCTTTTTCACTTTAATTTTATTCTTATTATTTTTGTGTGTGTGGTAATGAAAATATCAAAAATTAATTTTGGTGATGTATGCACGACATGACAGTACTGTAAACAATTGAATGTCCACTTTGTATGACTGTGTGCTATGTGACTATATCTCAATAAAAATGAAGTAAAAAAAAGAAGTAAATTCATTTCAACAAATTTCTACCTAGATAGCAGAGAGGTCTAAAATAAAAAATAAAATTTTATGTTAGACTAAAATATAAAATAAAATATAAAATAAAATTTATATTTATAAAATATAAATACAATTTCAAGTATATTTTATTTATATAAATATGTGAGAAGATATATCTCACATACTTATATAAGTAAAATATACTTGAAAATTATATATATACATGAAATAAAATAGTTTATCTTCCATGTCATCTGTTTACATTATCATCTGTAAGTAAGTACTCAGGATATCATCATTATGGTGATGGAAGGTATGCCCTGAAGAAACATCCCCAGAGATTAATTAGAGAATGGTGAAGGATTCCACAAATGCTGAGGTCAAGAAAAAGAAAAAAGTAAGTAAAAATTTTGGTCCTAGACCTCTGGTCTATTCCCCTCCCTCTAACTCAGTCTGGGTCATTTTGGGAGTCCCTCAGAGGTAACAGTCCAAGTCCCTCCCACTGTGGACACACACTATAGTGCTACTCAGAGCTGCAACTGAGAACCTCATGCATACCCCAGTACAGGGAGCCAAGTCCACAGAGAACTAGGGCACAACACAAGCTGATAAGGAGTGCCACATACAGAAGGTCACTCAGTGGGGAATAAACTAGAGAGATCACAGTAAAACTGCCATCACCAAATCCATTTTCTGTTGGCAGGTCCAACTGAAGAAGAATGGACTTTTCTGAAGTGGCCCAACTTTCTGGATTGACTTCATCTTACTCCCTGGAGTGGGACATTCTAATTTGGAAAATAACAGGCAGAAAAGTCTCACAGAAAAAAAAAAATGTTGGCAAGGGGGAGGTTAAGCTGAACTGCTGTAAGGTGGGATGCATCCCAGAATTTAATGTTTTAACAAAAACGGGACAGTGAGGGAGGGAGAAAATTTAAATATACCAAAGGACCTAGGGAGAAAATTCTGCAGAAAGTTAAACAGAACAGATCAAGACTCCCAGAAAAGGATCAGTCAAAAGGAAATTTTCCCCTGGATGAGAAACTTGCACAAAAAGTGCAATCTTTAAAATGATATGGCATATCTAGGACAAAAATCAGATGAGGAAAATCTGAAAATTCTGAACAATTAAGCATGGGCTCTTCTAAATGCCTAGAATACAGTTGACCAACATCAAAGAAAAGACTTTACAGAAAGCCAATCAAAAATAAAACCCAATAAAATAGGGAGAATTAACATTTAGAGTTAACTCATCAAGAACATCAGATACCTAGATGTCAGCAAAAAAAAATTACAAGCCATACTAAAACATGTGAAGCTGTGACTCAATCACAGGAACAAGTTAAATCCAGAAGAGACTCAAAAGCAGAAACAACTAAGCAATCATAGTCAAAAAAATCTCCTAAATCAATTTAAGGAGAGGTAGGCATATATGAATAAGGAGTTAAGAATATGGAGAAGAGAATGAGTGAGCATAAAGAAGAATTTGAAAGTATAAAAAGAAACAAAAATTATGAAAGTAACAATAGGAGATTAAAATACACTAGAGACATAAAGCAGCAGATTTGAACAGGCAGAAGAAAGAATCTGTGAACTAGAAGGCATGAGAATCAAAATCTTACAGTCAGAAGAACAGATAGAGAAAGGAGAAGAAAAAATTAAGCAGCGTTTTAGGGGGTTGAGTGATGGCATAAAGCACACAAACATACACATCATGAATGTCCCAGAAAGAGAAGAAAAGGACAATGTAACAGAAAGAAAATTTTAGGTAATGATGGTGTAAATTACACAAGTCTTATGAAAGAATCCCAATGTAGTCCTAACATAATAAATCATAATAGACCTACTCCAAGATACATACTAAACAGAATGGCAAATTCCAAATATAGAAAGAATTCAGAAAGCAGCAAGGCAAAAACATTCCAATACAAGGCAACCTCAATAATTCAAAGAGCTATTTTCACATCAGAAACCATGAAGGTGAGCAGGGAGGGTTATGATATATTTAAGGTGCACAAAGATAGAAACTACTAGCTCAAATTTCATCTGGCAAAAGTGTCCTTCGAAAATGAGAGTTTAAAACATTCAAAGATAAACAGAAACTGAAAGATTTCTTCAACAGAAGTCTCATCCTATGAGAATTACTAAAGGGAATTCTGCATGATGAAAGTAAAGACAGGAGAGAATTATTTGGAGTAGGTGAAGAAATGAAGATCATCAGTGAGGATAACTAAGATGGTAAATCAAACCTCAATAGTACCATATCTCAAAATACAAATCTATTTTTAATTCTTATAATAATCAGAGTACAAGAAAACAAGGAAAAGCATATTTCCTGCTTTGGAAGTACAATATATAAAGTTGTAAAGTGGGACAAAAACAACATAAGGAGGGAAAACAGAGGGATATGGGAGCAAATTCAATACTTATGCTATTGAAGCTAAGGTGGTACCTTTTCAAATTAGTGGGTTATAGATAGAGGTTGTATGATGTAATCCACCTAGAAACCACAAAGAAAGCACATAGAAACAGATGTATGAAAGGGCTCGGTTAGATACATCACAAAAGATCATTTATAGAGAAATGGATTTTCCAATAAAAGAAAAGAAAGGCAAAAATCACAGTTACAAAAGAAGGAAAAATGGCTGAAGTAAGTACTGAGTACACAGTAATAACACTGAAGGTAATATATTCAACTCCCAAATCAAAAGAAACAGGTTGGCAGAATGGATACAAAGTCATGCTCCAACTATATGTTGATTAAAAAACACTCAGCTTAGATTCAAAGACAAAATGAGGTTGAAGGTGAAAGGATAGGAAAAGATATTCAATGCAAATTGTAACCAAAAAGAGCAGGAGTAGCTAGAGTAATATTGGACAAAATATACTTAAATGAAAAGCAGTTAAGACAAAGAAATATATTGTATATTATGAAAATGGACAATCTACCAGGAAGAAAGAATCATAAATATTTGTGCACCTACCCAGGGTTCCCCAAAATACATGAGGCCATCAGTGACAAAACTGAAGGGAGAGACAGATACCTCTTCAATAATAGGTGGAGACTTCAATACAGCACTCCCTTCAATAGATATAACATCTAGAGGGAAAATCAATAAGTGCTCTGAGAACTTGAAAAATATAAGTGCATTAGACCTAACAGATATACACAGAATACCATACCCCCAAATAGGATATACATTTTTCTCAAGGACAAATGGATCATTCTCCAGTATAGACCACATGTTGCATCACAAAAGAAGTCTCAATAGAATCAACAAAACTGAAAGTTGGTTCTTTGGGATCAATAAAACTGACAAACACTTAGCCAGACTAATGAAGAAAAATGTTAGGAGACGAAAATAAAATCAGGAAAGAGTGTGGGACAATATAACTGATGCCACAGAAATAAAAATCATAAGATATTATGGCAATGGTATGCCACAAAAAGACAAAGTAAATGAAATGGACAATTTCCTAGAAACACATGAACAACCTACATTTACTGTAGAGGAAATAGAAGATCTCAGCAAACCAATTACAAATAATGTCATTGAATCAATCATCAAAAACCTACCAAAAAAGAAATTTCCAGTGACAGATAGCTTCAAAGGTGAATTCTACCAATCATTTCAAGAAGCATTAATATCAAACCTGCTGAAACTCTTCCAAAATATTGAAGACAGAACATGATATAACTCATACTATGAACCTGACTTCACACTAATAGAAAAGCCAGATGGATACTACAAGAAAAGAAAACTACAGACCTATCTCTCAATGAATACAGCTGCAAAAATCCTCAAAAAGTCCTGGAAAGTCAAATACAACAGCATGTATATAGATTGATATACCATGATAAAAGGGTTTTATTCCAGATATGCAAGGGTGTTATAACACACACAAAAAATCAATTAACAAATTGATTAACAAATTTAACAAAAACACATTAACAAATCAAAGGGGCAAACCATATGATCATCGCTATCGACACAGAAAAGACATTTGACAAAATCCAGCATCCAGTCTTGATATAAACACTTCAAAGTTAGGAATAGAATAAAATTTCCTCAACATGAAAAAAGGGCTTATATGAAAAAAACCTACAGCTAATAGCATAAGCAGTTTTGAAAGACCAAAAACTATCTCTCTAAGATCTGGACCAAGACAACCATGTCCACTGTTAACACTATCATTAAACATTGTACTACAAGTTCTAGCTAGAGCAGTTAGAGAAAAAAAGGCATGAAATTCATAAAGGAATAAGCAAAATTTTAACTTTTTGCAGATGACATAGTTTTATGGTTTGACATTTCTGAAAAATCAACAACAATGCTACTAGAGCAGATAAATGAGTTCAGGAAATTGATGGATGCAAGATCAACATGCAAAATTCTGTAGTGTTTCTATATACTAAAAATGAGAAATCTCAGGAAGGAATCAAGAGAAAAATTCAATTTAAAATGGTAAGTAAGAAACTCAAGTATCTAGGAATAAATTTTACAAAGGATGTAAAGGACTTGTATTCAGAAAAACTACAAAATCTTGATAATAGAAATCTAAGAAGACCTAAATAAATGGAAGGATATTCTGTTTCCATGGATTGGATGACTATCATTAAGGTGTCATATCTACCCAAATTGATACACAGAATTGGTGAAATTCAAATCAATATGCCTGTTGCCTATTTTAAAGAAATTGAAAAGCCAGTTATCAAAATTATCAAGTTTATTCAGAAGAGTAAGGGCCCTCAAATAACCAAAAGCATCTTGAAAGGTAGAGTGTCTTAGTTGGACTCTCACTTCCTGACTTGAAATTGTTTTACAAAACTATGATGGTCAAAAATGCATGGTACAGACCCTGTCTCTACTGTCACCAAAGCCATAATCATGGCCTGGACAATCTCTGCCAAAACTGGATAACACAATTTGGGGTTGAATGTTGGGCCTGGGACTGCAGACAGGAGGATTCCAACCATATGTGAGTGGACCGGGCTGGAGACTCATGGACCCACTAGGAACTATGGTCCTGGGATCCCATCCATATTCCCTGACTACCCAGTGGGAGGTTTGAGCAAGTCTCTTAATTTCCTTGGCTATGATATGAGGATAAAGTCTCCCAGACTGGGCCCTACTCTGTGCCAGGAGTTAAGATCCTGCAGGTGCTCAGGCCTGAGCCAAGCCATAGTAAGGAAAAGGGACAGAGGTGGATTAGTTGTTCCCACATCTGAAGGTGGGGAATAGAATGGAGCTGTCCATGGATTTGTGGTCCTTTCTGGGGTGAATAGGTGTCCTGGAACAAGATGTAGAGGATGATTGCACAGCAGTGTAATATACTTGATGACAGCAGTATAAACACTTCAAAAGGTAATATAAATTTAAAGGAAATTTAAAAAGGAAAAACAAAAATAAACTAAACCATATAAAAGTAAAATATGAAGACAAATCAACTAATAAGGAAAGGCATATCCTCACAGTAGAGAGTAATGCATGCTCCTTTTCACTGACAGTCCCTCTCAGGAGATGAGAAATGGGAACTGGATTTTTGTCTGGGCATGCTCTACCTGGGAAGTTGATGCTGGAGCCAGGGGTGGAATTGCTTCTAGATCTGTATCTGGCCCTGTTCACTCATCCTAGAGCTTTGGACATGGCTCCAAATCCTCAGCTGATGATCAATCAGGGGCCATTTCAGTTAGCTCTAGAACTGGGAATGTGGGTGACTCTGGATCCACACTCTGTAGAAGAGCTGGAGTTGGATGGGGCTCTAGTTCTATGGGTGTTGCTGGATCGGGCACTGGTGTTGAATGTGGAGACAGGGTTGGGAATGTGGCTGGCACTGGTGTTTACCCTGGAACTGTAAGAGATGAATATTCAACATGACTGCCTTTTCAGTTGGAATTCCAAAATAAGAAAATATCCCACTGCCCTTTGGAAGTCAAGCTCAAGAATGTGCCCCAGGAAGACTTCAAAGACAAAATGCCCCTGGAGAAGTGGTCTAAGTTTCCTCTTTGCTCCTGGCACAACACCTGCCTCTGGGGGCATCTCACTGTGTACAATTGCTGTGCACTTCCACATAGGTCCTCAGGCATCCCTCCCCAGTCCTCATCCTCTGACTATGCCTCTATTGTCTCCAGTTCTTCTTGATGAGCATGTAAAGGCTAGCTGGGCCCATGCTCCTTAAAGGTAGGCACACTGGCCTTCTAGGCCACCAGCATCTGAAATTCCTGCAAATATGGGAATCATGAATTTCCAGCTGGCCCCAGCTGGGGAACATAGGTATGAATGGAACTCCATTGATTCCCCCATTTCTCTGGGACTGGGACTGTGGCCCACTCTGGAAAAGTGCTGGGAGGGAGCCTTGGAGATGTCCCAGGGTGGGATCTTGCATCCTGGTTGTGGAGAATCCCCTGCCCCCACTTTCACCTTCAAACTGCTCAGGCCTTTGTGGATGGTGTAAGCACCCTGATCAGGGAAGTGGTGTCCATGACTGCATCGTCCAGCTACTCCCTGGTGTCCCAGGTAAGCTCTACAACAATAAGTCCTGCAGGCAGGCAGGGATGCATCAGGGGCCTTCCTGGCCAACATAAATGGGGAAAATCTCAGATGAAGTTGCACTTGCAGATGAGGTCAAGGACTCTGTACAGATCCCTCCAGGAGGAAAGAGGATGACAGTTCTACAGCTCTGGACCAACTTATTGGCAGGTGAGCTCCATTCCTAAGTTTCTCCTTCCTGCCAGGCCACCCATGATCTGGGAGGGAAGATGAGCTCAGCAGGCTTCCATCTGACAACCACCTGCTCCTGCCCAGGGCCTTCTCATACTCATGACCCTCCCTTACACACACACACAAAATGGGAGTGGGAGGTGCTGAGACTGTCTAGGCAGGACCACAGTGGATCACCTGGTCTGCAATCCCCTGCCTTGCACTCCCTGGGTTACCTTTGGTTTCTTCCTGGTAAATGGCCTGAGCTTTTAAGTGTGATGAAAGAGGCAATGCCTGAAGAGTCAAAAGAAGTTCTTGCACCAGGGTTTCCCAATGCCCAGGTTTGACAAATAGGAAGACATGAAGAAAACATCTGATTTCCTTGAATGCCTCCTCATCCACAGAAGCCCATGGGGCACACATCCAAGAGGCAGAGAAGCTGCATGTAAGTAACAGGAGCCCTACACCAAGACCAGGGACATGTGGGTCCACAGCAGAGAGGGACTGAGTGGAGCCCAAGCTGAAGGAGTGGACACAAAACCCAGCCCAAGGTACCACAGCCACAAGCCTGGGAACAGCTTGGAGCCCTGGGTCTTAAAGCCCACTTTCCTGCCAAACTGCACAGGGCACAACCCAACCACATGGCTGCCAATCCCCCTTGCACATGGAAAATTTGTGCACTGATTGGACATGATTTGGACCCCCAATCTCTGTATGAACCAAGTTGGGGAGATCTGGATTGGGGACAAGATGTCACTCTGGAGCACTATCTGCTGGTAGATCAGGGAAAGTATACTGCATCAAGCTGAAGCTCTGTCAAGTTATAGATAACTGTTTAAATAAGTCTGCATATCCTAAAATATCTCTATCAAGATAAATAAATGCCAAGAGACCAAAAACAACAGAAAATTATAGGAAGAAACCAGAAGATATGGATAATCCAAATGTCCAAACTAAAAATCCAGGGGACATAAAGAACTTGGAGAAATTAATCAAAGAAGTAAACACAAATACCAATAACATGGCTCAGGAAATAAAGGACAGCAAGAAGACCCTAGAAGAGCATAAAGAAGAATTTGCAAGAGTAAATAAAAAAATAGATGCTCTTATGGAAATAAAAGAAACTGTTAATAAAATTCAAAAGTTTCTCAATACACACAGTACTAGATTAGAGGAAGCTGAATAAAGAATAACTGAAGTGGAAGAGTGCATGTTGGAAAGTGAAAATACAAAAGATAGAAGGGAGAATAAAATTTAAAAAATTGAAAAGGATCTCAGAGATATGATGGACAAGAAGCACACAAACATAAGAATCAGTGTACCAGAAGGGGAAGAAAAGTGTAAAGGACTAGGAATAGTATTCAGACATTGTTGGGGAGAACTTCCCAACCCCTCCAAATGAAAAATATGCAAATCATAGATGCCCAAAGAACTCCAAAAAGAATAAATCAAAATAAATACACTTCAAGATATATTGTGATCAGATTGTCAAATGCTGAAGAGAAGGAACAAGTTCTTAAAGCAGAAAGAGAGAAAAAAAATCACCAGGTACAAGGGAAATGATACAAGACTAAGCAGTGACTACTCAATAACCACCATGGAGGTGAGAAGTCAGTGGTATGACATATTTAAGATACTGAAAGAAAAAAATTGCCAAACAAGAATTCTTTATCCAGCAAAGCTCTCCTTCACATTTGAGGGAGAGTGTAAAATCTTCACAAACTAACGCTGAGACAATTTTCTAAGAAGAGACCTGCCCTACAAGAAATACTAAAGGTAACACTACTAGCTGAAAAAAAGGGAAAAGATACAAGTATGGAGAAGGGCACAGAACTAAAGAGTTTTAGTAAGACTATGTTAAAGGAAATAAAGAGAGAGAGGGGAAAACATACCTGACAAAAACCAAAGGACAAGATGGCTGATTCAAGAACTGCCTTCACAGTAATAACAATGAATGTGAATGGATTAAGCTCCCCAATTAAAAGATATAGATTGACAGAATTGATTAAAAAATATGAACCATCAATATGTTGCTTACAAGAGACCCATCTTAGACCCAGAAACACAAAGAAATTGAATGCGAAAGGATGGAAAAAAATATTCCATGCAAGCTACAGCCAAAAGAAAGCAGAGGAAACAATCTCTGATAATATAGACTCTAAATGTAAGAATGTCATAAGAGACAAAGAAGGACACTATGTATAACAAAGGGACAATTCAACAAGGAGAAATAACAATCATAGATATCTATGAGTCGAATCAAGTTGCCCAAAGTACATGAGACAAACATTGGTAAAACAAAAGGAAGCAACAGATGTTTCCACAATAATTTTGGGAGAATTCAATACATCACCCTCTCCTATAGATAGATCAAGCAGACAGAGGAACAATAAGGAAACTGGAAAACTAAATAATGTGATAAATGATTTGTACTAAACAAACATATATAGAGCATTACATTCCAAATCACCAGGATATACTTTCTTCTCTAGTGTCCATGGAACTTTCTCCAGAATATATAATATGATGTGCCACAAAACAAGCCTCAACAAATTTAGAAAGTTTTAAATTACTCATAGTAACTCTCTTATCACAAGGGAATAAAACAAGAAGTCAATAACCATAAAAGTTTTAGAATATTCACAAATATCTGCAGGTTAAGCAAAAGAATCCTAAACAATCAGTGGGTTAACAAAGAAATAGCATGAGAAATTGCTAAATATTTAGAGATGAATGAAAATGAGAGCACAACATATCGAAACTTATGAGATGCAGGAAAGGCAGTATTGAGGGGGAAATTTATAGCTCAAAATGAATATGTTATAAAGCAAGGAAGAGTTAAAATCAAAGAACTAATGGAAAAACTGAAGAAGCTAGAAAACAAACAGCAAACTAATCCTAAGCCAAGCAGAAGAAAAGAAATAACAAAGATTAAAGCAGAAATAAATGGCAGAGAACAAAGAAAAACAATAAAGAGAATAAATAAAACCAAAAGTTGGTTATTTGGGAAGATCAACAAGATTGACAAACCCTTTGCTAGACTGACTAAATCAAAAATAGGGAAGACCCAAATAAACAAAACAATAAATGGTAGAGGGTACATTACTGTGGATTCCAAAGAAATTAAAAATGAAAATCATAAGAGGATACTATGAACAATTGTATGCCAACACACAAGATAACGTAGAGGAAATGGACAATTTTTTGGAAACACATGAACAACCTAGACTATGTAGAGAATAAACAGAAGACCTCAACATCCAATTACAAACATAGAGATACAGTCATCAAAATATTTCCCACAAATAAATGCCCAGGGCCAGATGGCTTCACAGGGGCATTCTACCAAACTTTCAATAAAGAACTGGCACCAATCTTACTTCAACTCTTTCAAAACATTGAAGAAAAACTGAACACTACCTAACACATTTCATGAAGCTAATACCATTCTATTACCAAAACCAGGTAAAGATGTTACAAGAAAGGAAAGCTACAGGCCATTCTCTCTCATGAATATAGATGCAAAATTCTCAATAAAACAGTTGCAAATCAAATCCAAAGACACATTAAAAAAATCATACACCATGACCAAGTGGGGTTCATTCCAGACATGCAAGGATGGTTCAACATAAGAAAATCAATCAATGTAATGTGATACATTAACAAATCGAAGTGGAAAAGTCAAATGACCATCTCAGTAGAAGCTGAAAAACAAAATCCAGCCTCCTTTTTCGATAAAAACACTTCAACATGGAGAATTGAAGGAAAGTTCCTCAATATGATAAAGGACATATATGAAAAACACACAGTCAACATAGCCCTCAATCAGGATAGACTGAAAGCCTTCCCTCTGAGATCAGGAATGAGACAAGGATGCCTACTTTCACCATTGTTATTCAACATTGTGCTACAAGTGCTAGCCAGAGCAATCTGGTGAGACAAAGAAATAAAAGGCATTTAAATTGGAAAAGAAGAGCTAAAACTGCCATTATTTGCAGATGATATGATCTTATATTTGGAAAACCCTGAGAAATTGGTGACAAAGCTACTTGAGCTAATAAACAAATTTATCAAGGTAGCAGGATACAAAATTAATGCACATAATTTAGTAATGTTCCTATACAGTAGAAATGACCTATTTGAAGAGACACTTAGGAATAAGATTCCATTCTTAATAGCAACTAAAAATTCAAGTACTTAGGAATAAACTTAACTAAACATGTAAAGACCCATACATAGAAAATTATGTGACTTTACTGAAAGAAGTAGAAGGGACCTTAGAAAATGGGGAAATATTCCATGTTCATGGATAAGGAGGCTAAATGCCATTAAGATGTCAATTCTATCCCAACTGTTCTATGGATTCAATGCAATTCCAATCAAAATTCCAACAACCTACTCTGCAGACTTGGAAAAGCTTATCAAATTTATTTTGAAAGGACTAATGCCTGAAATTGCTAAAAACATCCAAAATAGAAAAGCAAAGCAGGAGGATTTACACTTCCTGACTTGGAAGATTACTATAAAGTCACAGTAGTCAAAACAGCATGAAACTGGAAGGAAGATAGACATATTGTTCAATGGAATCAAATTGAGAATTCAGAGATAGACCCCAAGATCTGTGGTCAACTGATTTTTGATAAGGCCCCCAAAAGCACTGATCTGGGACATAACAGTCTCTTCAACTAATGGAACTGGGAGAACTGGATATCCACATCCAAAAGAATGAAAGAGGACCCCTACCTCACACCCTATACAAGAATTAACTCAATGTGGATTAAAGACCTCAATATAAGATACAGCACCATAAAACTCCTAGAAGATAATGTTGGGAATAATCTTCAAGACCTTGTATGAGGAGGTCACTTCTTAGAGCTTACACCCAAAATACAAGCAATGAAAGAAAAAGTAGATACATGGGAACTCCTCAAAATTAAAAGCTTCTGAATCTCAATGCATCTGTCAAAAAAAAATGAAGAGGCAGCCGACTCAATGGGAAAAAATATTTGGAAACCATGTATCTGACAAAAAACTGATATCTTACATATATAAAGAAATCCTACAACTCAATGACAATAGTACAGACAGCTAATTCCAAAATGGGCAAAAGATATGAGAAGACATTTCACTGAAGAGGAAATACAAATGGCTAAAAACACATGAAGAAAATGTTCTTCACTAGCTCTTAAGGAGATGGAAATTAAGACCAAAATGAGGTATCATCTCACACCAATTAGAATGGCTGCCATTAAACAAACAGGAAACTACACATGTTGGAGAGGATGTGAAGAAATTGGAACTCTTATTCCTTGTTGGTGGACTGTATAATGGTGCAACCACTCTGGAAGAGTCTCGTGGTTCCTTAGAAAACTAGATACTGAGTTACTCTTCAATCCATCAATTTCACTTCTCAGTATATACTCAGAAGATCTGAAAGCAGTGACATGAACAGATATTTGCACACCAATGTTCATAGTGGTATTATTCACAATGGCCAAGAAATGGAAGTAATCCAAATGACCTTCAAAAGATGAGTAGATAAACAAAATGTGGTTATACATGATGGAATACTACATGACAGTAAGAAGGAACAAGATTGTGAAACATGTGACAACATGGATGAAACTTGAAGATATAATGCTGAGTGAACTAAGCCAGACACAAAATGAGAACTATTGTATGTTACCACTAGTGTGAACTCTGTTAATGATGTAAAATAAATATTTTATATTGCAGAATGTACAGGACATAGAGATGGACCACAACTAGTGAAGAGGGAATGATAATCTAATAAGAACAGATAAGCTACTGAGTGTAATCTCAATGTTATGGGACTTCTCAGGAATGATGTGGTTTGCAAACTTTCTCAGGTATGGAAGGGTCATGCTGGAAGTAATGTAGTTATTTAAGGTTTTTCTTCTTATTTCTTTATTTTGTTATGGTTTCTTGATTTTCTTAGGATATGATAGGGACATGTTGGAAGCTATACAGTTATTTTAGGTTATTTGTTTTTCTTATTCCTTGGTTTTGTTTTCCTTGAATTTTTTTTAAATTTTTGGGTAAGTGAAAAAATAGCTGTTGCTTTAAAAATTAGCTTTGATGTAGCTATTTCAGGTTATTAGTTTTTTTCCTTATATCTTGGTTTGATTATGGTCTGATAATTTTTTTGGGTTTTGGTAGGAACATGTTGGAAGCAATGTAGTTATTTTAGGTTATATGTTTTACTTAATCCTTTGTTTTGTTGGAAAGTTGAGTTTTTTGTTGTTTGTTCATTTTAACTTTTTGATAAATAAAGTTAAAAAAATTTAAAAAGCCAAAACCTTGGGAAGGAATGAGCCCTTTCCTAGGAGACTGGAAACTTCCAGGTCCTCTGGAATCTCTCCACCCTATGTCCCCTGGGAAAGTGCCTGTATTTCTATGGGCCTTATTTTCCCAAATTCACTCAGAGGCATTGGACACAGAACTGTGTAAGAACACACTAAGTGAGGACAGGTTTTCTGGCTTCCCAAAACTTGGTGGGAGGTGGTGAGAAGTTACATTAAACACCCAGGAGAACATGGTTCCCAACATGCAGGAATGCAGTGAGCACTGTGCTGGAGAGATGGGTTTGTGTCCACAACTAGGTGCACAACCAATGCCTGCACATAACAGAGGATGATGCATGAACCCAAACTCTCATCACTTGCAGGCATACATGTGTAATGCTCCCACAGCTCTGCCTGCAGTCTGAGCCTCACAATCCACCCCATCCCCCACATATTCCCATCTCCACAACCTTCCCCAACACAGGCCACTGCTCTTTGTCCTCCAGGGCACAGGGCCATGGAAATATCACTAAGTGAGATGAGTTGTGGGGTGTTGGATGTTGTGAAGGTGGAGAGCCTGGAGACTCACAAGCTTCAGAATACCCACATTCCCTGTCCCTCCTGACCACTGGTGGGGTTGGTGCTGCAGACAGGCAAGTGGCCAACCCATCCAGATGGAGGGAAGTTGAGGTCACCTCTCCTGCTCTACTGACCCACTCCTCCCCCTTGCCAGCTGGTATAAGGCTGGGGTAGCAGAGACCCCAAGGATGAGGCAGGCCAAGTGTTGGGGGGTAGTTCCTGTGGTCAGAGAGCTGCTCCTAGAGTTGCAATTTTCCCCATTTGGTAGAAGACCAAAGGCTTCAGTACTCAGGGAACTAACTCTAAGCAGCTGAGCCCAGCCAGAAGGGGAACTCAGAAACCCTGCTCTGAGCCATCATTGTCCCAGTGCCAACACTCAGAGGCCCTTTCCTGTGCTGAGTGCCAACAAGCTAGGCAGCCCTCCTAAAATCCCTGCACTGCAGGCCCTCATATGCTCAACTTTAATCCCTCCACAGCCTCATGGCTTCAGAGTCACTCACACACATTACAATTCAAAAAACTGTGGCTCTGAGAAGTCAACATATCTTGTCTCAGTGCTGGGTTGAAACAGGGTCATTCTGTCTCCAATGTCTGTGCTTTGCAAAAAGAGCCCCATACTAATTGTTTTGAAGGAGTACCTCATCATAGTTTTGATTTGCATTTCCCTAATGGCTAATGTTCAGCATGTGATCATGTACATATTTGCTGCTTGTATAAATTTTTGGAGACATGTTCATTCAAGTCCTTTGTCAGTTTTAACAGTGTTGTTTGTCCATCTGTTCTTGATTAGTAGCAGTTTTTATATATTCTGGATCAATTAAACAGTTATCAGATATTAAATTTGCAAGAAAATTCTCATATTCTATGGGTTATCTTTTCACTGACTTGATAATGCTCTTTGATACACCAAAGTTTTAATTTTCATGAATTCCTTTTACTTATTTTGAAAATTTGTTGCTTCTGCTTTTGTCATTGTATTTAAAAGTCATCAGCAAATCTACATCATGAAGCTGTCATTTATGATTTCTTCTAAGTTATTTTTAAGTTTTAGTTCTTATATTTAGGGAATTGGTCCATTCTGAGTTCAAGTTTGTGTATGATTTCTGTTAGTGGTTCACTTCAAATTGTTTTGCATGTAGACATTCACTTTACCCACAACCATTTCTTGAAGAGGTTATTATTTGCATATTCAAGGAGAAATAGATAATCTGAGTAGATTTATATGTATATATATGTATGTGAAATTGAGGTAACAAATAAGAATGTTCCACAACCAAAAGCCTCTACATCTCAGCCCTACATTGGAAAATGTGGAGAAGAAATTACCAACCTCCAGGATTCATTTGAAGTTTGGTTTTGTTAACAGTAGTGACATCAGCTCAGATTCAGGAGTGGGTACACCATAGCAGTTTTGATTGTTTAGGGGCAGGAGTGGGTAACCTGTCTTTCAGATCTTTCCTAGCAGGGAACCCTGGGTTTGGGAGAACTTGAGTATCAGGTCATTGAGTTTTGGTCCAGCCAGCTTGTCCCTAAGGGAGAGACAGAAGGAGAAAGAAGGTGCATTAGCTTTCTATGCTGCTTAAGCAAATAAAATGCAGTAGGTTGGTTTAAACAATGAATTTATTAGTTTATGGTTTAAAGCTAAAAGAAATTCCAAACCAAGCTGTTTACAATCCACTCTGAGTAGTGCTACATTCTGGGGTGATCTTCTGGTGATCCTTTATCTTTATCTTGTCACATGGCTGGGCACATGGTGGCATAACCCAGTCTTTCCCTAGTCTTCTGGGTTCCATTTATGTAACTTCTTTCTCCCTTTGGCTTCTCTATATTACTGACTGAATTTCATTCCATGGGAAAGGATTCCAGTAGTACGATTAACACCCATCCTCATTGACATGGGGCAAACCTTAACTGCATTAGCCTCATCAAATGGTCATATTCACAATAAGTTCAAAACCAAAAGAGTGAATTAAACTTTAAAAAAAATGTTTCTCTGGGGTACATACAGCTTGCAAGCACCTCAGAAGTTTGACTTCTTAGGAAGCTCAGTGTTGGGTGAACAGCAAACATTCAATCCATTCAGCCAGTACTCCCTGATCATATGCTACTTCATTAAGCTCAAGATGCCCCCCATCTGATGGCAAGGAGACCTCCATGTGGATGCTGGCATTGCATATCTTAGAGATGAATAATCTGGGTCAAAAGCATTTGGCCATCACTCAAATCCAGACCTCCATTGATATTTCCTTTCTCTCCCAGAAGCTTCAATGATGGGAACAGTTGTTGAATTGGCTTCCTGAGGTTCAGTGAATATGACCACCATGGATGGTAAGGGGCAGTAAACAGTTCCTCAAGCAATGGGGGCAAGTGACAGAGGTCCATGTTTTGTCTTAATTGCAGATATTCACCCCAGCACCCCATACAAGCAACATTTTATTGTTCCTTAAGAGACTTGGGAGATTTCAGGGCCTGTCCAGGTGAGTCCTCTCAATTCAGGCAGTCATTCCAGAGCCCAGCCTGATGCTGCTTATGTCTCACAGGTGTGCTCAGTTTACAGGGGAGGATGGTTCATGGAGGCATTGGCATGAAGCTCATAATTCAGTGTCTATGACTTCCCCTTTGCCATTCCCATGATCCCTTGAAGATACCCCAGAGATCCCCATGATTGACAAGGTGCAAGCTGGTAGTACTTTGCAGCATTCTGCAACTGCTGTTTGTGTAGCAGTTGTCCTCACCCCAGCCATTTTTCTTTCTGCAGAGACCCTGAATATCAAGGTCTTCAAGATTAAATATCTGCATGCCTCCATTACAAGGAGAAAACCTTTGGGAATTGAAGGCTTCCTTAAACTCCCTAACTGGTCCACAGGGCAAAAGACAAGGTCATGCATACCTGCCCTTTCTGTTCCATCACCCAGCTCCATTCAGGAACATTGCAAGAGTGAGACTCATAGTACCAGCCTTGCTGATGGTATATGGAGTCTCCAAAGCTGGACTTTCCTAAAATCAGCATAGAGACAAGGAGGGGAGTGGGAGTGACACTCTCACATGTTCCTCAAGCCAGTTTTTGCAGGGCAGATACCCGTAGCACCTCTCTAGGTCTTATGGACACACCTCTTCCCCATGAGTAGAGTATCCAGAAGAGTGATTCTCCTTGGTTTTCTTCTCCCTAGAATAACTCATCATAGCCAAAAATGCTATTTCCAGAGCCAAGAAGCTGGATTTGAATCATGAGATAAAGGAGCCACTTATTAGTTATAACAAAATAAGACACTGCAGGTAAAACAGACAAACTGAGACTCAACAAGAACTAGTACAAGAGCTGGTTGTGAAACTAGTTCTCAGTCAGAAGCATGGGGAAGTGATGGTGCTGGAGATTGTTGTATCATTGTAGTTGATGCTATGGCTGCCTTCTCTGTGGCTAAGCCACTAAGCTGGCTCTAACTCTCAAGTTTGTCATAGAGTTCCACTGAATATTGTTATAGAACTGGCACAAGGGTTGTCATGTGACCTGACACTGATTGTAGCTCTGGAACTTCTCCAAGAGCCACTCCCTGAGCTAGCTTATTCATGTGGGTTGATGTTGTCTTCATCTCTGGAGCTGAAACCTGACCACTCTCTGGAATTGGGAAAGGAGGTATCCCCTGAACTGTCTTTGTAACTTTAGTTGATGATGCCTTCTACTCTGGTACAGACAACTGAGCAGACTATCTCTGCAGCAGGTGCTAGAGCTGGTGCTGGCAATGGCTTTATCTCTGGAACTTGTTTTAGAGATGTAGTTGGTTCTACCTCTAAAACTCATGCTGACATAACTTGATATTTAGTGCCTTAAGCACAGAAACTCATTGGGTATCTTGTTCTGGCTTTTGCACTTGTACATCAGCTGGTGTTAGAGTTGGCATAGAAGATTTAGTGTTTGTTCAACCACTAGGCATACTGAGGTTCATGTAGGATAGATTCTCACAGGGGTTGTCCCTAGGTTCCCTGGGTCTCCTCTGTTCCCAAGGCCCTCAAACACCACCACAGTTCCTTTTGACACCTTTCCTCCTGAGGGAAAACCTCAGACAGGATTCTGCCCAGCCCCTCACAACCACAGATCCTCACTTTCCCCAAATGGACTGTGAAGACAGTGACTCCTATTCTTATACCAACACCCACTTATATTTTATTTGGTCCTGAAGCTAGTCTTCAATTAGAAGCTTCTGCATCACATGGCTCTGGAAATTTTAGTAGCTCTGGAATTGGTGCTATGGGTGACTTCTATATGGCTCATATACTGTAGCTGTTTCTAATTCTCAAGTTGTTGGTAGAGATTCCACTCACAACAGCTCTAGAAATGCCACAGGAGATGGCCCTTGGGCTTGCTGTTTCACTTGAGTTGATTTTTCCTTCAGCTCTGGAGCTGATACCTGAGCAGATGCTACCTGTAAAACAGGGGCTGAAGTTGGTGCTGTCAGTGGTTCTAACGCTGGATCTGGTGTTAGAGCAGTAGTTGGTTCTACCTCTGAAAATTGTGCAAACACTAGCCTGAGATTTGGTGCCTTAAGTGCAGGAACTGGTGCTGTATCTTGTTCTCATTCTAGCTGGTACTTCAGCTAGTTCTAGACCTGGTGCTACAGCTGGCATAGAAATTTAGAGCTGGTTCCCCCACTGGATTTGTTGATGGAGATAACATTATAAAGGCAACTATTGCCACCAAAATGCACAATTTTAAATGGTTATACTATTATATTCATTTGATGGGTACTGTAGGATAAAATATAAAAAAATAATGTAATAAAATATGAAACAATACCAAGAAAGGAAAAAAAAAAAATACCCTACCAGTTGAGAGCCAACAGGTTCCTTGCCTTGAGACAAACCTGGCTGTTGCTCAGGAGTTGGAGCTGGAACTGGTGAGTTAGCTGGCTATAGCTCTTTTGTTGGCTGTATCTGAGAGGTTGATGCTAGAAACATTTTTGGAGATTTCTATAGCTCTGTAAATGGTCACTTGGTGTTGTTGCTGGCTCAAGGTCTACAGCTGATACTCTAGCTGGCATAAAGGAGAGTCCCAGCCCCATGTGAATGAACCAGGCTACAGAGATATGGCATGCTGGGAACACTAGTCCTGGGTTCCTGGCCTGTCCCTAACTTTCCAGCTGGGAGATTTTAGGCAAGTCCCTTAAGATCTCTGAGAAGAGGTATCCCCATCTGTGAAATGAGGATAAATTCTCCCCAACTGCACACTTCTTTGTGCCAGGAGCTAAGATTGCATATGTTCTCAGGTCCAAGAAAAGCAATAGTAAGTAAAAGGCAGAAGTGGGTTAGTGGGTCACAAGTCTGAAGGAAGGGAAACCAGAGTGGCTGTGAGAAGGTGTGGTGTTCCTGTTTAGGGAGAATAAATATTCTGGAACAAGATTGAGAGGCTGATTGCACAACATTGTAGTGTACATGAAGATGTTGATACACACACTTCTAAAGGTAATAATGTAAATTTAATTTAAAGTTCATTTAAAAGGTAACAAGTAAAGTATTAAGAAAAATGGCACAAACAGGAAAGAAGTTTCCCTGATAGGAGAGGGGAAGGAATGCTCCTTTTCTTGGACTGGTCCTGCCTTAAGTTTAGAAGTGTGAGCTGGATCTGATTCCTGTACTGGCTCTACCTGGAAGGTGATACTGGAGTCATGGCTGGCATTGTTTCCAGGTCTATATATGCCCCTGGTGTTGTCAAGTTCTCCAGCTCTGGACCTGGCTTCAAATCCACAGCCAGAGATGGAGCTGCCACCACTTCATTTGGCTTTAGAGAAAGGAATGCAGTTCCTCTGGCTCCAGAGTTGCACAAGAGCTGGAGTTAGAGAATACTCTAGTTCTACAGGTGTTATTCACACATGAACTGCTGCTGGTGCTGGAGATAACAGCTGGTAATGTGGCTGGTACTGGAGCTGACCCTGGACACACAAGTGGTGGAATGTTTACTAAAATGACTTCCATTCCTGGTGTCTTTCCAAAATCATAAAACATCCCACTGCCCTTGAGAAGCACAAGCCCAAGAACACACCTGAGGAAGCCTTCACAGACAGAGGAATCCCTGACATTCATCTTTTCTACTGGGCAAACACCAACCTCTGGGGACTCCTGCTTGTGTTCTACCTTGTGTACATTTTGCTTAAATTTAATTTTATTGAGATTGTTCACATGCCATACAATTATCCAAAGATCCAAAGTGTAAAATCAATTGCCTATGGTACCATCATACAGCTGTGCATCCATCACCACAAAAGAAATGATAGAATTAAACTAAAGCAGAATAAAGAGTCAAACAACATCACTAAAGCCAAGAGTCCCATACACTTCCTTTATGTCCCCCTCTTATATGTGTTTAGTTTTGGTATATTGCCTTTGTTACATTAAAGGAAGCATAATACAATGTTTCTGTTAATTATAGTCTCTAGTTTGAATTGATTCTAATTTTCCCCCAATACCACCCTATTTTTAACACTTTGTGGGGTTGACATTCCTTTATTCTCCCTCATGTAAAACATTTGTACATTTTGTCACAATTGTTGAACCCACTCTAGGTTTCACTGAGTTATACAGTCCCAGTCTTTATTTCTACTCTTTCCTTCTGGTGTACCACAATCTCCTAACCTTCATCTTTCAATCATACTCACAGTCATCTTTGGTGTATTTACATTCCTGTGCTACCATCACCCATATTTGTGTTCCAAACCCCTGCTGTCTTTTCCTACCTGTCTATAGTACTCTCTTTATTATTTCCTGTAGCACATGTGTCTTTTTCACAAACTCTGTCATTGTTTGTCAGAGAATATTTTGAACTCTCCTTAATATTTGAGGGGCAGTTTTGCCAAAATATAGGATTCTTGGTTGGCAATTTTTCTCTTTCAGTGTCATAAATAATCACACCACTTCCTTCTGGCCTCCATGATTTCTATTGAGAAATCCACACACGGTCTTATCAAGCTTCCTTTGCATGTGATGGATCACTTTTCTCTTGCTGCTTTCAGGATTCTTTTTGTCTTTGATGTTTGTTAATCTGATTACTAAGTGTCTTGGCATAGGCCTACTCAGATCTTTTCTGTTTTGCATGCACTGTGCTTCTTGGATCTGTAAATTTGTCTTTCATAAGAAATGGAATATTTTCAATGATTATTTCCTCTATTATTCCTTCTGCCACTTTTACCTTCTCTTCTCCTTCTGGGATACTGATGACACATACATTCATGCATTTTATTTTGTCATTCAATTCCCTGAGATGTTGCTCATATTTTTCCATTCTTTTCCATATCTGTTCTTTTGTGTGTAGGATTTCAAGTGTCTTGGTCTTCAGTTCCTGATTGTTTTCTTCTGCCCCTTGAGATCTGCTGTTGTATGTCTCCATTGTTTCTTTCATCTCTTGTGTTGTGCCTTTCATTTCCATAGTTTCTGCCAGTTTTTTTTCAAAATTTCAATTTCTACCTTATATCCACCCAGTGTTTTCATTATATACTTCATCTTTTTGCCATATCTTCCCTAAACTTGTTGAATTGATTTATCATTTGTTGTTTTGATTCCTGTATCTCCATTGAAGTGTAAGTTTATTCCTTTGACTGGGTGATAACTTCCTTTTTCTTAGTGTAGTTTGCAGTTTTGTGTTGTCTAGGCATCTGGTTTCCTTGGTTACCCCAATCAGGTTTTCCGAAACCAGAACAGGTTCAGGTCTCAGAAGGAAATATTCAGTATCAGGTTTCCCTGAAGGTGTGTATTTGAAGACTGACACACCCTGTGTAGTCTCTAGCCACTGTGATTCTCCTAACCTGCCCAGCAGGTGGTGCCTCTCAGCCTGTCACTCCTGAGTGGTGTAAGGAAGTATGGACCCCTTAGTTTCTGTTTTGTCTGTTTTACCTCAGTCTCTGGGGTCTGTTTCTGAGTGAAATGCTGGTAGTAGAGCTGGGCACCACCTCAGTTCCTCTTAGGAAGTATACAACCCCTAGGCAATTATCATCTGCATTTAAATGTGTTCTTTATCTCTCTGACTCTGCTACCTCTACCCTTGTCTGGGCCAGAGTGCTGCATATTGAAAATGGGCCAAGGCTTTCTCCACTGAGCCACTCAGGTTGAGAGAGAGAAAAAGGGACAGAGCCTTTCAGAGACAGTCTACAACCCCCAATTTCACTCCTTGGCCAGAGGTAACACCTGTTCTTCTGGGCTCCCTCCCCTGGGACAGATGAGTCTTCTGGTTCTTTAAGGTCAGTCATCACTAAAAGCCTCTGTCTGCTTGTTGGGGATTTGTAGCTTCTATTGAGCTGCCCATATTTGTTAATTAAGACCTCAGTTGGGGCTGGACTGAGGTATATTTGCTTGTTCAGAGAACACTGCTTTCAACCACAGTGAGATTTTACTGTTCAGCCTGACATGGGGGAGGGGTGTCCCAGTGCATTTCTGAAACTTTTACTTACAGATTTTATGCTGCAATCAGGCATTCTTCCCAAGCCAGGTTGGTGTATGATGTGTAGACAGTCATGGTTGTTCCCCAGGAGTTATTCCAGATTGTTTACTAGTTGTTCCTGATTGTTTATTAGTTGTTCCAAGGGACTAGTTAACTGCCCCTCTCTGTGACACCATCTTGTCACCTCTCTACCCCATGTACTTTTCATGGGATTTCAGGTACCTACCACTGGTCCTCCTCACCCTCTGGCTCTGCCTCAGTTGGTTTCAGATCCTCAAACTTGGCCTGTAAATGTTGGGAGTGGCCCTGCAGCTGTAAGGAAGGAACATTGACCTGACCTGTAGGCCACCAGCACCTATTTTCTGGCAGATATATGAAATGTGACTTTGAGCTGCCCAAGCTTCAGGATTGGAGGTGGGAAGGAGGTGGGTTGGAGTCTCACATTTCTCTAGAAGTGGGATTGTGGGCTTCTCTGGGAAAGCTCTGGGAAGGTGAATGAGGGAGCCTCCAGTGTGGGGTATTAGGATTGAGTGTGGAGATGTCTCTGCTTCCACTCTTACCTCTAGGCTGCTCTGGATTTTTTTGGATGGTACCGTGAACCTGCACCTGGATCAGGGAATTGATGTCATTGACCATATTATCCAGGTACTAGCTTGACACCTGTCTGCACCTCTAGAAAAACAAGGCTCAGCCACCGGGCCAGAATGTGTCAGTAAAGAATGAGTGCATCTTTTTCAGTATGTGAAGTTCTAAACCCAGAAGATGCACAGTAGTCTGTGTGCATAGAACCTCTCACAAGAGAAAAGCAGATGACAGCTCCATGGATCTGGATAAACATGGGGCATATGGGCCCCCACCCAGTTCTCCCCATTCTGGCTGGCCAGCCATAAGCTGGGAGGGAATATGATGAGGCCTCCAGGCTTCCATCTCCCAAGCCAGGGTTTGTCCTTCTGCACTGCCCAGGTCTTGTCTTCACTCATGGCCCTCCTCTCCACACAAACACACTGGGAGTGGGAGGTCCTGAGACAGTCCAGGCAGGACCACAGTGGATAGTCTGATCTGCATTCCACTGCACTGGGCTTCAAGGGACACTTTTGAGTTCTTCCTGGTAAATGATCTAAGCCTTTGAGGGCAAGGACTGAGCCATTGCCTTAGGCATTGAAAAGCCCTCTTGCTCCATGGGTTTCTGAGGCCAGAGCCTTGCCTAATAGCTTTACTGAGCTGTTAGGAGTCTGTCTCTAGACCAAGGTTGCCTGCTTACCAGGGTTCCAAGTTCTGTTGGGTTCTATATCCAAGGAAGTGATATCACTTCCTGGGATCTCTTTCATTGTCCTCTTTCTCTTCTTAACACTCTCAAAACACCCTTCTTGGCTGCTGAATTCTCACCCTCCTCTCCCCTGTCATCTCCCTCACTGTACACAGTTTCACCAGCATATCCCTCCATGCTGTCCCAGAAGGCTTGGTGATGACAGGAACCAGTGTGAGGAGACAGAGTTGGGTTTTACCTGGCTCTTATTTCTACCACTTCTGTTGCCCTAGACACTACATTGTGCCCTTCAGGGACCCAAATCTCCTCCTGTAAATGGCAATCATTCTCACATGTATTTCCTAGGGATTTCATCATCTAAACATCAGATAATATGTGCAAAACTCATGGGCTTGTGTTCCATGTACTGAATGCACAAATTTATAGAAGGAAGAATTATAAGAAGGAATAGGAAGCATCATCAAATACATCTCAAAATGGAGCTTTGTTCTTGCAGTCTGATCTTGAGAATCTAATCTCTCCTCTTTGCTTTATTTCAAAGTTCACAGCATGAGGCACTTGAAATTCAGTGAAAGTCAGATATCATCAACCTGTGGGAAAAAACCTTTCAATGGCTAACCATTATCTTTAGACTCAGATTCAAGTGCCACCTATTAATCCATGTGATGGGCATCTTCCATATAGCTTCCAAGGGTCCCCATCTCCTGATGAACATGGTTTTGTGTAACCTCCTTCACTTTGCTGTGGTCTAAGTGGCTCACTTGTAAGGAACAGAATATGGCAAAGTTAAGGGATGTCTTTGCCAACATTCATATCTCACATCACCCAGGAAGCTGAGTTTCCTACCCTGTCTGTTTGCTTTCCTCTATAACATTGGGACCCCTTCAACCCTGGCCATCAGGAAGAGAGATGGGTTGTCTCTTTCAAATTAATACTTTATGTGGGAAGTGAAGTAGTCATGAGTATATGGAACTGCAATTTTCTGCTGTCTTTCAAGTGCAGTAGGGATCAAGATAAAGTTGTCTTTAAGTTTAAAATCTATTGCTGAGTCAGAAGATTTCCAATACTATTGCTGCTGCTGGTGGTGGTGGCATCTTCTGGTTAAAACACAGGGAATGAGCAAGGAGATAACTGTAGAAGTCTCAGGGTTCAATGAACCAATTATTGTACTTGTGCATCTGGACTAGAGCTCATTGTGGGGTGAACAAAAGCAGATCCTCAGAAGGAACATGGAAGGGCCTGGCCTGCATGTGGTCCTTGGAAGAGGAGGTATGCTGTGCAGGCATACGGAGGAGCTGAAAGAGGCAAGGTGCTTACAGAGCTGGGTTAGGCCATCACTTCTGAATCTGCCAATGAACATGCTTTGCCTCAGGGCTCATGCCCACTCTGGAAAAGTCCAGGAGAAAAGTCCCTTAGGCATTTGCTTTGGATATGAGTTATTCAGGTATGGATAGGAGAGAGAGGCAGGGGTAAGATAAGAATATTCAACCTTTCCATACTTGATAAGATGGGAAATAGGAATAGTGGCCAGTCCTATAATTCTCTGCTCTGCTCAGGGCACAGTGTGATATATGGGTCAGCTGATATCACTTATTTAAATACCATGAAATAGAATATAGAAGACATAAACCTAAGGCCATGGTGTTCTTCCCACTTATGGCCCATGATTGCCTGAGGGCCTCTCCTTAAGGAAAGGATGTGGTTTGCTCTTTGGTCTCACTTTCACATCATATACAGAAACAGTATAAATCCTGCAGACATTCGAATCAGTTTTATATCTGTGCTCTTGTGGCTTTGGGCAACTGATTTTGAAAGTATGTAATTTCTCTTCTAGAACTTAAGATAAAACTCACCCCAAGGAATCTCATTCTGCCTTTGACTTTTGTTAACACTTAATACAATTCAATATAAGTCCTAGGTCAAGTCTAGCTCTCAGGCTAGCTATGCACTCACTGAAACCATGCATTTGCCTCCAAGTGAATTCAGATGGGGAACAAGGTCTCTGCCATAACTCTACGATAGAGTCAACCAGAAGTCTTTTATTATTATTTGTTTTATTAATAATAAATTTTATTTTGAAATAAGTTCAATCTTACAGGAACAGTTGTAAAAACAGTACAAACCCCCTACATAGAATTCCATCATACCCTGACCCTCCTCCTCTGATACCCTGATCCATCACCTTTAAGATCCTGTCACACCACTCTTTCTTTACCTCCCTCCCTCCCTCCCTAACACCCATCATCTATTGCTCTATCTTCTGAACATATGGGAGCAAGCTGCACATATCTTTGAACAGGCAATATAATTCACATATACCTTTCCCATGGACAAGAACATTATTTTATGCAATCTCATTAAATGCAGCTAAGAAGTTCCAGAAATTCAGCATTGATATAAAGCTTACATTCTATATTTCCTTTTTTGTTTTTCTTGTGTCCCAGCTGTGTCCCTTTGAGCCTCCTCTCCTCTGGCCTCAGATCCCATCCAGGATCATCCTTGGCATTTAATTGTCATCTATTTAGACTGTCATTTTTTTTTTTCAATTTTGGAAAGATACATATAGAGCCTAAATCTTCCTATTCCACCCCTCCCTAGCATTCCCTTAGTGGGATTAATCACATTTAGAATGTTGCAATGCTATCACCTTCCAAACGTCCATTTCTAGAAGTTTCCCTTCACCACAAACCAAAACCCTTACTCTCATTTCTTAACTCCCCATTGCCCCTTCACTCACTTCTTGGAACCCCTACACTACTTTTCATCTCTTTGGTCATATTCTTTGATACTTTCTTTGTGTGTATCATGGGGCTTAAATTTAACCTCTTAAATCTATAACAATCTTGTTTTTCTTTGAAACCAACTTAACTTCAATAGAATGTGGAAACTGTGTTCCTATACTCCTCCATTCCCCCACCTTTATGTAGTTCTTGTCATAATTACATATTTTACATTGAGTCCAAAACCACTGATTTATCATTACAGTTTATGTATTTTAGATCCTGTAGGAAGTAAATAGTGGAGTTATAAATCAACCATACAGTAGTATTGGTCTTTATATTTACCATGTGATCTTTACTGGAAATCTTTATTTCTTCATGTGGTTTCAGTCAATTGTTTAGTGTCCCTTCCTTTCAGCCTGCTTAGGACTGATCTACAGGTGATGAAGTTCCTCAGCTTTTGATTGTCCGGGAATGTTTTCATTTCCCCCTCATTTTTATCTTTCAGGTGTTTGTGAATTCTCCAAGTCTCTGATGGTTATTGACTTCTATTTGTATTCCATTGTGGGCAGAGAATGTTCTTTGAACAAATTCATTTTTATATTTTTTATTTTATTGAGGCTTGTTTTTATGTCCCTGCTTACAGTCCATTCTGGAGAAAGATCCGTGATCACTAGTGAAGAATGTGTGTTCCAGTGACCTGGGATGTAATATTCCATATATGTCTGTTAAAAGTCTCTATATCTCTCTTTCATTTCTTTGTTTCTCTGTCGGTAGGGTTTGCTTTAGTATCTGAAGTAGGGCAGGTCTTTTATTAGCAAACTGTCTCAGCATTTGTTTGTCTGTGAAAAATTTAAGCTCTCCCTCAAATTTGAAGGAGAGTTTTGCTGGATAAAGTATTCTTGGTTGGAAATTTTCCTCTCTCAGAATTTTAAATATGTCATGCCACTGCCTTCTCACCTCCATGGTGGCCACTGAGTAGTCATTGCTTAGTCTTATGTTGTTTCCTTTGTATGTGGTGAATTGCTTTTCTCTTGCTGCTTTCAGAACTTGCTCTTTATCTTCAGTATTTCACAGTCTGATCAGAATATGTCTTGGAGTGGGTTTGTTTGAATTTATTCTATTTGGAGTTTGCTGGGCATGTATGCTTTGTGTATTTATATTGTTTAGAAGGTATGGGAAGTTTTCTCCAACAATTTCTTTGAATACTCTTTCTAGACCTTTACCCTTCTCTTCCCCTTCTGGGACACCAATGAGTCTTAAATTTGGATGTTTTATTTTATCTATCATATCCCTGAGATCCATTTCATTTTTTTCAGTTTTTCCCCATCCTTTCTTTTGTTCTTTCATTTTCTGTTCTGTGCTCCTCAAGGAGGTTGAGTTGTTGTTCAACTACCTCTAATCTTGTATTATGAGTATCCAGAGTCTTTTAAATTTGGCCTACAGTTTCTTTAATTTCCATAAGATCTTCTATTTTTTTATTTACTCTTTCAATATCTTCTTTATGCTCTTCTAGGTTCTTTTTATGTCTTTTATATTCTGTGCCATGCTCTTCTTCAAGTCTTTTATATCCCATGCCATGGTCTCTTTGCCCATCTGTAGTTCTTTGATTAATTCTGCCAGGAACTGTGTGTCTTCAGATCTTTTGATTTGAGTGTTTGGGTTCAGGTTCTCCGTGTCATCTGGTTTTATCATATGCTTTAAGAGTTTCTGTTGTTTTTGGCCTCTTGGCATTTGCTTTACTTGATCTTTAATTTGTTAGAATTGCAGTTTGGTGACATACGCTTTCTCTAACTAACCAGCAGATGGCGTCTGGGAGTCACTTATTCCCCTCAAGTCAGTTCTCCCCAACTTTGTGGTATGTGGGGATCTGATACTTTTGGGGTCCAATTGGTGCACTTAATTTGGGTGTGTTGTTGGTGCTGTCTGCCCTCAATGAGGGGCATGTGCCTGAGTGGTTAGGGAGGAAGGGCAGGTTTAACAATCAAACCTCCCAGGTGTTCCCAGAGATTTAAGGCTGTTCTCTGCCAGTGACACAAAGTCCTTGGTATTGGCGTAGGTTCTCTGGGATTTTGGAGTGATTCCCCCCTTCCTGCTGTGCTTTTCCAGGACCTCTGTTGAGGGGGGAGGGCTGTGCCACATTGCAAGTGAGTGCCAGCCTCCAGGGAAGCCCTGGGCTGCTGGGCTGTGTAAGGGCATTCCCACCCACTTCAAAGATGGTTGAATGGGATGCATTAACTTCCCCCTTTCTGCACAGCTCTGCTCTCCCAGCTCCAGGGCAATCAGCCGTGGGTGTATTCAAGTCTACTGTCCATGGCTGATATTGTGTTATGTGAGTGGTGCTGTGGGAAAGACTCCTTGTCAGGCTGGGTTTCTTGTCTCAGTTCTGTGCTGTGTGCTTGGCCCTGGGAAGGAGCAGCCCCACCCACTGGGGTGATGGCCACAAGACTGGGCTTCTCAGCTTGGCTCTGTGCTGTGTGCTAGGCCCTGGGCAGGAGCAGCCCCACCCACTGGGGTGATGGCTGTGAGGCTGGGCCTCTTGGCTTGACTCTGTGCTGCATGCTCAGCCCAGGGCAGGAGCAGCCCCACATGCTGGGGTGACAGCCACAAGGCTGGGTTTCTTGGCTCAGCTCCATGCTGTGTGCTTGGCTCTGGGCAGGAACAGCCCTGCCTGCTGGGAAGATGGCTGCAAGTCATGTGTCTCCCCTTTGTTTCCTTTGACCTGAGACAATCTTCAGTGGGTGTGGGAAGGGGTATCCTCCACCTCAGACACCGAGGCATTAGTCCAGACTGCTCCCATCTTATCTGCAGCTGTTCCTGGGCTTCTCTCATTTTTTTTTTAAATGCCAGACCAGTGTCTCCCCCCAGTGCAGCATGGCTGATGGATCAGCCTACTCACTCACTCGTTTCAGAATGCAGACTCCTGGTTTCACCAAACGCATGTTCCCTGTGGCTTTAGCAGAACTTGTCCAACTGGTGCTACTTTGGAAGTGGTGTTCTGGGTGCTTTCTGGTTTTTTATCTAGTGTTTTCCATGGAGGTGTTTTTTTCTCTGTCTCACCTAGCCACCATCTTAGGTTCCTCTTCAACCAGAAGTCTTTTAAAAAGCCAATTCCAGGATTCTGGGAAGATGGCAGCATAGAAAGAAGTGGAAGACTTAGTCTCCCCCAGAACAATTCATAAATGAACAAAAAACCAGTAAATAACCTGGAATAACAGCAGGGAGACAAACATGACTGTACACTCAACATCCACTGACATGAATTGGGAGGAATGCCCGAGATCACAGCATAAAATCTGTAAGTAAAACTGTGGACCCATGCTGATAGCCGAGAACCTAGAGCCAAGAGCCCCTCCCTCATGGAAGCCATGCCGTGCACTTTCTCAGCCCAGCTCCAAGTGAGGTTTTAATATTAACTGCTCAATACAGAAAACAAATCTTCAACAAGCAGACAGAGGCTTTTGGTGACAGCTGACCTTGGGAGAATTGGAGAACATATCTGTCTCAGGATAGGGAGCCCAGTGGATCATGTGCTATATCTGGCTGATGGGTGAACCTGGAAGTTTTTCTGTCCTTCACTCTCTCTCTGTGCAGAAAACCTCAGCTGTTCACAGCTCACAAGGCACTGCAGTAAAGACAGCCTCAGACATTCTGCAATCTGAAATGAGCTGAGAGCCCTGTGGCACAGCCCAACAGCCCAGAGCTTCCCTTGAGGGATGGTGCATACTGATGATGTAGCACAGCATTCCCTCAGCTGAGGGAGAATCATGGCTGGAGGGGGGATCCACTCAGAGAACCCAGGGGTGCTACACCAATCCAGTGCTTTGTGTGACACCGAGAGAGAAGGTCTGGGGCTGAACTGAAATGAAGGCTTAGACTCTTGCTGCAGCCTTGAATATCCTGGAACCTGGGAGATTTGAAGAGTAGAACTGCCCTTCCTCCTTGGCCACCCATACACATGCCCCACATTAAGGGCAGATGGCTCCAGCAACACACCCAAACTGAGTTCTCCAACTGAACACACAAGAATCATTTCCTCACAATCCATGAAAAAAAGGTTGAGAACAGATCTGAGGGATATAGGTGACTCACAGATGTCATCTGCTCTTTAGTTAGAGAAAGTGTAAGTCACCAAACTGTGTCTCTGAAAAATTAGATCAATATCCTTTTTTTTAATACAACCTGAAAGAACCCTATCAAGCAAAACAAATGCCAAGAGGCCAAAAACAACAGAAAATCTTAATGCATATGATAAAACCAGATGATATGGAGAATCCAGCTCCAAACACACAAATCAAGATTTCAGAAAAAACCTTGTACCTCACAAAATTAATCAAAGAACTACAATCGAAGAATGAAAACATGGCAAAGGATTTAAAGAACATCAAGAGGACCATGGCCCAGGATATAAGTGCCATACAGAAAACCCTAGAAGAGCATAAAGAAGACACTGCAAGAGTAAATAAAGAAATAGAAGATCTTATGGAAATAAAAGAAACTGTTGGCCAAATTTAAAAGGCTCTGGATATTCACAATACAAGACTAGAGGAAGCTGAACAACATCTCAGTATCCTAGAAATCCACAGAACAGAAAATGAAAGAACAAAAGAAAGAATGGAGAAAAAAATTGAAAAAATCACAATGGATCTCAGGGATACCATAGATAAAATAAAACATCCAAACCTAAGACTCATTGGTGTCCCAGAAGGGGAAGAGAAGGGTAAAGGTCTAGAAAGAGTATTCAAAGAAATTGTTGGGGAAAATTTCCCCAACCTTCTACACAATATAAACACACGAAACATAAATGCCTAGCAAACTCCAAATAGAATAAATCCAAATAAACCCACCCTAAGACATATTCTGATCAGTCTCTCAAATACTGAAGAGAAGGAGCAAGTTCTGAAAGCAGCAAGAGAAAAGCAATTCACCACATACAAGGAAACAATATAAGACTAAGTAGTGACTACTCAGTGGCCACTATGGAGATGAGAAGACAGTGGCATAACATATTTAAAATTCTGAGAGAGAAAAACTTCCAGCCAAGAATACTTTATCCAGCAAAACTCTCCTTCAAATTTGAGGGAGAGCTTAAATCTTTCACAGACAAACAAATGCTGAGAGACTTTGCCAATAAAAGACCTGCCCTACTTCAGATTCTAAAGGAAGCCCTACCAACAGAGAGACAAAGAAAGGAGAAACAGATATAGAGAATTTTAACAGGCATATATACTACCTTACATCCCAAATCATCAGGACACTCATTTTTCTCTAGTGATCACAGATCTTTCTCCAGAAGGGACCATAAGCTGGGACATAAAACAAGCCTCAAGGAATTAATAAAAAAAAAACTGAATATACTCAAAGATTATTCTCCAAACACAATGGAATACAAATAGAAGTCAACAATTTTTGAACTATAACTCCACTATTTACTTCCTACATGATAAAAAATACAGAAACTCTAAGGACAAATCAGTGGTTTTGAACTCAATGTAAAATATGAAATTTTAGACAACTATATAAAGGTGGGGGACTGAAGGAGTATAGGAACATAGTTTATGTGCCCTATTGAAGTGAAGGTGGTATCAAAGAAAAACAAGATTGATAGGGATTTAAGAGGTTAATTTTAAGCCCCACAGTAAACACAAAGAAATTATCAGAGAATATAACCATAGAGATGAAAAGTAGAGTTTGGGTTAAGAGAAATGGGGGAAGGGGCAATCAGGAGTTAAGAAAGGAGTGTAGGGTTGCTGTTTGAGGTGAGGGAAAATTTCTAGCAATGGATGGTGGGAAAGAGCATAACATCATTCTAAATATGACTAATCCCACTAATGGAAGGCTAGGGAGGGGATGGAATGGGAAGATTTAGGCTGTATATATGTTTCCACAATTGAAAAAAGAAAAAAAAAAGACAGTCTATCTAGATGACAATTGAATGCTAAGGATGAACTTGGATGGGATTGGAGGGTGGAGGACAGATGGTTCAAAGGGACACAGTTGAGACATAAGGAAAAGGAAATATAGAATGTAAGCATTGTATCATCATTGAATCTCATACTTCTTAGCTGCACTTAATGGAATTATGTAAAAGAATGTTCTTGTTCATGGGAAGTGCATACGTGAATTATAGTGTATGTTCAAGGATGTGTGCAGCTAACTCTCATATGTTCAGAAGACAGAGAAATAGATGATGGATGATAGGGACGGGGAGGGAGGGAGGGAAAGAAATAGTGATGTGACAGCATGTTAAAGTTGGTTGATTGAACTTTCGGGGGAGGGGGGTCAGGGTATGATGGAATTCTGTGTATGGGGCTAGTATTGTTTTTGCAAATATTCATGTAACTTTGATTTTATTTCAAAATTAAAAAAAATTAAAAAAGCCAATTCCAGAGCAGCCTTTCCTCAGCAGAGGCCCTAGGAGGGCATGGCTTGGAAGAGGGACCATTCAGAAGTCCCAGGGACCATACACCAATACCAAGGATTTGTGTGTCAGTGGCAGAGACAAACTGTGGTGAGACTGAACTGAAGGTTTAGACTCCTGCAACAGCTTTAAATCTCCAGGAACACCTGGGAGGTTTGATTATTAAAGCTGCCCTCCCTTCCTAACCCCTCAGTCAGACACCCCATATTCAGGGCAGGCAGCACCAAATACACATGCAAACTTGGTGCACCAGTTGGATCCCACAAGATTCAGAACCCCATTCACCACAAAGACAAAGTTGGGGAGAACTGGCTTGAGGGGAATAGGTGGCTCATGGATGACACATGCTTGTTAGTTAGAGAAAGTGTACTCCACCAAGCTGAAGATCTGACAAATTAGAGATAATTGTTTGAATAAGTCTACATATTCTAAAAGAACCTTATCAAGTCAAGCAAATGTCAAGATGCCAAAAACAACAGAAAATTTTAAAGTATATAAAGAAACCAGATGATATGTATAACCCAAACCCAAATACCCAAATCAAAAGATCAGAGGAGACACAGTACTTGGAGCAATTAATCAAAGAACTAAAGGCAAACATTGAGAACATGGTACAGGATATAAGGGACATAAAGAAGACCCTAGAAGAGCATAAAGAAGAAATTGCAAGAGTAAACAAAAAAATAGATGATCTTATGGAAATAAAAGAAAATGGGGACCAAATTAAAAAGCTTCTGGATACTCATAGTACAAGATCAGAGGAAGATGAACAGTGAATCAGTGGACTCAAAGATGGCAGAATGGAAAGTGAAAGGACAAAAGAAAAAATGGGGAAAATCAAAATTTGAAATGGACCACAGGGATATGATAGATAATATCAAATATCTGAATATAAGAGTCATTGGTGTTCCAGAAAGTGAAGAGAAGGGTAAAGGTCTAGGAAGAGTTTTCAAAGAAATTCTTGGGGAAAACTTCCCAAACCTCCTAAAAAACATAAATACACAAATCATAAATGCCCAGCAAATTCCAAACAGAATAAATCCAAATAAACCCACTGTGAGACATATTCTGATCAGATTGTCAAATACTTAAGAGAATGAGCAAGTTCTGAAAGCAGCAAGAGAAAAGCAATTCACAACTTACAAAGGAAACAGCATAAGACTAAGTACTGACTACTCAGCAGCCACAATGGAGGCAAGACGGCAGTGGCACGATGTATTTAAAATTCTGAGAAAAAAAATTGCCAACCAAGAATTCTTTATACAGCAAAGATCTCCTTCAAATTTGAGGGAGAGCTTAAATTTTTCACAAATGCTGAGAGAATTGGCTAACAATAGACCTGCCTTACTTGAGATACTAAAGGGAACCCTAATGACAGAGAAACAAAGAAAGGAGAGAGAAAGATGGAGAAAGGTTCACTATTAAAGAGATTCAGTATGAGTACATTAAAGGACAACAGAGAGAGGGAAAATATATCTGACAAACATAAACCAAAGGATAAGATGGCTGATTCAAGAAATGCTTTCACAGTAGTTAACATTGAATATAAATGGATTAAACCCCCCAATTAAAAGATATAGATTGGCAGGATGGATCAAACAATATCAACTATCAATATGTTGCATACAAGAGACTCATCTTAGATACAGGGACAATAAGTAATTGAAACTGAAAGGATGGAAAAATATTTCATACAAGGTACAGCCAAAAGAAAGCAGGAGTAGCAATATTAATCTCAGATAAAATAGACTTTAAATGCAGGGATGTTATGAGGGACAAAGAAGGCCACTGCATACTAATAAAAGGGGCAATTCAACAACAATAAATAACAATCATAAAAGATTATGCACCAAATCAAGGGGCCACAAAATACATGAGACAAACATGGGGAAAACTAAAGGAAGCTATTGATGTTTCCACAATAATCATTGGAGACTTCAACACATCACTCTCTCCTATAGATAGATCAACCAGACAGAAAACCAATAAGGAAAATGAAAACATAAACAATCTGAGAAGTGAATTTGATTTAACAGACATTTATAGAACATTACATCCCAAATCACCAGGATATACATTCTTCTCTACTGCTCACAAAACTTTCTCCAGAATAGATCATATACTGGGACATAAAAAAAGCCTCAATAAATTAAAAAAAATGAAATTATTGAAAGCACAGTTTCTGATCACAATGGAAAACAATTAGAAGTCAAGAACCATCAGAAATTTATAAAATTCACAAATACCTGGAGGTTAACCAATACACTCCTAAACAATCAGTGGATTATAGAAGAAATAGCAAGAGAAATTGCAAAATATATGGATATGAATGAAAATGAGAACACAACATATAAAAACCTGTAAGATGCAACAAAAGTAGCACTGAAGGGGAAATTTATAGCACTAAATACATATATCAAAGAGGAAGAAAGAGCTAAAATCAAAGAACTAATGTAACAACTGAAGAAGCTAGAAAATGAACAGCAAACCAATCCTAAACCAAGTAGAAGAAAAGAAATAACAAGGATTAAAGCAGAAATAAATGACATAGAGAAGAAGAAACAATAGAATAAATAACACTAAAAGTTGGTTCTTTGAGAAGACCAACAAGATTGACAGGCCCTTAGCTAGACTGGCAAAATAAAAAAGAGAGACGTCCCTACAAACAAAATAATTAATGACAAAGGTGACATTACTGCAGATCCTGAAGAAATTAAAAACATTATAAGAGGATACTATGAACAACTGTATGCCAACAAGCTGGATAATGTAGAGGAAACAGACAATTCTCTGGAACATATGAACAACCTAGACTGACCAGAGGAGAAATAGAAGACCTCAACCAGCCAATCAGAAGCAAAGAGATCCAATCAGTCATCAAAAAACTTCCCACAAATAAATGCCCAGGGCCAGATGGATTCACAGGGAAATTCTACCAAACTTTCCAAAAACAACTGACACTAATCTTACTTAAACTCTTCCAAAACATGGAAGAAAATGGAACACTAGGAACACTACCTAACACATTTTATGAAGCTAACATCAATCTAATACCAAAACCAAGCAAAGATGCCACAAAAAAGGAAAACTACAGGCCAATCTCCCTCATGAATACAGATGCAAAAATTCTCAACAAAATGCTTCCAAATTTAATCCAAAGACACATTAAAAAATCATACACAATGATTGTACCAGTTTGTATATATTATGTCCCCCAGAAAAAGCCATGTTCTTTGAGGCAATCTTGTGGGGGCAGACATCTTAGAGGGAATCAATTTGGAACGTTTGGGTTAGGTTGTTTACATGAAAATATACCCTACCCAATTGTGAGTGATAACACTGATTGGATAGTTTCCTTGGAGGTGTGGCTCCACCAATTCAACATGTGCCTTGATTAGTTTACTAGAGTACTATATAAGCTCAGACAGGAGTGAGCTTGCTACAGTCCAGAGGGACACTTTGAAGAAAGCACAGGATCTACTGACAAGAAAGAGTTTGAAGTCAGCTTTTAAAAGCAGACGCTTGCTCCAGAGAAGCTAAGAGTGGACAAACACCCCAAGACCAACTAAGAGTGACATTTTGAAGAGGAGCTGTGGACTACAGAAGAACATCCTGGGAGAAAGCCATTTTGAAATCAGAACTCTGTGCAGATTCCAGCCATGTGCCTTCCCAGCTAACAGAGGTTTTCTGGATGCCAATGGCCTTTCTCCAGTGAAGATACTCTTTGTTGATGGACACTTTATGTCCTTAAGACTGTAACTGTGTAACCCAATAAACCTCCTTTTATAAAAGCCAATCCGAGAGGCGGGGCAAGATGGCAGACTGGTGAGCTGTAAGTTTTAGTTACTCCTCCAGGAAAGTAGGTAAAAAGCCAGGAACTGCGTGGACTGGACACCACAGAGCAATCTGACTTTGGGCATACTTCATACAACACTCATGAAAACGTGGAACTGCTGAGATCAGCGAAATCTGTAAGTTTTTGCGGCCAGGGGACCCGCGCCCCTCCCTGCCAGGCTCAGTCCCGGGGGAGGAGGGGCTGTCAGCTCCGGGAAGGAGAAGGGAGAACTGCAGTGGCTGCTCTTAGTGAAAACTCATTCTACTGATTCAAACTCCAACCATAGATAGACTGAGACCAGACACCAGAGACTCTGAGAGCAGCCAGCCCAGCAGAGAGGAGACAGGCATAGAAAAAAAAACAACACGAAAAACTCCAAAATAAAAGCAGAGGATTTTTGGAGTTCTGGTGAACACAGAAAGGGGAAGGGAGGAGCTCAGGCTTTGAGGCGCATATGCAAATCCTGAAGCAAAGCTGATCTCTCTGCCCTGTGCACCTTTCCTTAATGGCCCTGGTTGCTTTGTCTATTAGCATTTCAATAACCCATTAGATCTCTGAGGAGGGCCGTTTTTTGTTTTTTTTTTAAATCCTTTTTGCTTTTTCTAAAACAATTACTCTAAGAAGCTCAATACAGAAAGCTTCAAAGAATTGCAATTTGGGCACGTCAAGTCAAGAGCAGAACTAAGAGAGCTCTGAGACAAAAGGCAATAATCCAGTGGCTGAGAAAATTCACTAAACAACACAACTTCCCAAGAAAAGGGGGGTGTCCGCTCACAGCCACCATCCTGGTGGACAGGAAACACTCCTGCCCATCGCCAGCCCCATAGCCCAGAGCTGTCTCAGACAACCCAGTGTGACGGAAGTGCTTCAAATAACAGGCACACACCACAAAACTGGGCGTGGACATTAGCCTTCCCTGCAACCTCAGCTGAATGTCCCAGAGCTGGGAAGGTGGAGCAGTGTGAATTAACAAAGCCCCATTCAGCCATCATTTGAGCAGACTGGGAGCCTCCCTACACAGCCCAGCAGCCCAGAATTGCCCTGGGGGGACGGCACTCACCTGTGACATAGCACAGTCATCCCTCAACAGAGGACCCGGGGTGCACAGCCTGGAAGAGGGGCCCACTTGCAAGTCTCAGGAGCCATACGCCAATACCAAAGACTTGTGGGTCAGTGGCAGAGACAAACTGTGGCAGGACTGAACTGAAGGATTAGACTATTGCAGCAGCTTTAAAACTCTAGGATCATCAGGGAGATTTGATTCTTAGGGCCACCCCCCATCCCCGACTGCCCAGAAACACGCCCCACATACAGGGCAGGCAACACCAACTACACACGCAAGCTTGGTACACCAATTGGGCCCCACAAGACTCACTCCCCCACTCACCAAAAAGGCTAAGCAGGGGAGATCTGGCTTGTGGAGAACAGCTGGCTCGTGGACGCCACCTGCTGGTTAGTTAGAGAAAGTGTACTCCACGAAGCTGTAGATCTGATAAATTAGAGATAAGGACTTCAATAGGTCTACAAACCCTAAAAGAACCCTATCAAGTTCAGCAAATGCCACGAGGCCAAAAACAACAGAAAATTATAAAGCATATGAAAAAACCAGACGATATGGATAACCCAAGTCCAAGCACCCAAATCAAAAAACCAGAAGAGACACAGCACCTAGAGCAGCTACTCAAAGAACTAAAGATCAACAATGAGACCATAGTACGGGATATGAAGGAAATCAAGAAGACCCTAGAAGAGCATAAAGAAGACATTGCCAGACTAAATAAAAAAATGGATGATCTTATGGAAATTAAAGAAACTATTGACCAAATTAAAAAGATTCTGGACACTCATAGTACAAGACTAGAGGAAGTTGAACAACGAATCAGTGACCTGGAAGATGACAGAATGGAAAATGAAAGCATAAAAGAAAGAATGGGGAAAAAAATTGAAAAACTCGAAATGGACCTCAGGGATATGATAGATAATATGAAACGTCCGAATATAAGACTCATTGGTGTCCCAGAAGGGGAAGAAAAGGGTAAAGGTCTAGGAAGAGTATTCAAAGAAATTGTTGGGGAAAACTTCCCAAATCTTCTAAACAACATAAATACACAAATCATAAATGCTCAGCGAACTCCAAATAGAATAAATCCAAAAAAAACCCACTCCGAGACATATACTGATCACACTGTCAAACATAGAAGAGAAGGAGCAAGTTCTGAAAGCAGCAAGAGAAAAGCAATTCACCACATACAAAGGAAACAGCATAAGACTAAGTAGTGACTACTCAGCAGCTACCATGGAGGCAAGAAGGCAGTGGCATGATATATTTAAAATTCTGAGTGAGAGGAATTTCCAGCCAAGAATACTTTATCCAGCAAAGCTCTCCTTCAAATTTGAGGGAGAGCTTAAATTTTTCACAGACAAAGAAATGCTGAGAGAATTTGCTAACAAGAGACCTGCCCTACTGGAGATACTAAAGGGAGCCCTACAGACAGAGAAACAAAGACAGGACAGAGAGACTTGGAGAAAGGTTCAGTACTAAAGAGATTAGGTATGGGTACAATAAAGGATATTAATAGAGAGAGGGAAAAATATGGCAAACATAATCCAAAGGATAAGATGGCCGATTCAAGAAATGCCTTCACGGTTTTAACGTTGAATGTAAATGGATTAAACTCCCCAATTAAAAGATATAGATTCGCAGAATGGATCAAAAAAAATGAACCATCAATATGTTGCATACAAGAGACTCATCTTAGACACAGGGACACAAAGAAACTGAAAGTGAAAGGATGGAAAAAAATATTTCATGCAAGCTACAGCCAAAAGAAAGCAGGTGTAGCAATATTAATCTCAGATAAAATAGACTTCAAATGCAGGGATGTTTTGAGAGACAAAGAAGGCCACTACATACTAATAAAAGGGGCAATTCAGCAAGAAGAATTAACAATCTTAAATGTCTATGCACCCAATCAAGGTGCCACAAAATACATGAGAGAAACACTGGCAAAACTAAAGGAAGCAATTGATGTTTCCACAATAATTGTGGGAGACTTCAACACATCACTCTCTCCTATAGATAGATCAACCAGACAGAAGACCAATAAGGAAATTGAAAACCTAAACAATCTGATAAATGAATTAGATTTAACAGACATCTACAGGACATTACATCCCAAATCACCAGGATACACATACTTTTCTAGTGCTCACAGAACTTTCTCCAGAATAGATCATATGCTGGGACATAAAACAAGCCTCAATAAATTTAAAAAGATTGAAATTATTCAAAGCACATTCTCTGACCACAATGGAATACAATTAGAAGTCAATAACCATCAGAGACTTAGAAAATTCACAAATACCTGGAGGTTAAACAACACACTCCTAAGCAATCAGTGGGTTAAAGAAGAAATAGCAAGAGAAATTGCTAAATATATAGAGACGAATGAAAATGAGAACACAACATACCAAAACCTATGGGATGCAGCAAAAGCAGTGCTAAGGGGGAAATTTATAGCACTAAACGCATATATTAAAAAGGAAGAAAGAGCCAAAATCAAAGAACTAATGGATCAACTGAAGAAGCTAGAAAATGAACAACAAACCAATCCTAAACCAAGTACAAGAAAAGAAATAACAAGGATTAAAGCAGAAATAAATGACATAGAGAACAAAAAAACAATAGAGAGGATAAATATCACCAAAAGTTGGTTCTTTGAGAAGATCAACAAGATTGACAAGCCCCTAGCTAGACTGACAAAATCAAAAAGAGAGAAGACCCATATAAACAAAATAATGAATGAAAAAGGTGACATAACTGCAGATCCTGAAGAAATTAAAAAAATTATAAGAGGATATTATGAACAACTGTATGGCAACAAACTGGATAATGTAGAAGAAATGGACAATTTCCTGGAAACATATGAACAACCTAGACTGACCAGAGAAGAAATAGAAGACCTCAACCAACCCATCACAAGCAAAGAGATCCAATCAGTCATCAAAAATCTTCCCACAAATAAATGCCCAGGGCCAGATGGCTTCACAGGGGAATTCTACCAAACTTTCCAGAAAGAACTGACACCAATCTTACTCAAACTCTTTCAAAACATTGAAAAAAATGGAACACTACCTAACTCATTTTATGAAGCTAACATCAATCTAATACCAAAACCAGGCAAAGATGCTACAAAAAAGGAAAACTACCGGCCAATCTCCCTAATGAATATAGATGCAAAAATCCTCAACAAAATACTTGCAAATCGAATCCAAAGACACATTAAAAAAATCATACACCATGACCAAGTGGGGTTCATTCCAGGCATGCAAGGATGGTTCAACATAAGAAAAACAATCAATGTATTACAACACATTAAAAACTCGAAAGGGAAAAATCAATTGATCATCTCAATAGATGCTGAAAAAGCATTTGACAAAATCCAACATCCCTTTTTGATAAAAACACTTCAAAAGGTAGGAATTGAAGGAAACTTCCTCAACATGATAAAGAGCATATATGAAAAACCCACAGCCAGCATAGTACTCAATGGTGAGAGACTGAAAGCCTTCCCTCTAAGATCAGGAACAAGACAAGGATGCCCGCTGTCACCACTGTTATTCAACATTGTGCTGGAAGTGCTAGCCAGGGCAATCCGGCAAGACAAAGAAATAAAAGGCATCCAAATTGGAAAAGAAGAAGTAAAACTGTCATTGTTTGCAGATGATATGATCTTATATCTAGAAAACCCTGAGAAATCAACGATACACCTACTAGAGCTAATAAACAAATTTAGCAAAGTAGCGGGATACAAGATTAATGCACATAAGTCAGTAATGTTTCTATATGCTAGAAATGAACAAACTGAAGAGACACTCAAGAAAAAGATACCATTTTCAATAGCAACTAAAAAAATCAAGTACCTAGGAATAAATTTAACCAAAGATGTAAAAGACCTATACAAAGAAAACTACATAACTCTACTAAAAGAAATAGAAGGGGACCTTAAAAGATGGAAAAATATTCCATGTTCATGGATAGGAAGGCTAAATGTCATTAAGATGTCAATTCTACCCAAACTCATCTACAGATTCAATGCAATCCCAATCAAAATTCCAACAACCTACTTTGCAGACTTGGAAAAGCTAGTTATCAAATTTATTTGGAAAGGGAAGATGACTCGAATTGCTAAAGACACTCTAAAAAAGAAAAATGAAGTGGGAGGACTTACACTCCCTGACTTTGAAGCTTATTATAAAGCCACAGTTGCCAAAACAGCATGGTACTGGCACAAAGATAGACATATAGATCAATGGAATTGAATTGAGAATTCGGAGATAGACCCTCAGATCTATGGCCGACTGATCTTTGATAAGGCCCCCAAAGTCACCGAACTGAGCCATAATGGTCTTTTCAACAAATGGGGCTGGGAGAGTTGGATATCCATATCCAAAAGAATGAAAGAAGACCCCTACCTCACCCCCTACACAAAAATTAACTCAAAATGGACCAAATATCTCAATATAAAAGAAAGTACCATTAAACTCCTAGAAGATAATGTAGGAAAACATCTTCAAGACCTTGTATTAGGAGGCCACTTCCTAGACTTTACACCCAAAGCACAAGCAACAAAAGAGAAAATAGATAAATGGGAACTCCTCAAGCTTAGAAGTTTCTGCACCTCAAAGGAATTTCTCAAAAAGGTAAAGAGGCAGCCAACTCAACGGGAAAAAATTTTTGGAAACCATGTATCTGACAAAAGACTGATATCTTGCATATACAAAGAAATCCTACAACTCAATGACAATAGTACAGACAGCCCAATTATAAAATGGGCAAAAGATATGAAAAGACAGTTCTCTGAAGAGGAAATACAAATGGCCAAGAAACACATGAAAAAATGTTCAGCTTCACTAGCTATTAGAGAGATGCAAATTAAGACCACAATGAGATACCATCTAACACCGGTTAGAATGGCTGCCATTAAACAAACAGGAAACTACAAATGCTGGAGGGGATGTGGAGAAATTGGAACTCTTATTCATTGTTGGTGGGGCTGTATAATGGTTCAGCCACTCTGGAAGTCAGTCTGGCAGTTTCTTAGAAAACTAGATATAGAGCTACCATTCGATCCAGTGATTGCACTTCTCGGTATATACCCAGAAGATCGGAAAGCAGTGACACGAACAGATATCTGCACGCCAATGTTCATAGCAGCATTATTCACAATTGACAAGAGATGGAAACAACCCAAATGTCCTTCAACAGATGAGTGGATAAATAAAATGTGGTATATACACACGATGGAATACTACGCAGCAGTAAGAAGGAACGATCTGGTGAAACATATGACAACATGGATGAACCTTGAAGACATAATGCTGAGCGAAATAAGCCAGGCACAAAAAGAGAAATATTATATGCTACCACTAATGTGAACTTTGAAAAATGTAAAACAAATGGTTTATAATGTAGAATGTAGGGGAACTAGCAGTAGAGAGCAATTAAGGAAGGGGGAACAATAATCCAAGAAGAACAGATAAGCTATTTAACGTTCTGGGGATGCCCAGAAATGACTATGGTCTGTTAATTTCTGATGGATGTAGTAGGAACAAGTTCACTGAAATGTTGCTATATTATGTAACTTTTTTGGGGTAAAGTAGGAACATGTTGGAAGTTAAGCAGTTATCTTAGGTTAGTTGTCTTTTTCTTACTCCCTTGTTATGGTCTCTTTGAAATGTTCTTTTATTGTATGTTTGTTTTCTTTTAACTTTTTTTTTCATACAGTTGATTTAAAAAAGACGGGAAAGTTAAAAAAAAAAAGAAAAAAGAAAAAAGACAAACAAGGAAAAAAAAAAAAAAGATGTAGTGCCCCCTTGAGGAGCCGGTGGAGAATGCAGGGGTATTCGCCTACCCCACCTCCATGGTTGCTAACATGACCACAGACATAGGGGACTGGTGGTTTGATGGGTTGAGCCCTCTACCATAAGTTTTACCCTTGGGAAGACGGTTGCTGCAAAGGAGAGGCTAGGCCTCCCTATATTTGTGCCTAAGAGTCTCCTCCTGAATGCCTCTTTGTTGCTCAGATGTGGCCCTCTCTCTCTGGCTAAGCCAACTTGAAAGGTGAAATCACTGCCCTCCCCCCTACGTGGGATCAGACACCCAGGGAAGTGAATCTCCCTGGCAATGTGGAATATGACTCCCGGGGAGGAATGTAGACCCGGCATCGTGGGATGGAGAACATCTTCTTGACCAAAAGGGGGATGTGAAAGGAAATGAAATAAGCTTCAGTGGCAGAGAGATTCCAAAACCAGCCGAGAGATCACTCTGGTGGGCACTCTTACGCACACTTTAGACAACCTTTTTTAGGTTCTAAAGAATTGGGGTAGCTGGTGGTGGATACCTGAAACTATTAAACTACAACCCAGAACCCATGAATCTCGAAGACAGTTGTATAAAAATGTAGTTTATGAGGGGTGACAGTGGGATTGGGAATGCCATAAGGACCAAACTCCACTTTGTCTAGTTTATGGATGGATGTGTAGGAAAGTAGGGGAAGGAAACAAACAGACAAAGGTACCCAGTGTTCTTTTTTACTTCAATTGCTCTTTTTCACTCTAATTATTATTCTTGTTATTTTTGTGTGTGTGCTAATGAAGGTGTCAGGGATTGATTTAGGTGATGAATGTACAACTATGTAATGGTACTGTAAACAATCGAAAGTACGATTTGTTTTGTATGACTGCGTGGTATGTGAATATATCTCAATAAAATGATGATAAAAAAAAAGAAAATGTTCAAAAATAGATTGGGGTGATGAAGGCACAACTATATGATAGTAATGCGTACAGTTGATTGTACACCATGGATGACTATGGTTTGTGAATATATCTCAATAAAACTGAATTAAAAAACAAACAAACAAACAAAACCAAGCAGTTCAAGAAAGAGCCGCAGCCAAGAGGATTCTAAGAGACAGGACAACTACATGTAATACGGTGACCTGGATGAGATCCTGGAACTGAAGAAGGGCATCGGGTAAAAACTAAGGAAATTCGAATAAATTGTGGGCTTTAATGAACACCATGTATCAACGTTGGTTCATTAATTGTTACAAATGTCCATACTAGTATCAGATGGTAACAATAAGAGATGTGGGGTATGGGAGAACTCTCTGTACTAACCAGGCAACTTTTCTATAAATCTAAAGCTCTTCTTTAAAAAAAAAAAAAAAAAAAAAAAAAAGCCAATCCATTTCTGGTGTTTTACATCCTGATAGCATTAGCAAACTAGAACAATGACCAAGTGGGGTTCATTCCAGGCATGCATGGATGGTTCAACATAAGAAAATTAATGTATTACAACACATTAACAAATCAAAAGAGAAAAATCAAATGATCTTCTCAATAAATAGTGAAAAAGCATTTGACAAAATCTGACATCTCTTTTTGATGAAAACACTTCAAAAGGTTGGAATTGAATGAAACTTCCTCACTATGCAAAAGAAAATATATGAAAAGCCCACAGCCAGCATAGTACTAAATGGCGAGAACCTGATAGCCTTCCCTCCAAGATCAGGATTGAGACAAGGATGCCTGTTGCCACCACTGTTCTTTAGCTTTGTGCTAGAAGTGCTAGCCAGGGTAATCTGGAAAGACAAAGAAATAAAAGGCATCCAGATTGGAAAGGAAGAAGTAAAACTGTCATTATTTGCAGATGATATGACCTTATATCTGGAAAATCCTAAGAAATTGATGATACAGCTACTAGATGTAATAAACAAATTTAGCAAAGTAGTGGGATAGAAGATTAATGCACATAAGTCAGTAATGTTTCTATATGCTAGAAATGAGTGACGTGAAGAGACACTCAAGAAAAAGATACCATTTTCAATAGCAACTAAAATATCAAGTACATAGGAATAAACTTAACCAAAGATATAAAAGACCTATACAAAAAAACTATGTAACTCTACTAAAAGAAATAGAAAGGAGCCTTAAATGATGAAAAAATATTCCATGTTCATAGATAGGAAGGCTAAATGTCATTAAGATGTCAATTCTACCCAAACTCATCTACAGATTCAATGCAATCCCAATCAAAATTCCAACAACTGACTTTGCAGACTTGGAAAAGCTAGTTATCAAATTCATTTGAAAAGAGAAGATGCCTTGAATTGTTAGAAACATTCTAAAAAACAAAAATGAAGTGTGAGGTCTTTCACCCCCTGATTTTGAAACTTATAAAGCCACAGTAGTCAAAACAGCATGGTACTGGCACAAAGAAAGACTTACTGATCATTGGAATCAAATTGAGAATTCAGAGATAGGCCCCCAGATCTATGGCTGACTGATCTTTGATAAGGCTCCCAAAGCCATTGATCTGGGACATAACAGTCTTTTCAACAAATGGAGCTGGGAGAGTTGTATATCCATATCCAAAAGAATGAAAGAGGACCCTGCCTCACACCCTACACAAAAATTAACTCAAAGTGTATCAAAGAACTCAATATAAAAGACAGTACCATAAAGCTTCTACAAGATAATGTAGGGAAATGTCTTCAAGATCTTTTACTAAGCTGTTACTTCCTAGACCTTACACCCAAACCTCAAGCAACAAAAGAAAAAATAGATAAATGGGATCTCCTTAAACTTAGAAGTTTCTGTACCTCAAAGGAATTTGTCAAAAAGGGGAAGAGGCAGCCAACTCAATGGGAAAAATGTTTTGGAAACCATGTTTCTGACAAAAGACTGATATCTTGCATATAAAAGAAATTCTACAACTCAATGACAATGGTGCAGACAGCCCAATTATAAAATGGGCTGTATGAAAAGACAGTTCTCTGAAGAGGAAATAGAAGTGGCCAAAAAAAAAGTGAAAAAATGTTCAGCATCACCAGCTATTAGAGAGATTTAAATTAAGACCACAATGTGATACCATCTCACACCAATTAGAATGGCTGCCATTAAACAAACACGAAATGCTGGAGGGGATGTGGAGAAATTGGAACTCTTATTCATTGTTGGTGGGACTGTATAATGGTTCAGCCACTCTGGAAGTCAGTGTGGCATTTCCTTAGAAGACCTGATATAGAGTTATCTTTTGATCCAGTGATTGCACTTCTTGGTATATACCAGGAAGATCTGAAGGCAATGACACAAACAGATATCTGCAGCCAATATTCATAGCAGCATTTTCACAATTGTGAAGAGATGGAAACAGCCCAAATGTCCTTCAACAGATGAGTGGTAAATAAAATGTGGTATATACACACTATGGACTACTATGTGACAGTAAGAAGAAAGATGTGAAACATATGACAACATGAATGAACATTGAAGACATAATGCTGAGTGAAATATGCCAGGCACAAAAAGAGAAATATTAAATGCTACCACTAATGGGAACACTGAAAAATAGAAAATAAATGGTTTATAATGTAGAATGTAGGGGACCTAGTGGTAAAGAACAATTAGTGAAGGGGGAACAATAATCTAGTAAGAGCAGATAAGCTATCATGGATAAATTTAACATTCTGGGAATGCCCAGGAATGACTATGGTTTGTTAATTTCTGGTGGGTATGTTAAGAATAAGTTCACAGAAATGTTGCTATATGAGGTTGTTTTCTTGGGGCAGAGTAGGAACATGTTGGAATTAAAGTAGTTATTTTAGGTTAGTTGTGTTTTTCTTATTCCCTTGTTTTGGTTTGTTTGAAGTGTTTTTTATTGCATATATTTTTAAATTTTTTTGATGCAGTTAATAGTTAATTTTTTTTAAATGAAAAAAATATGCAGAGCCCGCCTGAGGAGCTGGGGGAGAATGCAGAGTTGATGGGGTTCCTCACCTCAATGGTTGCTGAAGTGCTTACAGATATTGGGGACTGGCAATGATGCACAGAGCCCTCTATCATCGGTCTTGCCCTTGGGAAGACTGTTACTGCAAAGGAGAGGCTAGGCCTGCTTATAATTGTGCCTAAGTGTCTCCTTCTGAATGCCTCTTTGTTGCTCAGATGTGGCCCTCTCTCTCTAGTTAAGCCAACTTGGTTGGTGAAATCACTGCCTTACCTCCATGTGGGATCTGAATCTTAGGGTGTATATCTCCCTAGCAACACAGAATATGACTCCCAGGCAGGAATCTGGAACCAGCATTGTGAGATGGAGAAGATCTTGACCAAAATGGGGATGCAAAATGAAATGAAATAAAGTTTCATTGGCTGAGAGATTCCAAAAGAAGCTGAAAGGTCACTCTGGTGGGCATTCTTATGCACAATATAGTTAACCCTTTATAAACTCTAATGAACTGGAATAGCTAGCAGTAAATACCTGAATCTATCAAACTACAACCTAGAGCCCTTGTATCTTGAAGATGATTGTGTAACAATGTAGCTTATGAAGGATGACAATGTGATTGGGAAAGCCATGTCTATCACACTTCCCTTGGCCCAGTGTATGGATGGATGTGAAGAAAAATGGGGGCAAAAAAAAATAAAGGAAGAATGGGAGGGGGCAATTTTGGTGTTCTGTTTTTACTCTTCTTTTTATTCTTGCTTTCAGTTTTTCTGGTACAAGGAAAATGTTAAAAAATTTGACTGATGTGATGAATGAACAAGTATATGATGGTAATATGATCAATAAATTATATACTTTGGATGGTTGTATGGTATATGAATAAATACCAATGAAAAAAACTACAAAAAAAGCTGATCCCAGTGATTCTGACTTAATTACTCACATCCAGGTCCAGACTTTTCTGTCATTTTTGTTAATGCATCCAAACTTCACAAGGATCCTTAAGGTAGATGATCTCTTCTGATGATTTTCAGAAGAAAGGGTTGAGACTTAGCGGTTTTCTGTTATGGAAGATTCTTAATTGTTGACTCCATTTCTTGGATATATACAGGCCTATACAGATTATCTATTTCTTCTTTAACATGCAAATAATAGTGTCTTTAAGAAATGGTATTCAGAAAAGGGGATGTCTACATGCAGAAAAAATTACAAGTCAACACCTACCACAAGCCATATACAAAAATAAACTAAAAAAGGACCAAGTACCTAAATATAAGAGCTAGGCCTTAAAACTCCCACAGAAGAAAACATAGTGGAAATCTATATGACTGTGGTTTGCCAATGATTTTTAAAAATAGCACCAAAAGCTTAAACAACAATATGAAAAATAGGTAAAATGGAATTCATGAAAATTAAAAACATTTGTGCATCAAAGGACATTGTCATGAAAGTGAAAAGGCAACTTACAGAATAGCAAAACAATCTTGCAAAATTTATATCTGATAACTTTAATTTATCCAGAACTTATAAAAACTGTTACTATATAAGAAAAAAAGGACAAACAACCCTATTAAAATTGAGAAAAGGTCTTGAATGGACAATTCTCCAAAGAAGATTTACAAATGACAATTACCCATGTAAACAGATACTGAATGTCATCAGTCATTAGGGAAATGCAAATAAAAAAACAATGAGCCACTACTTCACAACAATTAGCGTCTGGCTCCTGTAAAAAGCACAGGCATTGGGTCAGAATGACAGGGAATCAAGCCAAACAGAGAAAAGATAATGTGCTGACATCACAGAGCCTCAGTTTCCTTGATTGCAAAATGGATGTGACTCTGACTGCATGAGGGTGTAGATGGATTACAGTCAGGCAGATGAGGGCCTGCAGTGCCTGTACTTCAGGAGGTCCATCTTGAAGGGGGCATTCAGCACAGGGCAAGGCCTCAGTGTTGACATGGGGACAGCAATGGTTCAGAGCAGGGTTTCTGAGTAAGCATTCCAGCTGGGCTCAGTTCCTTAGATCTGGGTCCCTTAGCTATGGAGCCTATGGCTCACCTAACAAATGGGGGAAATCAGTGTTCCAAGAGGGGCTCCCTAACAACAGGAACTGTCCCCAGTACTCAGCCTGTGTCCTCCAAGATCTCCCTCCATCCCTGCTTACACCAGCTGGGGTGGGGTAGAAATGGTGCAGGAGAGTGGCAAAGGCTACCTGACCTCCTGTCCACCTGAACTAGCTGGCCACTTGGCAGTCCACAGCTTTACTCCCACCAGTGCTCAGAAGGGACAGGGGGGTGAATAGGGTATTATGAAGCTCCTGAGTCTCCAAGCTATCAATGCACACCATGTCCAACATCCTTCAGCCCACCTGGCTTTTGGGATGATGTTGCCATGGCCCTGGGCCCTACAGGACACAGAGCAGGGGCCTGGATGAGGGAGGTAGTTTGGGGAGATGGGGATGTGCGGGGAGGGGTGGGTGAATCACAAGGCATAGACCAAAGAGCCCTTGGAGCATTGTACATATGTGTGGTGTTGGGGGTTTGAGTCCATGCACCATCCTGTGTTCTGTGCAGGCCCAGGGTATGTGCCTAGCTGTGGGCACAAGACAAGCTGCCCAGTGTGGTGTCCACCATGTTCCCACATTTGGGGAACCATGTGCTCTTGGATGTTCTGATCCACCTTCTCACACACCCTGCACCCAGTGTCAGGAAGCCCTGCATCCTGCCCCCATTCAGGGTGGACTTACATTGTTCTGTGTTCAATCCCTCAGGATGCATCTGGGAAACTAAGGCCCAGAGAAATGCAGGCACTTGCCCAGGGCACACAGGGTGGAGAGATTCCAGAGGACCTGGAATTTCCCAGCCTTCAAGGGCAGGGTTCACCCCTTCCAAGGGGTTTGTCTTGGAAATTAGACCCCCTAACTCCTGATGTACCCCTGTAGACTCCTGCTCCTGCAAGGCAGTTTTCTTCTTGGTATTCTTAAACCATGTTTATACACATACAAAAATGCACCCATTCACACTCATTATTGAGGGGGTGGTTGGACAATGGAGGTGTGTATTGATGAAGAGCTGGCACAGGAAAGAAAAGAGCAAGTGCTGGCTGTAGTGTAAAATGGAACTACTTACAGAATATGAAAACAATAGGTGGGTTGTGGGCTGTAAGGTAGGAGAGCCACAAAGACCTCACTGAATGACATCTCCAGTGATGGCAGAATGACCAGAGGGAGTCAGCTCTGCACAAGTTGAAGACAGTGTTCAGGGAGAAGGCAAAATTGTGCAGAGATTGGGAGGGATTAGGATATGTGGCCAGAGGGAAAGTGAGAATGGCAGAATGTCTTCCTGGTGCAAGCTTTGGATGGGGGTAGTTTGGAGGTGGGAAGGACCAGATCCTGAGTCATGATGGACTGCAACCATGTTAGCTGAATCTTACCATCTGAACAAAAATTATTGATTATCTCACAATTTCTGTGGACCACGAATATGGGAAAGTCTGGCCTGGGTGCTTCTGCCTGAAGGCCTCTCCACCAGCCTGTGACTTTGTTCCCAATTGGAATCCACTGGGAAGATCCTTCCAGGATTCAATGAGGTCACTATCATCTGTTGATCAAGTCTCCTTTGGCCTCTTACATATGGGCCTCTGTTGGAGAACTCAGAATATCACAGCTGCTTCACTAGCAATAGTTGAGAGAGGCAGGGAGAGAGAGAGAATACAAGAAGAAAAGAATGAGAGAGAAGTCACATACTATCTCTAACTAAATCTGGTAAAGGACATACATCAGTTTTGTCATGTTCTATTATTTAGAAGTCAGTCATCACTCCAGCCACACGCAAGAGGAGGAGATTACACCAGGATGTGTTCCTTAGGAGGAAAGGAACTCTGGATGGCATTTGGAGGCTGCCCAACATATGGGTTAAGAGGTGACACTTGGATATGATTCTAAAGACAATGGGAAGCCATTGAAGGGATTTACAAAAAACAGTGATGACTGATTTTCATTGAATTTCAATCCACTCATTTTGTGCACTTAGAAATAAAGCCAAGTCATTAGAGTAGTTTCCCAAGATAACACTGCCAGGATTTATCCCTGCTTTGAGATTTTCCATGTTGCTTCACATCTAGTAATTTTTCCTTCTCAAAATTTGTGCATTAGCTAAATGGAACACAAGCTCATGTTATATATATGCTACCTCAAATACACCTGATGGCATCCCTAGGAAATTCATGCCAGAATGATGCCTGTTTCAGTTTGCTAAAGCTGCTAAAAGACAGTATACCAGAAATACACCAGCTTTTAAAAATAGAGATTTATTAGCTTAAAAGTTATAATACTAAGGCTATGAAAATGTCCAAATTAAGGCATCAACAGGATGATCCCTTCTCTGAAGAAAGGCTGGTGCCATCTGGACAACATTTGGCACATGGAAAATCACATGTCCAATGTCTGTTCTACCTTTTTCCTGGGTTTCATTGTTTTCAGCTTCTGGCTTCAGAAGCTCTCTAAGGTCCTCTATGGTTTTACTCTCTGTGCCAGTTTGAATATATTGTGTCCCCCAAACACCATTATCTTTGATGTAATCTTGTGTGGGCAGGGGTTATCAGTGTTGATTAGATTGTAATTTTTTGAGTGTTTCTTTGGAATGTGCCCCACCCAGCTGTGGGTGCTAACTCTGATGAGATAGTTCCATGGGGGTGTGGCCCCACCCATTCAGGGTGTGTCTTGCTCAGTGGTGCCATATAAATGAGCTGATGGGCAGAGGGAACTCAGTGCAGCTGTGAGTGATGTTTTGAAGAGAAGCTACAGCCAAGAGGGACACTTTGAAGAAAGCACAGGAGCTGCAGATGAGAGACAGTTTGAAGATGGCTGTTGAAAGCAGACACTTGCTCCAGAGAAGCTAAGAGAGGACAAATATCCCAAGTGCAACTAAGAGTGACATTTTTGAGGAACTGCAGCCTAGAGAGGAACATCCTTGGAGAAAGCCATTTTGAAACCAGAATTTTGGAGCAGACGCCAGCCACATGCCTTCCCAGCTAACACAGGTTTTCTGGACACCATTGGCCATCCTCCAGTGAAGGTACCTGATTGCTGATGTGTTACCTTGGACACTTTATGGCCTTAAGACTGTAACTGTGTAACCAAATAAAACCCCTTTTATAAAAGCCAATCCATGTCTGGTGTTTTGCATTACAGCAGCATTAGCAAACTAGAACAGATTTTGGTACCAGAGAAGTGGGGTGCTTTTGCTGCTGAGTTTGCAAATTCCAAACATGTTGGAGTGGCTTTTTAAATGAATAATGGGAAGATTCTGGAATAATTGTGAGGAGCTTGATAGAAAAGGCCTAAACTGCTTTGAAGAGACTGTTTGTGGAAATATGGACTCCAAAGATACTTCTGATGAGGCTTGAACAGAAATGATGACTGTGTTGTTGTGAACTGGAAGAAAGGTGATCCTTGTTTTAAAGTGGCAGAGAATTTGGCAAAATTGAGTCCTGGTGTCAGATGGAAAGAAGAATTTGAAAGTGACAACCTGGAATACTTAGCTGAGGAGAACTCCAGACTGTGTGGAGGATGTACCCTGGCTTCTCCTTGCAGCTTATAGTAAAATGTGAGCAGAGATAGATAAACTTAGAACTGAACTCTTGGGTTCCAAGAAACCAGAAGCTGATGGCTTGGAAAATTACAGGCTTCCTCAGGATGGAATCCCAGAAGCTATAGCCCAATGTGAGTGATGTTTTGAAGAGGAGCTATGGCTAAGAGGGACACTTTGTAGAAAGCACAGGAGCTGTAGCTGAGAGACAGTTCGAAGATGGCCATTGAAAGCAGACTCTTGCCCCAGAGAAGCTGAGAGAGGACAAATATCCCAAGTGCAACTAAGAGTGACACTTTTGAGGAACTGCAGCCTAGTGAGGAACGTCCTGAGAGAAAGCCATTTTGAATCCAGAACTTTGGAGCAGATGCCAGCCACGTGCCTTCCCAGCTAACACAGGTTTTCCAGACACCATTAGCCATCCTCCAGTGAAGGTACCCAATTGCTGATGTGTTACCTTGGATGCTTTATGGCCTTAAGACTGTAACTGTGTAACCAAATAAACCCCCTTTTATAAAAGCCCATCTATCTCTGGTGTTTTGCATTCCAGCAGCATTAGCAAACTAGAACACTCTCTAATCTCTCTTGTTTTATTTTTCTGTCCTTTATCCTCTAATGAAGAACTCCAGTATAAGGAATAAGATCCATCTTGAATTGGGTGGGTCACACCTCCATTGAAATTACTTAACCCAAATGTTCCACCTATGCAATAGGTCTTTACCCACATGAATGGATTAAAAGAAGATGGTCTTTTCTGGTGAACATAACAGCTTAAAACTAACAAAACTCCTTGCTCAGGAGAAGGATTTCAGGGACTCTGAAGGAGAAAATGACTTGTCCAGGGTCACAGAATTGGGAGAAAAAATAGCCATATATAAGCCAGGTTCAAATTACTTCTTGATGTCCCCAGGTCTTGACAGGGAAGCAAGAAGGGATGTGTTGGTGAAACTGCATACAGTTAGGCAGAACAGGGGCAGGGAGGGTGAGGATTACACAGCCCTGATGTTCACTGGGTAGTGATATCCAGGGAAGCATCAGACAGAAGGGGACCTAAGGAAATGACATCACTTCCTTGGGGACAGAGAACAGAACTTGGAATCCTGAAACCAGGCAACCTCATTCTAGAGACTGCCTCCTAACAGCTCACTTGGGCAGAGACATTCAAGAAAACAGGATGTTTTCTTACTCTCTTCCTAATTGCCAAGGTGCTGGCCTCCAGAAACCACAGAGCAAGAACCATTTTTGACACTGCAGGCATTAGCTCAGTCCTCACCCTCAAAGGCTCTGGCCATTTACCAAGAGGAACCCAAAGGTAAATCAGGGAGCACAGAGTTGGAAAATACAGACAAGGCCACAACTGTTGTACTGCCTAGACAGCTGAAACAACTACCTCTTGCACTGTATATTGACAAAGGGGAGGGCCATGAGCGGGGCCAGACCCAGGGCAGGAGCAGGTGGTTGGGGGATGGGCTTATCATGTTCTCTGTCATCTCATGACTGGCAGTATGGGAGGGATTGTCCTGGGTGAGGGGCCCATCTGCCCACGGGTTGATCCAGAGCCAGGGAACTGTCATCACCTTTCCTCCTTTCCTCCTTTCTTCCTTCCTGTGAGGTGTCTGTGTAGACAGTGTCCTGGGTTCCATCTGAGAGAACTTCACATGGATTGAAGTTGGTGATGGCCAGGCAGGGCCTTTATGCATCCCTGCCAAGCTGCCAGTGAGGAGCTGGATAATAGGATCATTGATGCCACCAGCCTGACCAGGGTGCAGTTGCACCAAACAATCCACAAAGGCAAGATCAGTCTGGAGGTAAGGGTGGGATCAGAGCCTTCTTCACAACCAGATTGGAAGTCCCCACACTGGAAGCTACCCCAGGATCCCTCCCAAGGTTTTTTATAAGTGGACCATCATTCCTCTCCCAGAGAAATCTTGGACTGCACCCAACTCCCTTCCCATCTCCAATCCCCAGTCACGGCCAACTGCAAAGCCATATTTCCTGTGTTTTTGGATTATCAGTTGCCTGTTGCTTATGGAAGTTCAGCAGGCCTATTTCAGAGTTGAATGGCCATGCTCATCCCTTACAGTCCCAGCATGAGGATAAGGAACCAACTGATGCTGAGCCAGAGGGTGAGGAGGAAAGGGAGTGAATTCCATGGGGGAAATACGTGGTGGAACACAAGGGAAGGAGCCCACAAAGACTGGTGTTGGGCAAGGGGAAAACAGAAACATAAGACCTTTCCTCCCAGTTTTCTCTATCAGTAAAATTTTCCTAGGGTGCATTCTTCGGTTTGGGCTTCTCAAGGGCAGTGGGATATTTTCTGATTTTGGAAAGACAATAGGAATGGTAGTCATGTTGGTGAATATTCTCTTATAGCTCCAGGTTATCCTGCAGTGCCAGATGGATTACTAGCTTTATCTCCACCTATAATACTAGTGCCAGAGGGAGAAAAGCCCAAAGATCTAGAGCCACTTCCATCTCTGGCTCTTGTGCAGGCTATGGAAGCCTGAGGCACCTGCTTTGCCAGCTTTAGAGTCAACTGAAATAGCATTAGTTCCATCTCCAGCTGTGGAGTTGGAACCAAGTCCAGAGCTGGAGGACCTTACAGAACCATGGCCAGTTACAGAGTTGGATGCAAAATCAGCACTGCTGTCAGCATCACATGCCCTGGTAGAGCCAGTCCAGACACCACATCCAGCTCCTACTGCTCAGCTCCAGAGGGCCAGATCAAGAAATAGAGCTCTCCTTCCCCTCTCTTGTGAGGGCATCTTTTTTCTTATGTGCAGCTTTTTATTTCATTGTATACTTTGCGGGACACTGTTATCGAGTTCCGACTTGGCGGGCCTGGGCCAGGGGAACTGATCAGCCCCTAGGAAAGGTAGTGGGGCACGGGTGGTAGCGCCCTCCACGGCCCCCCGGGCCTGAGAAAGTGGAGCCGAATGCAGGCCCCATTTCCTCACCCCAAAGTACAACCATTGGGGAGAGCTTGCCGGAGAAAACCCCCCCCCCCCCCGTGCCTTACCCGCACCCTCCACCGTCTTCGTTACCGAAGCAACTCCCGCCCCTTTTCAAACAACCTCTGCGCCCTCTCAGAACCAATCCAAGCCTTTAACCTCTACAGCTACCCCGCCCTCTAAACCGCCCGATATAAGCTTGTACTCTCCCCTAATAAACTCTCTTGGCTTCCTCACCCTAAAAGAAACGTGTCCCGCCTGTTTCCTCTTGCCGCCCTCCACACCTTGCACGCCACCGCCGGGGACCGGGCCCAGTCCCCCACCTCGCCCTCGCCTCCGGGAAAGAGCCCCCGCCGCCGGTACCCTCCGAGCAATCCCGAGAGCCTAGGATTTATCAACCGGCCGCCACCCCCCCCCAGACGAGTCAACTGCGACCGCAATACTTTGCATATGGTTTGATTTATTTTCCTTTTTAAATTACCCTTAATTTAAATTTGTTATTATAAAGTTTGCATATCAATGTCATCATGTACATTATGGTGAAGTACAATCATCACCTCTATCTCAGAACATTTCTTCACCTTAAACAGGAACCCCAACCCTCACTCAGCCCCTCTGCATGCCCTTCCTTCAGAAGTAGGAACCACTAATCTCCTCTGTCTCCTTTACTTACTGTGGCCAGGCTCTGACCTGGGCATCTGCATGAACTTAGCTGCACAGAGTAGTGTGCAGTTGGAGAACCCTTATCCTCATTTCAAAACTAGGGACACCATAGCTCAGGGATGTTAAGGGAATTGTCCAAACCTTTGAGCTGGAAAATTGGGGAACAGGGATGGAACCCAGGACCAGGGCCATGCATCCCCTACCCAATAAATACTCATGTGGCTGGGACCCTCCTGTCTGCTGCCCCAGATCCAGAAAACTCCTCCTGACCCTATCCAGTTTTGGCAGAGTTGGTCCAGGAGGTGATTATGGCTTTGGGGACAGTCCAGAGAAGGTTAGAAACAGAAGGGAAGGCAAAGGGCTTCTCTTGGTGTCCTGGAAGTGGTCCACATGTCCTCCTCCCAGCAAGAGGGGCACATGAACATCCAGGAGTACTGTGGGTAACACAAAGTAGAAGGAATTGGCACCTCTGATGATGACAGAGGACACCACCTATTTTGGCCAGGTCCTCACCAGGGAGCACCCATCCCCAACAAGGACCTGGGAGGGAGGTGATGGGTTGTAAATGGAAGTGTTTGGGGAATTCCACAAGGCTCTCAAAGAAACTGGGATTCCTGTAACTGGTGAAGGGAAAGCCATGACCCATATTTATGGTTTCTATAATTTTAATTGTCTTTATAAGTCATCCACAAAACATTTTGAGCCATCTTCCCCCCTCCCCATTGAGTACAAAGAAAATTTTTTTTCTCTCCATTCCTCATTTAATTAGATAAGAAGTGTACCCTGAACTGTTTCCCTTTTTACCTTCACTGACAAGAAGCTCATAACTAAATGTTCTCTTTTACTTAAAATCTTCATCCTTGATTTCTTGGTATATTAGAATCTTCCTGTTTCAGTGATCTCAACTTCCTGCCAGTGAGCTCATGACAGAAAGGTGTAGTGTGTAACTTTGGTCTTACCAGGGAACTACCCCTGCACCCAGGTGCTCATATGGTGGTGCTAATACAGGCTAGGGCAGGGAGGGTTAATAAGTTAGCAGAAGTGATTTCCATGGGAAGGTGGAAGAAAATCAGCTGGAATTTGTGGTCAAGAGGGATGCAGTGAATGCCCAAGCACATCAATTGGAGGGGAGAAAAAAACCTTTCAGTATAAATTATTTTTATTTCCAATTCTTCCCTTAGTAAGCCAACAGATGAAACTCCTGGGACAGAAGGGAGGCTGGAAGGATGGGAAGGGGTTCTTCAGAGACAGACATCTGCAGTGATGGGAACAGTGATGAAGATGGCCCAGGTCAGGATGAGTACCCACCCTTAGAGAGATACAGCTGACCAGAGGGTTTCCCAGCATAAGGGGAGAATAGAAATCATGTGTGAGTTGGTGAGACACTGTGGAACCACTATGGGGCAGGAGGTAATTGGCTGAAGGGGTCATGGTTAGTAACAGGACAGAGCAAGCAAATCTCAGTCCATCTGGGAGGGCATTGTGCCATTGGCCTGAGATATGAGTGGTGACTTAGGCCAATAAGGAATGGAGGACTCAGCCAGCAGACATGAGGTTCAGCTTCAGGCAGGGAACAAGTTAGTATCAGGACACATGCCAAAGAGAGTCACATGTCCAGGCCAACTGGTATATGGGCCTTCTAAGCTCCCAGGAGAAAAGACAATGGTGGGTGTAGGAGGCAGGAAAGTTGATACCTGGGGCATCTCAGGGATCCTGGTGAGGCTTGAGACTATTTCCTGCAGTATGAAGCCAATGTAGCTTCAAACACGAGAATTTGCAAGCTAACTGATATAGACACCAGGATATGACAGCCTGCTGAAGCTCCCCCTTATGGAGAGAGATTTAATTTCAGGATACCAAGTTTAAGAGTAAATATGACCTGTGCCTGTTTGGATGTATTATGTCCTCCAAAACTTCATGTTCTTTGATGCAATCTTGTGGGGGCAGACATACTTAGTCTTGACTAGGTTGGAATCTTTGGATTAAGTTGTTTCCATGGAGACATGACCCACCCAAATGTAATAAATTTGATTAGACTATTTTCATGTAGGAGTAGCCCCACCCATTCATCTTGGATCTTCTTTAAATCACTGAAGCCATATAAAAGAGCAGATAAACAGAAGGAGCTCAGAGCTGTAGCTAAGACAGGCACTTTTAAGACAGCCATTGGAAACTGATGGAGACATTTTGGAGACAGCTGTTGAAAGTCCTCTTGCTAGTCTGGAGTTTGGGGGAAACTAAGAGAACAACCCCAGATGCCTAAAGAGGAATGTCCTGGGATAAAGTCATGTTGAAATCAGAACACTGGAGCAGATGCAAGCTATGTGCCTTCTCATCTAACAGAGGTTTTCCAGACACCATTCACCATTCTCCAGTGAAGGTACCCTAGTGTTGATGCCTTATCTTAGACACTTTATGGCCTTAAGACTGTAACTTTGTAAACAAATAAACCCCCTTTATAAAAGCCCATCCATTTCTTGTGTTTTGCAAAACAGCAGCATTAGCAAACTAGAACAGATTTTGGTACTGAGAGAGGTGTGCTGCTGAGCTTGCAAATACCAAACATGTTGGAATAGCTTTTTAAAAGGACAAGGGGAAAGCTCTGGAAGACTTGTGAGGAGCTTGATAAAAATGGTCTAGATTGCTTTGAAGAGACTGTGGAAATATAGACTTTAAAGATACTTCTGATGAGGACTTGAGCAGAAATGATGAATGTGTCATTGCCAAATGGAAGAAAGGCAATCCTTGTTTTAAAGTGGCAGAGAATTTGGCAAAATTGTGTCCTGGTGTTGGATGGAAGGCAGAATTTGAAAGTAATGATCTGGGATGATTAGCTGGGGAGATCTCCAGGCTATGTGTGGAGGATATGGCCTGGCTCCTACTTGCAGCTTATAGTAAAATGCAAGAGGAGAGAGACAAACTTAGAACTAAACTCTTGGGTAACAAGAAATCAGAAACTGATAGTTTGGAAAATTCTGGGTTTTACAATTGAGACCCTAGAGTCTACAACCTCACATGGGGATTTAAACAAACATGGAAACTGACCACCATTTCTGTACAACTGAGTACTGGAAATGGAGTTATCCAGAAAGGATTTGTGGAAAGTCCTCTTGTCTGATGGATTTGACCCCTGTAAACTGCATGCCAAGCCCACAGAAATTTTGCAAAATCTGTGTAGACAGAGCTACTGCTCGTCTGGACTGGAGGAGATGCAGAAGGAACAAATTGAAGGAAAAATGTCTTCAAAGACAGAGCCATGGAGATTAAGGTCTGGAGTCAAGAGGTCTCAGGCAGGGTGAGTGGAGTGGTTGACATATGTGGAAAGCATGAGTTTGCACTGGAGGTCAAGGGTGGGCCTTCAGCCTTGATGCTCAGGAAGAACACTGCCACCCCAGGCCTCAGAGAAGGTGGAACACATTCCCCAGGGATTGGTGAGAGGCTGGACACCACCACACTGTTCTGAGAGATGAGAGCCTTTGCCCTAGAGAGGCAGAGTCCAAGTGGCATCCTGATATCTGAGGAGGGTGGGGCTGAGAAGGTAGTCTCTCCAATGTATGAATAAATTGCAGCACTCACCACAGCATTTGGAGAGAATAGTGCTGTGGCAAAACCCCTTAGAATGTGTTAGACTCCCACTCTCTCAAGCCCTAAGGTTAAAACATCATTCTATAGATGACTCAGACTTTGAAATCTAATGCAGTTTGCCCTGTAGGTTTTAGAAACAGTTTGGGTCCTGTTAACCCTGTTTTCCTTACTGTTTCTCCTTTTGGCAAAGGAATGTTTATCTTTTGACTGTCCCTCCATTCTATACTGGAAGGAGATTACTTGTTCTAAGTTTCAAATGTTCAGAGCCAGAGGGGAATGACAGACCATGCCTGTAACTGATTTTTTGATATTTTTTTATTGGATTGTTCACATACCATACAATTTTCCAAAGATCCAATGTGTACAACAAATTGCCCATGGTACCATCATACAGCTGTGCATCCATCACAATTAATTTTTATTTCAATTTTAAGAACATTTTCATTACTTTAGAAAAGAAATAAAGACAATAAAAGTTAACTCAAATCCTCACAAATCCCTAACCAACCTCCATCCATTCTTGATTCATAGCTTTGGTATCGCACATTTGTTACTGTTGATGAGAGAATGTTAAAATACTACTAACTGTAATATATAGTTTGCAGTAGGCATATTTTTTCTATATGCCCCTCTATTATTAACTTCTATTTATGGTGTCATACATTTGTTCTAGTTCATGAGAGAGATTTCTAATACTTGTACAGTTAATCATAGACATTGTCCATCAAAAGTTTCACTGTTTTATACATTCCCATATTTTAACCTCCAAATTTTTTCCTGGTGACATACATAATTCTGAGCTTAACCTTTCTACCATATTTACAGACAATTCAGCACTGTTAGTTATTCTCACAATGTGCTTCCATCACCTCTGCCCATTTCCAAATGTTTAGGTTCACCCTAGTTGAACATTCTGCTTGTAAAAAGCAACCAATCCACATTCTATAGCCTCATTCTATACCCTGGTAACATATTTCATATCTAAGAGTTTGTATATTATAATTAGTTTATATCAGTGAGACCCTGCAATATTTGTCCTTATATGTCTGTCTTATTTCACTCAATATAGTGCCCTCAAATCTTATTTTAAGACAGTTTTGTTCATACACCATACAGTCCATCCTAAGTAAACAATCAATGGTTCCCTGTATAGTAATGTATTTATGTATTCACCACCATTGCCACTATCTCTATAAGGACTCCATTTCTTCCACAAAGGAGAGCCACAGAAGGTAGAGAAAGAAAAGTAAAAGTAAAACAGAGAGAACAAAACAAAACATGATAGCTAGGAAGCAACAAAAGGAAAGAGCATTAAACTAAAGTAGAATAGAGTCAGATAATATCACCAATGCTGATTCCCATACCTTTCCCCTACATCCCATCATAAGCATTTAGCTTTGTTATATTGCATTTGTTGTATTAAAGGAATTACAGTACAATGTTTCTGTTAATTATAGTCTTTAGTTTGCATTGATTGTATTTCCCCCAATCCCACCCTATTTTTAACACCTTGCAATGTTGAAATTCATTTGTTCTACCTTATGTAAAAACATGTTTGTACCTTTTATCATCATCATTGAGGACCCTAGGTTTCTCTGAGTTATACAGTTACAGTCTTTATTTCTACTCTTTCCTTCTGGTTTCCCACATGCTTCTAGCCTGCATCTTTAAACCATACTCACAGTCATCTTTGTTCAGTATATTTATATTGCTGTGCTACTATCTCCCAAAATTGTTTTCCAAACCTCTCACTCCTTTCTTTTCCTTTCTGTCTGAAGTGATCCCTATACTGTTTCCTGTAGAGTAAGTATTTTGTTTGTAATCTCTGTCATTGCCTGTTTCTCAGAGAATATTTTAAGTTCTCCCTCATATTTTTAGGGCTGGATATAGGATTCTTGGTTGGTGTATTTTTCTTTTTGAGTATCTTAAATATATCACACCACTTCCTTCTTGCCTCCATGTTTTCTATTGATGAATCTGCGCATAGTCTTATCAAGCTTTCTTAGTACATGGTGGATCACTTTTCTCTTCCTACTCTAGGACACTCTACCTTTGATGTTTGATATTGTGTTTAAGTGTCTTGATTTAGGCCTATTCAGATCCATTCTGTTTGAGGTATGCTGCACTTTTCAGATCCGTAATTTTATGTCTTTCATAAGAGATGTGAAATATACATGGATTATTTCATCTATTATTGCTTCTGCCCCTTTTCCCTTCTCTTTTACTTCTTGGACACCAATGACATGTACATTTCTGCATTTCATGTTGTCATTTAATTCCTGGAGACTTTGCTCATGTTTTTCCATTATTTTCTCTATCTATTCTTTTGTGTATAGTCTTTTAGTTGTCTTGTTCTCCAGTTCCTGAGTGTTTTCTTCTGCCTCTTGAGATCTGCTGTTGTATGTCTCCATTGTGTCTTTCATCCCTTGTGTTGTGCCTTTCATTTCCATAGATTCTGAACTTTTGATTTCCACCTTATATATACCCAGTGTTTTCATTATTTGCCTAATCTCTTTTGTCATATCTTCCCTAAACCTTTTGAACTGATTTAGCATTAGTTGTTTAAATTCCTGTATCTCAGTTGAAGTGTAAGTTTGTTCCTTTGACTGAGCCATAACTTTGTTTTTCTTAGTGTAGGCTGTAGTTTTATGTTGTCTAGGCATCTGGTTTTCTTGGTTACCCCAATCAGGTTTTCCAACTCAGGTCTTTGAAGGAGGCAATAGTATCTGGTTTCCCTGATGATGTCTTAGGAGATTGACATACCCTGTGAGGCCTCAAGTCACTGTGCATTTCAGCCCAGCAGGTGGCAACTGTCTGCCTGTAGCTCCAGAATGGTGTAAGGATGTGTGGTCCTGGCTGTTTTACCCCAGTTTCTGGGGTCTGGTTTTGAATGGAAGGTGGGTAGTAGAGCTTGGCACCAACTCTTTCTTCTTAGGGAAGATACACTTCCTGGGAGATATCATCTACATTGAATAGTCTCTCTGCCTGTGCTATCTCCACCCTTGTCTGGGTCAGAGCAATAGGAACTGAAAATGGCTGAGGATTTCTCCACTGAGCTGAAAAAGGGACAGAAATACCCCCTTCAGGGCCAGTTTGTGGCAACCATCAGTTTCACCTGTCAACCAAGGACAGCATCTGGCCCTCTGGGCTCCCCACCTCCCAGAGAGTTCCCCAGCTCTACAAGGTCAGTTGTCACCAAAAGCCTCGGTCTACTTTTTGGGGATTCATAGCTTGTATTGAGCAGTCTACAATTGTTAATTTAAATCCAAGTTGGAGCTCAGCTGAACTGTATTTGCTTGCTTGGAGAGTGCTGTTCCCTATCACTGCAAGTCCTGCCGTTTGGGCTGTGGGGGTAGGGGGCTCCTGGCTTGCAACTGCAGTTTTTACTTACAGATTTTATGCTGCAGTCTCAGGCATTCTTCCCAATTCAGGTTGGTGTATGATGAGTGGGCAGTCATGTTTTTCCCCGCACAGTTATTCCAGATTATTTACTAGTTGTTCCTGGTTATTAGTTGCTCCAGGGGGACTAACCCGATTCCACTCCTCTCTATGCCACCATCTTTCTCTGGTCTCTGTAACTGATTTTGATTTTGATGGGATCTTGTACTTACCTATTGTTACTGAAATGATTTAACTGTGATATTGTGATGGGATGAATGTATTTTGTATATTGAAAGATCATGTCATTTTTGAGTCCAGCATGTTGAATGTGCTGGTTTGGATGTATTATATCCCACAAAATGGCATGTTCTTTCATGCAATCTTATGGTAGCACACATATTTAGTATCTATTAGGTTGAGATCTTTGGATTATGTTGTTTCTATGGAGATTTGACCCATCAAACTGTAGGTAATAAATTTAATTAGATTACTGCCATGGAGTTATGGCCCTGCCCATTCAGCTTGGTTCTTAATTAAATCACTGGAGCCATATAGAAGAGCTGAAAAACAGAAGGGACTCAGAGCTGCATCTGAGACAGACATTTTGAAGTCAGCCTTCAGAAGCTGATGCAGACATTCTGGAGATGGCTGTTGAATGTAGACTCTTGCTACTCTGGAGTGTGTCTTGGAGAAACTAAGAGAACACCCCCAGATGCCTAGAGAGGAATGTCCCAGGAGATAGCCATTTTGAAATCAGAAATCTGGAGCAGATGTCAGGTACATGCTTTCCCAGCTAAGAGGCTTTCCAGATGCCATTAGCCATTCTCCAGGGAAGGTGCCCTATTGCTGATGCCTTATCTTGGACACTTTATGGACTTAAGATTGTAACTTTGTAAGAAAATAAAACCCCTTTATAAAATCCCATCCATTTCTGGTGTTTTGCTAGACAGCAGCATTAGCAAACCAGAACATGACCCAATGACTTATATCCCCTTTTGGGAATAATTTATTGCATTTCTGGTTACATGCAGGCCAATTGAACTACATTAAGCAACACTATGACTTTTGCTTTTATTTAGAGATTAAGTACGTAATAAGGTAATATGTATGGGTATCAAGAAGACAAGGGGTGGACTGTGATGGTTTTAGCTTCATGTGTCAACCTGGTTAGATTAGAGCATCCAGCTGTTTGGTCAAGGAAGCACTGATTGTGACCATGAGGATATTTTGTGAAGTTAAATCATTAGTCAGTTGTTGCATCTAAGGCTGCTTAAATCTACAACTGATGAGGGAAACTGCCTTCAGCAATGAGGGAATTATCATCCAATCAGGTGAAGGCTTTAAAGTGTGAACTGCTATTTTCAGCAGTCAGAAAGAAGAATTTCTATCTCTATGTCAACCAGACAAATTCTTCTAGACTACCACAAACACCAAAATGTTTGGGTACAGTCACCTAAAGTAAAGCTGGGACAATATCTCCAGATTCTGATGCATTTGCAGGCCAGCCAGAGGACAACACAGAAGACTCAGCCTTCCCTTTTGGAGAAGCCCTCAGAGGACACTTGGTTACAACTGGGAAGACCCTATCTCCTCTCTATTCCAACTCCTTGTCTTTAAGGAAATGACTCCAGCAAGCACAGCCTATGACTGAGCAGGGCTGAGAATGCTTAAAATGTACCCTGCTTATAGATTCCTTCTGTATATGCGTACAAAGGATTTACCACCTGAACACAGCCCAAACCCCCAACTGCCTCTGTCTCCATTTTCTCCACATTAACTTGTGCACAATTCAGAGGCACTGAGAGACTTTGTTTTGACCTTGATCAGAGGGAGCTTGGCCCCTGCTTTATGGTAGAGGTTCAGGGAGGAGGATGTCATTACCTCATGAGCTTCAACTTGGGTGTGTCAGTTTCTCCTGGTCTTTCTGTTTCTGAATTTGTGCTATGTCTCTCTTGACTAATCTGTTGCACCAGGATTTTGTGAGTTTTTCTGCAGGGTTGTAATCATATGTGTGTGTGTTTCAGAAACCATGTTCTCCTCTGTCCTCTATCTTACTGTGCACTTCAGAATCTCATGACCACATTTAGGGAAGATTGCCATAGGTTCTTTCCCATCAATCCTTTTCATGTTTTCCAATATACCTTGATTCCTAGTTGGTCTCTAAAACTTAGTTTTAAATTTTATTTAGGAACTATAAAGTCTTTATTCATCCTTCTGAATGGCATATTTCTAAACCACATCCATGGCAATCCCCTTCTATCTTTGGCTCAATCAAACCCCCATAAGTTCTCCATATGAAAAATTTCCACCATACAGGAATGTACCAATCACACATTATACTTCCTTTAACTTCAAATGCATTTCCTCCAATATTCTACCCTATTGCCTATCTGATTTCAAATATACAGTGAAGAAATTACACATTAATTTATTTCACCTTTTCCTTACATAAATTTATTATTTGTATATTAGATAAGTTGAGGGTTAATAAAATAATCATGCATAAAATATAGGACTCCCATATACAACTCCACCACAAATATCTTGCATTGGTGTTGAACATTTGTTACAATCAGTAACAGCGCATTTTTATAATTGTACCATTATAGTCCCTGACTAAACTTAAGGTTGAATGTTTGTGTAGTGCAGTCCCATGAATTTTTTAAAATTATTCTGTCACCACATAAACAATCTAAAATCCCCCATTACAATCATAATCAGATATATTTTTCAGTAATCAATTTCAGAGGAACCACAAAATTGTCTCCTACAGCAGCTGCAACAATTTACATTCCTATTGAATATGTACAAGTGTTCCAATTTAATTTAAAATATATATACCCATTAGTAGTTGTGAAGTGGTATCTCATTGTGGCTTTGCTTTGCTTTTCTCTCATAGCTAATTATGTACAACTTTTCTTGTGTTCGTTGGCCATTCATATATCTTCCTTGGACAAATGTCCATTCAAGTCTTTTTCCCACCATTAATGGTGTTTGTTCTTTTGTTGTTGAGTTCTAGCAGATATTTTACATATATAATTGACAAATTAATAACATATCAGATATACAATTTGCAGCACTTTTCTTTCTTTCTGTAGATTCTTTTCACTTTCTTGATAATTTCCTTTTGTACACACAAAAATTGAATTTTTATGGAGACTATTTTATCTGTTTTTTTTTTAGCTTGTTGCTTCAGCTTTTGGTATCATATTTAAAAATCATATTTAAAGATCATGAAGCTATCCTCTAAGATTTCTTCTAAGAGATTTTTAAGTTTTAGCCATTATATTTAGGTTCTTCATATCTTTTGAGTAAATTTTTGTATATCGCTTGAGGTAAGGGTTTAGCTTTGTTGTTTTGCATGGACGCAAACTTTTCCCACTGGTATTTCTAAACAGACTGTACATTACATATTTAAAGAGAAATAGATATGATGAGTAGGCCTGTATCTATTCAAGTAATTGAGTCTCAATTAAGAATATTCCACAATAGAAAGCCTCTGTATCTAAGATCCTCCATTAGAAAATCAGCAGAAGAGAACACCAACCTCCAGGCCCCTTGTGATGTTTGGATGCAGTAACAAAAGCAACACCTACTTAGAGCCAGAAGTGGAAACACAACCACAGTTCTGATGGTTTCAGGGCAGGGGATATTTCCTAGCAGGGAGCACTAGGCTGAGAGAACATGGGTATCAGGTTACAGATTCTATGTCCAGCCAGCTCAGCCCCAAGGGATAGAGAGGAGAGAAGATGTTTTGGCTTCCTAGGCTTCTTAAGCAAATGCCATAATATGGACTGGCTTAAACCATGGAAATTTATTAGCTTTAAGTGTTGAATTTAGAAGAAATTCCAAATGAAGGTGATGCTTTCTCTCTGAAGATTGTGGCATTCTGGGGCTGGCTGCTGGTGATTCTTAGTCATTAACTTATCACATAGCAAGGCACATGGTGATATCTCCTAGTCTCTACCTTTTCTTCTGGATTCCATTGTTGTAGCTTCTTTCTTCATTTAGCATTGCTCTTTCTCTCTCTGAATTTCATTCCACTTTTAGGGATACTGGTAATAGGATTAAGACCCATTCTGATTCAGTTAGACTACATACCTTAACTGAAGTAGCCTCATCAAGAAGTCATACTTCCAATAGGTTCATGCCAACAGGTATGGATTAACTTTAAGAACATGTTTTTCTGGGGTATATATAGTTTCAAATGACCAGAAAAATGTATGTTCCTAAGGAAGCTCACAGTTGTGTTCAAGAAGCAGTGTAAATAACTTTTTGCTTTTATAAGGATTTATCTCTGATTGAGAATAACAAATTTCTATCATACCTGGAAATGACTGAGTTTTCTTGACAATAGTAAGAACTTATTTACTGTACCCCATTAAAAACCTTCCTATTAAGCAATAACATACCAGCATGCACTATTCTGAAACAAAACTGACCAGTTGTAGACCCATGCTCCTGAAACTCCTTCAATCAGCAAGAACGGCACTCTAGGCTTCTCACTAAAATTCAGAAAACAGGTCAACACATCAGAGGAGAGAGAGAATGTTGTTCCTGAGATTGGACTGTCACCTTCACTTCCCAGAGCTCACATAATTAAGAAAGTTCCCCTCAGGTCTTGGCTTATCATTTTGGGAAGAAAATTGTAGAAAAGGGCTTTCTGATATTTGTGAGTGTTTTATCTGAGACAGACTGAATCTAAGTCAATAGATGACTTAAGCTGTAAATGGAACTATGCTTTAATCTGGAATGCCACACTAACTTTCCTGTCTCCCTAACAGATATAGTCTTGGTTCACAGGAAAGATTTTGTTTTTCCTGGACACATAGCATATAGAGTGAAATAAATTTTTCCACTCCAATAATTTATAAAGCCTGCAACCTCAGAATACAAGACATTAGTGAAAAGGAAATTTATGAATTGGGACACACCCATTGGGCATTTTCAGGCTTCAGGGATGGAAGGCCAAACTAAAGGTGAGTGCTGTGGTGTCTTCTCTCTATGCTATGATGAGGAAAGAGTTTCCTGTGAATGAGGTCATAAATCAGAGTAGCCATAAATTCCTAGAGAAGAGGCAAAATTCCACTCTGTAAGTGCATCAAAAAATACACACGCACATTCCTAAACATGATTGCTATCTGCACTAAACTACTGCTACATATCAGTAACTTCAAAGAAACATGTTTATACTTGTTAAGGTCCTTACTTGGATCTAAGACTTCCTTCTTCTAGCTTTATATAAGTCTCTGTAACCCACTGGATGGCATGGGGCACTACTCTTAACATCATGTACTTGCTCAGATCCAGCATCCCAGTCTGTAAGTTTCCTCAAACTGTTACTATTCTGCTATATGGAGTGTCCTGTTTTATTTTTCAGTCTTGTGTACCCATTGAATATATTCTGTAGGTTCACAGCCAGACACCATGGAAACAACATTCATGGGATTATAATAGATATTGTTCTCCAGTAAAACAGCACTGACAGAGAGGGAAGATGCCATAGAGAGGAGTGGAATTTAGTCAGTCCTCTGGAACAACAAATGAACAACCAGGAACAACTAGTAAATAATTTGGAATAACTGCTGGGGAACATTCATGACTGTCCTCACATTGTACACCAGCCTGGATTGGTTGGAATGCCTGAGATAGCAGCATAGAATCTGTAAGTAGAAACTGTGGACCTGCACCCATAGCAGGCTGAGCTGCAAAATCTCACTGTGGTAGAGAGGGGCACAGCACTCTCCAAGCAAGCAAATATAGTTCAGCTGAGCTCCAACTGGGGTTTTAATTAACAAAAGTGGATTGCTGAATACAAGCTACAAACCCCAAAAAGCAGACAGAGGCTTTTAGTGGTGACTGAACTTAAAGAAGCAGAAGACTCATCTGGCACAGGAGGGGGAGCCCAGAAGATCCGGTGTTACCTCTGGCCAACAAGTGAAACTGGGGGCTGTGTACTGGCTCTGAAAGGGGGCTTCCTGTCACTTTTTCTCACCCTCAACCTGGGGAGCACAGAGGAGAGATCTGCAGCCTTTTTCAGTATGCAGCACTCTGGGTGGAGGTAACAGTGAGAGAGACAATTTAAATGGAGATGATAACTCACTAGGGGGTGTGTTTTCCCTCAGAGGAAGGAGGTAAGGCACAGCTTTCTCTTCAAAACCAGACACTAGGGCATGGGAGGAAAGAGCCAAAACAGAAAAAAAGGAGGCCACACCTCCTTACACCAGTCGGGAGTGACAAGCTGAACGCACCATCTGCTGGACATGTTAGGAAAAGCACAGCAACTGAAAACATCCCAGGAAAGTCTGCCATTCCTCTAAGATACACCCTGAATATAACCCCATTATGATATCTGAACCCATTCTTGTCTGGGAAAACCTGACTGGGGTAACCAAGGAAACCAGATGCCTAGACAACAGAAAACTGCAATGGATTCTAGCAAAAATGAAGATATGGCCCAGTCAAAGGAACAAACTTACACCTCAATCAAGATGCAGCTGAGATATTGTTTCAGTTTCATGAAACAATTGATTAAAGATTTTCAAAGTAGTATGCTAAATCTAAAAAATGAATTCAATGAGTTCAGGGAAGATATGACCAAAGACATGAAGACATGAAGGCTATAAAGAAAACACTTTGTTAACATATGGTATAAATTGAAGGTTTGGAAAAACTGGTAGAATCCATGGAAATGAAAGGCACAACACAAGAGATGAAAAGTTTAATGGAGAGAGAACCTAGAATATGGCAGCTAGGTGAGACAGGTCTAAGGAACACCTCCATGGAAAACACTAGATAATGACCAGAGAGTGACCCAGAATACCAGTTACAGTGATGTGCCAGCTGGATGAGATCTGCTATTTTCCAGGGGCTGTATACTTGGTGAAACTGAAAGTCTGCATTCTGAAATGAGTAGGCTGGCTGAAAGTCCCACAGCCACACGGCAATCCAGGGAAACCAGGGTTTGGCATCTGGAGACCAACGGGATCTTTTAATTAAAAAAAATAAAAAGAAAAAAGGGGAAAAGCCAGGAGCAGCTGCAGGTGCAATCATGGGAAACACACAGTAAAACACAGCAAGAGGGGGCTGGGCCGGCCTTTTGGTGTCTGGCCTGGAAGATAGCCTGCTGCAGATATCCCTGGGGCTGGGGGAAAGGAGCGGAGAGCCACAAGCTGAAAGAATCCCTGCAGCTAGCAGCTCGCTCCCAGGAGGGCTGGATAAACTCCTGCCTGGGGCCATGCCCACAGCCCAGAGCCCCATCAGTTATCGCAGAGCTGGGAAGGAGGAACTGTGTGAGGAGGGGGGTGTGGAGATGCCCCATTCAGCCATTTTTGCATAAGGCTGAAAGCAAGCTGGCTCGGCCCAGTGGCCAGGGGCTTCCCTTCAGGGATGGCATGTGCTGATGACATAGCACAGGATTACCTCACCAGAGGTTCTGGAGGATCACAGCTGGGTGGGGGGACCTGCTCAGAGATCCCAGAGACACTATGCCAAGTCCAGTGGTTTGTGGGTCATTGAGAAAGAGCGGCTGGGGCTGAAATGTAATGAAGGCTTGGACTCTTGCAGCAGCCTTGAATCTCTGGGAACCAGGGGGATTTGAATATTGAGGCTGTCCCTCCTCCCTGACCACCCGTACAAGCGCCCTGCATTCAGGACGGACAGTTCCAGCAACACACCCAGGCTGAGTTCTCCAGCTGGACCCCACCAGAATCATTTCCACATATAACATGGGGACAAGATGGAGAACTGATTTGAGAGGTACAGGTGACTCACAGACACCATCTGCTGGTTAGTTAAAGTGTATGTCACCAAACAGAGTTTTTGAAAAATTAGATAGGTTTTTTTTTTTACAAATTAAAATAACCCTGTTGAGCAGAGCAAATGCCAAGAGGCCAAAAACAACAGAAAATCTCAATGCATATGATAAAACCAGACGATATGGAGACTCCAACTCCAAACACACAAATCAAGTTATCAGACGAAACGTAATTCCTTGTAGAATTAATCAAAGAAACACAATTGAGGAATGAAAGCATGGCAAAGGATTTAAAGGACATCAAGAAGACCATGGACCAGGATATAAGCTACATAAAGAAGACCCTAGAAGAGCACAAAGAAGACATTGCAAGGCTAAATTAAAAATAGAAGATATTATGGAAATAAAAGAAACTGTTGGCCAAATTAAAAAGACTCTGGATATTCACAATACAAGACTAGAGGAAGCTGAACAACATCTCAGTGTCCTAGAAGTCCACAGAACAGAAAATGAAAGAACAAAAGAAAGAATGGAGAAAAAACATTAAAAAAATTGTAACGGATCTCAGGGAAATTATAGATAAAATAAAACATCCAAACTTAAGACTCATTGGTGTCCCAGAAGGGGAAGAGAAGGGTAAAGTTCTAGAAAGAATATTCAAAGAAATTGTTGGGGAAAACTTCCCCAACCTTCTACACAATATAAATACACAAAGCATAAATGCCCAGTGAACTCCAGATAGAATAAATCCAAATAAGCCCATTCCAAGACATATTCTGATCAGACTCTCAAATACTGAAGAGAAGGAGCAAGTTCTGAAAGCAGCAAGAGAGAAGCAATTCACCAAATATAAAGGAAACAACATAAGACTAAGTTGTGACTACTCAGTGGCCACTATGGAGGTGAGGATGCAGTGGCATGACATATTTAAAATTCTGAGAGAGAAAAATTTCCAACCAAGAATACTTTATCCAGCAAAACTCTCCTTCAAATTTGAGGGAGAGCTTAAATTTTTCACAGACAAACAAATCCTGAGAGACTTTGCCAATAAAAGACCTGCCCTACTTCAGATTCTAAAGGGAACCCTACCAACAGAGAAACAACAGAAAGAAGAAAGAGATATAGAGAATTTTAATAGAAATATATAGTACCTTACATCCCAAAGCACCAGGACACTCATTTTTCTCTAGTGATCATGGATCTTTCTCCAGAAGGGACCATATGCTGGGACATAAAACAAGCCTCAAGAAATTAAAAAAAAAAAAATTGAATATACTCAAAGCACATTCTCCAACCACAATGGAATACAAATAGAAGTCAATAATTTTTGAACTGTAACTCCACTATTTACTTCCAACATGATATAAATTACACAAACCCTAATGACAAATCAGTGGTTTTGAACTCAATGTAAAATATGTAATTCTAGACAACTATATAAAGGTAGGGGAATGGAGGAGTATAGGAACATAGTTTATGTGTCCTATTGAAGTGGAGGTGGTATCAAAGAAAAACAAGATTGTTATGGATATAAGAGGTTAATTTTAACCCCCACAGCAAGCACAAAGAAACTATCAGAGAATGTAACCATAGAGATGAATTGTAGAGTTCAGGTTAAGAGAAATGGGGGATGGTGCAATGGGGAGTTAAGAAAAGAGGGTGGAGTTGCTGTTTGAGGTGAAGGGAAATTTCTAGTAATGGATGGTGGGAGAGAGCATTACAACATTCTAAAGGTGATTAATCCCACTAATGGAAGGCTAGGGAGGGGGTGGAATGGGAAGATTTAGGCTGTATATATGTTCCCACAACTAAAAAAAAAGACAGTCTAAATAGATGATTGAATGCCAAGGATGAACTTGGATGGAATTAGAGGATAGAGGACAGGTGGCTCAAAGGGACACAGTTGAGACATAAGGTATAGGAAATATAGAATGTAAGCTTTGTATCATTGTTGAACCTGTTGTACTTCTTAGCTGCGCTTAATGGGATTGCATAAAAGAATGTTCTTGTTCATGGGAAGTGTATACATGAATTATAGTGTATGTTCAAGGATGTGTGCAGCTAGCTGTCATATGTTCAGAAGACAGAGCAATAGATGATGGATGATAGATAGGGAGGGAGGGAGGGAGGGAAAGAAATAGTGATGTGACAGCATGTTAAAGTTGGTGGATTGAGCTATTGGGGGAGGGGGGTCAGGGTATGATGGAATTCCTTGCATGGGGTTAGTATTGTTTTTGCAACTGTTCCTATAACTTTGAATTTATTTCAAAATAAAAAATAAGTACAATGGAGACAAACAAGAGCAGATCTCAAGAGGCAGAAGAAAACACCCAGGAACTGGAGAACAAGACACCCAAGATCCTACACACAAAAGAATAGGTAGGGAAAAGAATGGAAAAATATGAGCAACAGCTCAGGGAATTGAGTGACAACATGAAATGCATAAATGTACATATCCAGGGTGTCCCAGAAGGAGAAGAGTAAGGAAAAGGGGCAGAAGCAATAATAGAGGAAACAATTAATGAAAATTTCCCATCTCTTATGAAAGACATAGAATTACAGATCCAAGAAGTGCAGAGTACTCCAAACAGAATAGATCTGAATAGTCCTACACCAAGACACTTGATAATAAGATTATCGAAAATCAAAGAGAAAGAGAGAATCCTGAAAGCAGCAAGAGAAAAGTTATCCATCACATACAAAGAAAGCTTGTAATACCATGAGCAGATTTCTCAGTAGAAACCATGGAGGCAATAAGGAAGTGGTGTGGTGTATTTAAGATAGACAATGATAAAAAATGCCAACCAAGAATCCTGTATCCAGCAAAAGTGTCCTTCAAATATGAAGGAGAGTTTATAATATTTTCTGACAAACAGACAATGAGAGAGTTTGTGAACAAGACACATGCTCTACAGGAAATACTAAAGGGAGCACTACAGACAGATAGGAAAAGACAGGAGTGAGAGGTTTGGAACACAATTTTGGGTGATGGTAGCACAGCAATGTAAGTACACTGAACAAAGATGACTGTGAGTATGGTTGAGAGAGGAATGTTAGGAGCATGTGGGACACCAGAAGGAAAGAGGAACAATAAAGACTGGGACTGTGTAACACAGTGACACCTACAGTGTTCAACAATTGTGATAAAATGTACAAATATGTTTTTACATGAGGTAGAACAAATGAATGTCAACATTGCAACATGTTAAAATTAGGGTGGTATTGGGGAAAAACACAACAAAAGAAAACTAGAGACCATAGTTAACAGAAGGATTGTATTATGATCCTTTAATATACCAAAGGCAATATACAAAAGCTAAATGCATTTAAGACAGGAACATAAGTGAGGGGTAAAGGAATCTTGGCACTGATGATGTCTCTATTATTCTACATTAGGTTAACTCTGTCTTTACTTTTTTTGCTTTTTAGCCATCATGTTTTTTTTTCCTTTATTTTTCTTTTTCTTTTCTCTCTCTACTTCCTTTGACTCTTCTTCATTCTTTGTGGAAATAATGGAGATGTCCTTATATAGATAGTGGTGATGGTGCTGAATACATAAATGTATGACTACACAAGTTACCATCAATTGTTTACTTAGGATGAAAAGTATGGTGGGTGAACAAAACTGTCTGTAAAACAACAGATAGATGAAGAAACCTTGCAGGCACTACATTGAGTGAAATAAGTCAGACACATATGGACAAATATTGCGTGGTCTTACTGAAATAAAGTAATTATAATGTATAAACTCATAGACATGAAATATAAGTTACCAGGATATAGAAAGAGGTTAAAGAATGGGGAGCAGTTGCTTATTATGAGCAGAATGTTCAATTAGGTTGAACTTAAGTGTTTGGAAATGGACAGAGGTGATGGTAGCATGTTATTGTGAGAATAACTAACAGTGCTGAATGGTGTGTGAATGTTGTGGGAAGGGGAATCTTAGAGTCATGTATATCACCGGAAGAAAGTTGGAGTTTAAAAGATGAGAATGTATAAAACAGTGAATCTTGTGTACAATCTCTGTGATTAACTGTACAAATATTATAAATCTCTTTCATGAACTAGAAAAAATGTATGACACTATAACTAGAAGTTAGTAATAGAGGGGTATATAGGGAAAAGTATACCTATTGCAAACTATGTACTATAGTTAGTAGTATTTTAACAGTCTTTCATCAATAGTAACAAAGGTACTATACCAATACTATGATTCCATAATGGAGGGAGGGGTGGTTAGGGATATGGGAGGATTTGAGTTTTCTTTGTCTTTATTTCTCTTCTCAAGAAATGAAAATGTTCTAAAAATTGAAAAAAATGTGTTGATGGATACACAGCTGTATGATGGTATCATGGGCAACTGATTGTGCACTTTGGATCTTTGGATAATTATATGGTGTGTGAACAATCCCAATAAAATTAAATTAAAATAAGCAGCTCTGATGGGATATGTGTGTGTGTGTGTACGTGTGAGTGTGTGTATTAAGAAATTTATTACAGGAATTTGTGCATGCAACTGTGTTGATGGGCAAGTCCAAAGTCCATAATCTGGCCTAAAGTTGGGAAATTTGATGAAGGTTTTGATGAATTCCCCAGGAGAAGCTGGCTAGTTGAAGGAGTGACAGAATACCTACTTTCTGACTACTGAAAACATCAATTTTTCCTTTAAGTTCTTCAAATTATTTGATGAGATTCTCTGATTCCTGAAAACAATGTCCTTTTTGATTATAGATGTACTCAGCCCTAGATGCAATCAACTTACTCAAGGTTTAAATCCATGAGATACCTTCAAAGTATCAATTAGATATATGATTGATGGAACAACTAAACACATTAAGCAGGTCAGGATGACACATGAACTTAAACCATCACCATTGGTCCCAATGAATTTTTGGCAGCAGGTTGAATGTATGTGATGCATTTCTGAACTCCTCTTATTCAGGAATGCATCAATTTGCTGAACAAACAAGTGCTGAAAGCACAAGTAAAAGAGAACAAAATGAAAAAGCACCCAAAATTTCAGTCATTGAGGGAAGTTCAGAATTTTGAAAGATTTCCATGTGTAAATTCACAGCAAACACAATACTCTAAAATTAATACATGTTGAGTACAAAACATTCTCACCATAGCTTTTACTGCCTGGAGTTTCCACAACTGGCAAACTTCCCAGCCACTTTCTGCCCAGAGGCCAGTAACCAACAAGTCCAGATTCCATTGTTTTGTAACAGGGAAACTCCACTGCAGAATTTGGGGAGGGGGTGCAGTGTGGACACAGAGGATGGAGACAGAATATGGGAGTGTCTGGTGTGGGGGGAGTTCTTGGATTTAACCTGGATAGACTAAAAAGTTTTGGAGGAAGATATAATAACCACGGTTCCCAGCTGAGAATACAGAAAATATTGTATTTTCAACACATTTAATGAATTAGTGAATTGACTAGTTTATTCAGTTAAAGAGTGAATTCAGCTTTGGTTGTGTGAGACAGCAGTCTTCATAATTGTTTTGTAATAGTTTAATTAGTTGAAGCTGTTCCACATTTTCCATGGTTCCCAGCATATGTCACTTAATAAAAAGTAATCACTGATAGGACAAATACTGTATGGTTTCTTTAATATGAACTAACATTAATGAACAAACTTTGAGAGTTAAAGCTGAGAACACAGGTTATCAGGAGATAGGTGATAGAGATCAGGAAATTTATGCTGAAGGATGATAGAACATTCAACAGGATTGACTGTGTAGATCCAGAAATGGAGAATGCAGTGTTGTATGATGGTAGCACAGTATTGTAGGTAAATTTACCAAGGATTACGGTGAGTAGGTTTGAAGGTGGAGGGTTGGGGGCATGTATGATACCAGATGGAAGGATGGATGATAGAGATTGGGACTGTGTATTTGGTGAAACCTAGAATGGTCAGTGGTGGTGAATAATACACAAATATAAAAATGTTTTTACATGTGGGAGAACAGATAAATGGTAACCTTGCCGGATGTTGAAAAGGGAACGGTACTGGGGAAAAGAATGTAACCAATGAAACTGGAGTCTGGGGTTAACAGTTACATAGTCGTATGCTCCCATTAAATATGACAGGGGCAATATACCAAAGCTGAATGTCTGGGAGGGAGGGGTGTGCAGAGGGGTACAGGATACTTGGGAGTGGTGTTGTTGACTGACCTTATTGCTATATTTCATTTTATTTTTACTTTTCCTGTTATCCTTTTCATAGTTATTTTGTTTCAATTCTTTTTTCAGAGTAATGAATATGTGTAAGTGCTAATTGTAGTGATAAATGCACAACCATATGATTATACTGTAAACAATTATTTGTACAGGTGGCTGATTGTATGGTATTTGAATATATCCCAATAAAATTGCAGGGAAAAAATAAACCGAGGGACTCAAGTACTGGAAAGAATTTCGAGAGAGAGAGATGTATGTCTTCACTGTTGATGGGGAAGTAGAAAGGTGTAGCCTATCTGGGTACAGTATGGTGCTTCCACAAGAAACTATGTATGTGGGGGTTTCAGGGTCATACAACCTCAGTATGGGGTATACACCTGGAAGATGAGAGCAGGGACACAAATGGACATTTTTGCACTGGTATATATGCTGGCAGTATTCACTAAGAGCATACTGATGAACAGAATGGTGAACTGTTGTGTGTGCAAAAAGTACAATATTGAATGGCTACAAGAAGGAATGAAGCTGTGAGACACACAACCAGGTGAATGGATCTGGAGAACACCAGAAATGAGAGGCCAAACATACCTCAGTAGCACACACTAGCTACAATGTGTAAATTCTGAAAACTAAATCTTAGGGCACAGCTTATCAGGGGAACACTTATTGTAATGGTCCCTAGATTGTAAACTCTTACAGTAGTCACATGTATTACCAATTTGTAATGGTTATCTCTAAATCCTGAGATGCTAAGCTCCTTGTGTATAACCTGGTTGGTCTCTGGAACTTTGGGTATCTGTGTGACACATGAGACTCAGAGCTACAACTTGGCAGCTATGAATGTCAGTATTACCCCATATGGCAACTGTTGAAAGAGCTGAAAAAGAATTCAGACTTTAATTAGAAGTATTAATGAAGAGGATCTGGTTAGGACTAAGGCAAATCAGGCCTAAGCGTAAAGTATGATACTGATTGGTTTTTAAATCTACAACTTTTGTGTGAGAATGAGAGATGTTTATCTGGTACAGGATTTATATTTCTGTAGCAACTAGATAATATAACTTGTAAAATCAGCTTGTTTGAACACTGTAGATACAGGGGGTAGTGAATAGGATGTGGGATTTCGTGAGATTTACAGGCTGGGATGAAATTACAATACATCCCAGAGTGATATGGGCAGAGTATAAGTGTATTTTTGGCCCCCTCCCAAGGAACTGGGGAAAATTTGGAAATGTTGAACTTCCCCATCTGGGCTATTTCTGATTTTCCCACAAATGTTGAGGACTGTCAATTTAGTGGACCAAGCCCTTGATCTGGGGGCTTTCCTTTTTTTTTTTTTTTTTTTTTTAACTTTTTTTTAAATCAACTATATCAAAAAGAATTAGAAAAGCATACAAAAAATTTCAAACAAACCATAATAAGGGAGTAAGAAAAAGACAACTAACCTAAGATAACTACTTTACTTCCAACATGTTCCCACTCAACCCCAAGAAAGCAACCTAATATAGCAACATTTCTGTGAACTTGTACCTACTACACCCATCAGAAAGTAACAGACCATAGTCTTTCCTGGGCATTCCCAGAATGTTAAATTTACCCATGATAGCTTACCTGTACTTATTGGGTTATCATTCCCCCTTCCTTAATTGCTCTCTATCACTAGTTCCCCTACATTCTACATTATGAACCATTTATTTTACATTTTTCAATGCTCACATTAGTGGTAGTATATAATATTTCTTTTTGTCCCTGGCTTATTTCACTCTGCATTATGTCTTCAAGTTTCATCCATGTTGTCATATGTTTCACGACATCGTTCCTTCTTACTGCCGTGTAATATTCCATCGTGTGCATATACATTTCATTTATCCACTCATCTGTTGAAGGACATTTGGGTTGTTTCCATCTCTTGGCAATTGTGAATAATGCTGCTATGAACATTGGCATGTAGATACATGTTCATGACACTGCTTTCAGATCTTCCAGGTATATACTGAGAAGTGCAATCACTGGATCAAAGGGTAACTCCATATTTAGTTTTCTAAGGAACTGCCAGATTGACTTCCAGAGTGGCTGAACCATATACAGTCCCATCAACAATGAAAAAGAGTTCCAATTTCTCCATATCCCCTCCAGCATTTGTAGTTTCCTGTTTGTTTAATGGCAGCCGTTCTAATTGGTGTGAGATGGTATCTCATTGTGGTCTTAATTTACATCTCTCTAATAGCTAGAGAAGCTGAACATTTTTTCATGTGTTTCTTGGCCATTTGTATTTCCTCTTTGGAGAACTGTCTTTTCAAAACTTTTGCCCATTTTGTAATTGGGCAGTCTGTACTCTTGTCATTGAGTTGTAGGATTTCTTTACATATGCAAGACATCAGTCTTTTCTCATATGTAGTTTCCAAAACATTTTTCCCATTAAGTTGGCTGCCCCTCTACCTTTTTGACAAATTCCTTTGAGGTACAGAAACTTCTAAGCTTGAGGAGTTCATATTTATCTATTTTTTCTTTTGTTGCTTGTGCTTTGGGTGTAAAGTCTGGGAAGTGGCTGCCTAATACAAGGTCTTGAAGATGTTTCCCTACATTATCTTCTAGGAGTTTTATGTTACTGTCTTTTATATTGAGATATTTGATCCACTTTGAGTTAATTTTTTGTAGGGTGTGAGGTAGGGGTCCTCTTTCATTCTTTTGGATATGGATATCCAACTCTCCCAGCCCCATTTGTTGAAAAGACCATTATGGCTCAGTTCACTGACTTTGGGGGCCTTATCAAAGATCAGTCAGCCATAGATCTGGGGGTCTGTCTCTGAATTCTCAATTGGATTCCATTGATTAATATGTCTATCTTTGTGCCAGTACCATGCTGTTTTGACAACTGTGGTTTTATAAGAAGCTTCAAAGTCAGGGAGTGTAAGTCCTCCCACTTCATTTTTCTTTTTTTAGTGTCTTTAGCAATTTGAGGCATCGTTCCTTTCCAAATAAATTTGATTACTAGCTTTTCCAAGTCTGCAAATTAGGTTGTTGGAATTTTGATTGGAATTGCATTGAATCTGTAGATGAGTTTGGGTGGAATTGACATCTTAATGACATTTAGCCTTCCTATCCATGAACATGGAATATTTTTCCATCTTTTAAGGTCCTCTATTTCTTTTAGTAGAATTATGTAGTTTTCTTTGTATAGGACTTTTACATCTTTGATTGTTTGTCCCTAGGTACTTGATTTTTTTACTTGCTACTGAAAATGGTATCTTTTTCTTGAGTTTCTCTTCAGTTTGTTCTTTTATAGCATATAGCAAAATTACTGACTTATGTACATTTATCTTGGATCCCACTACTTTGCTAAATTTATTAGCTCTAGTAGCTTTATCATCAATTTCTCAGGGTTTTCCAGATATAAGATCATATCATCTGTAAACAATGACAGTTTTACTTCTTCCTTTCCAATCTGGATGCCTTTTATTTCTTTGTCTGCCAGATTGCCCTGACTGGCACTTCCAGCACAATGTTGAATAACAGTGGTAACAGCAGGCATTCTTGTTTTGTTCCTGATCTTAGAGGGAAGGCTTTCAGTCTCTCACCATTGAGTACTATGCTGGCTGAGGGTTTTTCATATCTTCTCTTTATCATATCGAGGAAGTTTCCTTCAATTCCTACCTTTTGAAGTGTTTTTATCAAGAAGGGATGTTGGATTTTGTCGAATGCTTTTTCAGCATCTATTGAGATGATCATTTGATTTTTCTCTTTTGATTTGTTAATGATACTCTTTGATTTCTCTTTGTTAATGATTTCTCTTTTGATTTGTTAATGTGTTGTAATACATTGATCAATTTTCTTATGTTGGACCAACCTTGCACACCTGGAAAGAACCTCACTTGGTCATGGTGTATGATTTTCTTAATGTGTCTTCGGATTCGATTTGCAAGTAATTTGTTGAGAATTTTTGCATCTATATTCATTGGGGAGATAGGCCTGTAGTTTTCCTTTTTTTGTAGTACCTTTACCTGGTTTTGGTATTAGATTATTAGCTTCTTAAAATGAGTTAGGTAGTGTTCCATTTTTTTTTTTTTTTTTGATGTTTTGAAAGAGTTTAAGTAAGATTGTTGTCAGTTCTTCTTGGAAAGTTTGGTAGAATTCCCCTGTGAAGCCATCTCACCCTGGGCATTTATTTGTGGTAAGTTTTTGATGGATCTCCTTGCTTGTGATTGGTTGGTTGAGGTCTTCTGTTTCTTCTTTGGTCAGTCTAGGTTGTTCATATATTTCCAGGAAATTGTCAATTTCCTCTACATTATCCAGTTTGTTGGCATACAGTTGTTCATATTATCCTCTTATAATTTTTTTTAATTTCTTCGGGATCCACAGTAATGTCACCTTTCTCATTCATTATTTTGTTTATATGGGTCTTCTCTCTTTTTGATTTTGTCAGTCTAACTAGGGGATTGTCAATCTTGTTGACCTTCTCAAAGAAGCAAATTCTGGTGTTATTTATCCTCTCTATTGTTTTTGGTTCTCTATGTCATTTATTTCTGCTTTAATCCTTGTTATTTCTTTTCTTCTACTTGGTTTAGGATTGGTTTGCTGTTCATTTTCTAGCTTATTCAGTTGATCCATTAGTTCTTTGATTTAGGCGCTTTCTTCCTTTCTAATATATTTGTTTAGTGCTATAAATTTCTCCCTCAGTAAAGCTTTTGCTGCATCCCATAGGTTTTGGTATGTTGTGTTCTCATTTTCAGTCATCTCTCTATATTTAGCAATTTTCCTTGCTATTTCCTCTTTAACCCACTGATTGTTTAGGAGCATGTTGTTTAACTTCCAGGTATTTGTGAATTTTCTAAGTCTCTGATGGCTATTGACTTCTAATTGTATTCCATTGTGGTCAGAGAATGTGCTTTGAATGCTTTCAATTTTTTAAAAATTAATTGGGGCTTGTTTTATGTCCCAGCATATGATCTATTCTGGAGAAAGTTCTGTGAGCACTAGAGAAGAATGTGTATCCTGGTGATTTGGGATATAATGTTCTATATATCTGTTAAATCCAATTCATTTATCAGATGCTTTAGATTTTCAATTTCCTTATTGGTCTTCTGTCTGGTTGATCTATCTATATGAGAAAGTAATGTGTTGAAGTCTCCCACAATTATTGTGGAAACATCCATTTCTTCCTTTAGTTTTGCCAGTGTTTCTCTCATGCATTTTGTGGCACCTTGATTGGGTGCATAAACATTTATGATTATTTCTTTTTGTTAAATTGCCCCTTTTATTAGTATGTAGTCGCCTTCTTTGTCTCTCAAAACATCCTTTATTTAAAGTCTATTTTATCTGAGATTAATATTGCTACTCCTGCTTTCCTTTGGCTGTAGCTTGCATGAAATACTTTTTTCCATCTGTTCACTTTCAATTTCTTTTTGTCCCTGTGTCTAAGATAAGCCTCTTGTATGCAATATATTGATGGTTCATTTTTTATCCATTCTGTGAATCTATACCTTTTAATTGGAGAGTATAATCCATTTACATTCAATGTTATTACTCTTAAGGCATTTCTTGAATCACCCATCTTATCCTTTGGTTTATGTTTGTCATATATATTTTTCCCTCTCTCTATTAATGTCCTTTAATGTACCCATATTAAATCTCTTTAATACTGAACCTTTCTCCATATCTCTCTCTTCTTTCTTTGTTTCTCTTTGGTAGGGCTCTCTAGTATCTCAAGTAGGGCTGGTGTCTTGTTAGCAAATTCTTTCAGCATTTTTTTTCTATGGAAAATTGAAGCTCTCCCTCAATCTGAAGGAGAGCTTTGATGGATAAAGAATTCTTGGATGCCAATTTTTCTCACTCTGAAATTTAAATGTGTCATGCCACTGCCTTCTCACCTCCATGGTGGCTGCTGAGTAGTCACTACTTAGTCTTATGCTGTTTCCTTTGTATGTGGGGAATTGCTTTTCTCTTGCTGCTTTCAGAACTTGCTCCTTGTCTTCCATATTTGACAGTACAATTAGAATATGTCTCAGAGTTGGTTTATTTGGATTTATTCTATTTGGAGTTTGCTGGGCATTTATGATTTGTGTATTTATGGTGTTTAGAAGATTTGGGAAGTTTTCCCCAACAATTTCTTTGAATACTCTTCCTAGACCTTTACCCTTCTCTTCCCCTTCTGGAACACCAATGAGTCTTATATTTGGATATTTTATATTATCTATCATATCCCTGAGGTCCATTTCATTTTTTGGATTTTTTCCCATTCTTTCTTTTGTTCTTTCATTTTCCATTCTGTCATCTTCCAGGTCACTGATTCATTGTTCAACTTCCTCCGGTCTTGTACTATGAGTATCCAGAATCTTTTTAATTTGGTTCTCAGTTTCTTTAATTTCCATAAGATCATCTGTTTTTTTTTAATTTACTTCTGCAGTTTCTTCTTTATGCTCTTCTAGGGTCTTCTTCATGTCCTTTATATCCTGTGGCATTGTCTTGTTGTTCACCTTTAGTCTTTGATTAATTGCTCCAATTTCTGTGTATCCTCTGATCCTTTGATTTGGGTGCTTGGGCTTAGGTTATCCATATCATCTGTTTTTTTCGTATTCTTTAAAATTTTCTTTTGTTTTTTGGCCTCTTGACATTTGCTTACCTTGATAGGGCTCTTTTAGGATTTGTAGACAGATTAAAACCCCTTATCTCTAATTTTTCAGTTCTATAGCTTTGTGTAGTACACTTTCTCTATCTAACCAGCAGGTGGCATCTGCAAGCCTCCTATTCCCCTCAAACCACTTCTCCCCCACTTTGTCTTTGTGTTGAGTCGCAGTGTGAGACTTGTGGCTTCCAACTGGTGCATGAAGCTTGTGTGTGTTGTTGGTTTTGCCCACCTGTATATGGGGTTTGTATCTGGGCAGTTGGGGGGGTGGCTCTAACAATCAAATCTCCCTGGTGTTCCTGGAGATTTAAAGCTGCTGCAATAGTCTAATCCTTCAGTTCAGTCTCACCACAGTTTCTGTCTGCCACTGACTCACAAGTCCTTGGTATTTGCATATGGCCCCTGAGACTTGTGATTGGGTCCCTCTTCCAGGTCTTGCACCCCCAGGTCCTCTGTTGTGGGATGACCATGTTATGTCACAGGTGAGTGCCATCCCCCCCAGGGTGGTTCTGGGCTGCAAGGCTCTGTAGGGACATTCCCAGTCTGCTGAAAGAATAGTTGAATGGGGCATGTTAATTCACACTGCTCCACCTTCCCAACTCTGAAACCACCAGCTGAGGGTGTGGGAAAGGCTACTGTCCATGCCAAATTTTGTGGTGTGTGCCTGTGTTGTTGGAAACACTTCCCATCACACTGGGTTGTCTGGGGCAGCTCTGGGCTGTGGAGCCAACACTTGGCAGGGGTGTTCCCTGCCCACTGGGAAGATGGCTGTGAGGGGATGCTCCACTTTTCTTGGGAAGTTGTGGTGTTAATGAATTTTCTCAGCTGCTGGACTTATTGCCTTGTGTCTCAGAGCAATCTTAGTTCTGCTGTTGTCTTGACTTTGCCCAAATTGCAAATCTTTGAGTCCTTCTGTATGAGGCTTCTTAGAGTAATTGTTTTAGAAAAAGATTTTTAAAAAAGGGGAAAGGGCCCTCCTTGCAGTTCTAATGGGCTATTGAAATGCTAAGAGATAAGGAGATTAGGTCCATTAAGGAATGCTCCCTGGAGCAGAGAAACCAGTTTCTCAAAGAAACTTGCTTTCTGGTTTTGCATATGAACCTGACTCAGCCTAAGCTCTGCCTTTCCTCATTCTATGTTCACCAGAACTCCAAAAAGTCTCCACTTTTATTTTTGTGTTTTCCTGACTGTTTTTGCTATCCCTATCTCCTCTCTGCTGGGCTGGCTGCTCCTGGATTCTCAGGTGTCTGGTCTCAGTCTATCTATGCTTGGAGTTTGGATTGGTAGAATGAGTTTCTGACAAGAGCCACAACTGAGTTCTCCCTCCTCATTCCCAGCACTGACAGCCCCTCCTCTCATGGGACTGGGCCTGACAGGGAGGGTTGTGGGTCCCCTGGCCATGAAAACATACAGATTTCACTGATCTCAGCTGTTCCACATGTTCATGAGTGTTGTATGAAGTAAGCCCAAAGTCAAATTGCTTTGTGGTGTACAGTCCACACAGTTTCTGGCTTTTTACCTACTGCCCTGGAGGAGTAACTAAAATGTACACCTCACCACTCTGCCATCTTGCTCTGTGGGGCTTTCCCTTTTGAGGCTAGTTGCTGCAAGGGAGAGGCTAAGCTCATTTATAATTCTGCCTAGGATTCCCCCTACAGAGAGTTTCTTTGTTGCCCAGATGTGGCCCCCTTTCTCTCTAAGCCCACTTGGCAGGTGAACTCACTACCCTACCCCCTCATGGGACATGACACCAGGGGTGTAAATCCCCCTGGAAATTTCGGAAATGACTCCTGGAGATGAACCTGGGTTCAGGACTTTGGGATTGAGAGGAAGTTCTTGACCAAAAGGGGGAAGAGAGATGAAGTAAAATAAGGTTCCAGTGACAGAGATTCCAAATGGAGTCAAAATGTCACTCTGGGGTATTCTTATATGCTATACATAAATCACGTTTTAGTTTTTAGTGCATTGGAATGCCTAGGGAGAAATACCTGAAGCTGTCAAATTGCAACCCAGTGGTCTTGATTCATGAAGATGATTGTGTAACTATGTAGCTTGCACAGTGTGACTGTGTGACTGTTAAAAACTTGTGGCTTACACTACCTTTATACAATGTATGGCCAAATGAGTGGAAAAATGGGGAAAAATTTAGATGAAAAATAGGGTGGGATGGAGGGGATGGAAGGACTTAGTGTTCCTTTGTGTTTTTATTTTTATTTTGGGTAAGGAAAATGTTCAAAAATTGATTCTGGTGATGAAGTCACAACTATATGTTTGTGCTGTGAATGATTGCTTGTACACTGTGGATGACAGTAGGGTGTGTGAATACATCTCAATTAACAGTGTTTAAGAAAACAAATTAGTAATGGAAGGAGGAGAAGAATTGGATGTTTTGGATGCTCTTTTTTATTATAATTTTTATATTATTTTTTGGAGTAATGAAAGTGTTCATAGTTTGATTTTGGTAATGAAAGCACAACTATATGATGCTACTGTGAACAACTGATTGTACACTTTGAATGATTGTATGTTATATGATTATATCTCAATAAAATTGCATTAAAATAACCACTGATAAATTTCTTCTGATATTATGTATGGATAATGGAAAGAACCCTATATGTAGTTTCCTATCATAGAGTCAAAAGGGTGGTGTGTAGGAATTTATGGGGAATCAGAACTCTCAGACATGATGCTTGCAGGGGTATACCAGTGTGAACTTCTCATTCTGAGTGGTATGGAGTCATTAGGGATAGAAACCTGAGGATTTGGAACTTCCCCATGTCAGTTCCTATGTCCATCACTGGTCTACCCACCTAAAAGATCAGTAGGAAAAGTCTGAAAATTCAAAGGACAGAGAACTTATTTTTGATGGTAAAAGGAAGGGATGCTAGGAGATGAAGGGTGATCTTAATTCAGCCCCAGGGTACATGGATTGAGGAGCTTGTCTCTATATGAGAGAGATATCATAATTAACCCCATTTTGCAGATGCAGTTACTGAAGTTTAGAATTTCAAGTCTTAACAGGTTAAAGTCCTAATGCCTTGTCCTGTAACTGTGAACTCATTTATGAATAAGATCTTTGAAGATCCTAATAAGATGAGGAGAAGCTGAATCAGTATGGGCCTTAATATGACAGTAATGAAGTCTGTATAAGCAAACAAAATTTGGACATGGAAATACAAGCCACAGAAGGAGACAGGAAGTGACAGATCAATATGTGGTGTAGGCAAAGACTGATTACCAGAAAGCTTCCACCAGCATGCTTACAGACCTTGGAGGAGGCATGCCCTGCCAATACCTTAATTTTGGACTTGCCAATAAGGTTGTTAGCCATTGAAATTCTATTATTTAAGCCAAGTTTGTGGTCACCCTGTGGCAGCCCTGTCAAGCTAACAATGCATACGTGTCTATATAAGTTTGTTAGAGTGTGTGTGTGTGTGTGTATGTGTGTGTGTAAACCTACATTGTCCTGAATAAGAACAATAGAGTGTTCCTCTATGGGCTTTGGATTTGTGCAGAGCTGAAATAAATCCTAGATCTCTTTCCTAATAAATGTGGTTGTTTTTAAACTAATTTTTTCAGGTTCCTCATCTAGTATCAGACACCAAATGGAGTTATATGTGGATACTACATACAAAGCAGTGTAAGGCCTGATGCAAAATATTCAGTATATGTTAGCTACATGGTATGGATAAATGTATAGTTAAGGATGTGAATATAATAACAAAATTTTTATAGCCATTGATCTAGTATAAAACACAGTTTTCTGCATTGAATACGGGAATTATTTATTTCTCATCTCCCTTTAATCTCCATTAATTGTGGAAAATATTTATTCATCGAGTTTTTACACATACATTTTGGAAACAATAAAATGCATATGTAAAGGACAAGAAGAGAATAGTGATTTGACTTGACAGTTTTTACTGCCCTTGGGTGTGGTAAAGTTGGGCATATTAAAATAGATTTTTTTTTTACTTTACCCCATGTTTCATAGTTTGCCCAACACTATTGGTGATGTAGATTCCTAAATTACCATTGCATCTTGGTACAGAAAGATCAACTTAATTCATAAGTTCATAGCTTGTGAAGACATTACATTCAAGGCATTTTAAGCTGTGATTTAAATCCTGAAAATGTTTGTATGAGATCTTTCTGTTTCATATGTATTGATTATTTGGACATCTGGGTATCATCTCTGTATTTTGTGTGTCAAGGACTGTGTACCTGTGGATTCAATGGATCACAATGTAATGTTGGTAATATATTGGTTAACTGGTGTTGTCTATTTGTAATCAGGATATATCTGTCAATATTGATGCATATAACCCAAAAGCCATGTGAAGTAGGTTTGTATCTGATTGCTGCATGGAAGTTTAGAGATATAACTAGCCTGTGGCTCTAACATTTGGAGGGGGTTTGATTTTATTTTCATATTTAAGTCTGTCAGTTCTCCAAAGGATATCATTGGGCCCTCTAGCAAAATACTCTTTTTGCTTTATTTTATAATGGAGGGAAGAATAGCAAAGGTTTTTTTTCTCTTTGTATGGTGAAAAGAGTTCAACAAAATCATTATTTGTTTGTTCATATTTTTCTACCTCAATCTGTTATAAGAAAGATTGAAGTCAAATTCACTGATTTGTTTTGATCATCAATTAAGCCTTATGAAATGGAAAATTGAGCCATCAGTTAAGATTATGTAAATGAGCTCTTTAATTTTGAGCCACCTATGATCATGGGCAAAGTAATATACATAAATTTAAAATTATAAAATCTTCTCCCATCTCCCTCACCAAAATAGCTTCATGTGACTCAAACACCAAACTATTATAATAAACATAGTGGTTTGGGAATTAATTAACTAGAGTTTGGTTATTTTGTTGGTTTTCTTTCTTTTACCTCAGTTAAAATTGAATGGAATCTGTTAAAGTCTTCATGAAAGTGAACATTAGTATAAACTGAAACTCAGTTTGGGGTTTTGAAAGATGGTTAATTTTAGATATTTTACCTCCTGTCAATTTTATATTATTATAGTTTAATCAGACACTTAGCAGTATTAAGGAACAATATGTAAATTTGTCTTCAATGATTAAAATAATTTTATTAGTTCTTTTGCATATTAACTGTAATTTTTATAGTAGAGAGAATTTCAAACTCTGGTAAAGACATTTGATGCAATGACACTAGAAGAAGAAAGAAGCTTCCATCTTCACAAGCCCTTCTATCTTCTGATATTTTGCTGCCATTTTATATAATATAATTTCAGAGAAATGGAAAATAAGAATTGAATCTTCTTCAGATTTTAAATGAGAGTTCTTAAATATATTGTATGATTGATCTCAAATGAAAATGTCTGCAGTTACCAGAGAGATAAACTAGCTTGCTCTGAGTGGTGAACTGGAAGGCAGTATCTCATCTAAAAGAGGCAGCAGGTTCCAGAATCCCATACACTGTTGCTAACAAAAGTGGAATCCTGTAACACATAACCAAAGATTTCTCAGGAGAAGACAGATATCTGGATTTTGTTTTCATGTGTGAATAGGTGTGAATTCTTCCAATAAACAAAATACTGGTTCAAAATTTTTAAACATTTTACTCTTTGTCTTTCTTGCACCATTTTCCCCAATCTATTGGCATATCTGGCTCAGAGGTCATCAATTTGCAGCTTCTAACTTATCATTATCATTGCCAATCTTAATATTATCAGTGTGTGAATCAAAATTTAAATAATTTAAACTAATCATTATTTATTTTGAAAACAATTAATGTATTACATGTTTTTGATAGATTTATTTATATTATTATCACAATGCTAACATTATATAGAGAGTTGACTTGGCTTGTTAGAAACAGAAAAAGTGTCGGACAGAGAATTTTGGTTTTAATATCCAGTTCTATCACATATTAGCTACAAGACCTTGAGAAGTTTGATTGAATTTACTTTGCCTTAGTTTCCAATCTGCAAAATATAGATAATGCAACTTAAATTGCAGCATCACTGTGAGAAACAGATCAATACTTGGATAAAGCACTTTCACCTGTTCTGGCTTACAATAGACAATCTGTGGTTCATCTATTAAAAGGTATATTATGCAAAAAGTAAAATTCCTTTTAATGAAAGCTAGGAAATTTGTCATGTCTTATTTTACTGACAAACAATTTTCCCTGGATAATTCTATATATTCTAAATGCACTACAAATGAAAATAGACCTAAACATTACCACATGCAAGTTCATCATTCATTCTTCCATCCATCCACCCATCCATCCATTCATCCATCCACCCATCCATCCATTAATCCATCAACCCATACATCCTTGCAATACTTAATAATTCACTGAAAATATGTGGATCCTGGTAGCAAGGGATTGAAAATGTGTACTTGATCAAAAGGGGGAAAAACACAAGGTAACAGGCTGAGAGATCCCAAATAGAGTTGAGAGGCTATCCTGAAGGTTTCTCTTAAGCAAGTTCCAGCTAGATATCCCAAATGGCCACTGTATGCCATGCTTTTACCAAAAGTAGTTCCTTAATACCTAAGTTCCTACCTGATATTCTATAAAAGATTCACTTACTAAGTTTTATCTCTCAAAAACTTAAATCTACCAGAGTGTTCCTATGTCAGACAAATCTTAAAATCCAGAGGCAACAGCCTCTTTAAGATTAACAATCAGATGCAGCTCCCTTCCCCATACTGTCAACACCCTCTTTCAATATGAACAGGTTAGGTTGGTCACTGCCTAGACACCCCTGAAGATGGAGAAAGAGATTAAGAGGCAACTGTAGAAACAAACAAGATAAGATTTAACAAAGGTCTATGAATAGTGAAATTTTACATATATACATAATTTTTAGATGCTGTGGTGTTGCAATAACTGGAAGGAGGTAAATGACATATAACATCCTTCCAAATTTGCTCTAAAGCTACTTGTATTGTGCTTTGAAATCTTCACCTTTCTTTATATATATATTATATGCATAATGGAGAAAGAAATGAGACTGTGGAGCTATAACACATACCAATTTTTGAAATTACTTATATTACTGCTTGTTGAGCTGTACATTAAAAGTTAACATCTTTTTGTATGTATGATATGTTTTACAATAATGGAAATAGCTTAAGTTTTGGAACTGTGACCCATGATATTCTTTGAAATTTCCTAACTACTTGTTGAATTGTACATTGAAAATTATCACTATTATGTATGTATGTTAAAGTTCAAAATAAATAATGTGTAGTGCAAACTTTGTGCCAAGTACTCTGTTACATATAACTTACTTAAGCCCAAAAAGAAATCTCAATCATTATTTGCTATAGAAGTTGTGAAAGAACATAGTGTTGAGACAAAATAATGGTGAAGGAAAGGAGGTAGGGGTAGAGAAGTGAAATTTATATTTGAGGGGCTGACATCTAAGCCAACAAATGATAATGGAGGATTTGCCAGCAAAATGAAGAGTTAGTGTAAGAGTGTCCATGACAGTGGGGAACAGAATAGATCAAGTTTCCCAGGAAGAGTTATTCAACTGAGTAATTGAAAGGAGTCAACTGAGCTGGATTATATGACAGATGTAGCTCATCTCATTAACCTTTCCCACTGAACTGACAATCTTCTTTATCAGCAGCTCACTAAGGGTAAGATGGCACTAGTATACAATAAGGAACCTATTTGCCTTTTCATTTCTAAAATTTTGACATGAAGATATTAGGCAGGAACTATGGCCCAGAATTAATAAAATTACACCACTATAATTAAATGTATTTTTAATATATTAAAAATATCAAGCAAATTCATGATTCAATGAAATGAGCAAAATGCAACTGAGAGAGGTGACTGATTGTTAAAATGAGGGAAACTGGAGAGCCACATAAAGATAGGACTTTACAGAAAAGAATGGAAGATGAAGTTCAAAAAAAATGAAACTCTTTTAAAATGTTCAAGGATGAAAGGTTCTAGACTAAGAACACCATCAATAACACTTGTATTTACCACAATAAGCAATGATACACCTACTGTAACTCATGCCAGAGATAAATGGTCACTTTTTTCTATGACTAAAATGTATTTAATTATAATCATAGGAAATTGAATCACCACTTTTAGTACACAAAAATGTCACAATGATTTCAAATTGAAGGAATCAATAATTAAGTTTTATTCAATCAGCACCTAGTGCTATATACTTTACATAATCCTAAACATTTTGTTTTACTTTTTTATCTATAAAGTTAGCACCTATTGTGTGTAAGATGATCCCTTAGAGCTCAAAATTTCTAAAGAATCAATAAGAGAGCTTAACAGGAATATTTACAATCAAGTTTGAGAGTTGGTTTTATAGGGATATGGGCTTGGGACAGAAAATGCTAGAGACAGTGTTGAAGATATGCCAGATTGCTGTAGTGTTGCCATCAGGGAGCACAAATAAACTGAGTTTTAGAATAACTTTGGTTCTAGTTTGCTAATGCTGCCAGAATGCAAAACACCAGAGTTGGATTGGCTTTTATAAAAGGGGGTTTATTTGGTCACACAGTTATACTCTTAAGGCTATAAAATGTCCAAGGTAACACATCAGCAATCAGGTTCCTTCACTGGAAGATGGCCAATAGTGTCCAGAAAACCTTTGTTAGCTGGGAAGGCATGTGGCCAGTGTCTGCTACGAAGTTCTGATTTCAAAATGGCTTTCTCCCAGGACATTCCTCTCTAGCCTGCAGCTCCTCAAAAATGTCACTGTTAGTTACACTTGGGGTATTTGTCTTCTCTTAGTTTCTCCAGAGCAAGTGTCTGCTTTCAAAGGTCATCTTCAAAATGTCTCTGTGTGCTGAAGCTCCTCTCTCAGTTCCAGTGAATTCTTCAAAGTGTCCCTCTTGGCTGTAGCTCCTGCTTTAAATGGCTGTCTTCAAACTGTCTCTCATCTGCATCTCCTGTGCTTTATTCAAATTGTCCCTCTTGGCTGTAGCTCCTCTTCAAAATATCACTCTCAGCTGCACTGAGTTCCTTCTGTTATGTCAGCTCATTTATATGGCTCCACTCATTAACTTAGACCCACCCTGAATGGGCAGAGCAACACCTCCATGGAAATTATCCAATCAGAGTCATCACCCACAGCTGGGTGTGACACATTCCAAAGAAACACTAAAAAAATTACAATCTAATCAACACTGATAATGTCTGCCCACACAAGATTACATCATAGATAATGGTGTTTGGGGGACACAATATATTCAAACTGGCACACCTTTGTTTCATACACGGCAATTACATCTGCCTGCATTTTCTATGATGGTTGTGCTAATTTTTCCACTTTCTTTTGTTAGAAAGTTTGAAAAGTTTATAGTTTCTTAACATTTTATTAATTTAAGAGATTTAATTTAGATGCTGTCAAGTTCCTCCATGTGCTGAGCAGACTCAGTCATGAAAATATCTCCATTGTAAATAATGTTTAAAAAGTTCAGGTTGAAAAATGAAGCAAAAATCTTATTGTAAAGATAAGGAAACATTAAATGTTCATGAGGAAATATAGTACACCCGAATTTTCTTAAGCACTTATATTCAGAATAAATTTGTGAAAGTCTTGAAATGATATGAAACAACAGTAATTTGGTAATTTTATTTATTACAGACATTTGCTTCAGTTATTCTGTGAAGTTAATATTGCTATGTCTAATGATGTTTTAATTATGTATACAGTTCAAATAGGTAATATTAGAAATTGAGCCAATATAATTATGAATCAGTTTATTTATAATGACTCCTTTGCTCCTTCTTAACAAAATTAAATAAAAACTGGATGAGTTCTCAAAAATAGGGCTAAAAATTATTTTCAAGAGATGAACATTGAAAGCATGTTAGCCAATCAATGGGATTATGAGCTAGTTTATTACACATATGCATATATATATATAGTTTTTTTCTTTCTCTCTCAATTATGCTAACCTCAAGGGAGATGAAAACATGTATCAGAAAAACAATGTTTTATATATAACCCATATGGATTATGCTTTCTCAACTCAAAAGGGAACATCATTAAAAGGTGATAAACATTTGATGAAAGTAATGAGTTGAAAAGAAAAACCTTAATAACAACCAAAGTGGTAGGTAAAGAAACACAAAGTATTATTTCAATGTATGGACACTAATCTTTAGAACCACCTTTGCAGGTCCAGAGATAATGTCTACAAATAAAACTTCAAGAAGAGATTTCAGAACCAGAAGAACCCATCAATGCAAACACCATAATTCAACAATGCAGCTGAGTATTTGACAGATATACATAAATATAAAAAATCCCATTATGAACCTCATATTCCTTGAACAACCAGAAAGAAATGTATGCCTAAAATATGTAAAAGGATGGTTCTGCCCTTAGAGGCAGAGCCTGAGTATCCCATTTCATGACGACTTGTAATTTTGAATATGTCACAATATTCTGATATGCAAAGAAATATATAGTTTTAAGATTTATTTATCAATGTTAAAGCCATTTCTTCTCTGAGCTGGGGAAATGATGGATGATAACCTCTTCCTCCACAAATACCTTGTGCTAAATGTAACAGTGACTTTAGTTCTAATGAATAATCCTTTTGCATCACAGGCTTCTGTTGAATAAAGGAAACCTACTTATATCTACTTAATAAGTTGTTATCACCTAAAAGATAGCATAATGTCTAGAATTTTATAAAGCCAACTTCTAAAAATTCACTTATTCAATAAACACATTCTAAAGGCCTAGTATATACTAGGCATTAAGAAAAGCTGCAGGGAAATAGCAATAATGACCTGATAAGTTTGAAATACAGCTGTTTTTTTACTTTCATTGAACTATTTAACTAGAGGGAAAGATGAGAGATGTACAATATAACTATGACATGAAGAAATAAATGTTCAGATTGAATAAATATTGTTATAGTCAGATGCAAATTTAGGTCATGGAGAAGACAGTTCCCATTAGCTTCGAAATGCCCATATGTGTTCCAGACACCCATCAGCAATATTTTGCAAATATACATTTTGGCAAAAAAGCCAAATATTTCCTAACTTGTGATATGTAAATTAGAAAAGAAAAGTTAATGCTTTGACGATTAAAAAAATGTTCATGAGAGGAAGGAAGAGGAACTTGGTGCAGTTGTCCATACTCTAAAAATTCCATCCCAGAGAAAAAATTAAATATTCTACAAGTGTTAAAGACTGTGTAAATTATTGCTATTTTTATTATTGCTATTTATAATATTAAGTACCATCTCCATAAACCTTCACCAAGTTATAACTGAAATCCCTATATTACCATTGTGGTAGATCAATATTGCCTAAATTTCATCCCACAGACTACCAATTCTGTGAAGCATTTGTTAGGGTCACATTAAAAGAAGAAGTTTCTTCTGTGGTCAGTTTTCAGAAACACTGGGTTAGTCCTGCAGCAAAAGTCTGCAGGACACCTCTGAGCCTCTAATATGATCACATGTGTAATAATTCTCTAACTGGGAAATACTGCAGAATGATTTTCCCAAGGTACACAGTTTGGTTATCATTTCTTCATGGGCTCTGAAGGGACTTTTGTTAAGCACAGACACAGGGTAGCTAGAATATATTCCATTGCTCTTTCCGGCCAGGTCTGTTTTAAGCTTATTCCTCTCTCTCTCTTTCTCTCTCTCTGTCTCTCCCTCTCTTAAATATATAATCTTCTTGACTTCCATTTATAGGACTAATGGGAAAGGCAGTTAGCACAGCCCAGATGGCTTGAGATTAGGGCAGTTAGAGGTGTTTTCTTTCCAGATTTGGTATTATAGTCAATGATGTCATTTTCCTTAGGGCAGACTTGCTCTGAGATGGTGATCTAGGTTCCCAAACGGAGAGCTGACAGCACAAGGAGTATATGAATTGAGGAATATGTTTAGACCCCATGTTGTCCCCTTTAATTGGTTTCTCTCTCTGAAATAAGAAAGCAAACCAGTGCATTCTATAATAAAGAGAAATACAGGCTCAAGGTAGTGGATCTTAGATTTTCTTGAAGGAGAGGGAGCTGCATGCCAAATAGGCTTGTAGCATGATTTATTGAAATATATTTCATTATGTACCAGGTTAAGAATTATGCACAGCAGGAACTAATAGTGATAATCTTTCTGAGTGTTGCTCAGACTATCTCTGTTTCTATCATTCTGCTTTCCCCCAGTTTTTCTTATGTTGCTGTGATTTGAGTAGATATCAGAACTGGGATCAGGGTGAGGGGAGTGGAACACTCCCCTTGTATGAGAAATTTAAGAAGGTGCAAAAATAAAACAGTAATCAAGATAATAGTTTTAAAAAGCAAAATGTTAAACATTCTGTGATGACAAAAACACCAAACTTTTAAAGATAGGATCAGTAGTACTTAATTTTCCTTTTGCCTTAGGCTTCATTATGACTCCCCATGGCACTGGTAGATGCTTCTTTAGTCAGAACTTCTTTGAATTTACTCCATCAATCTGACAAATGAGGATACAAAGTAATTTGCAGTGAGCTGATTTTTATGTAACATATATGAGCAAGCACATTTGAAGCAATTTAATTCAGTCACTTAAGATGTTATTTTATCAAAAACCATTTAGTGTCTAGTAGCTAAATTACACTGATTGTTTCCCTTTTCCATAAACTTGCTTGTGAATAGGCATAGCCTATGTGCCAAAGATCAATAGAAAACATAAATATCGCTTATTACTTTTACAAATGAAAATTCAAAGCCCAGGAAAATTAACACAAGTTCAAAGAAAGAGTTCTAGATTCCAAATACTACTTGGCTGTTTTTTTTCATTCTCAAGGGTAAGCACTATTTCTGGAAAATTAGAATCAAAGATCATGATGCTTATATTTTCTTTTATAAATGTGTTAAGCCTAATTTGATCAACTTTAGGGGTCAGAATGAGAAATTTTGTCAGTTTTATTTGTCTAAAATGATCTCAATGGCCCATTATTCTACTGCCCTCTACTGTTAAACAGTGAATAATAATGTCCTTGAACAGGGTAAAATAAAATGTAGAATATTTTTTACAAAACCTGTCATATATATCTGCCTTCTTTACATTTATTGGGAACCTAGTGTATTCCCTTGAATGCAAAACATATGTGGTGTTCCTTTGAAAATTTAGAATCCATTAGAAAAAGTATTAATTTTGGCATTCATGCTTCAGGACAAAATAAGACATATGATTAATGTTTCTTAAAATAACTTAGTTATTGCAATAAAAAATAATACATTCTCATTAACAAAAAATCTGATGCAATAAAGATATGCAAAAAGAAGAGAATGAAAGTTTCTCCAAGATGTATACCCAGAGATAAACATTGTTGACATTTAATCTATCCTTTCATAGATAAATATACCCAATTTGCTTTTAAAAAATTCACAAATATTTATTTTTACTCAAACAAAAAGACATTTTCTTTCTTTCTTAATTGGTTGTTAATATTTTAAATGATCAACTGATTAAGAAAATCTTCCAAGAAGACCCCTGCTAGGATCAATGCAGGCTACTAGAAAGAACTACCACATTACCTTGAGTAACATCAAGGTAAGCATGCATGGCACAACCAACTCAAGTACATGAGTGGAAACATGATGTAAAAATGAATCAGAATTAAAGAGGTGAACTGCAGAAGAGCAAAGGCAGGGGAGTTCATGACTGCTGTGAGGATAGATAGAAAGTTTATTCTGAAGAAAGTATGGTGGCAGAGAGGGCAGGATAACGTTATTGCAGGTGTGAAGGGAAGGCTGAGTAGAGGTAGAGTAGTGACCTGTATGGCAATGTGAACAGCATGCCATTTACTGAGAATAGCACAAAAGTAAACCAAACACACCTTTTGCAAAAAACAACACAGCAAAAAGTTTGACCTGGCTCAAACAGTGTCAGAGTTGTAGTTCCAAATTGTTAGGCCCATAAGTGTGGTAGTAATTTCTTAGTGTTTGTAGCATTCTCAGATCAGGATTTAGTACATAATATACAATAATTACATGTTTCAAAGAAGGAAGGAAAGAAAGTAAGAAGAGAAAAAGGGAAGGAGAGATGGAGGAAGGTAGGGAGAATCATAGGGAATACTGACAGGTAAAGTATCCAAATATTCTGATATGTGTGTTGGTATATTAGATAGCACAGCTAATAAAATATAAATGCAAATGAGAAAACTTTAAATTCAAGCTTAAAGACACCCAGGCAGATAGGAAATTTTTCAGCAGGTGAATGATAGAATGAAAGCATAACTTGGGCTTGGGTGGTATGTGCAGATGCACAGAAAGTAGATGTTGACATTAAGTGATCATGCAGAATGGTATTTGCAATAACACATTATTGCTAATGATAATCTACCTACAATGGTAACATACAGGGTAATATTTCCAATACTCCCTAGCCTAGTTGGTCTGTCTGATATTCATTCACCCATGTCTTCACAGAGCAAACATTAATTGCATATCTTATCTGGGGTGTGGGGGTGGTGTTATTCCAGATCCAACAAGAAAATTAAGATTATTTATTTATATATAGGTATTTGTGCTGTGCCTTATTCCAAAAAGGATTTAAAATAATCAATAGTGGTTAATATATGAATGCTTCTATTACGAAGGTTACAATCTTCTTAAGATATGCCTGCATAATAAAACAAAGTAAAATAAATAAATTAATGCCATAAGTATGAAGAATAAATTCATCCTATCAGAGCTCAAAGGAGGGTAAGACGAGTTTCAAATTTCCAGATTGTGGAAGGATTCATGAAAGACACAGCATAAGGACTGAGACATAAAGAACACACAGAATTTCAATAGGCAGGGAAGAAGAGAAGGGGTATCACAAAAACAAAGCAGTCCATACAATGAGTCATCAGCCAAGAATATGGTGTTTCCAAGGAACAACAAAACTTATGAAGTGGCTATAATACAGGTGGATTGTCCATAAATAAATGGTTTGGGGGATTTTTTAGTGCTTGATGATGTTAGATAATTAAGAAAGTTCAAATATTGGAGGCTAAGAATACCATATGAAGTTTAGATTTTCTGTGAGAATAAAAGATTTCAGGTCAGGATGGGGAGAATTTATAATATTTTAAAAGGTAATACTAACAAGTGTATGAAAATGAAGAGCTATAACATATGGGATTCAGAAAAACAATATAAAATGTTAGCAGATATAGGAGGAGGGTGGGGCAAGATGAGAGCACAGGGAGGTGTGAAATTTAGTTAGTCCTCTGGAACAACCATAATATAGCCAGGAACAGCTAGTAAATAGTCTGGAACAATGGTTGGGGGACATCTGTGACCAGAAAAACATCATACATCAGTCTGGAAGGGGTGGAATGGCTGAGATCACAGCATAAGAACTGTGAGTAAAGCTCCCCAAACTTTGGAGCTGGCACCTTCCTCCACCAGCATGGCAGGCTGAATGGAAACACTTCCCTGTGGAAAAAAGAAACTGTCTACTAAGAGGAAGGAAAGGTATCTCAACCAAGCTCTAACTGTGATTTTAGTTAAGGAATTTGGACTACTGAATCAAGCTATGAGCACACACAAGCACAGAGTAAGTAGGAAATGAACCTGGAGTTTTCTCCTGGCAAAGAGGAAGAAAGGCTAACAAAAAAATATACACAAATTTTTTTAAAAAAAGGCTTTTGGGGTCAGCTGAGCTCAGAATACTAATAAAGGGCTCTGTGCCAAGAAAAAGGGCACAGAGAACCAGGCACCAACTGTAGATCTTGACTGGTAACTGGAGAGTTGGGGACTGGCTCTGAAAATAGGATTTCTTTACTTTTTCCTATTTTTCTCTCATTCTAAGTAGCTCATTCAAGAAAGCCTCATGCAATTTTAACTGTCACCACTGACCCAGGCAAGGGTGGAGTTAACACAGTTAAAGAGACAAAGGAAGAAGTCAAATGCAGGACAAAATCCCTACAGGATGTATCTTCTGTAAGAAAAGGGGGAGGCAGTGCCTTGTTCTAGTGGCTGCCCTCCCTCAGAGAATTCAGACACTAGGGCCTGGGGAGAAAAAAAACAGAAACAGCTTAAGCTTGGCTTCTGACACTCAGCTCCTGGCAGGGACAGGGTCTCCTGAGAATTAAAGGCAACAGACCTATTTATGCTAGTGGGGAGCTGTGGGCTGACAAGCACCACCTGCTGGGCAGGATATGAAAAGCACAGCATCTAGAGGCTTCACAGGAAAGTATAACAACTGCTGGGTCTCATCCTCTGTGAAAATTGATAATAATTACACCCTCTTCCTGAGACCCGGACCTGTCTGGTATGGGAAAATCTGATTGGGGTAATCAAATAAACCAGATGTCTGGATAGCAAAAATTTATGCATCACACTAGAAAAAAAGAAGACATGGCTCATTCAAAGGAAAAACTTGCTTCTCAAATGAGATACAGGAGTTGAAACAATGAGTTAAAGATATTCAAAGAAATATCCTAAATCACTTAAAAAATAAAATTAATGAGTTGAGGAAACATATGGCAAAAGAGATGAAGGATGTAAAGAAGACATTGGGCAAACATAAGGAAGAACTTTAAAGTTTGAAATAAAACAATGGTAGTACATAAGGGAATGAAATATACAACAGAAAGGATGAAAAAGACAATGGAGATATACAAAAGGAGATTTGAACAGGCAGAAGAAGGGATTCATGAACTACAGGACAGGTATCTTAAATCCTAAACAGAAAAGAACATAGGGAAAAGAGTGGAAAAATATGAGCAGAGTCTCAGAAAATTGAATGACAATATGAAGTGCATGAATATACATGTCATTGGTCTTCCTGGAGAAGAGAAGGAAAAAGGGGCAGAAACAATAAGGGAGGAAATAATCACTGAAAATTTCCTATCTCTTTTGAAGAACAGAAAATTGTAGATCTAAGAAGCACAGCATACCCCAAACAGAATATATCCAAATAGACTTACTCCAAGACACTTAATAATCAGATTATCAAATGTCAAAGACAAAGAGATGATTCTAAAAGCAGCAAAGGAAAAGCAATCCATCATGTAGAAAGGAAACTCACTAAGACTATGTGCAGATTTCTCAGTAGAAAACAAGGAGGTGAGAAGGCTGTAGCATGATATATTTAAGATACTGAAAGAAAAATAAAACTGCCAAGAATACCATATCTGGCAAAACTGTCCTTCAAAAATGAGGGAGTTTAAAATATTTTCAGAGAAACAGACACTCTTGTGAAGAAGATAACTGCTCTATAAGAAATACTAAAGGGCACACTACAGGCAGATAGGAAAAGGCAGGAGAGAGAGGTTTGGAGAAGAGAGTACAAATGAAGACTATCAGTGAGAGTAAAAAGAGAGGGAAAATAAAATAACACAACATAACTTAGAATAAGATAAAAGATATGACATAAATTCTAAAAGTCAAAATGGTAGACAGTAGACATTATGTTGAGTGATATTAGCCACAAACAAAAGAAGGGTGGTCTATGGACTCACTAATATGGATTTACATTGAAGACTGAAATTTGAGAGTTAAAGTTGAGAACACAGGTTTTCAGGAGTTAGAGATTGGAGATCAGTCATTTGATGTTGAAGGAGTACATAAGGGTAAACAGGATTGATTGTATAGATCTAGAAATGGAAAGCGTAATATTGTGTGATGGCAGCACAATACTGTAAGTACTCTGAACAAGGATGAATGTGAGTACAGCTGAAAGAGGAAGGCTAGGGGCATGGATGACAACTGAGAGAAAGAGAAGATAAAGACTGGGATTGTATAATTTAGTGAAACCTAGAGTGGTCAATGATGGTGATTAAATTTACAAACATATGAATGTTTTTTAACAAGGAGAACAAATGAATGTCAACATCACAAGGTGTTCAAAATTGGATGGTACAAGAGAAAAATACACTCAATGCAAACAGGAGTCTATGGTTAATAGTAAAAATGTAAGATGCTTCTGTTAATTGTAACAAAGGCAATATACCAAAGCTAAATGTCTATAAGGCAGGTTATAAGGGAGGGCTATAGGATTCATGGTGGTGGTAGTGTTGCCAGATCGTTTCATTGTATTTTACTTTATGTTTATTTTTCTTCTATCTTTTCTATTTTTATTCATTTTTTTCTCCTTTTCCTTTCTTTGCAGAAGAAATGGAAATGCCCTCATACAGATTGTGGAGGTGAATGCATAACTATGTCACTATAACAGGAATCATTGAATGTTTACTTAGAATGGATTGTATGATGTGTTAGTAAAACTGTTTTAAAAATAAACACAGGGATACAAGTTCTGAAGAAAATGTAGAGAGAGACATGTGCCTATTCATTGTTGGTAGGGAAGCAGAATGGTGCAGCCAATCTGGAAGACAGTGTGGTGGTTCCACAGGAAGCTAACTATGGGATTGCTATATGGCCCTGCAAGCCAGTTATTGGGTATATACTTGATAGAACTGAGAGCAGGGACATGAATGGACATTGCATACTGGTGTTTATGGTGGCAGTATTCATTATTCAACAAAAGAAGGAAGTGACCTAAGGGTATGTCAACCAATAAATGGATGGTGAACTGCGGTTTACACATTCAATGGAATATTGAGCAGCAGCAAAAAGAAATGAAGTTGTGATGTATGAAACTAGGTGAATGGACCTTGAGGACAGTATGTATAGTGTAATATGCCAGAACTGAGAAGATAAACATAACACCTCACTAATATGGAATAATTATAGTGAGTGAACTCTGAGAATTGAATCTGAGAGCATAGGTTATCAAGGGAAGGCTTATGGTAATACAGGTTCCTATATTGTAAGTTCTTACAGAGTCACATCTATTCATGAGTTGTAACAGTTATTGCTAAATTCTGATATTGAGCTGTTTGTGCATAACCTGATCAGTCTCTGGAACTTTGGGGATCTGTCTGACACCTGAGACTCAGAGCCAGAGTTTAGCAGCTCTGAATTTCAGCATTACCCAATAAAGAAAATGTTTAAAAAGTTGAGAAAGACATCAGATGTTACAGACATAAACAAAATGGACTTGTTTGGGGCTAAGGTAAACTTGACTGAAGGGAAAAGGGTGATGCTGACTGTGTTTTAAAACTTCAACTTCTTTGTTAGACTACAGAAGGAAGGAGATGTTTATTTGCAGAAAATCTATATTTGCCGTAACATGCTATATAATTTAAATTGTATGGCCAGTTTATTCAAACACCATAATTACATGGAATCTTGAAACATGGCTGGTTTGTACAGGTTAGCATGAAGCCCTGATACATCCCAGAGTAATTTGGGAAGAGAATAAAAATTTATTTGCAATGCCCCCTTGAGGGACTGGGGAAAAACTAGAAATATTAAACTTCCCCATCTGGGGAATTCCTGATTTCTCAGAAGAATTGGGGACTACCATTGTTGTAGGCCAAGCCCTCGATCTTGGGGTTTGCCCTTATGAAGCTTGTTACTGCAAAGGAGAGGATAAGCCAACTTATCATTTTGCCTAGGAGTCACTCCCAGAGAACCTCTTTCATTGCTCAGATGTGGCCTCTCTCTCTAAGCCAACACTGCAGGTAAACTCATTGCCTTCCCTCCTACATGGGACATGACACCCAGGGGTGTAAATCTCCCTGGAAACATGGAAAATGACTTCTGGGGATGAGCCTGGACCTGGCATTGTGGGATTGAGAAAGTCATCTTGACCAAAAGGGGAAGAGTAAGAAAACAAAATAAAGTTTCAGTGGCTGACAGATTTCAAATGGAGTTGAGAGGTCATTCTGGAGGGCATTCTTATGCATTTTATAGATTTACCTTTACAGTTATTAGTGTATTAGAATAGCTAGAAGGAAATATCTGAAGCTATTGAACTGCAATCCAGTATCCTTGATTCTTGAAGATGACTATATAACTATATAGCTTATATAATGTGACTGTGTGATTGTGAAAACAGTTTTCACAATCACGCTCTCTTTATACAGGGTGTGGACAGATGAGTAGAAAAAAGGGGGACAAAAATAAATAACTGGTGAAAAAGGAGTATGAGATGTTTTGGGTGTTCTTTCATACTTTTATTTTTATTTTTATTCTCCTTTTCATTTTTATTTCTTGGAGTAATGAAAATGTTCAAAATTTGTTTGTAGTGATGAATGCACAACTATATGATGAAACTGTGAACTGACTGCACACTTTGGATGATTGTATGGCATGTGAATATATCTCAATAAAATGACATTAAAAGAAGCAGAGGAAACAGGCAGTGAAGAAGAGAAAGAAGGAGTGTTCAAACATGCAGTAGGTAAAATTATGATCTATTACTGCTATATATGGCAAATTATGAAAAGAGACATTTATTGGATTAGACATATTTATTATACTATTCTATTAGGAATAAATACCACCATGAGTAGCTAGATTGATTTTATCTACAGACACTAGTATTGTCTTTGGCCCATGGAGAACTCAGAGGTAAAATTGTGGCTTGATTCTTTTAAATGTGTGAAGTGGTTTTCAAAACTATTTTGTTAAATTTTAAACAATAAAATAGACCTTTTGGCTTACAGCTCTATGGATTTTAAAATACATATTTGTGTAAGCATCAGTCAATACAGTCAAGATACAGAATAATTCCATCATATAAAAATCTCCCTGTTACCCATTTGCAGTCATATCTTTTCTCAACCCTTAGAAACCACAAATCTGTTCTCTATTAATACAGCTGTGTCTTTTCTATGGTGACTTATAAATGAAATCATACATGTGTAACCTTTTGAGATGGGCTTATTTCACTCAGAGTAATGCCTTTGAGTTTCAGGCAAATGCATGTTTCAATAGTCTATTCCTTTTTATTCCAGAGTAGCATCCCAATGTATGGATATACCACAGGTTATTCACCAACAAAAGGACATTTGAGCTTTTCCAGGTTCTGATGATTATGAAAAGAACCACTATAAACAATTGTGCATAGATTTCTGTGTGTATATACATCTTTAATTTTTAAGGCAAATGGCCAAGAGATGTATCACTGGGTAAACTCTAGGTGTATGTTTAACCATGTTAGAAACTCGCAAACTGCTTTCCAGTGACTATAACATCTTCCTTTCCTACCAGCAAAGTAAGAGAGGGCTGGTTGCTCTACATCCTTATGAGTACTTGGTATTGTCAGTAATTTTTATTTTAGCCATTTTAATGGAATTGTGTATTATGTACCCCTATTAAAGACAGGTTCTTAATCCAACTTCCTATGGGTGTGAACTCATGGATAAAGGGCACCTTTTGAAAATGTTATTTTTAGTTAAGGTGTGGTCCAACTAAATCAGGGTGGCTGCCATCAATATCAATGGAGTCCTTTATAAACAGAAGAAATTCAGACACAGTTTGTCAGAGAAGACCATACAGGAATAACAGAATTCAGTGGAAATGGGAAAAGCAGACACAAGGAGAGATTGGAAGCAGAAATGCAAGCCAAGGAACCCCAAGGATTTCAGCAAGCCAGTATCAAAATGCTACATATTTGAAAGCAAAAGTATTGCCTGTATCGAAACAAGGAGCCAATAAATTCCTGTTGCTAAGGCAACCCACTGTGTAGTATTTGTTGTAGCAGCCTGACAAACCAGGTCAATAGGGGCAATAGTGTGAAGTAGTATCATATTGTTGTCTTATTTTCATTTCCAAAATGACTAATGATGAGTTTCTTTTCATTTTCTTTCTGTCATGCATGTATATTCCTTGGTGAAATTCTGAGTAAGATTATGGGACATGAGTTTTATGTAGTAACTTAACCCCTAACTCTACCATATTCCCTTATCTTCTTTTTCTTTGCTTCATTTTTTTGCTTAGTTTTTAACTTTTTTCCTTTATTATATGTTCTTTTATAAGCCTTGTTATATACTCCTGGAATAAGCTGGATGGAGGTATAGGATGAAAGAGAAAAAACATAGTTATACAGAAATACATAATAAACATAAATACATAGCATTTCTAATTTACCCATGCATGAAAATATGATTCTTCCTGGGGTTAAAAATTAGAGAAAATAATAAATTCTCAAGGTTATTTGTAATTTATCTAATCAGATTCATGTTTATGAAATAATACGCAGGGAGCTTGGGCTGAGGTTAGTCAGGAATGGAAAGGGTCTTAATTTGTTCTATCTCCTTTTAGATAAGACTACTTTGAAGGGTAGCAAAGATGGGATTGAATCTGGAATTTTTTAATCAATGAAATTCACATTAAAACATTGGTTTTCCTTTCTGGTACACAGCAGCATACTAATTGTACTGAGGATAGCTAAAAGCTTTAGGGTGAGAAATACCTTGTAAATAAATACTGTTATCCCCTAGGCTCTGAAGAGAGGTTCAGGAACAATAGCCAGAGCTTAATTGAAAAGTTACACATTTCTCCTGGCTACCCTGAAGAAAGATCCAGCAAATTGATGAAAACCAATGAGACGTTTATGCAGAAATTAGCTTAAATAAACCTGCAGTAATATGCAAGACTCCATGACTTCCACTTAATATTTTCCCTCACATCTGTGGACTGCTCCAGAACAAATTAAATTTTATTTCTGGAATAACAAGGTCATGGAAGGCCTTTCTAAGAAGGTGATATATTGCCTGCTACTCAAAATGAAGTCTCTGGATCAATAACATCAGCACTACTTAGGAGTTCACTTGAAATGTTTGCCTCAGGGACACTCCAGGCTTACTGAATACACTGGACAAAGGGAGTGTGAGCCACAAGGTTTGCACAATCACACAGCCACACCATGTAACCTGCATAGTTATGCAGTCAACTTCAAAAATCAAGGATACTGGATTGCCATTTTACAGTTTCAAGTATTCCTTCTAACAATTCCAATACACTGAAATCTAAAAAGGGATATCTATATAGTGTATAAGAATGCCCTCCAGAATGAACTCTAAACTCCACTTGCAATCTCTCAGCCACAGAAACTTTGTTTTGTTTCATTTTACTTCCCCCTTTTGGTCAAGAGGATTTTCTCAATCCCATGATGCCATGGATTCATGCCTCATGCTGCCAGGGAGATTTACACCCCGGGAGTCAAGACCCACATAGTGGGGAGGGCAGTGAGTTCACCTGCTGCACAGGTTTAGAGAGGAGGGCACATCTGAGAAACAACAAGGTTATCTGGGGGAGAATCTTAGGCACAATTATAAGTTGGCTTGGCCTCTTCTTTGCAGCAACTAGCTTCACAAGTGCACACCCCTGGATCAAGGGCTTACCCTACCAAACTCTCAGTCCTCAATGTTTATGAGAAGACCAGTAACAACCCAGATGGGGAAGGCCAATATTTCTGCATTCTTCCCCAGTTCCCCAGGGGTCCCTGCAAATATATCCCCATTCTCTGTCCAAATTACTTTGGAATGTATTGGAATTTCACACAAACCTGTACACAACTACCAGATCTCATTTCCTAGTCAAAGTTTCATGTAATTTTGGTGTTTGAATAAATTGACTGTACAAGTTAAATTATTTAGTGTGCTATAGAATATATAGATCCTGCACCAAATAAGAATCTCTTCTCTTGGTCTCATATAGGAGTTGAAGTTTTAAAACACAGTCAATATTCTTTACCTTTTGGCTTGATTTGCCCTAGTCCTAACCAGATGTGCTTAATTCATATCTCTGATTGAGGTCTGAACAATTTTTCAGCTTTTTTTAATAGTTTCTGTATGAGGTAACATTGACATTCATAGCTGCCAAGTCCTAGCTCTGATTTTCAGGTGTCTCATAGATGCCCAAACTTCCCCAAGACTCTGAACAGTTTTTTATCTGATTCCACTGCCAAAGTCACCTGTTTATAAGAATCCCAAATATTGCCATATTATATTTATATAATATAAAACATTAACATTATTAGAAGTAGAGAAGGAATGATTAAAACAAAGAGAAAAATTAAAAGTATAATGATAACTGGGGGAGAAAGGAAAAACAACAATGAATTTTTGAGCATTTGCTATGTGCCAGCCACTAAGCATTTTCCATGCATTCCTTCTTGTAATCTTCAAAAAAATCCCTATCCTGTAAATACTCTTAATGTGCTAACTTTACAAAAGGGAAAACTGAAGTTAAGAATAATAGGTGGCCTGATATGATACATTTATAAGTATCAGGACTGGGATACAAACTCAAGTCTGTCTGATATGAGAGTAAATTATTTGAACTGAAATTGGTAAATAATAGAACCAAATGCTTGTAAAAAATAAAATTTCACAAGATGAAATATAAATTTGGATTATTTTTAAAAATTACATCATATATTAAAATTAATAGAAGAGAGTTAAAGTAATATCAATACTTATGTTCTACATTGCAAAAAAAGTTAATGAAAAATCACTCATGATCAAAAATACAAATTCCACCTTAGGGAGTGCTGTAGGTTAAATGCAAATGAACTTCACTTTGCAATATGTGGATTGAACAGCTTAGTGTCAGCAAAAGTGAGATACTGACCATTGTTTACAAAACATCTTAACATATATTTTTGGTAAAAATAAGTTATCAACAAGAGATGAAGTCAGTGCCAAAATGTAAGATATTTTCTATTACTAGGGTGAGAAGTCAAATTTACCTAAATGTTTGATGAACAAGTATGCAAAGTTCCTCACATCTTTTTATATTCTAGAGCTGATGATCAAGATGCATACTGCAAAACAAGATTTTGTTAGCATTGATTTAAAAATACTAGCTTTATTAATTCAACTGTGATTAGATAAATTACCACAAGTTGTGTCTACAGCACAGAAGGAAATATTTATTCAGATTACAAAAGGGGATGTGGAACTTTGCTAATTGTGTGTGTGTGTATATATATATATTGCCTAACTACACTGAATTGAGCAGCATTTCCTATGAGACAAGTTGCTACATTTGAAAGAATTCTTGGTAGATATTTAAGAGATTTATGTACTAGTCTTGGCTCTAGGCTTATGTGGTGTCCTACTTTCTTCCTGTCCATAATGTAAGAGTTTGAATAATGTGATATCAAATATTACTTCAGTTCTAAAATATCTTGAATTTAAAATTCAATGACTAGTTCTTGAACTTCCCCAGAATCATAGGCAGGTTATATTACCAAACAGATAACAGCTGGAGGTAATTTAGAAAGGATAACTTTATGTATCCTAGGGACCTCACACATCAAATTTTCAAAATTAACAGTTTACTGATCCCCTATTGTGTTACAGGATGCTACTAGGTAATTCTAATCTTCACAACCCTCTAAGGTCTTAGGGATTATTTTCCTATTACAGATGGAGAAATTGAAACTTAGAGAAGTTTGCCAAAATCACACTCCTTGTTAGGGACAAAGCTGGGATTAAAACCCAGTAAAACTTCCAGATAAAATACAGGACCCCTATTTAAATTGTAATTTCAGATAAACAATAACTACTTTATTGTAAGTATGCAATAGTTGGGACATAACTACACTAAAAAAATTATGGTTAATCTGAAATTCAAATTTAATTGGATGTATTCTTATTTCTTGAAAATGGCAGTCCTATGCCAGGTTCATTGTATCCCAAAGCCTTTGAATTTACTGTCTTCTGCTAAATTTCTTACTATTATATTCCAGTATCTTATCTTAAATATACATATACACAGATGTGCATGTGCTTATATATAGATAGATACATAAATAGATACAAACACACACACATACAAACAATAATTAAAATTAAGTGACTTGCCCAAGTTAAATGAGATATGTCTGCAAAGTGGTTAACACATTGTTCAATAAATGCTAACTATTAATATTAACAAATTTGTTTCCACATTTCTTTTCCAAATACTTTGGTACACTCAATTTGAAAAGTGATCTGACTGTGGTTTTGATAGTTTGATGAAGCTGGCTCACCTGGTTAAATCTGTCAAAATAATTTGTGGCTGTAGATATAGAATGAGTACCATATACACTAATCTTTCATCTTGGTTAGGCTAAAATAGTTAGATTTTCTGACAGCTGTCCTAATGGGTTGTTTACAATTAATGACATAATGGATTTTTCCCACTGAAACACACTTCTTCAGGAGAACTAACATTTGCAGGAAACTCCCAGGCCACTGTGAATAAAACTGATCATTTTAAATTCTCCCAATGAGGGTCCTTTCATAACTCTTTTTTTAATTCAGTAGTATTAAGATATATTCATATACCATAAAATCATCCATGGTGTACAATCAACTGTTCACAGTACCATGATATACTTGCACATTCATCACCCCAATCTATTTTTGAACATTTTTCTTATACCAGAAAAAATCAGAATAAGATTAAAAAATAAAAAGAAAAAGAACACCCAAATCGTCCCCCACATCCCACCCTATTTTTCATTTAGTTTTTGTCCCCATTTATCTACTCATCCACCCATACACTGGAAAAAGGAAGTGAGATCCACAAGGTTTTCACAATCACACTGTCACACCTTGTAATCTTCATTGTTATACAATCATCTTCAGGAGTCAAGACTACTAGGTTAGAGTTTGGTAGTTTCAGGAATTTACTTCTAGCTATTCCAATACATTAAAACCTAAAATGAGTTATCTATATGGTGTGTAAGAATGTCCCACAGAGTGACCTCTCAACCCCATTTGAAATCTCTCAGCCACTGAAGCTTTATTTTGTTTCATTTTGCATCCTCCTTTTGATCAAGATGTCCTCAATCCCATGATGCTGGATCCAGATTCATCCCCGGGAGTCATATCCTGCATTGCCAGGGAGATTTACACCCCTGGGAGTCAGGTCCCATGTAGGGGGAGAGCAGTGAGATCATCTGCCAAGATGGCTTAATTAGAGAGAGAGGGCCAATCTGAGCAACAAATAAGCACTCAGGGGGAGAATCCTAGGCACAATTATAAGCAGGCCCAGCCTCTTCTTTGCAGCAAAAAGCCTCATATATGCAAGCCCCAAGACAAAGGGCTCAGCATGTCAAGACATGAGTCCCTAGTGTTTGTGAGAACATCAGCAACAAACCAGGTGAGGAAGTCCAACACCTCCACATCCTCCTCCAGCTCCTCAGTGGGGCTCCGAATATATATTTTATTCTCCACCCAAATTATTTTGGGATGTGTTGCTATTTCAAACTAACCTATAAAGAACTGCCATATCTCACTATTCAAAGTTTTATGTAACAGTGAACAAACTGGCTGTAGAAGTTATATTGTTTAGAAAATGTAGATCGTACAACAGATAAACATTTCTTCCCTTGGTCTCATATGGAAGTTGAAGTTTTAACACACAGTAAGTTTCAACCTTTAACCTTTGGCCCAATTTGCCCTAGTCTTAACCAGATCTGCTTCATTCATATCTCTAATTGAAGTCTGGGTTCTTTGTCAGCTTCTTTTTTTTAACAGTTGCTGTTTGCATTAATACTGACATTCATATCTGCTGAGCTCTAGCTCTGAGTTTTGGGTGTCACACGGATACCCAATGTTTCAGAGACCAGTCAGGTTATACACCAAGGGATCAACATCTCAGAGTTTGGAGATAGCCATTACAATTCAGGAATAGATTTGACTGCTATAAGAGCTTACAATGCAGGGAATATTACAGTAATCATTTCCCTGTTAGCCTGTGCTCTAAGATTCAGTTCTGAGTTTACACACTGTAGTTAGTCCATATCGGTGACACATTATAGCGTTTGCCTTTATTTCTGGTGTACTTCACTCAAAATGCTATCTACAGGATCCCTTCACTTCCTTGTGTGTCTCACAACTTCACTCCTTCTTTTAGCTCAATATTCCATTGTATGCTTACACCACAGTTCACCATTCTGTTCCTCGGTGTACACTTAGACCATCTCCACCCACTGCAAATCCTGAATCCTGCCTCCATAATCACCAATGTGCAAATGTCCATGTCTCTGCTCTCACATCTTCAAAGTACATATCCCATAATGAGGTTGCAGGGCTTTATGACACCCACATACTTAGCTTCTTGTGGAACCACCACAGTGACCTCCAGAAAGGCTACACCATTCTGCCTCCTCATCAACAGTAAATAGGTACATCCCTCTCTCCATGTTTCTCCACTTTTACCCCAATTGATAATTTTCCTACAATTTTACAGAGATATATTCACATAACATACAATTATACACAATGTACAATCAGTTATTCACAGTATCATCATATAGCTGTACATATATCACCACAGTCAGCACTTGAACATATGATTACTATGAAAAGGATTTTTTTGGTGAATAATAAAAAGATAATAATAAAAAGAAAAATAAAGTGTCATACAATACAATATATTAGTAAGAACAGAAAACAACATGACTACCAAGAATCCCATATCCCTCTCTTATATCCCCCTCTCATACACATTTAACTTTGTTATATTGCCTTTGTTACATTTAATAGAAGCACATTATGATGTTACTGTTGAACATAGACTCCAGTTTGCTTTGATTATGTTGTTTTCCAAAACAGCATCCCTTTTTCAACACTTTGCATGGCTGACATTCATTTGTTCTCCCACATGTGAGAACATTTTTGTATTTGTACATTTAGTAACAGTCATTGGCCACTCCAGTTTTTGCCAAGTTATACAGTCCCAGGCTTCATCATCTATCTTTACCTCTGATGTCATACATTCTCCTATTCCAACTCTTTCAGCCTTACAGACATCTTTGTTCAGTGTACTCACAATATTGTGCTACCATCACACAATATTATGCTATCTATTTCTGGATCTATACAATCAATCCTGCTGAACATTCTGTAGTCCTTCAACATCAAATGCTTGATCTCTACCCTCTTTCTATCACCTGGTAGCCTGTATTATCAGCTTTTAACTCTCAAAATTTGCTCACTATTGTTAGTTCATATTACAGAGGCCATTTGTCCTTTTGTTTCTGACTAACTTCATGCAACATAATGTCCTCAAGGTTCATCCATGTTATTATATGTTCCATATCTTTGTTCTTACAGCTGCATAATATTCCATCATATCTATATACCACAATTTGTTTATCCATTCATACATGGATGGACATTTGGACTGGTTCAATCTCATGGCAATTGTGAATAATGTCACAATAAACACCAGTTTACAAATGGCCATTTGTGTCTTAAATTTCAGTTCCTTTGAGTATATACCTAGCAATGGAATAGTTGGGTCATATGGCAGATCTATACTTAGCTTCCTGAGGAAACTCAACCCCTGCCTTCCAGAGTGGTTGCACCTTCTACATTCCCACCAGCAATGAATAAGTGTGCCTCTTTTCCCACATCCTCTATAGCACTTGTATTTTTCTGTTTTTTTGATAATGGCCATTCTGGTAGGAGTGAGATGATATCTGATTGTGGTTTTGATTTGCATTTCCCTAATAGCCATTGAAATTGATCATTTTTTCATATGTTTTTTTGAGCCATTTGTATATCCTCTTCAGAAAAGTGTCTGTCCATGTCTTTTGCCCATTTTTTAACTGGGTTGTTTGTCTTTCTGTTGTTCAGTTGTAGGATTGCTTTATATATTTGGGATATTAAACCCTTATCTGATATGTGGTTTCCAAATATTGTCTCCCATTGTGTAGGCTGTCTTTATTTTCTAACAAGCTCCTTTGGTGAACAAAAGTGTTTGATATTGAGGAGATCCCATTTGTCTATTTGTTCTTTGGTTGCTCATGCTTTGGGTGTAATGTCTAGGAAATCACCTCCTACCACAAGGTCTTTATGTTACTGCCCTACATATTCTTCTGAGTCTTATGGTCTTAGCACTTATGTTTAGGTCTTTGATCCACTTAGTGTTAATTTTTGTATGAGTTGTGAAGTAGGAGTCCTGTTTCATTCTTTTAGAAATGGATGTCCAGTTCTCCAAACACCATTTGTTGAAGAGGCTGCTCTGTCCCAGTTGCTTTGGCTTGACTGCCTTATCAAAGATCAATTGCCCATAGATGCCAGAGTCTATTTCTGAACACTCAATTTGATTCCATTGGTTGGTATCTCTGTCCTTATGCCAGTACCATGCTGGTTTGAGAACTGTAGCTTTGTAATATGTTTCAAAGTCAGGTAGTGTGAGACCTCCACTTTGTTCCTGTTTCTCAAGATATTTTTAGATATTTGGAGCACTGTGCCCTTCCAAATAAATTTGGCTATTGGTTTTTCTATTTCTACAAAGTATGCTGTTGGGATTTTAATTGACATTGCATTGAACCTATAAATCAGTTTAGGTAGAGTTGACATCTTAATTTTATTTAGTCTTCCAATCAATGAATATGGTATGTTCTTCCATTTTTTTAGGTCCTGTTTGATTTCTTTTACCAGCTTCTTGCAGTCTTCTTTGTATAGGTTGTTTGTGGACTTTGTTAAGTTTATTCTTAATTACTTCATTCTTTTGTTGCTATTTTAAATGGATTTTTTTCTTGATTTCCTCTTCTTGTTGCACATTAGTTCTAAGAATACTACATATTTTTGCATGTGGTTCTTGCAGCCTACCACTTTACTGTATTCATTGATTAGATCTATTAGCTTTGCTGTAGATTTTTCTGGATTTTCTACATATAGAAAAATGTCATCTGCAAACAGTGAAAGTTTTACTACTTCCTCTCCAGTTTGGAAGCCCTCTATTTCTTTTTCTTGCCTAATTGCTCTAGCTAGAACTTGCAGCACAATGTTGAATAACAATGGGGAGAGTGGGCATCCCTGTCTTGGTCCTGGTCTTAGAGGGAAAGCTTTTAGTCTCTCCCCATTGAGTACAAAGTTGCCTGTGGGTTTTTCAAATACTGCCTTTATCATATTGAGAAACTTCCCTTCTATTCCAATTGCCTGAACTGTTTTCAACAAGAAAGGATGTTTAATTTTGTCAAATGGTTTTTGTGCAGCAATCGAGATGATCATGAGGTTCTTTTGCTTTGAGTGATTGATGTGGTGTATTACCTTAATTGATTTTCTTGTGTTCAACCAATTTCATTTATTTCTGTTCTGATCTTTGTTATTTCTTTCCTTCTGTTTGCTTTGGGGTTTATTTGCTGTTCTTTCTCTAGCTCCTTCAGGTGGACAGTTAATTCCTCAATTTTTTCTTTCTCTTCTATTTTAATATAGGCATTTATGGCAATAAATTTAACTCTCAGCCCTGTCTTTGCTGCATTCCATAAGTTTTGTATGTTGTGTTTTCATTGTAATTTGTCCTGAGGTATTTACTAATTTCTCTTTAAATTTTTCCCTTTACTCAGTGATTTTCTAAGAGTGTTGTTTAGTCTCCATAAATTTTTGAATTTTACAACCTTCTGCATGTTATTTATTTCCAACTTCATTCCATTATGATCCAAGATAGTGTTTTTTATAATATCAAAATTTTTAAATTTGTTGAGACTTGCTTTGTGACCCAGCATGTGGTCTATCCTAGAGAATGTTCCATAAGCACTTGATAAAAATGTGTATCATGTTTTTGTGGGGTGTAGTGTTCTATAAATGTCTGTCAAGTCTAGTTCTTTTATCATACAATTCAACATCTCCATTTCCTTGTTGATCCTCTATCTAGATGTTCTATCCATTAATGAGGCAATGTATTGAAGTCTCCAACTATTATTGCAGAGTTATCTACTTCTTTCTGTGTTCTCAGTTTTTGCCTCAGGAATTTTGGGGCACTCTGGCTTGGTGCATAAATATTTATGGTTGTTATGCTTTCTTGATGAATTAACCCTTTTGTTAATTTACAGTGTCCTTCTTGTCTCTTTTAATTGTTTTACTTTTGAAGTCTGCTTTGTCTAATGTTAATATAGCTAGTCCTGCTTTTTTCTGGTTGTTTGCATGAAACATCTTTTCCCAACCTTTCACTTTCAGCCTATTTTTGTCCTTGTGTCTATGTTGGCTTTTTTTTTTTTTTACCGCATATAGAAGGGTTCTGTCTTTAGTCCATTCTGTCAGTCCTTGTCTTTTTATTGGAGACTTTAATCCATTAACATTTAGTGTTATTACTGTAAGGGCAATACATTCTTCTATCATTTTGTATTTTGGATTTCATATGTAAAGTCTTATTTTTTCTTCCCTCCCTTTTTTACTCTTCCTGATAATCTTCATTTCTACACTCTTCTCCAAACCTCTTTCTCCTATCTTTTCCTACCAGCCTGTAGCACTCCCTTAAGTATTTCTTGTAGCATCGGTCTCTTATTCACAAACTCTCTTGTTTTCAGTATCTGTTTCTCTAGAAATATTTTAATCTCTCTCTCATTTTTGAAGGAGAGTTTTGGCAGATATAGAATTCTTCACTGGCAGTTCTTCTCTTTCAGTATCTTAAATATATCATACCATTTCACCTCCATAGTTTCTGCAGAGAAATCTGTACATAGTCATATCGAGCTTCCCTTGTAAGTGATGGATTGCTTTTCTCTTGCTGCTTTCATAATTCTCTCTTGGTCTTTGTCATTGGACAATCTGATCAGTAAGTGTCTTGGACTGGGTCTATTGGGGTCTATTCTGTTTGGTGTGCACTGTACTTCTTGAACCTCTAATTTTCTGTCTTGCATAAGAGTTGCAAAATTTTCAGTGATTATTTCTTCTATTATTCTTTCTGTCCCCTTTCCCCTCTCTTCTTCCTCTTGGACACCCATAGCACATATACCTGTGCATTTCTTGTTGTCACTCAGCTCCCTAAGAACCTGTCATATTTTTTGCATTGTTTTCACCATCTGTTCTTTTGTGTGTGTGAATTCAGATGTCTGGTCTTCCAATTCACTGATGCTTTCTTCTGACTGTTCAAATCTACTGCTGTATCCCTCCATTGTCTTTTTCATCTCCTCCCTTATGCCCTTCATTCCCATGAATTCTGCCATTTGCTTTTCCAAGTTTATGAATTCTTCCTTTTGGTCATCCAGTGTCCTCCTTATATGCTTCATCTCTTTTGCTATGTCTTCCCTCAGTTCATTGTCTTGATTTTTGAATTGATTAAGCTTTGTTTGAACATCTCCAATTAGTTGTTCCTTCAGTTCACTGAATTGATTTAGCAATAATTGCTTCAACTCCTGTGTCTTGGTTGAACTATTAGTTTGTTTCTTTGGCTAGTCCATATATTTTGTGTTTCCTAGTATGGCTTGTTATCTTAACCTGTCTAGGCATCTGAGTTTCTTGATTAGTTTATTCTGGAGCTTGTTTTCACTCTTTTATCTAGGGTTTTCTTGTTAGTTGCCTTTGTTCTCTAACCCTTTATATTCATTTTAGCCTATTCTATACCTTTAATTTAGATTCTGTTTAGTTGATCAGTTTTTCACCTCCTGTTTTTCTGTTTCTTGTCCTTCCTCTATGTAGCCTTCTTGTGTGATGGTGTCCTCAGATATGGCCAACCCCAATCAGGTTTTCCCAGTCCAGAGAGGCCCAGGTCTCAGGAGGAGGGTAGGAGTTTTCTTGAGAATGAGACCTTCCTGTGATGTCTTTAGTCTATGCTTCTCCTATGCTGTTCAGCATGTGGGACTTGCCAGCCTGCAGTTATCCCACCAGTGTAAGTAGGTGTGGAGCCTTTATTTCTCCTGGTGGCCCTGACCCTTTCAGCACTGTGGCTTACTGAAGCTGGTTTCTGAATTCCATCCCCTGGGGTCTGAGTTCCTAGAAGGGCTGCCAACTCCCCTTTTCTTGGGAAGTTATGGTTTTTAACAAACTTTCTCTGCTGCTAGACTTAATTGCTTTGTCTCTCAGAGCTACCTTAGCTCTTCTCTTGGCTGGGCCCAAATGGCAATTCTTGAGGTTTTCTGCAATGGACTTCTTAGAATAGTTGTTTTAAAAAAAGAGAAAAAGATTTTTAAATAAAAAGAAGAAAAAGAAAAAGAAGTGCCCAGTATGAACTATTTACAGTCCTTCCTGATCTAATGGGCTATTGAAATGCTAAGAGACAAGGAGCTGAGGGCCATTAAGGAACAACCAAGAAAGCAGAGAAACTGGCTCTTCAGACAAGGGTCCTCTGAATTTGCATATGTGTCTGACTCTGTTTGAGCCCTGCCCTTCTCTGTATTATGTTCACTGGAACTCCAAAACGTGTTTTTTTTTTATTTGGGGGAATTTTTTGCTGTTTTTGCTTGCCATATCTCCTCTCTGCCAGGTTGACCACTCCCAGATTCTCTGGTGTCTCTTCTCAGCCTATGTTTGGAGTTTTTGATCAGCAGTCTGAGTTTTCAATCAGAGCTGCAACTGTAGTTCTCCCTCCTGGTTCCCAGCACCAACTGCCCCTCCTCCCATGGGACTGTGCCTGGAAGGGTGGGGCATGGACCCTTGGCTTCAAGAACTTACAGATTTTGCTGATCTTAGCTGTTCCATATGTTCATGAGTGTTGTACGAAGTATGCCCAAAGTCAAATTGTTCTGTGGTGTCTGGTCCATGCAGTTCCTGGCTTTTTACCAAAGCCCTGGAGGAGTAACTCAAACCCACACCTCACTACTCCATCCTCTTGCCCCACCTCAATCCCTTCCATAACTTTTTATTGCTATTCCAGTGTATGCATCTAATTTCTATTGAGGTTAAATTTTATGTATCTCTGGATAACAAATGTTCTCAAAGTTTCAGGTCAGCAGTACAGAACATTAATGCCTCATTATAACTGGATTTCAAACTACTTTCTTTCAAGCCATTGATCACCTGTCTTGAGATGCAATTATCAAAAATAGTCAAGTCATCACCAAAATGATTTAAGTGATTATTCTCTGCAGTGAGTCTATAGCATTCTTTGTGCAAAAAAGGAAAAACAAAAAAAAATTGATGCTGGGGAAGTCAACTCATGCAGTACATATTCTGATTCACTCAGTGAAGGTGGGTGAGTACTTCAAATCAAAAGTTATTTTCACACTAAGAATTGTTCCAGTCTTAGGACAGAGTTGCCCAAAGGAACCTTTTGAGAGTTTGGTGTAGAAGAGAGTTCAGTCACAATCACATTCAATTTAATTCTGTCACAGGAACAGAAACAGAAGTAGAACCACTCAAAAGTCACTTGTTACAATTCCCAATGTCTGCAAAGCCAGACAGGTAACAGCAACTTCTAACCTACAGTCAATGCCTGCTACATAGAATAGGGGCTGCTTGTACAGCCACTATTTTGCTATTTTTCACAGGAAGCAAGAAATTCAGACTTTGAATCTCTTGACATTTAAATGTTGGCAATGAATTTTGTCAAACAAAACTTTCAGGCCAGCCCCATCTAATGAGCTGCTGGATTAAAATTTCTGCTTTAGGTCCTGAACATTTGTCAAAAGTCATTTTATCTGAACATGAAATCTGAGCTAGAGATAGTGAGATGGCCAATCATCTCAAAGCTAAAATAGGCTACACGTGTGCAACTGGTCACAGTTCTTCCAATCTATTTTGACCATTAGCTTAATGGAGTCCAGCGTAGGGACCCTATCATGTACCAGGATGGGGCCACTGGTATATTTCTCCTTACTGGATGAAAAGTGTACTCTTTACTAATGCCATGACCATGAACCAAAGAGCTGTCTTCATTAGGCTCTTCCCTTGTCATCTCCCCTTTAGTTGCTGGTAGTAGAATAATGATAATCCTCCTTGGGTGGGTGCTAAATATCTTTTTTCCTGGTCATATGACTCCAAAATCACAAACACCAGAAACAAACATCAGTGGCAACATGCCCAGACTTTTTGATAGTCCTAAATTACTTTATGAGGTCTAATTTTTTCTTTTATTATGAATAAAATACCAAGTCATGACTATCATCCTTGGAAGTGTTAACAAAGGAAAATAGTTATCCAATAACTTTGAGTTATGAATGCCTGTTTCCAAAATAATTCTTTCCCAGAACCAGTGTGTGAAAAGACAGGAGTGTGCAGTAAGGAACCCACTCACTCAACCCTTCTCCTTCTCTCTCCCTCCCTCTCCCTTTCTCACTATCCTTCCTCCATTATCTCTACCCTTTTTCACCTTCTAGGAAATCATAGGGAATTCATGGAATGAGTGCTCCACAAATGAGTTCAATAACTCTGAACATAATGGTATATAACACTTGCCTGACTCTATGCCTAAACTCAAAATGCAATGTGTTTCTGTATTTATATTGTATCAAGCCCATTATTTTTACATAGCATTTTAAATGAGTTGGAAAGCTACTCTCCCTAGTGTTTCTTTCTCTTCTTTAATATTTCTCTACCATTAACATCTATTTTTAACTCCTTAATTAGAAGAAAAAGTGTTTTGGTACTATTTTTGATGTTTTGTAGTTTTCTCCTACAACTAGATCCATCAACTATCCCCACCTCTATCTCTTTCACACTTAATTTTGTCATTTAAAAAGAAATCAATTATTAATGACAGGAATATTCTTTAAAGCATGGTCTTCTCCATTTCCCTTTTCTGCATCATTACACAAGAGGATAGGATATAGAAAATACTTGAATTATGTGCATATTTTAAAAATGTGTAATGCATGCACCCACTTGTAATAGTGGTTATTTCATGCAGATGGGATTGTCAAAAATATCATTCTGTACTTCTGCATTTGAATATTTTATAGTGTTTATTGCACTTGTAGTAAGAATTTGAAAAGTCCATTTTAAATCAAAGTATGGGCCTTATTTTTCATCCTATAATTATTTCTTAGCCACTTGCTATCGGTTTTCTGGTGCTACCATGATAAAGAAACTGCTCACTTGGAGGTCACTATTGATCATCTGTAGGCAAAACACAACAAAATTTTCTGAATTCTCCTGGTCATTTGACCCTGTTGACTACTCCCATTTCCTTAAGTCCCTCTCCCTCATATTTCCATGCTTTCACAGAGCTGTTCTATCTCCTGAATGAGAAAATCTTCCTTTTATTTTATTCTCCTTCCTCCATTCTCTCACACAAATAAAATAATACTTATTTAGACAGCTCCATGACTCATTATCTACACCTATTTCCTTAGATAAAATGCCATAATGCAATGAAGGTCATTGCATTTAGGACAGGGAAGACCACAGAATTTTAGGCACAGTTCTATTGTTTAAGAGCGAAATCTTATTGAAAACACTATTACTTTGGAAAAGTGTAATTGCAAAACAGCAATCACTGCAAAAAGGAGTTTGTAAATTTGATGTTATTTATTTTCATTGCTTACTATATTGACACATTTCAGCAACAATTTTAGACAAATAAATGAATATATATTACAAGACATTTATAACATCAACTGATAAAGTGGCTTGTGGAAGGAAGGTGTTTCCTTTCAAACCTTAAGAAAAGCAAACGAAGATTCATTTCACATTAACTGGGGTTGTACTAAATGTATTTGCAAATCATAACTTTATTCTTTCTGTGCAGGCCATGATAAGAAAAGGGAAATGGTGTTATGCTAGCAGGATAGGGAACACCATGTGAATTTTCTTGGCTTGAAGGAAGTAGGTGACCTGATACATTGAGAATCTTTGTTGTTGAGTGAGCAATAGTAACCAAAACAGGAATCTATTTTAAAGAAGACTAAAAGAAACATGAGGAATGTGCACATGTTACCAAGCTCCTGATGAAAGACAAAATAGGGGGAAAAAGCCCTCAATATATTAGAATGATGTGCATTGTTGGAAACACAAGATAAGGAAAGCCAAAGACATAGAGAGAGGTTGGCCATCAAGTTAAATTTTGAGTTAAGGCTGAATGATGCACCACTCACAGTTTCCTGGAAATATGCAAATCACCACACTCACAGTACCCTGGCAATATATAGAAATAGAGCCACATGTCATCTGGTTAGATCCTCCCTGGGGGAGAGTCTGGGGATAAATCTGGGAAGAGTTGGTGCCTAAAATTAGTGAAATTATTAGGGAAAGATATAAAACTGATAAAATGAGCACATGGGGCATTATGAAATTGTTTTTTTACCTAGACATACCAAATAAGTAGTAAAAATTATAGTTTCATTTCTTCTTTGCCTAAATTCTTTCACCTGCTAACATTGCTGCCTGAGAAATGATGTGTTTAACTGCTCCAGAATCACACTGAAGCCAATCAGAACATCACAATGATATTGTACCTCCTTTACAATATTTTAACTACTATTTAATTTTCTTATCTGATTTAATAAGCTAGGATTTTCAGAATAATGTAACCCAACATGTTAATGGCAGAGATTCTTTCTTAAGTTCTTATATTAAAAGAAAAGTCTCTAGGATTTGTTATATTTTTTCTTTGATTTAATATAGAAATTAATTCACTGAAAATATCCTTCTAGTCTGTTATTATGTGTTTTCTTCAGGAATGTGTGTTTAATTCTATCTAATAATCTTTAGTATCTCACAAAATAATTTTGCTCATCTTTTTGCTTATTGATGGTGGTTGACTAGATGGATGATAAACCAACCTTACATTCCTAAGATAAATCTAACTAAATTATACAGAATCATGTCTTATACTGTTAGATACACTTTGAAAATACTTTATATAGTATACTTATATCAATATTCAAAAGTGAGACTATTCTACATCTTTCTGTTTTAATATTGCCTTTCCTATTTCTGAATGTGCTTTCTTCTTTTTTTACTAAACTCCTTCCTATATTTGGAAGCCCTTGTCATTTATTGGTCAACTGAGGGAGTAGGAATATTTTAGAACCAAAGGAAAAGAAGTTGCAGCAGAAATGACAGGAAAAGGAATGCTAAAGTTGGAAAATATGTTGTCTCTGAGAAAAAATGATGAAAAATCACAGGGGGAATCATATCTCTAGAGAAATATTTATCCATTATATGGCATGCTCTATAGATATATCTATTTTAATGTCTATGTCCTGAAAATGAATGAGTGAAATAATCTTAACTGAGGGAAGGGTGGCTCCAAGATGACATATTAGAAGAGACAGAGCAAAATTCTCCTCTAAGACAAATGCTAAATAAAAGACAAAAAGTGATCCAGTAGTTCCAGGGTTCCACTGGCTGGGCAGGGACTTCTATAACCATAGTGACTGTGCACTTGGGGAAACCAAGAGACTGCATTTAGAGTCATGTGAGTACTTGATCTGGAGAGGTGCTAGGTAAACAGCAACCAAGGTCACACCATGGTGGGGAGAGACCAAGAGTCTGTGTTCAAAAGAAGGTTAGAGTAAGACCCAGAAAGTGGCTGAGGAGGCAGCAGTGAGAGTCACAGTCAAGTGTAATGCAGTGCTTTTCATGCCCTGGGCACCCACCTCAAGATCTGACATGGGTGACAGCCCATAACACACCCACAGCTAAGAGACCCTGAGCCAGGAATGAGCCACTGCAGCATGTGGATGATCTTGAAAGTGAGTGGTTTCCATGCCCCATGCACCCATATTTTCAGTGGGTTGGAACACACCCATTCACAACACTGTGAAGAGCTTCCTTAAGGGAATTTAGGATTTGGCTGGCTTGTGAAGGTATACACTCCTGCTGTACAGAAGCCTGTGGTGTGCACAGCCTAGAGGCAAGGGTGACACCTGGAAATCCCAGGAGCCCTGCATCGATCCCAGGAACTTGTGGGTGCATGGCAGAGAGGGACTGTGGGGAATCTGAGCTGAAAGGTTAGACACATTCTGTAGCTCCATGTTATTCCAACCACAGCCACGGGAAAAGCTGGGAGTACTGGTCTTAAAGCACTCTTTCCTGCCAAACTGCAAAGAGCAGGCCTTCCACCAACAGGACTGGTGGTCCCAATGGCACATGGAATATTGCATTAATTGGAACTCCACATGTTTTGGACCCCACTCACTGCATAAACAAAGTTGGGGAGAACTGGACTGAGGGTAAGAGCTGGCTTGGAAGCACAATCTACTGATAGGTTAGGGAAAGTGCACTGCAACAAGCAATAGCACTGACAAATTGTAGATAACTGTTTAAATAAGTCTGCATATTGTAAAACAACCCTATCAAGAAAAGCAAATGCCAAGAGGCCAAAAACAACAGAAAATAAAGCAAATGAAGAAACAAGAAGATATGGATAAACTAAATGTCCAAATTAGAAAACAAGAGAAGACACAGAACTTGGAGCAATTAATCAAAGAAGAAATCACAAACACCAATACCACAGTACAGGATACAAAGGACATCAAGATAACCCAAGAAGAGCATAAAGAAGAATTTGCAAGAGTAAACTAAAAAAATAGAGGCTTTTATGGAAACAAAACAAGGTGTTGATCTAATTAAAAAGATTTCTGAAATACATAGCAGCATATTAGAAGTAGAGGAATGAATAAGTGAACCTGAAAGAAACTTGTTGGAAAGTGAAAGCACAAAAAAATGAATGGTGAAAAAAATAAAAAAAATTTGAAATGGATCTCAGGGAGATGATGGATGACATGAAGCACACAAATATGAGAATCATTGGTGTTCCAGAATGGGAGGAGAAGGGAAAAGGACTAGGAAGAGTATTCAAAGACATTGTAGGGGAAAACTTCCCAACCCTCCTAAATGACATAAATATGCAAATTATAGATGACCAATGAATTCAAAACAGAATAAATCCCAATAAACACACTCCAAGACATATTTGGATCAGATTGTCAAATGCTGAAGAGAAGGAGCAAGTTCTGAAAGCAGCAAGAGAGAAGCAATTCACCACATACAAAGGAAACAAAATAAGATTAAGTAGAGACTACTCTGTGGCCACCATGGAGGTGAGTACACAATGGTGTGACATATTTAAAATTTTGAAAGAGAAAAATTACCAACCAAGAAGTCTTTATCCAGCAAAGATGTCCTTCAATATGAGGGAGAGCTTAAAATCTTCACAAACAAAGAAAAGCTGAGAGAATTTGATAAAAGAAAACCTGCCCTACAAGAAATACTAAAGGGAACCCTACTGGTTGAGAAAAAAAATGAAAGGAGAGAGAGGTCTGGAGAAGGGAACATAGCTAAAGAATTGTAGTAAGGGTACATCAAACAAAATAGAGAGAGAAAAAAATACATCTGACAAATAAAAACCAAAGGATATGATGGCTGATTTAAGAAATGCCTTCATAGTAATAACATTGAATGAGAATGGATTAAAATCCCCAATTAAAAGACATAGATTTGAACAATGGAATAAAAAATATGAACCATCAATATGTTGCTTACAAGAGACTCATCTTAGACCCAGAGAGACAAAGAAACTGAGAGTGAAAGGATGGAAAAAAATATTCTATGCAAGCTACAGCTAAAGTAGCAATATTAATCTCAGATATACTAGACTTTAAATGCAAGGATGTCACAAGAAACAAAGAAGGACACTATATACTAATGAAAGGGACAATTAAACAAGAAGAAATGGCAATCATAAATGTATTCTTACAGAAAGTACATGGAAATATTAAGTGTTCAGGGAGCATGATGTATACAGCCTACTCTCAAGAGTTTAGAAAATAGATAGATGGATGTATAGATGGACAGATAGATTGATGGACAAATACACAGAAGGAAGAATGGATAGAACAATATGGAAACTGTGGAAAATGTTTTAAAATGTTGGATTTGGGTATCTGGGTGGATGGTGTGTAGAGTTGTCTGTATGGATTTTGTATTATTTTTGCAATTGTTCCATAAGTTTGAAATTATTTCAAACTAAAAATTTATTAACACAACAACAAAAGCAGTGCTTAAAGGGAGAATTAGAACATTAAATATGCATATTGCTAAAGAAAAAAATATTTTAAACTGGTAACTTAGGCTTCCACCTTAGGGAATTATATTACAAAAGATGATGAGCCACAGAAAGCAAAGAAATAAAAATTAGAGAAAAATTCTGAAACTGAGAACAAAATAGAAAAAAATCACTAAAATATAAAGCTACATTGAGAGATCAATAAAATTGATGAATTTTTAGGGAATCTAACCAAGAAATAGAGACAAGACACTAATTATCAAAATCAGAAATGAAGGAGTGGGTCATAACAATTTACCACTTGGATTTTAAAATGGTAATAAAGGAATACTTTCAAGAACTCTATGTGCACAAATCTGATAATAAAGATGAAATGAACCAATTCCTTGAAAGACAAAAACTACTGAACTACAAACAGAAATTAATAACCTGAATAAATTATACATCTATTAAATAAATTAAATCAATAATTAAGAAGTTCACAGAAAAAGAAAGCACAAGGTCCAGAAGGTTTCACTTGTGTATTCAAACAAACATTTAAGAAAGATATATCACCAATTTTCTACAATCTCTTCCAGAAAATAGAAGCAGAGGGAACAGATCCCAACTCATCCTATGAGACCACATTGACCCTGACACCACAAGATAAAGAAGTTACAATAAAGGAAAACTACAGGCGAATATCTCTCATAAACCTAGATGCAATTGTCCTCAACCAAATATTAGCAAATAAAATCCTACAGTATTTAAAAGTATTTATACAACAAGACCAAATGGAATTTTTTCCAGGAAGCCTTCAACCATTCAACAAGTGAAATTTAAAGAAGTTTTTTCAAGGTATGGATAGAAACCATTACATCAATTCCCACTAACTTCTCCCTCTGTTAACTCTTTTCCAATTCTGGTTCACAGCTCTTGTGGTCTTTTTAATCAAGAGCATGCATTTGAGTAAGATTCTTCAGCATCCCCAACTGAATCTCATATAATGAAAATTGAATGAATTTGTGAAAATGATAAATATGTGTGCTGTATGAAAGATTAATTTCAAGCTCTATGGTTTGCCTGAGAGCAAAAAGGACTCCTGAAACAGATTATAACCATGATCTTACCATAACTTTTTTATTCCATATTTTTTTTCCTGTGAAATTTTCTTTTTATCATATTTTACAGTATTGAGGTAAATTTTCTGCTGTTTGGAAGTAAACATATAAATTCAAGGACCTGAGTTTTTGCAGAACAAAGACTGCATAAAGTAGAATGCATTTGTAATACATGAAGTTTTTGTAATGTTTTTCATCATCTCACAATTATTGTCAGCACAAAAGCATTTCCCCAAAGATATCCATTCCCTAATCACTAGAATATGTGAATATTTTATGTTATATGGCAAGGGGTACTAAGGTTGCAGATGTAATTAAGGTTGCTAACCAAGTGAACTTGATAGAGGAAATTACTCTAAATTATCAGGATAGGCCCAATGTAATCAAAAGCATCCTTATAAGTGAAAGAGGGAGAAAGAAGAGTGTGTGACAGAATGATGTGGTGTGAGAAAGACTCAAGCTGCCTTTGTGAGTTTGATGGTGGAGGAAGAGATCCAAAGCTAAGGAAGGTGAGTGTCATCTAGAAGCTGAAATACACAATAAAACAAATTCTCTTCAATAGCTACCAGAAAGCAATGCAGTCCTGCTGACATCCTAACTTCATCCATTGAGGTTATTTCAGATTTCTGACCTGATAACCACAAGATAATAAATTTCTAATATTTTAAGCCAATTAGTTTGCAATAATCTGTTTCATCAGCAAAAGGAAATTAATATAGACACTCTTACCAGAAAGTGGAGCCAGGCTGTAAAAAAATACCTTGGAGTTGGGAAATGAGAAGGAAAAAATTGAAGAAAATCATAGGAAAAGCCTAAAATGCCTTGAATTTTGTTGGCTGAAATATGGTTGGTAATGACTGGTTAGCAAGGACTCAGAAAGAAGTGAGAACAGTGGATTAAATACATATTGTCTCAGAGACTACCTAAACCATCATGAACAGACTGTTGGTAATGAAGGTAATGAAGCTGTCAATATTAAAGTTCTGTTATATTCCTGCCAACAATGGGAGATATATCTGATGTTCATGTGTGTGCATGTGTGCATGAAAGGGAGAGAAAGAATGTATGAATATAAACATTCTCTGACTAGCTTTAAGAATTATTGATAAAACAATAAGAATTTTGATGAAAAATTAGGAAATAGAAGTTAAAGAATCAGAAAAGCTTCAAAGCATAAGTAAAAAGAGCTGTAACGGGAGAGAAAACCAAAAGTAGCTATGTTGCTTTAAATTTCTCCATCTGCTGATAAACAGAAGGCCACACTTAGGCTCCAAATCCAGGTAGGTTTATGTGTGTGGACTGGGGTATGTAATTTGGAAAAGCAAAATTACTCAATACAATTCTTTGTCAAATTCTGTTGGGTGTATAGGGACCTCAGACAATGGACCTTGGAGACAGACAAGCAAGGTAGGACACTGGATAGGCCAAGAGGGCAGAAATGAGAGGCCTTTAGGGCAGAGTAGCATGAAAGAGACTATGCTAGATAAAAATGACTCAGAAATGTTGTTACATTTCTTGCCATGGGGTGTGCTAGCACCTCCCTTGCACTTTACCACCCTTATAATACCATTGATAGAGGCAACACTGCTCCCTCTTATTTCTGCAGCTATGGATGAATTGGGTGAAACTCAAGATTTATGTCTAGTTTGATGCAAAGCAACACAAGTTTACTTGAGAATTTAGGGTTAAGGAAAAAGGAAATTCTAGAAATGTAAAGTCCTGGGAATGGGCACAAATTCCTGAGAAAACCTCAAATTTCAGGGCTCTGTAATTGACAGTATCAAAACTGAGAACTCTATTTGGTAAAAATGCATCCAGTTTATACTGGGTGATACATGGAATAAATAGAAAATATCAGTAAGTATAAATTGTAAACCTGGAGTTGCAATGTAGCAAGGCCCAGGTGGGCTGTGGCATCTTTAAGGTGGGGGAGGGGCTTGAGTGTCCCTTCCCCAATCCTTTCCCTCCCCTGAGAACCCTCTGAGAGTTCTGGGCTCTGTGACACCAGCCTGGATGTCTAGGAAGCTCAGTTGCAATGCCCAGTGCTCAGTGCTCTCTGAAGTTAGCATGTGTTGTGGAAGATGGAGACAGATCTCTACTTTCCAAGGAGCCCCAGTACCCAACATGCAATCACAAGCTCATCCATGTGGATACTTTCATGTTTTAGACTTTTTGTCTGGAATGTTATTCTTTCTTTTTATATCCATAATCCAGATGGATCTATTTGTGGAAGGAGACAGCAATGGGTAGGGGACCACAGATCTATTCCCCAGCACAGTGAACTCAACCTTCCCTGTTCCTCCCACTGTAGTAAATCAGTTATGTTTGCAGACACCTGAGATGAGCCCTGTCAAGAAAGATGAAAACCTTTCTTTAGGGCTAGAAGGGTGAATGGACAGAGGGGATCTATCCACATGCACAGATTACTCTGGGAATAGCAGGGGCTCCAGGTAAATTTCAAGCCCTGTGACTCAGTGTCCCAGAGGTAGGCTATTAAGAGAGGGTAGGATATGTCAGTAGGACAGAACTACATGACAACTGTCCATCACTCTCCTGTCCAAGACTCGTATCTCTGTGTTAGGGCTGATCTAGAAAGCAAGGCTGAGTCTCTGAAAGCCTCTGTTCAGATGCTACTAAACACTGAGCTCTGGCATCAGGGAGCAGAATCCTACCTGAGGGAGCACAGGCACCTAGAGGTAAGAGACTGCACCTTCCTTAGCACAGGATTACTGCATGGACTGTCAATAAAGGATCATACAAAAAAGCCTTATTTGAGTTTTTCAAAGGAGGTACAATAGAAAATGTTTTGATCCCATTTAGAAGATAGATTTTGAGGTGAAAATTCATATTGCTTATGAGAAAGTGAAGGTCTGCTCTTTGCCTAAGAGAGGAGAGTGAGAACTGGGTTCCACCTCCTGGTTCTTTCAGGGTCAATGCACAGTCAAGAGGATATCTTCACCCGATCCCACACTCTCAGGACATCAATCTCTCCCTAAACTCAGCCTACCCCATGGATCCCACTGAATCACTAACTTACCATCTTTCACCACTGGCCTCTCAAATCCATCACCACATAGCCTCCTTAATGCTGACTCAGTCTAAATTGATTTCCTTTCTATTGAACTCTGGTCCAGAGAGTTCATCTCCATAGTGTCCATGTGGGTTGCTGTTTTGTGTTCCAACACTTTCAGGTTTGGAGGACACATTGCTCATTTAACCTTTCTCCTGGAGGTGAAATGAGCAGATATCCCTCCATAAAGGATATCTTTCTTTCCTTTTTTACAGGCCTTACTCTGTGGGTATCATGAACCCTTTCATGTGCCCTCAAGATGCTTCTCTAGTCATCAGCTGGTTGTTCCTGAGCTCATAGACATAAACACGAGGGGAGTGGGTCTCCTGAAGTGGTTTGAGAAAGAAGCGGTGGGGGCAATTATTTGACATACAACTTGTGATACAACTGAGCAGATCTGGGAACTGATTTCTGGGATAGTTTCAGAATGAGCTGATATTGATCAGGATACCTTAAGTTCTCATTTCCTGAGAATTTGTGATTGACCAGGGAAATCATATGGATACCATCTAGAGTGTAAGGTCCACTATGCCAAGAGCCAAGTTCAGATAATACCTATGGGCCAGGGACCTTCAAAGTTACCAGGTTATCAATGAACAACTGACCAGTCTTCAGAATGCAATCACTGAAGAATGCCTTAAAACATTAAGGCTTTTGGGGAAGCAAGGTATATTGTAAGACCCTCAAAATAGTCAAATTTCCATTGACAGGAAGACTCACAGAGCCAGGCTCCTGATTATAATACTGAAGGGCCCCCAAATCACATAGGCTCTCTTCCAAGGACTTCAAGTATCAGGCCACACCCTTTGTAGATGGTATATGGCCTCTTCTCAAAGTCCCTATATCCACATGGATGGCTTGGTCCAATAGGAGCAAAGGGCTGCTAAGATTCATGCCCCTAGGATGTCCAGGACACTGATTTCAACTGAATTATAGAAATAGAGGACCCCTTGGGAGAGTTTCCAGAATGGGATGCCATGTTAGGGACTTCCCTTGCCATATGCATTAGTCAACCTGCTATAGATGAGGAAACCATAGAGAACCAGTTGCCCCCAAAGGGACATGTATCCTCAAAAATGAAATTTCAACAAAAGCTGAGCCATGTGACCCTGTGGCTTTCCTCAAATCGAAATGACATTAACTAAGTTTCCCTGAAACCATCAATAACACTCTCAAGCTTCAAGCAACTTTGCCTGTGCCTTCACCCTCATGTCCCTTCCTGTGATCTGGTGGCTACCATGTCTAGCCAGTAAAGATCAATGGTGCTAAGTCCCTCAGGCTGCCATGCCACTTCCCCTGCTGTGTTTCATGGGGTGTCTCTTCCCCCACAGCCATCAATCCTCCTTTCCCCAGATACCCTGTCTTCTCCTCAATCAAAGTCTTGAAATATATAGTTATTTATTCAAATAAAAGAATGTTATGTGTGTCTCTGCCACATTAGGAGTGAGGTTTATAGTATTCCAATTGCTCTGAATTTAGATAAAATAATGGGGGTTGTTTCAGTGGAAATTTTGTGTCTGTTTTGGCCTCTATAAGACCCTGTTCATGGTGGGAAGGTAACACTGATATTGTACCTCCACTGTCATTGGGCCTTCCTTCATTTGCATGTTCTCAGATAACTTTTCCATTTAAAAAAGTTTTTCAATTTTTCAGTTAAAATTTTCAAAAACACCCATTAAAATCTCTAGGAACATATAACAGAGAGAAAATTCATTAAAATCCAACCCCAGTCACTGCTTCAAACAGTTCCTATCATCTTCCTCTTTCTAGAGGGGATGGGGTGGATGGGGAAACAGAGGCCTAATAGGACCAGAAATTGCCCTCTAGGAAGGAAAAGAGTCCTGCAATTTCACATATATTCCATGTGAGAAGTGGAAGTCTGAGGATGGCTAGGTCTTGAATTCAGAGGGATAGGAAGTGATCTATGTCCATCAATCTATTAGAGGAGTAACTGACACTTCACCCAAGACCCCTTTTCCTTCATGATAAAGGTTGGGAGATGAGCCCTGCTTTCCACTTCTTCACTTAGCTTTAATGAAATGGACAGCACTCTGCCATTTGCAATTCTTCAACTGTTGAACATTCTTCTAGAATTGAACTGTAGGATCTGCATGTTTATAGGCAGGGAACAGCCTGGGGAGTCTACTGTGGGATTTGTTCCTCTGTTCATCCCAAATGAAATGTGTTCTCTCAAGCCCACAGAAGGAGCAGACAATTCTGTGTGTGTTGTGTGACTCTGCACATGTGTGTGGTGTCCTTGGCCATTGACAGCTGGCCACAGTGGACCTAGTCTGGCTGGGAGAAGAGACATGTAAAGCAGTTTATTTATTCTTTCTTTCCCCATAATGGAAGGATATCAGTGGCAAAGTTTGGGGAAGTTGTCAAAAGAAAGGTCCTAGCAAAACTGGGAGTGGAAGGACATGCTATTTGTAGGCTTTGGCAGGTCATCCTTCCACATTGAAATTGCTCTCATTTTGGTCTCTGCCCATGTGCTGAGAACTACATTCAAAGTTAGTAACATGGAATTTGATTACCAGCTTGTGTCAGGGCTCTGTACTTTTGCCCCATCACAAGGCAACTCAGCATGAAATGCATTCAGGGACAAGAACAATTTTCTGAAATTAGTGGTTTTACATGTTAGAAAAATATATTGTTTCCAGTTACCCTGATAATATATGGGCTGTTAATCTGTGACCAGTCTTCAACTTGGCAATGAGGTTATGCTGCTTTCTGGCCTTCTGGATGTGAAGGCCTTCCCCAGGGAAGTTCTTCTCCATGCCTGCCTGGGTGACTTCTGCTTTTCATGGTGCAAATGTTGACAAGGCAGCAGTACAATGAACAAGGGAAAGGGAGTCACAGTAAGGAAAAATGAAGTTAGACTGATTGGGAAATGTGTAAATAGAATGAAGAGTGGCAAAAATCAACAAGATGGTTGGAAGGAACAGGAAGATCTCCATATCTCCTAATTGAAATTCTCACCTTGTGTCCTTCATGAGATCCATGGAGTCATTGCAGGTGTGCTCCAAGGTCACCCTCAGCTCATGCACCACAGGTGGTTCCCACAACTTTCCATGATGACACAGTGATTCCAGGGCTTTCCTTTGACTCCTACTCAGCCCACTGAAGCCAAAGTTGCCAAAGGTGCTGTTTTCATTTCCTAGACTGCCCAAAGAAGATACAATGAAATGGGTTCAATTAAACAATGGGAATTTGTTAGCTTACAGTTTGAGGCCAGGAAAATATCCAAATCAAGGCATCATCAAGGTGATGCTTTCTTCCCAAAAGTCAGCTGCTGCTTATTCTTGGCTCCTCTGTCACATGGCAAGCCACACAGCAGTGTTTGTGTCTCTTCTTCCTGTTTTGTTGCTTTCAGCTTCTTGTTTCCATGGATTTTTCTCTTTCTCTCTGTATTCATTCTAATTATAAAGGATTCCAGATTATTTTTGCTTTCCAGTATCATACATAGATTCATCAAAACTTCTGTATACATGAACATAGGTCCTAGGCCTGCAAGTAAAAATCTGTGATACAATATGTATTATGAAGTAGGAATTGGTAGAACAGTTGTTGGTTTGTATTTACCACTAGCTCAGATATGATCAACATCACCTGGGGGACAATAACACATATTTGTATAGCAGATGTGGTATCAACTGACCTTACCTCTAAAAGCCAAATTATAAAAATAATATTTGGAAACCCCCTTGAGGGCCTTGGGAAAATGTGGAAACATTAAACTTTCTCAGGGAATTCTTGATATTTTTGCAAGCACTGGGGACTACCATTGTAGTAGGCCAAGACCTGCATATTAAGGCTTCCCCTTGTGAAGCTTGTTACTGCAAAGGAGAGGCTAAGCCTACTCAGAATTGTGCCTAAGAGTCACCCCCAGAGAACCTCTTTTGTTGGTCAGATGTGGCCTCTGTCTCTAAGCCAACTCAGAAGGTAAACTCACTGCCCTGTGCCCCTCTATGTGAGACCTGACTCCTGGGGGTGTAAATCTCCCTGGCAAAGTGGGACATGACTCCAGATGATGAGCCTAGACTCATCATCATAGGATTGAGAAAGCCTTATGAACCAAAAGGGGAAGAGAAATGAAATAAAATAAAATTTTAGTGGCTGAGAGATTACAAGTGGAGTCCAGAAGTCATTCTGCAGGTTATTCTTATGCATTGTGCCAGTTTGGATGTATTATGTCCCCCTAAACACCATTATCTTTGATGCAATCTTGTGTGGGCAGACCTATTAGTGTTGATTAGATTGTAATTGTTTGAGTGTTTCCATGGAGATGTGACCCACCCACCTGTAGGTGATAACTGATTAGATAATTTCCATGGAGATGTGGCCCTGCCCATTCAACTTGGGCCTTGATTAGTTCACTGGAGTGCTATGAAAGCTCAGACAGAAGGAGCAAGCTTGTTACAGTCAAGAGGCACACTTTGAAGAATGCACAGGAGCTGAGAGTGTAGCTGGAGCTGAGAGACAGTTTGAAGATGGCCATTGAAAGCAGACTTTTGCTCTGGAGAAGTCAAGAGAGAAAAAATGCCCCAAGAGCAACTAAGAGTGACATTTTTGAGGAACTGCAGCCTAGAGAGGAACATCCTGGGAGAAAGCCATTTTGAAACCAGAACTCTGGAGCAGACACCAGCCACATGCCTTCCCAGCTAACAGAGGTTTTCTGAACACCATTGGCCATACTCCAGTGAAGGTACCCAATTGTTGATGACTTACCTTGGACACTTTATGGCTGTAAGACTGTAACCTTGTAACCAAATAAACCCCTTTTATAACAGCCAATCCATTTCTGGTATTTTCCTTAATGGCAGCATTAGCAAACTAGAACATGAATTTTTTTGATATCACTTTTAATTTTCCATGTATTAGAATGCCTAGAAGGATATACTTGAATATGTGGAACCCAAAGTCAGTATCCTTGACTCTTGAATGCTATCATATAATCATATAACTTCTGTGGTGTGACCATGTGATTGTGAAAACCTTGTGGCTCACACTTCCTGTATCCAGTATATGGAAAGATGAGTAAAAAAATTGGTACAAACAGCAAATAATATTGGGGGAAGGAGTATGGGATCTTTTGAGTGTTCTTTTTTACTTATATTTATTTTTATTCTTATTTTTATTTTTATTTTTTGTGTAATGAAAATGTTCAAAATTGATATTGGTAATGAATGCAAAAGTATAAGATGATACTGTGATTGTACACTTTGGATGATTGAATAGTGTGTGAATACATCTCAACAAAATTGAATAAAAATGAGTGGGAGTCAAGATATTTTCAGACAGACACAGAAAGTTTGTGAACAAGATATCTGCTCTACAAGAAATACTAAATGGAGCACTACAGAAAGATAGGAAAAGACAAGAGAGAGGGGTGTGGAGACAACTGTATAAATGAAGACTATCAGTAGCAGTAAAAGAGAGAAAAAATGAAAATAAATAAGATATGAAATATAAAATCCAAAAGACAAAATGATAGGCAGTAGACATTAGGATGAATGAGGTTAGCCAGGAAGAAAGGACAAATGTATGGTCTCACTAATATGAACTAACATTAATGAGCAAACATTGACTGCTAAACTTGAGAACACAGGCTATCAGGAGATAGGGGGGTAGATATTTGGCATTTGATGCTGAAAGAGTACAGAAGGTTAAACAGAATTAATTGTATAGATCCAGAAATAGCACAATACCAGGTGATGGTAGCACAATATTGTAAATGCTCTGAAAAAAGAGGAATTTGAATATGGTTGAAAGAGGAAGGCTAGGGGCATGTGTGACATCATAAAGAAAGATATAAGATAAAGACTGGTATTGTATAACTTAGTGAAACCTAGAGTGGTCAATGATGATGGTTAAATGTACAAGTATTAGAATGCTTTTACATGAGGAAGAACAAATGAATGTCAACATTGCAAGGTGTTGAAAATCAGATAGAAAATCAGGGATAAATACAATGCAAACTAGGGTCTATAGTTAACAGTAGCACTGTAATATGTTTCCAATAATAGTAAAATAGTCAATCCACCAAGTTAAGTGTCATAAGTGGGGGACATAATTGAGTGGTATGGGATTCTTGGTGTTGGTGTTGTTTTCTGATCTTTTCATTGTAATTTATTTAATGTTATTTTTCTTTTTTCTTCTACTTCTTATAATTCATTTTTTCCTCCTCTTGTTCTTTGTGGAAGAAATGGAAATGCCCTTATATCGATTGTGGTGGTGAATGGGTAACTATATGACTATACTGGGAATGACTGATTGCTTACTTAGGATATATTGTACAGTGTGTGAATAAAACTTTAAAAACTAAAAGAAAGATAAAATTGCTGGAGAAAATGTGGAGAGAGGGATGTACCTATTCACACTTGTGGGGAAGTAGGATGTTGCAGCTCATCTGAAGGGCAGTGCAGTGTTTCTATAGGAATCTAAGTATGGGGTTTACATATGTCCTGCAACCCAGTTATTGGGCATATACTTGGAAGAAATGAATGCAGGGAAAGGAATGGATATTTGTATACTACTGTTTATGGAAGCAGTATTCAGGATTTTCAGTGGATAGTGGTCCCCTAAGGGTATATGACTGATAAATGAAATGGTGAACTGTTGTGTATACATACAACAGAATATTGCACAGTGGCAAGAAGAAATGAAGCTGTGAGGAATGCAACTAGGTAAATGGACATTGAGGAGAGTATGTTGCATGAAATAAGCCAGAAATTAAAAGACAAATCAGTATGTGCAGACACTGAGAATTGAATCTGAGACCATAGATTATCAGGGAAGGGTTTATTGTAAAGTTTCCCAGATCATAGGCTCTTATAAGAGTCACATCTATTCATGAGTTGTAATGGTTATTTCCAAATTCTAAAATGCTGAGATGTTCATATATAACCTGGTCAGACCCTGGAACTTCATGTATACATATGACACCTCAGACTCAGAGCTAGAGTTCAGCAGTTATGAATGTCAGCATTACCTCATATAGCAACTGTTAAAGAAGTGAAAAAAAGAGATCAGACTTCAACTAGAAATGGACTTGGTTATGCCTAAGGAAAATCAGACTAAAGGATAAAGGATGATATCAACTCTTTAAAACTTCAACTTCTGTGTGACAACAAAGGAAGAGATGTTTATTTGATGCAAAATCTTTATTTTCTGTAGAACACTATATAATGCGACTTGTATGGTCAGTTTATTCAAGCACCATAATAATCATGGAACCTTGAATAGGGAATGAGACCTTGTTGATTTGTACAGTTTAAAGTGAAGTCCTAATATATCTCAGAGTAATTGGGGTAGAAAATAAAGAAGTATTTGCAAAGCCCCCTTGAGGGACTGGGGAAAAATATAGAAATATTAAACCTCCTTACCTTGGGAAGTCCTGTTATTTTTGCAAGCCTTGCAGACTTCCATCTTAGTAGGTTGATCCCTTGATCTTAGGGCTTGCCATTATGAAGTTTTTTTTACTGCAAAGGAGAGGTTAAGCCTACTTATAATTGCGCCTAAGAGTCAACTCCAAAGAACCTCTTTTGTTGCTCAGATGTGGCCTCTTCTCTAAGCCAACTTGGCAGGTGGACTGGCTGCCTTCCCCTCTATGTGGGACATGTCTCCCAGGGTGTAAATTTCCCTGGCAATGTGGGACAGGATTCCAGGTGATGAACCTGTACCCATCATAGGATTGACAAAGTCTTCTCAAACAAAAGGGGAAGAGAAATGAAACAATATAAAATTTCAGTGGCTGAGAGATTTCAAATGGAATCTAGGGGTTATTATGGAGGTTATTCTTATGTTATATAGATATCCCTTTTTATTTTTTAGTGTATTGGAATAGCTAGAAGGGAATACCTGGAACTGTTTAACTGCAAACCAGCAGACTGGACTGTATAACTATATAGCTTACATGTGTGACTGTAATTGTGAAAACTTTGTGGCTCACACTTCCTTTATCCAGTATACGGACACATGAGTAGAAACATGGGGAGAAAAACTAAATGTATAATGGGGGGGACACAAGGTGTATGGCATATTTTGGTTGTACTTCTTTACTTTTATTTTTATTCTTAGTTTTTTGAGTAATAAAAACATTCAAAAAATATTTGTCATGAATAAAAAACCTATGATGATACTGTAATCAACAAATTATACATTTTAAATGATTCTATGATATGTGAATATATCTCAATAAAATTGCATAAAATTTAAAAAGCAATAATATAACAGGACAAATTATCAAAAACTAACCTTTCAGGATTCTCAAATGGATCAAAGATTCATTTCCTTTGAAAATTGACAGAAAGCATGCAACAAATAAAAAAGTTGTTTATTCAAGAAAAAAATCTTAGTCTTATTAACAGTGGGAACTTATGGTGTACCCCCACTTAGAACCATCAGCTTAGTTATCTCTACAAGGTTGGAGGTAAGCTTTGAAAAGCAGCAGCTTTATTGGCAAAGGAGGAATAATGATTTTGAGTAAAATTCAGAGCCCCCACCCCTTTGCTGCTGAGATCTATCAGAAACAGAAGCCATTTTGTTTTTGAAAGAACAGAAAAGATCAGTGGCATTGCTACAATAAAGTGGTTATTCTTTTGATCAAGTAACAAAACTAGCAGACTGGAAATCCAGGAATGAGGCAGCCATAGTGGGTCTTGTTAAGCAACTGCATATCCCCAGCATTCTGGAAGGCTGAGCATAAGTACAAGGACAGACTAGAGGACAATAACAATTCATACATCTGCATGTGAACATGAGGCCATGAACATAAGCAGAGGCAAAAGGAGAGGGCTATGCAAAAGATAAAAGCCAGGGCTAACTTGTAAACTGACAACATTGAGTAAATTCGCCAATACACATATATACCCATTGGCAAAAGGAAGTGTTACTTGCTTAGGATGTTTGAGCACAGCCTCTGGCCTATCACTGACTGAATTCAATTTATAACAATTCAAGGGTGACCCCTAGGAAGCCAGATTTAAAAATAAAATAAACAAGAATTAAAAACAAACAAGTGAACTAAAAAACACTAAACACAGTGGTTGCCTAATGAGAGAGAAATAGACTTCACAGAATTAATTCAGACAACTTACTAACCAAAACATAACAGGAGAAAAAAAAATCCAAGCTTTTTTGTTTTTGTTTTCTCTTTTGCCCAGTAGAGGAACAATTACAATCCTGAGTTGCTAGAATATATTTCCACAAATGTCCATTTTTCAACAGAAAGAAATTATGAGATTTGCAAAGAAATATGAAGTATTATTCATCTTAAAAAAAAGCAGTAAATTGAAACTGTTTCTGATGGTGCCCAGATGTTGGGCTTAGCAACACTGATTATAAAACTATCACAAATATTTTCAAAATACAAAAACCACTTTGTTTAATTTATTAAAGGAAATGATGATGATAGTTACACATCAAATAGAAAATCTTAATAAAGGGAATGTGTGCCAGTTTGAATGTATTATGTCCCACAAAATGCCATTATCTTTGATGCATTCTTGTGAGGGCAGATGTTTTACTGTTGATTACATTGTAATTCTTTTAAGTGTTTCCATGGAGATGCAACCCACCCAACTGTAGGTGATAACTTTAATTAGATAATTTCCATGGAGGTGTCACACCATCCATACAGTCTGGGTCTTGATTAGTTTACTGGAGCACTATATAAGCTCAGACAGAAGGAGTAAGCTTGCTACAGCCAAGAGGGACACTTTAAAGAATGCACAGGAGCTAAGGGAGGAGTTGAAGTTTACAGAAACATTTTGGAGGTGGCCTTTGAAAGCAGACTTTTGCTCCAGAGAAGCTAAGAAAGGACAAATGCCCCAAGAGCAACTAAGACTGACATTTTTAAGGAGCTGCAGCCTAGAAAGGAACATCCTGGGAGAAAGCCATTTTGTTTTTTGTTTTTTTTTTTACTCATCATTTTATTGAGATATATTCACATACCACGCAGTCATACAAAACAAATCGTACTTTCGATTGTTTACAGTACCATTACATAGTTGTACCTTCATCACCTAAATCAATCCCTGACACCTTCATTAGCACACACACAAAAATAACAAGAATAATAATTAGAGTGAAAAAGAGCAATTGAAGTAAAAAAGAACACTGGGTACCTTTGTCTGTTTGTTTCCTTCCCCTATTTTTCTACACATCCATCCATAAACTAGACAAAGTGGAGTGTGGTCCTTATGGCTTTCCCAATCCCCTTGTCACCCCTCATAAGCTACATTTTTATACAACTGTCTTCGAGATTCATGGGTTCTGGGTTGTAGTTTGATAGTTTCAGGTATCCACCACCAGCTACCCCAATTCTTTAGAACCTAAAAAGGGTTGTCTAAAGTGTGCGTAAGAGTGCCCACCAGAGTGACCTCTCGGCTCGTTTTGGAATCTCTCTGCCACTGAAGCTTATTTCATTTCCTTTCACATCCCCCTTTTGGTCAAGAAGATGTTCTCCGTCCCACGATGCCGGGTCTACATTCCTCACCGGGAGTCATATTCCACGTTACCAGGGAGATTCACTCCCCTGGGTGTCTGATCCCACGCAGGGGGGAGGGCAGTGATTTCACCTTTCAAGTTGGCTTAGCCAGAGAAAGAGGGCCACATCTGAGCAACAAAGAGGCATTCAGGAGGAGACTCTTAGGCACAAATATAGGGAGGCCTAGCCTCTCCTTTGCAGCAACCGTCTTCCCAAGGGTAAAACTTATGGTAGAGGGCTCAACCCATCAAACCACCAGTCCCCTATGTCTGTGGTCATGTTAGCAACCATGGAGGTGGGGTAGGCGAATACCCCTGAATTCTCCACAGGCTCCTCAAGGGGGCACTACATCTTTTTTTTTTTCCTTGTTTCTCTTTTTTTTTTTTTTTTAACTTTCCCTTCTTTTTTAAATCAACTGTATGAAAAAAAAAGTTAAAAAGAAAACAAACATACAATAAAAGAACATTTCAAAGAGACCATAACAAGAGAGTAAGAAAAAGACAACTAATCTAAGATAACTGGTTAACTTCCAACACGTTCCTACTTTACCCCAAGAAAGTTACATAATATAGCAACATTTCTGTGAACTTGTTCCTACTATATCCATCAGAAATTAACAGACCATAGTCATTTCTGGGCATCCCCAGAACGTTAAATAGCTTATCTGTTCTTCTTGGATTATTGTTCCCCCTTCCTTAATTGCTCTCTACTGCTAGTTCCCCTACATTCTACATTATAAACCATTTGTTTTACATTTTTCAAAGTTCACATTAGTGGTAGCATATAATATTTCTCTTTTTGTGCCTGGCTTATTTCGCTAAGCATTATGTCTCCAAGGTTCATCCATGTTGTCATATGTTTGACGAGATCGTTCCTTCTTACTGCCGCGTAGTATTCCATCGTGTGTATATACCACATTTTCTTTATCCACTCATCTGTTGAAGGACATTTGGGTTGTTTCCATCTCTTGGCAATTGTAAATAATGCTGCTATGAACATTGGCGTGCAGATATCTGTTCGTGTCACTGCTTTCTGATCTTCCGGGTATATACTGAGAAGTGCAATCGCTGGATCGAATGGTAACTCTATATCTAGTTTTCTAAGGAACTGCCAGACTGACTTCCAGAGTGGCTGAACCATTATACAGTCCCACCAACAATGAATAAGAGTTCCAATTTCTCCACATCCCCTCCAGCATTTGTAGTTTCCTGTTTGTTTAATGGCAGCCATTCTAACCGGTGTTAGATGGTATCTCATTGTGGTCTTAATTTGCATCTCTCTAATAGCTAGTGAAGCTGAACATTTTTTCATGTGTTTCTTGGCCATTTGTATTTCCTCTTCAGAGAACTGTCTTTTCATATCTTTTGCCCATTTTATAATTGGGCTGTCTGTACTATTGTCATTGAGTTGTAGGATTTCTTTGTATATGCAAGATATCAGTCTTTTGTCAGATACATGGTTTCCAAAAATTTTTTCCCATTGAGTTGGCTGCCTCTTTACCTTTTTGAGAAATTCCTTTGAGGTGCAGAAACTTCTAAGCTTGAAGAGTTCCCATTTATCTATTTTCTCTTTTCTTGCTTGTGCTTTGGGTGTAAAGTCTAGGAAGTGGCCGTCTAATACAAGGTCTTGAAGATGTTTTCCTACATTATCTTCTAGGAGTTTTATGGTACTTTCTTTTATATTGAGATCTTTGGTCCATTTTGAGTTAATTTTTGTGTAGGGGGTGAGGTAGGGGTCCTCTTTCATTCTTTTGGATATGGATATCCAACTCTCCCAGCCCCATTTGTTGAAAAGACCATTATGGCTCAGTTCAGTGACTTTGGGGGCCTTATCAAAGATCAGTCAGCCATAGATCTGAGGGTCTATCTCTGAATTCTCAATTCGATTCCATTGATCTATATGTCTATCTTTGTGCCAGTACCATGCTGTTTTGGCAACTGTGGCTTTATAATAAGCTTCAAAGTCAGGGAGTGTAAGTCCTCCCACTTCGTTTTCCGTTTTTAGAGTGTCTTTAGCAATTCGAGGCATCTTCCCTTTCCAAATAAATTTGATAACTAGCTTTTCCAAGTCTGCAAAGTAGGTTGTTGGAATTTTCATTGGGATTGCATTGAATCTGTCGATGAGTTTGGGTAGAATTGACATCTTAATGACATTTAGCCTTCCTATCCATGAACATGGAATATTTTTCCATCTTTGAAGGTCCCCTTCTATTTCTTTTAGTAGAGTTATGTAGTTTTCTTTGTATAGGTCTTTTACATCTTTGGTTAAGTTTATTCCTAGGCACTTGATTTTTTTAGTTGCTATTGAAAATGGTATCTTTTTCTTGAGTGTCTCTTCAGTTTGTTCATTTCAAGCATATAGAAACATTACTGACTTATGTGCATTAACCTTGTATCCCGCTACTTTGCTAAATTTATTTATTAGCTCTAGTAGCTGTATCATTGATTTCTCAGGGTTTTCTAGATATAAGATCATATCATCTGCAAACAATGACAGTTTTACTTCTTTTCCAATTTGGATGCCTTTTATTTCTTTGTCTTGCCGGATTGCCTTGGCTAACACTTCCAGCACAATGTTGAATAACAGTGCTGACAGCGGGCATCCTTGTCTTGTTCCTGATCTTAGAGGGAAGGCTTTCAGTCTCTCACCATTGAGTAGTATGCTGGCTGTGAGTTTTTCATATATGCTCTTTATCATGTTGAGGAAGTTTCCTTCAATTCCTACCTTTTGAAGTGTTTTTATCAAAAAGGGATGTTGGATTTTGTCAAATGCTTTTTCAGCATCTATTGAGATGATCAATTGATTTTTCCCTTTCGAGTTTTTAATGTGTTGTAATACATTGATTGTTTTTCTTATGTTGAACCATCCTTGCATGCCTGGAATGAACCCCACTTGGTCATGGTGTATGATTTTTTTAATGTGTATTTGGATTCGATTTGCAAATATTTTGTTGAGGATTTTTGCATCTATATTCATTAGGGAGATTGGCCGGTAGTTTTCCTTTTTTGTAGCATCTTTGCCTGGTTTTGGTATTACATTGATGTTAGCTTCATGTAATGAGTTAGGTAGTGTTCCATTTTCTTCAATGTTTTGAAAGAGTTTGAGTAAGATTGGTGTCAGTTCTTTCTGGAAAGTTTGGTAGAATTCCCCTGTGAAGCCATCTGGCCCTGGGCATTTATTTGTGGGAAGATTTTTGATGACTGATTGGATCTCTTGGCTTGTGATGGGTTGGTTGAGGTCTTCTATTTCTTCTCTGGTCAGTCTAGGTTGTTCATATGTTTCCAGGAAATTGTCCATTTCTTCTACATTATCCAGTTTGTTGCCATACAGTTGTTCATAATATCCTCTTATAATTTTTTTAATTTCTTCAGGATCTGCAGTTATGTCACCTTTTTCATTCATTATTTTGTTTATATGGGTCTTCCCTCTTTTTGATTTTGTCAGTCTAGCTAGGGGCTTGTCAATCTTGTTGATCTTCTCAAAGAACCAACTTTTGGTGATATTTATCCTCTCTATTGTTTTTTTGTTCTCTATGTCATTTATTTCTGCTTTAATCCTTGTTATTTCTTTTCTTCTACTTGGTTTAGGATTGGTTTGCTGTTCATTTTCTAGCTTCTTCAGTTGATCCATTAGTTCTTTGATTTTGGCTCTTTCTTCCTTTTTAATATATGCATTTAGTGCTATAAATTTCCCCCTTAGCACTGCTTTTGCTGCATCCCATAGATTTTGGTATGTTGTGTTCTCATTTTCATTGGTCTCTATATATTTAGCAATTACTCTTGCTATTTCTTCTTTAACCCACTGATTGTTTAGGAGTGTGTTGTTTAACCTCCAGGTATTTGTGAATTTTCTAAGTCTGTGATGGTTATTGACTTCTAATTGTATTCCATTGTGGTCAGAGAATGTGCTTTGAATAATTTCAATCTTTTTAAATTTATTGAGGCTTGTTTTATGTCCCAGCATATGATCTATTCTGGAGAAAGTTCCATGAGCACTAGAAAAGTATGTGTATCCTGGTGATTTGGGATGTAATGTCCTGTAGATGTCTGTTAAATCTAATTCATTTATCAGATTGTTTAGGTTTTCAATTTCCTTATTGGTCTTCTGTCTGGTTGTTCTATCTATAGGAGAGAGTGATGTGTTGAAGTCTCCCACAATTATTGTGGAAACATCAATTGCTTCCTTTAGTTTTGCCAGTGTTTCTCTCATGTATTTTGTGGCACCTTGATTGGGTGCATAGACATTTACGATTGTTATTTCTTCTTGCTGAATTGCCCCTTTTATTAGTATGTAGTGGCCTTCTTTGTCTCTCAAAACATCCCTGCATTTGAAGTCTATTTTATCTGAGATTAATATTGCTACACCTGCTTTCTTTTGGCTGTAGCTTGCATGAAATATTTTTTTCCATCCTTTCACTTTCAGTTTCTTTGTGTCCCTGTGTCTAAGATGAGTCTCTTGTATGCAACATATTGATGGTTCATTTTTTTTGATCCATTCTGCGAATCTATATCTTTTAATTGGGGAGTTTAATCCATTCACATTCAACGTTATAACCGTGAAGGCATTTCTTGAATCGGCCATGTTATCCTTTGGTTTATGTTTGCCATATTTTTCCCTCTCTCTATTAATATCCTTTATTGTACCCATACCAAATCTCTTTAGTACTGAACCTTTCTCCAAGTCTCTCTGTCCTGTCTTTGTTTCTCTGTCTGTAGGGCTCCCTTTAGTATCTCCAGTAGGGCAGGTCTCTTGTTAGCAAATTCTCTCAGCATTTGTTTGTCTGTGAAAAATTTAAGCTCTCCCTCAAATTTGAAGGAGAGCTTTGCTGGATAAAGTATTCTTGGCTGGAAATTTTTCTCACTCAGAATTTTAAATATATCTTGCCACTGCCTTCTTGCCTCCATGGTGGCTGCTGAGTAGTCACTACTTAGTCTTATGCTGTTTCCTTTGTATGTGGTGAATTGCTTTTCTCTTGCTGCTTTCAGAACTTGCTCCTTCTCTTCTGTGTTTGACAGTGTGATCAGTATATGTCTCAGAGTGGGTTTATTTGGATTTATTCTATTTGGAGTTCGCTGAGCATTTATGATTTGTGTATTTATGTTGTTTAGAAGATTTGGGAAGTTTTCCCCAACAATTTTTTTGAATACTCTTCCTAGACCTTTACCCTTTTCTTCCCCTTCTGAGACACCTATGAGTCTTATATTTGGATGTTTCATATTATCTATCATATCCCTGAGGTCCATTTCAATTTTTTCAATTTTTTTCCCCATTCTTTCTTTTATGCTTTCATTTTCCATTCTGTCATCTTCCAGGTCACTGATTCATTGTTCAACTTCCTCTAGTCTTGTACTATGAGTGTCCAGAATCTTTTTAATTTGGTCAACAGTTTCTTTAATTTCCATAAGATCATCCATTTTTTTATTTAGTCTTGCAATGTCTTCTTTATGCTCTTCTAGAGTCTTCTTGATTTCCTTTATATCCCGTACTATGGTCTCATTGTTCATCTTTAGTTCTTTGAGTAGCTGCTCTAGGTGCTGTGTCTCTTCTGGTCTTTTGATTTGGGTGCTTGGGCTTGGGTTATCCATATCGTCTGGTTTTTTCATAAGCTTTATAATTTTCTGTTGTTTTTGACCTCGTGGCATTTGCTGAACTTGATAGGGTTCTTTTAGTGTTTGTAGACCTATTGAAGTCCTTATCTCTAATTTATCAGATCTACAGCTTCGTGGAGTACACTTTCTCTAACTAACCAGCAGGTGGTGTCCACGAGCCACCTGTTCTCCACAAGCCAGTTCTCCCCTGCTTAGCCTTTTTGGTGAGTGGGGGAGTGAGTCTTGTGGGGCCCAATTGGTGTACCAAGCTTGTGTGTGTAGTTGGTGTTGCCTGCCCTGTATGTGGGGCGTGTTTCTGGGCAGTCAGGGAGGGGGTTGGCCCTAACAATCAAATCTCCCTGATGATCCTAGAGTTTTAAAGCTGCTGCAATAGTCTAATCCTTCAGTTCAGTCCTGCCACAGTTTGTCTCTGCCACTTACCCACAAGTCCTTGGTATTGGCGTATGGCTCCTGAGACTTGCAAGTGGGCCCCTCTTCCAGGCTGTGCACCCCGGTTCCTCTGTTGAGGAATGACTGTGCTATGTCACAGGTGAGTGCCGTCCCCCCAGGGCAGTTCTGGGCTTCTGGGCTGTGTAGGGAGGCTCCCAGTCTGCTCAAATGATGGCTGAATGGGGCTTTGTTAATTCACACTGCTCCACCTTCCCAACTCTGGGACAATCAGCTGAGGTTGCAGGGAAGTCTAATGTCCACGCCCAGTTTTGTGGTGTGTGCCTGTTATTTGAAGCACTTCCGTCACACTGGGTTGTCTGGGGCAGCTCTGGGCTATGGGGCTGGTGATGGGCAGGAGTGTTTCCTGTCCACCAGGATGGTGGCTGTGAGCGGACACCCCCTTTTCTTGGAAAGTTGTGGTGTTTAGTGAATTTTCTCAGCCACTGGACTATTGCCTTTTGTCTCAGAGCTCTCTTAGTTCTGCTCTTGACTTGACGTGCCCAAATTGCAATTCTTTGAAGCTTTGTGTATTGGGCTTCTTAGAGTAATTGTTTTAGAAAAAGAAAACAGGATTGAAAAAAAAAAAAAGGGGGGCCCTCCTCAGAGATCTAATGGGTTATTGAAATGCTAATAGACAAATCAACCAGGGCCATTAAGGAAAGGTCCACAGGGCAGAGAGATCAGCTTTTCTTCAGGATTTGCATATGTGCCTCAAGGCCTGAACTCTGCCCTTCCCCTTTCTGTGTTCACCAGAACTCCAAAAATCCTCTGCTTTTATTTTGGAGTTTTTCGTGTTGTTTTTTTTTCTATGCCTGTCTCCTCTCTGCTGGGCTGACAGCTCTCAGATTCTCTGGTGTCTGGTCTCAGTCTATCTATGGTTGGAGTCTGGATCAGTAGAATGAGTTTCCGATAAGGGCTACCACTGCAGTTCTCCCTTCTCCTTCCCGGAGCTGGCAGCCCCTCCTCCCATGGGACTGAGCCTGGCAGGGAGGGGCGCGGGTCCCCTGGCTGCAAAAACTTACAGATTTCATTGATCTCAGCAGTTCAACATTTTCATGAGTGTTGTATGAAGTATGCCCAAAGACAGATTGCTCTGTGGTGTCCAGTCCACGCAGTTCCTGGCTTTCTACCTACTTTCCTGGAGGAGTAACTAAAACTTACAGCTCACCAGTCTGTCATCTTGCTCCACCTCGAGAAAGCCATTTTGAAACCAGAACTTGGGAGCAGATGCCAGCCATATGGCTTCACAGCTAAGAGGTTTTCCAGATACTATTGGCCACCCTCCAGTGAAGGTACACAGTTGATGTATTACCTTGGATGCTTTATGACATTAAGACTGTAACTTTGTAACCAAATGTCCTAGTTTGCTAATGCTGCAGAATGCAAAACACCAGAGATGGATAGGCTTTTATAAAATGGGGTTTATTTTGCTACACAGTTACAGTCTTAAGGCCACAAAGCATCCAAGGTAACACACCAGCAAATGGGTACCTTCACCGGAGGATGGCCAATGGTGTCTGGAAAACCTCTGCTAGCTAGGAAGGCAGCCAGCATCTGCTCCAAAGCTCCAGCCTCAAAACGGCTTTCTCCCAGGACATTCCTCTCTAGCAAGCTTGCTCCTCTTCAAAACATCACTCCCAGCTGCACTCACTGTTTTCTCTCTCTCAGCCAGTTCATTTATATGGCTCCACTGATCAAGGCCCACCCCAAATGGGTGGGGCCACACCTCCATGTGAACATCTCATCAAAATTATTACCCACAGCTGAGTGGGGCACGTTCCAAACAAATCTAACCAGCACCAAAAACGTCTGTCCAACAGGACCACAAAGACAATGGCATTTGACGGACACAATACATTCAAACCGGCACATTCCACCCCCTGGACCCCAAAATGACATTATCTTTCCAAATACAAAATGCAGTCATTTCATCACAATATCACAAAAACTTAAATCATTTCAGTAACAAAAGTTAAGTACAAAATCCCATCAAAATCAATTTAAGCGTGGTCAGTCCTAAGGCATAATTCCCCTCTAGCTGTGGATCTGTGAACTTAGAACAAGTTATATGCTTCCAATATACAAAGGAGGGACATTCGTAGGATAAACATTTCCATTGCCATAAGGAGAAACAGTAAGGAAAACAGGGTTAACAGGAGCAAAACACTTCCTAAAACCTGCAGGACAAACTCCATTAGATTTCAAAGTCTGAGAGTCATTAACAGAATGTTGCATCCTTGGGGCTTGAGAGAGTGGGAGCCTAACCCTTCCCAATGGCCTTTTTGGCAGCTGTTTCCTTTCCAAATGCTTAGGTGAGTGCTCCAACATATCCACACATTGGGGAGACCACCTTCTTGGCCTCACCCTCCTCAAACATTGGGGCAGCTCCCGGATTCCTTTCCATCTCCGGGGCACACGCTCAACCCCTTCAGAACAGTGTGGTGGCAGCAAGGCTCTCCCCAATTCCCTGGGAATGTGCTCCACCCTCTTTGGGACCTCAGGTAGCAAAACTCTTCCAGAGCATCAAGGCGGAAAGCCTGCCCTCGACCTCCAGGGCAAACTCACCCTTTCCATGCCTGTGGGCTGCTCCGCTCTCCCATCCCGAGACCTCCTGACTCCAGACCTCAACCTCCATGGCTCTGTCTTTGAAGAGATTTTTCCTTTAATTTTTTCCTTGTCTGTCTCCTCCAGTCCAGACTGGCAATGGCTCTGTCCATAAAGATCTCACAAAAATTCTGTTGGCTTTGCATGAAGCACGCAGGGGTCAAAGCCATCAGACAATAGGACTTTCCACAAATCCTTTCTGCTTAATTCCTTTTCCAATCTTGGCTTGTACTGAAATGGCTGCTGGAATCCATGTTTGGTTACATCCTCACATTGGGCTGTAGCTTCTGGGATTCCACCCCCTGGAAGCTTGTAATTTTCCAAGCCATCAGCTTCTGGTTTCTTTGAACCCAAGAGTTCAGTTCTAAGTTTATCTCTTTCTGCTCGCATTTTACTATAAGCTGCAAGGAGAAGCCAGGATACCTCCTCCACATGTAGTCTGGAAATCTCCTCAGCTAAGTATTCCAGGTTGTCACTTTCAAATTCTTCCTTCCATCTGACACCAGGACTCAATTTTGCCAAATTCTCTGCCACTTTAAAACAAGGATCGCCTTTTTCCAGTTCACAACAACATGTTCATCATTTCTGTTCAAGACCTCATCAGAAGTATCTTTAGAGTCCATATTTCCACAAACAGTCTCTTCAAAGCAGTTTAGGCCTTTTCTATCAAGCTCCTCACAATTCTTCCAGCATATTCCCATTATCCATTTGAAAAGCCATTCCAACATGTTTGGTATTTGCAAACTCAGCAGCAAAAACACCCCACTTCTCCGGTATCAAAATCTGTCCTAGTTTGCTAATGCTGCAGAATGCAAAACATCAGAGATGGATAGGCTTTTATAAAACAGTGGTTTATTTGCTACACAGTTACAGTCTTAATGTCACAAAGCATCCAAGGTAACACACCAGCAATCAGGTACCTTCACAGGAGGATGGCCGATGGTGTCTGGAAAACCTCTGCTAGCCAGGAAGTCAGCTGGCATCTTCTCCAAAGCTCCAGCCTCAAAACAGATTTTTCCCAGGACGTTCCTCTCTAGCAAGCTTGCTCCTCTTCAAAACATCACTCCCAGCTGCACTCACTGAGTTTTCTCTCTCTCAGTTGGTTCATTTATATGGCTCCACTGATCAAGGCCCACCCCAAATGGGTGGGGCCACACTTCCATGGGAACATCTCATCAAAATTATTACCCACAGCTGAGTGGGGCACATTCCAAGCAAATCTAACCAGCACCAAAAACGTCTGTCCAACAAGACCACAAAGATGATGGCATTTGGGGGACACAATACATTCAAACCGGCACACCAAATAAACCCCCTTCTATAAAAGCCAATCCATTTCTGGTGTTTTGCATTACAACAGTGTTAACAAACCAGAACAGAATGAAATTATACAATGAACCTACTTCAAATTCTGGTAGAATCACTGACTTGATTACCAAATTTGACTGAGGAAAACAAATATCATTCCTGTATGAACTCTCCCATAAAACTCATTCCATGAGGCCACTGTTACCTTGATACCAAAGCCAGACAGACACAAGAAAAATACATTATAGACTGTTGTCTTTCATGAACATAGATGCAAAAGATCCTCAATGAAATATTAGCAAACCAAATCCAACAACTTATAATAATAATTACACACCGTAGCTGTTGGGAATTGAGATGTGTCTCCAGAAAAGATCTGTCTAAGTCTTAATCTACATTCCTGTGTGTTAACCCATTTGAAAACAGGATCTTTGAAGATGCTATTTTTAATGAATGTGAGGACTTAAGTGTAATAGGATTTTCAAACATCATATTTAGATGAAGCCAAATTAAATCAGTGTGGGCCTTAATCCATATGGCTGAAGTCTTTATTAGCAAAGGTAATTGGACACAGAAGTAGAAGCCAGAAGCAGGAGAAGCCAAAGAGAGTGAGGGTGTCATGTGGCAGAAGAAGGGATCTAGGCCAAGGAAATGCAAGGATTGCAGCAAACCAGCACCAGAATGATAGATAGATCCCAGAGAAATCATGATCTGCTTGATTTTGAACTTCTAGCCTCCATAATTGTGAGCTGTTACATCCCTATTTTTTAAGCCAATCATGACAAAGATCAGTGGGATTTATCACAGAAATGAGGTAGGTTTAACATCTGAAGATCAATTAATGTAATATGCTTTATTAATATGATCCAGAATAAAGAACTCATGATCATTTCAACAAGCACAGAAAAGATATCTGACAAAATTAAACTGTTCATGATTTAATATCTCAAAGAAGGAAAAGGGAATGTTTTTGAATCTCATAAACAGCACACTTTTGAAAGAGAAAGTTTGAGAACTTGTTCTGACTTCAAAACATACTATAAATCTATAGTAATCAAAACTGTAAGGTTCTGCTCCCCAGATTTTCAGCAAAAAGAAGGAATAACTCTGACTTGTTTAGAACTCTGGAGGAGGGTATGGACAGGATAAGGACCTACAGATGCTGGACTGAAGAGAGAAATAAGGTAGGAGAACCCTGTTCTGGGCCTGCAAGTCCTCTACCCCACCTGCCCCCCCCCACCTGCTCAGTCTCACACAGCATGGAAGGAACATAGAACCGTTGGTTATAATTCCTCTCACCTCCCACCAGGGACAGACTGAAAAATCACTCACAGCGGTGAGATATATCCCCATCACTTGGAGATCAGATAGGGGAGGCCATTTCAAGGCCCAGATCAGTGAGGGATGAAGAGTCTGAGAAAACATGGGAGGAGACTTTTTCCAACCCTGGGTCTGAAAGCTCTTACCCCACCCTTGAGGAACATAGTAGCCAGTGGCCTGATACTTGCCTGGATTATGGGTGGAAACTGGCAACTGGGAGAATCCTCTGCCACAGAGTGATTGGGGGACACAGCCTTACATTGATTACCCAATAAGGTGAGAACACAGGAAACCCACAGCTTCAGCCCTGCCCAGACAGAGGCAAAAGGAGGCAATTCAGCCACACTCAACCAGACTAAACTGGGCTCTAAGAGATAATTGAGCCCCACCCAGCCAGACTCAGCTGGACCCTAAGAAGTAATTCAGCTCCACTGAGCCAGAATCAGCTGGGCCAAGAGGTAATTCAGCCACACCCAGCCAGACTCAGGCTACAAGAGATAATTCAGCCCCACCCAGTCACACACAACTGAGCTCCAATGATAATTCACCCTGTCCAGCCAGTCTCAGCTGTGCTCCAAGAGGCAATTCAGTCTTTACTGGTCAGACACAGTCTATGATCCAGAAGGGAAACACCTTCTGAGGACAATTAAGTCACCAATGACATCTGCTGGGAAGACTGGAAATTGCAAGGGAATTTTAGGAAATCTCAGAACATTTCCAGAACTTAACCTAAAACCAGTGGAGCTAGTCTCCACCCTGTGCACAGGAAATGAGCACTGTTTAAGTTGAAAAATTCAGACAGCACAAGTCAAAGCAGTACTCTAAAACAAACTCAGAACTTGCTGGCCAGCAAAAAGCAGAACCCCAGTGGGTGTCAGCAGATGTGGTGTTTTACCCACACCCAGAGAACCTGCTGTTGTGCCCAGCACCTACCCTGCAGAAGCTGGATAATGTGGGTTTCTGCTTTTAGGGGGAGACTGAGGAGCAGGGCTAATCTGACAACTGCTGGCAAGAGAGATATATAGTCAGGGAAAGAATAAGAATAACCAGAGCTGAAAATTCTGCTCAGTTAAAAAGAAGCTATCTTACAGGTCTAGAATATTTTAAACTGAACATCAAAAAACAGAAAGCAAAGCCAACCAACCAGAAAATCCAAAGTAAAAGAGTATAAACAACACCTAGAATAAACTAATCAAGGAAACCAGATGCCTAGACACCAACAAAAACTTATGAGTTACACTAGGAAAAATGAAGATATGGTTCAAAGGAACAAACTAGAATTTCAAACAAGATACAGAAGTTGAAACAACTATCTAAATATGTTCAAACATGCTAAATCAACCAAACAATCAAATCAACAACTTTAGGGAGGATATGGAAAATTAGATGAAGGATGTAAAGAACACATTGTGTGAATATAAGGAAGAACTTGAAAGTTTGAAAAACAATTGTCAGAACTTATGAGAATGAAAGGCAAAAATAGAAGAGATGAAAAACATTGGGGACTTACAAAACCAGATTTGAAGAGGCAGATGAAAGAATTGATGAAATAAAGGCTACAATGCCTGAAATCCTACATGAAAGGAAAAGATATGGAAAAGAATGGAAAAATATGAGCAGGGCTAAAAGAATTGAATGACAACATGAAGCACATGAATATACATAAGTGCTATCTGTGCCACAGTAGGAGAAGTGAAGGGAAAAAGGGCAGAAAAAATAATGGAGGAAATAATCACAGAAAGTTTCCCGTCTCTTATTAAAGACATAAAATTACAGATCCAAGAGATGCAGCATACCCCAAACAATATAGGCCTGAATAGACCTACTCCAAGACACTTACTAAACAGATTGTCAAATGTCAAAGACAAAGCAGCAAAAGAAAAGCAATCTAACACACACAAGGCAAACTCAATAAGAATATGTAGGGAATTCTCAGCAGAAACCATGGAGGAAAGAAGGCAATGGTGTGATATATTTAAGAGACTGAAAGAAAAAACTGCCAACCAAGAATGCTATGTCTTGCAAAACTGTCCTTCAAAAATGAGGGAGAGTTTTAAATACTTTAGACAAACAGACACTGAGAGAGTTTGTGAAAAATAGACGTGCTTTACAGGAAGTACCAACAGGAGTGTTACAGGCTGACAGGAAAAAACAAGAGAGAGAGTTTTGGAAAAGAGTGTATAAATGAAGACTATAAGAGTAAAATGAGAGAGAAAATAAAAATAAGATGTCATATAAAATCCAAAAGACAAAATGGTAGACAGTAGACATTACATTGAATAAAATTCACCAGAAAAAAAGGATGGATACTCTATGGAGTCACTAATATGAACTAACATTGATGAGTGAAATTGAGTGTTAAAGTTTAGAACACAGGTTGTCTGGAGGTAGAAAGAAGTTACAAAATGGGTATATGATGCTGAAGGAGTAAATAAAGTTTAACAGGATTGAAAGTATAGATCAAGAAATGGATAGCATAACACTGTGATGGTAGCATAATATTGTAAGTACTCTGAACAGAGATGAATGTGAGTATGGTTGAAAGTGGAAGGTTAGGGACATGTATGACAGCAGAAGGAAAGAAAAAGAAATGAAGAGGAAGGAAAGTTACCTAACTCATTCATTGAAGCCCACATCATCACAATACCAAAGCCAGAAAAAGATACTACAAAAAAGAAATTTATAGACCAATCATTTTAATGAATATATTTACAAAAATCCTCAACAAAATACTTGCAAATTAAATCCAGCAGCACACTAAAAAATTATACATCATGACCAGGTGGGATTTTTCCAAGTATGCAAAGCTGGTTTAACACAAGAAAATCAATTAATGTAATATATTAGATCAATAATTCAAAGTGGAAAAAACATGATCATCTCAATCAATGCTGGAAAGGCATTTGAAAAAATTCAACAGTGTTTCTTGATAAAAAGCAATCAAAAATATTGGAAAAGAAGAGACCCTCTTAAATGAGATAAAGGAAATATATGAAAAACCCAAAGCTGACATCATACTCAATGGAAAAAGCCAAGGATGCCCACTGTCACCAATGTTATTCAACATTGTGCTAGAAGTCCTAGCTAGAGCAAGTAGGCAAGAAAAAGAAAGAATAGTCATCCAAATTGGAGAAAAGAAGTAAAACTTTCATTCTTTGCAGATAACATGATCCTATATGTAAAAAATCCTGAAAACTCTACCACAAATCTACTATAACTAATAAATGAATACAGCAAAGTGGCAGGGTAGAAGATCAACATGCAGAAATCAGTAGTGTTTCTATACACTAGTAAGGAGCAATATAAGAGGAAATTGAGAAAAAAAATCATTTTACAATAGCAAGCAAAAGAATCAAATATTTAGGAATAAATCTGACAAGGATTCAAAAGACCTACACACATAAAACTATGAGAAAGTGTTAAAAGAAATCATAGGGGATGTAAATAAATACCATGTTCATGAATTAGAAGATTAAATATAGTTAAGATGTCTATTCCACTTAAATTGATTTACAGACTCAATGCAATACCAATTAAAACCCCAACAACTTATTTTTCAGAAATAGAAAAACCAGTAACCAAATTTATTGGAAGAGGAGGGTGCAACAAAGAGCCAAAAATATCTTGAGAAAGAGGAATGAAATAGGATGTCTCACACTACCTGACTTTGCAGCATATTACAAAGCTACAGTGGTCAAAACAGCATGGTACTTGTCTAAAGATAGGAATACTGACCAATGAAATAAAATTGAGTGTTCAGAAATAGAACCTCTCATCTATAGACAATTGATCTTTGATAAGGTGGTAGACTGCAACTGGATCAGAGCAGCCTTTTCAATAAATGGTGTTTGGAAAGTTGGATAGCCATATCCAAAAGAATGAAGGAGGACTTCTATCTCACACCTTATACAAAAATTAACTCTAAATTGATCAAAGACCTAAACATTAGAGCAAAAACCATAAAACTTTTAGAAGAAAATAGGGAAATATCTTAAAGATCTTGTAATAGGAGGTGGTTTCCTAGACCTTATACGCAAAAGAACGAGCAGTGAAGGAAGAAACTGATAAATGGGATCTCCTCAAAATTGATGCCTTCTTCACATCAAAGTACTCTTTCAGAAAAGTAAAAAGGTAGCCTATACAATGGAAGACAATATTTGGAAACCGCATATCAGATAAGGGTTTAATATCTAGAATATATAGAGTTCCTACAATTCAACAAAAAGACAAAAAACCCAATTTAAAAATGGGCAAATGCACGGGCAGACAATTTTCCAAAGAGGAAATACAAATGGCTCAAAAACGTATGCAAAGATGCTTAACTTCACTGGTTATTATGGAAATACAAATCAAAACCACAATGAGATATCATCTCACACCTACTAGAATGGCCATAAAAAAACATAAAATTACAATTGCTGGAGAGGATCTGGCAAAAGATGGACATTTATTCACTGTTGGTGGGAATGTAAAACGCAACCATTCTAGATGGCAGTGTGGCTGATCCTCATGAAGCTAAGCATAGAATTGCCATATGATCCAACAATCCCATTATTTGGTATATATTTGGAGTAGCTGAGGGCAAGGACATGAACAGACATTTGCACACCAATATTTATAGTCAGATTATTCATGATTGCCAAGAGATGGAGACAGCCCAAATGTCCATCAATGGACGGGTGGATAAAAGCACTGTTGTATATACATATGATGCAATATTATGCAGTTGTAAGACAGAATAAAGTCACGAAGTGTATAACAACATTGATGAACATTGAGGATGTTATGTTAAGCAAAATCAGCCAGAAACAAAAGGACAAATACTGTATGGTCTCACTAATATGAAGTAACTTTAAGAGTTAAAGTTGAGAACACAGGTTATCAGGAGATAGAAAGAGGGTAGTGTTAAGGCATTTGATGCTGAAGTGGCATAGAATGTTCAACAGTACAGATTTTGTAGATCCAGAAATAGCATAATACTGTGTGATGGTAGCACAATATTGTAAGAACACTGAACAAAGATGAGTTTGAGTATGGTTGAAAGAGGAAGACTAGGGGCATGTATGGTACCAGAGGAAAGATAGAAGATACATACTCAGACTTTATAAGTCAATGAAACCTAGAGTTGTCAATGATGGTAACTAGACATGCAAATATAAGACATTTTTTACATGAGGAATAACAAATGAATGTCAACTTTTCCAGGTGTTGAGAATGGGATGGTATTGGGGAAAAATACACTAAATGAAAACTAGAGTCTATTATTAACAGTAACATTATAATATCCCTCCACTAATTGTAACAAAGGCAATACACCAAAGCTAAATGTCTACAAGGGGATATAAAGGAGGGGTATGGGATTCTTGGTGGTGGTGTTGTCCAAACTTTTTAACATATTTTATTTCATTTTATTTTTTATTTGTCACTTTTTTCTTTCTTTCTTTTTTGCTTTTGTCTTTTTTCCTTCTTCCTCTTTTTTGTGGAAGAAATGGAAATGTTCACATATAGACGGTGGTTGTGAATGCAAAACTATGTGATTATAATGGGAAACACTGTTTACTTAGGATTGCATATTTCAAAAACAAAGAGGGATTCATGTGCTGCAGAAAATGTGTAGAGGGATGGACCTAATCACTACTGGTTGGGAAGTAAAATGGTGCAGCCCATCTGGAGGGCAGTGTGGTGGTTCCACAGGAAACTAAGTTTGGGGTTGCAGTATGGTCCTGCAACCCCATTACTGGGTATATACTTGGAAGGACTTAGAGCAGGGAAACATGGATATTTGCACACTGGTGTTTATGGTGCAAGTATTCATGATTTGCAATGGATGGAGGTGGCCTGAGGATATATCAACTGATGAATGGAATGGTGAACTGTGGTGTATACATAAAATGGAACATTGAGTGGCTACAAGAAGAAATGAAGTTGTGAGGTATGTAACTAGGTATATGGAACTTAAGGACAGTATGTTGTCTGAAATAAGCCAGAAATGGAAAGACAGACATTATAACAGCTCAGTAAAATGGTCTAACTATAAGATGCAAACCCTGAGAATTGAATATGAGAGAATAGGTGTTCAGAGGAAGGCTTTTAATGGTTCCTAGATTGTAAGCTCTTACAGCAGTTACCACTATTTCTGAATTGTAATGGTTATTTCTAGATTCTGAGATGTTAAGCTTTTGTGTATAACCTGGTCAGTCCCTAGACTTCAGGTATCTGTGTGACATCTAAGACTCTGAGCTAGAGTTCAGCAGCTATGAATGTCAACATTATTTCATACAGCAAATGTTAATGAAACTGAAAAAAAAAAACAATTAGAGATAACAAAATGGCCTAAGGTAAATCAGGCTAAAAGGTAGAGGATAAGATTGACTGTGTTTTAAAACTTCAACTTCTTGTGAGACCAAAGGTAAAGATGTTTATTTTGTGAAAAATCTTTGTTTTCTGTAGCACACTATATAATTTAACTTGTATGGTCTGTTTATTCAAACACCACAATTACTTTGAACCTTGAAGAGGGAGCAACATCTGGTGGGTTTGTACAGGTTAATGTGAATCCCTGATAAATCCCAGAGAAATTTGGGCAGAGGATAAAAATGTATCTGCCAAGCCCCCTTGAGGGACTGGAGGAAAATATGAAATATTAAATTTACCCACCAGGGGAATTCCTTATATTCTTACAAATACTGGGACTTCAAATTTAGTAGGCTGAGCACTTGATCTTTGGACTTGCTCTTATGAATCCTGTTACAGCAAAGGAGAGGCTAAGCCAACTTATAATTGTGCCTCAGAGTCACCCCCAGAAAACCTCTTTTGTTGCTCAGATGTGGTCTCTCTAAGCCAACTTGGCAGGCAGACTCACTGCCGTCCCCCCTACATGGGACATGACTCCCAGGGCTGTAAATCTCCCTGGCAACAAGGGACATGATTCCCAGGGATGAGCCTGGACATGGCTTTGTGGGATTGAGAAAGACTTCTTGAAAAAATGAGGAACAAATATGAAACAAAGTAAAGTATCAGGGGTTGTGAGATTTCAAATGGAGTCAAGGGATCATTCTAGAAGTTATTCTTATGCATTATATACATATCCCTTTTAGATTTTTGTGTATTAGTATAGCTAGAAGGAAATAACTGAAACTGTTGAACTGCAATCTGGTAGCCTTGTTTCTTGTAGATGAGTGTGTAAGTATAAAGCATATACTATGTGACTGTGTGATTGTAGAAAATCTTTTTGCTTCCACTCCATTTATCCAGTGTATAGAGAGCTGTGTGGGAAAATTGGGACAAAAAGTAAATCAATAATGGGGGGAGGTGGGAAGTTTGGTTGTTTTAGATGTTCTTTTTTACTTTTATTTTTATTACTTTTATTTTTTTGAGTAATGAAAATGTTCAAAAATTGACCATGGTAATGAATGCACAAGTATATGATGATACTGGGGAAAAGGACTGTAAACTTTAGATGACTGTATGGTATGGAACTATATCAATAAAATTTCAAGGAATAAACTATAGTACTGGTGGTAGTGGTATAAGGATAGACATATAGATCAATGGAATAGAACTGAATCCATAAATAGACCCTTACATATATGTGCATTGATTTTCAATAGAAGTGCCAAGATGATTTCAATAGGGAAAGGATAGTGCTGGGACACTTGGATATCTATAAGCAAAATGATGAATTTAGACATTTTCCTTACACTTTACACAAATTTTGAAATTTAAAATATAAAAATTGAAGGCTTTTCATTGTCATTTTCTTACCTCAAGGAGACAGATAATAAGCATTTTTTTCCTTCACTCTGAGGACTGGCTAAAGCTGAAGAAAGAATGCTTCTCCTATTTCCTACATACATTCAAAGAAAATAAGGATTTATTAAAAATTATTGATACAGGAGTAAGAACCGCAAAAGCATAAAATAATATTTTACTAGGCACCAACAGGTCTAGAAAGCTTGAAATGTAAAATTTAATAGTAAATGTCATAGACCACAGGGTGTCAAAAAGAGCAAAGGTTCCCTGAAAAGCAAACATCAAAAGCTAGTGGAAAAGATGGTGGAGTGGTGAGATATAAGTTGTAGTTACCCCTCTGGGGCAGTTGGTAGAAAGCCAGGAACTGTGCAGACTGTACACTGCAGAGGTATTAGAGATTGGACAAACTTCATACAACACTCATGAACATGTGGAACAGCTGAGATCAGCAAAATCTGTAAGTTCTTGTGGCCAGAGGGCCCATGTCCCTACCTGCCAAGCACAGTCCTGAGGTAGGAGAGGCCATCAGTGCTGGGAACCAGGAGGGAGAATGAAACCTGCAACCATAGATAAACTGAGAGCAGACACCAGAAAATCTGGGAGCAGTCAGCCCAGTGGAGAGGAGATAAGGGCTAGCAAAACAGCAAGCTACAAAATATATATATATAAAGAGACTTTTTGAAGTCAAGTGAACATAATACAGAGAAGGGCAGAGCTCAAACAGAATCAGACACATATGCCAATCCAGAGGGGGAGGACCCTTGTCTGAAAAGCCAGCTTCTCTGCTTTCTTGATTGGTCCTTAATCACCCTCAACTCCTGGTCTTTTAGCATTGCCATAGTGCATTAAATCTTCAAGGACTGTAAATAACCCATACTGGGCCATTCCTTTTTTTTAATTTTTTTCTCTTCTTCTAAAACAATTATTCCAGGAAGCCTACTACAAAAAGCCTCAAAGACTTGTAATTTGGGCCCAGGCAAGAGCAGAGCTAAAATAGCTCTGAGAGACACAGCAATAAGTCTACTGTCAGAGAAAATTCACTAAACACCATAACTTCCAAGCCTTTTTTGGAACTCAGATCCCAGGAAATTGAAATTCATTAACTAGCTTCAGTCAGCCATGCCCCTGACAGGATTGGGGTAACCTGGAGAACTAAATGTTCCCAACCTACTTACACTGGTGGGGGAAGTACAGGCTTGCAAGCACCACCTGCTGAACAGCACAGGAGAAGCACAGAGTCTAAAGGCCTCACAGGACCTCACAGGATTGTCTCACATTCAAGGAAACTCCATACCTTCCTCCTGAGACCTGGGCCTCTCTGGACCAGGAAAACCTGATGGGGGCTGACCATATCTGAGGAGATCACACAAAAAGGCTACATACAGACAGGGCAAGAAAGAGAAAAATAAGAGTTGAAAAACTCTGACTAAACAGAATCTAAGTTAAAGGTCTAGAATAAGCTGAACTAAACACCAAAGGTTAGATAACAAAGCCAACCAACATGAAAATCCTAGATAAAAGAGGAAAAACAAGCTCTGGAATAAACTAATCAAGAAAGTCAGAGGTCTAGGCAGCTTAAGATAATAAGCCATACTAGGAAACATGAAAATATGGACAAGCTAAAGGAACAAACTGATATTCCAACTGAGATACAGGAGTTGAAGCAATTATTGTTAAATCATTTCAATTAGCTGAAGGTAGAGCTAATTGGAGATGTTCAAACAAATCTAAATCAATTCAAAAATCAAGTCAATGAACTGATGGAAGAAATAGCAAAATAGATGAGGGATATAAGACGGACACTGGATGACCATAAAGAAGAATTCATAAACTTGAAAAAGCTAATGAACGTAAGTGAATGAAGGGCATAATGGAGGAGACAAAAAGATGATGGAGGGATACAACACTAGATTTGGAAGGCAGAAGAAAGGACCAGTGAATTGGAAGATCAGACATCTGAATTCACACACATGAAAGAACAGATAGTGAAAAGAATGGAAAAATATGAGCAGGTTCTTAGGGAGCTGAATGACATCACAAATGAATAAACACATGCGTTATTGGTGTCCAAGAGGGAGAATAAAGGGGGAAAGGGACAGAAAGCATAATAGAAGAAATAATCACTGAAAATTTCCCAACTCTGGTGAAAGACAGAAAATTAGAGATTCAAGAAGTACACCACACCCCAAACAGAATAGACCCTAATAGATGTACTCCAAGGCACTCACTTATCAGATTGTCCAATGTCAAAGACAAATAGAGAATTCTGAAACCAGCAAGAAAAAAGCAATCCATCACATACAAGGGAAGCTTGACAAAATTATGTACAGATTTCTCTGCAGAAACCAGGGAGGCAAGAATACAGTGGTATGATATCTTTAACATACTGAAAGAGAAGAACTGTCAACCAAGAATTTTATATCCAGCAAAACTGTCCTTCAATAATGATGGAGAGGTTAAAATATTTTCAGACAGACACTGAGAGAGTTCATGAATACAAGACTGCTGTTACAGGAAATACTAAAGGGAGTACCACAGGCTGTTAGGAAAAGACAAGAGAAAGAGGTTTGGAGAGGAGTGCTTAGACACAAGGACAAAAATAGACAGAAAGTGAAAGATTGGAAAAAGATATTCCATGCAAACAGCAACAAGAGAAAACTGGGAGTAGCTATATTATTATCAGACAAAGTAGACTTCAAAAGTAAAACACTTAGGAGACAAAGGAAACCATATATTAATAAAAGAGTCAATTCATCAAGAAAACATAACAAACATAAATATTTTTCCACCAAGCCAGAGTGCCCCAAAATTCATGAAGCAAAGACTGAGAACACTGAAAGGAGTAGATAACTTCAAAATGATAGTTGGAGACTTCAAAACACCACTCTCATCAATGGATAGAACATCTAGACAGAGTATCAACAAGAAAATGGAGATGAATTGTTTGATAAATGAACTAAACTTGACAGACATAGAAAACTACACCCTTCAACAGCAGGATACACATTCTTCTCGAGTGCTCATGGCACGTTTTCTTGGATAGACCACATGCTGGGTCACAAAGCAAGCCTCAAAAGATGTAAAAATATTGATATTATAAAAAACACTATCTCAGACCATAAAGGAATGAAGTTGGAAATACATAACAGGCAGAGGATTATAAAATTCATAAATACATGGAGACGAAACAACACACTCTTAGAAAAGCAGTGGGTAAGGGAAGAAATTACTAGAGAAATTAGTAAATACCTTGAGGCAAATGACAATGAAAACACAACATATCAAAACTTCTGGGATGCAGCCAAGGCAGTTCTGAGAGGGAAATTTATTGCCTTAAATGTGCATATTAAAAAAGAAGAGAGAGCAAAAATTGAGGAATTAACTGTCCACCTGGAGGAACTAGAGAAAGAACAGCAAATAAACTTCAAAGCAAACAGAAGGAAAGACATAACAAAGATCAGAGCAGAAATAAATGAAACTGATAACAGAAAAACATTTGAGAGAATCAGCAAAACCAGAAGGTGGTGCTTCAAGAAAATCATCAAAATTGATGGACCCCTAGCAAGGCTAACAAAACAAAACAACAACAACAATAACAAAAATAAACAGAGACAGTGGATGAAAATAAATGCAATCAGAAAGAAACAGGAAAGGAAACATAACTATTGATGCTGCAGAAATAAAGGAGTTAAGGAGAAGATATTATGAGCAACCATACGCTAATAAACTGGAGAATTTACTCAAAATGGACAACTTCCTAGAAAAGCATAAACAACCAACAGTGACCCGAGAAGAAACAGAAGACCTCAACAAACCAATCACAAGCAAAGAGATTGAGTCAGTCAACAGAAAGCTCCCAAAAATGAAAACCCCAGGACCAGATGGCTTCACATGTGAATTCTACCAAGCACTCAAGACAGAATTAATAAGAATCCTGCTCGAACTCTCCAAAAAAACTGAAGAGGAGGGAAAGCTACCCAGCTGATTCTATGAAGCCAACATAATTTTAATAGCAAAATCAAAGATACTACAAAAAAAGAGAGAATTATATACCAATATCGAATATACCTTCAAACATCCTCAACAAAATATTCACAAATCAAATCCAGCAGTACATCAAAAGAATTATACACCACGACCAAGTAGGGTTTATTTCAGGCATGCAAGGCTGGTTCAACATAAGAAAAGTAATTAGAAGCACTACACTCGTGTAGAACCCACAGAGGAGGACCCTAGGGCTCTGGGTGTACTCGAGCCATGTCCACATTGCACTGGTGGGATCCCCTGCAACATGATTCAAATCCAGCACCAAGCAGTGAAATTGGCTTTAAAATACAAGAAATGCTCTCCATGCAACATATCTGCAGGAAAGACACATTTAAAATCACAGCGTTGGTAAGCATCATAGCGGTGAGCCCTGGTCTTCTAAATGTATACCTGGAAGTGGAATAAATTAGTAATTCAATGCAATCACTTAACTGTAGGCTGGTTTAAGTGCTAATCCAGAAAAAGTCTGTCATAGTTTGAATTTAGGGAAAATTAATTTCAATAAAAAAGGATAACCTGCATTTTAATAAAAATATAATTGTATAAGCATGGCTCATATACCAAATATTTGAAACGTTATAATGTCTTCAAAACTGATGAAAAGTGCAGTTTAGATGATACAAAAGAGAAGATCTCTGCCTACAGGAGAATAACATGGTATGTAACTAATATAGGAAAGATATTAATTGGAGACTGGCACTGAATGATTATTCTAGAATTCATAAGTATATGAATTGTTTTTTATGAACAAACCTTTTATAGTCTCTCATCTACTTCTCAGAAGCCAAATTTTAATACTCAAGAGAATGGAATTATATGTAGTGAATTGCCAGAAGACTTTACTCAACCTGTATTAAATCACAAGAGAAAGAAATCCTACTTCAGCAATCTATTTGGAAAACCCCTCAATGATCAGTTATCTTTTAATCAACAAAAGCATTTTCACAGTAGAAGTAAATCATATGAATGTCTTCTAATTGGTAAATCCTTTGTTGAAAGCTCTGTCCTTACACATTACAATGAAACTTATATTGGAGAGAAACCCTGTGAATATCATCTGTGTGAGAAAGCCTCCACTCATAATTCTGGCATCAGAGTACGTGAGAGACCTAATACTGGAGAGAATCCTTATGAATTTCACCTACATGAAAAAGCCTTAACTCATTTCTCTACCTTGAGACAACATGAGAGAACTCACATTGGAAAGAAACCCTATGAATGTCATCTCTGTGGGAAAGCCTTCACTCGATGTTCTGCCCTTAGAGATCATGAGAGAACTCACACTGGAGAGAAGCCTTATGAATGCCATCTATGTGAGAAAGCCTTCAGTCATTTATCTAACTTGAGATGGCATGAGAGAACTCACACTGGAAAGAAACCATATAAATGCCATCTATGTGAGAAAGCCTACAGTTATTTATCTAACTTGAGACAACATGAGAGAATACACACTGGAGAGAAACCTTATGAATGTCATCTATGTGGGAAAGCCTTCAGTCATTTCTCTAGCTTGATAAAACATGAGACATCTCACACTGGAAAGAAACCATATAAATGCCATCTTTGCGGGAAAGCCTTCTCTCAGTGTTGTTATCTTAGAGCTCATGAGAGAATTCACACTGGAGAGAAACATGATTGTCTTCTATGTGGGAAAGACTTTACTTACCTCTCTTCCCTGAAACAACATGAGAGAACTCACACTGGTGAGAAACAATATGGATGTCTTCATTATGGGAAAGCCTTCACTCTATATAGTCACCTGAGATGACTGGAGAGAAACCATATGAATGCCATCTATGTGGGAAAGTCTTCACTCACTGTTCTTCCCTTGGAAAACATGAGAGAATCCACTGGAGAGAAACCTTATGTATGTCATCTATGTGAGAAGGCCTTCACCTGTTATTCTAGCCTTAGAGTACATGATAACACTCACATGTAAGAGAAACACTATGAATGTCTTCTGTATGGGAAAGCTGTCACAATATGTTTATCTGAGACAACATGAGAGAACTGACACTAAAGAGAAACCTTATGAATCTCATCAATGTTGGAAAGCCTTCACCCACACCTCTGGTTGTAGAAAACATGACAAAATGTCCAGGGGAAAGATACCATATGAATATTATCTACATGGGAAACTTAGTTTATTTTTGTAAACTTAGACAACATGAGAGAACTTGAATTGAGTGAAACCTTATGAGTGTTATATGTGAAAGGCTTCAGCCAATGTTCATTTATTAGATTATGTGAGAGAACACATACCATAAATGATTTGAATATTGAAGGGACTTCAGCCCTTGAGTTATCCTTTAAACATACAAGACAACTCATACACTGAGGAAACACCATTTGTAATCAATCTGATAGAGTTTTAAATCATTCTTTCTACATCAGTGTAAGCCAGTTCATATTGGAGGGAATCAACATCATGTCACCTTCATGGCAAAGAATTTAGTAAGAATGTCTGATGATATACAATTTTAGAGAACTCATGTTATACATTTAATGAAAGTTGGAGAGTCTTCATCCTCTGCTCCTATTGACAGACAAATCTTCACCAAATGAAGAAGCTTCTTGAGGAATTTCCAGGCACTTCATGCTGGATATGTTATTCATGAAAAATCACAAAATTCTTTAATTGTATACCCACACTTGTAGGACAATTGAGAATTCACACTTTATAAATCCCTTATCAGTCTCATGAATGCAGGCATGAAATCAGTGATTGCTCATTACTTTAGCATTAATTTTCATATGCAGAGGAAAGAAAAATCCTAACATCCATTTGGAAGCATCTGCAACTTGATTTCACATCAGATAATTCATAGTGGAAAATGAAATACTTTAAGTTGCCCATTAGCACAAAATTGAGCAGAGACTCAAGGTTTTGAACAATACTTACTGTTGATGTTATGTAGGATAACAGTTCAAATCATGAAGTAAAATTGGTATACTGAGTTTTGAATTTGTAAAAAGTATTGTGAAGTGAGGTTAATTCGTTGATCAGTTCTTGTATATATATATAAGCAACAAATATTGTTGCTGAAAATCTGTTTGCCATATTCTAATTTTCTTTTTAAGCAGTTCCAGTCACAAAGATTTGAATCAATCAGAAAGTAACTTGAAATGATAACTCAAAAATCTGGAACACAGCATTATTATTCTTTACTATTGTCTTGGTATTATAATATACATGTTCATGGCAAGGATGAATGCAAACATTGATAAATAAAAACAGTTTACAACACAAAAAAAGAAAAGTAATTAATGTAATACACCACATCAATAAATAAAAGCAAAAGAACCACGCAATCATCATGATCTGTGTAGAAAAGGCATTTGACATAATTCAACATCCTTTCTTGATGAAAACACTTCAAAGAATAGGAAGAGAAGGGGATTTTCTTAAAAAGATAAAGGCAATATATGAAGAACCCAAAGCTAACATCATACTCAATGTGGAGAGATGGAAAGCTTTCCCTCTAAGATCTGGAACAGGACAGGGATGCTCACTGTCACCATTGTTATTCAACATTGGCTGGAAGTTCTAGTGAGAGCAATCAGACAAGAAAAAGAAACAAAGGGCATCCAAATTGGAAAGGAAGAAGTAAATCTCTTACAGTTGCAGATGACATGATTACATATGTAGAATATCCAGAAAAATCTACAGCAAAGCTATTAGAGCTAACCAATGAATACAGCAAAGTGGCAGGCTACAAGATCAACACACAAAAATCTGCAGTGTTCTTATACACAAGTAATGTGCAATAAGAGGAAGAAAAATATTCCATTTATAATAGTGTTCTAGTTTGCTAATGCTACCAACATGCAAAACACCAGAAATAGATTGGCTTTTATAAAAGGGGGTATATTTGGTAACAAAGTTACAGTCTTAAGGCCATAAAGTGTCCATCAACAAAGGGTACCTTTACTGGAGGATGGCCTATGGTGTCCAGAAAATCTCTGTTAGCTGGAAAGGCATGTGACTGGCATCTGCTCCAAAGTTCTGGTTTCAAAATGGCTTTCTCCCAGGATGTCCCTCTCTAGGCTGCAGTTCCACAAAAATGTCATTCTTATTTGGACTTTGGATATTTGTCCCCTCTCAGCTTCTCCAGAGCAAGAGTCTGCTTTCAGTGACCATTTTCAAACTCTCATCTGCAGCTCCTGTGCTTTCTTCAAAGTGTCCCTCTTGGCTGTAGCATGCTCGCTCCTTCTGTCTGATCTTATAGTGTGCCAGTAATTTAATTCAGACCCACCCAATAGGCAGGCCAACATCTCCATGGAAATTATCCAGAGTCATCACCCACAGTTGGGTGGGGCACATCACCACTCAAAGGATTCCAATCTAATCAGCACTAAAATGTCTGCCCCACAAGATTGTGTCAAAGAACATGGCTTTTTCTGGGGGACACAACACATCCAAACCAGCACAAATAGCAACCAAAAGAATCAAATATTTAGGAATAAACTTAACAAAGGCCACAAAAGTCCTATCCAAAGAAAATTACAAGAAACGGCTAAAAGAATTTGAACAGGACCTAAAAAACTGGAAGAACATACCATATTCATGGATTGGAAGACTAAAGACAATTCCGATGCCAACTCGACCTAAGCTGATTTATAGATTAAATGCAATACCAATTAAAATCCCAACAACTTACTTTGCAGAAATAGAAAAACCAATAACCAAAATTATTTGGGAGGGCAAGGTGCCGCGAATAGCCGAAAATATCTTGAGAAGGAGGAACAAAGTGGCAGGTCTCACACTATCTGACTCTGAAGCATATTACAAAGTTACAGTGCTCAAAAGAGCATGGTATTGGCATAAGGACCAAGATACTGACCAATGGAATCAAATTGAGTGTTCAGAAATAGACCCTCGCATCTATGGGCAACTGATCTTTGATAAGGCATTCAAGCCAAATCAACTGGGACAGAGCATCCTCTTCAATAAATGGTATTTTGGGAACTGGATATCAATTTACAAAAGAATGAAAGAAGACTCCTACCTCACACCTTAGAAGAAAATCAACTCTAACTGGATCAAAGACCTAAATATAGTGCTAAGACTATATGACTCTTAGAAGAAAACTCAGGGCACTATCTTTTATTTTTGGTGTTAATATAAATTTTATTTGCTCTCTCTCTATATTTTTTATTAATAATAAATTTTATTTTGAAATAAGTTCAATCTTACAAGAACAGTTGTAAAAACAGTACAAACCCCCTACATAGAATTCCATCATACCCTGACCCCCCTCCCCTGATACCCTGATCCATCACCTTTAAGATCCTGTCACACCACTCTTTTTTCCCTCCCTCCCTCCCTCCCTCCCTAACAGCCATCTCTCTATCTATCTCTCTATCTTCTGAACATATGGGAGCAAGCTGCACATATCTTTGAACAGGCAATATAATTCACATATACCTTTCCCATGGACAAGAACATTAGTTTATGCAATCTCATTAAACACAGCTAAGAAGTTCAAGAAATTCAACATTGATATAAAGCTCATATTCTATATTTCCTTCTTTTTCCTTGTGTCCTGGCTGTGTCCCTTTGAGCCTCCTCTCCTCCAGCCTCAGATCCCATCCAGGATCATCCTTGGCATTTAATTGTCATCTATTTAGACTGTCTTATATTTTTTTCAATTTTGGAAAGATATATATAGCCTAAATCTCCCTGTTCCACCCCTCCCTAGCATTCCCTTAGTGGGATAATCACATTCAGAATGTTGCAATGTTATCACCTTCTGACCATCCATTTCTAGAAGTTTCCCTTCACCCCAAACCAAAACCCTTGCTCTCATTTCCTAACTCCCCATTGCCCCTTCCCCCACTTCTTGGAAACCCTACTCTACTTTTCATCTTTTTGGTCATATTCTTTGATACTTTTTTTGTGTTTACCATGGAGCTTAAATTTAACCTCTTAAATCTATAACAAACTTGTTTTTCTTTGAAACCAACTTAACTTCAATAGGACATGTAAACTGTACTCCTCCATTCCCCCACCTTTATGTAGTTCTTGTCAAGAATTACATATTTTACATTGAGTCCAAAACCACTGATTTATCATTACAGTTTATGTATTTTAGATCCTGTAGGAAGTAAATAGTGGAGTTATAAATCAACCATACAGTACTATTGGCCTTTATATCTACCATGTGATCTTTACTGGAAATCTTTATTTCTTCATGTGGTTTCAGACAATTGTTTAGTGTCCCTTCCTTTCAGCCTGCTTAGGACTGATCTACTGGTGATGAAGTGGCTCAGCTTTTTTGTTGTTGTTGTTGTTTGTTTGTTTTTTTTTAATCTTCATTTTATTGAGATATATTCACATACCACGCAGTCATACAAAACAAATCATACTTTCAATTGTTTACAGTACCATTACATAGTGGTACATTCATCACCCAAATCAATCCCTGACACCTTCATTAGCACACACACAAAAATAACAAGAATAATAATTAGAGTGAAAAAGAGCAATTGAAGTAAAAAAGAACACTGGGTACCTTTGTCTGTTTCTTTCCTTCCCCTATTTTTCTACTCATCCATCCATACACTAGACAAAGTGGAGTGTGGTCCTTATGGCTTTCCCAATCCCATTGTCACCCCTCATAAGCTACATTTTTATACAACTGTCTTCGAGATTCATGGGTTCTGGGTTGTAGTTTGATAGTTTCAGGTATCCACCACCAGCTACCCCAATTCTTTAGAACCTAAAAAAGGTTGTCTAAAGTGTGCATAAGAGTGCCCACCAGAGTGTCCTCTCGGCTCCTTTCGGAATCTCTCTGCCACTGAAGCTTATTTCATTTCCTTTCACATCCCCCATTTTGGTCAAGAAGATATTCTCCATCCCACGATGCCAGGTCTGCATTCCTCCACGGGAGTCATATTCCACGTTGCCAGGGAGATTCACTCCCCTGGGTGTCTGGTCCCACGTAGAGGGGAGGGCAGTGATTTCACCTTTCAAGTTGGCTTAGGAAGAGAGAGAGGGCCACATCTGAGCAACAAAGAGGCATTTGAGAGGAGGCTCTTAGGCACAACCATAGGGAGGCCTAGCCTCTCCTTTGCAGCAATCGTCTTCCCAAGGGTAAAACCTGTGGTAGAGGGCTCAACCCATCAAACCACCAGTCCCCTATGTCTGTGGTCATGTTAGCAACCATGGAGGTGGGGTAGGCGAATACCCCTGAATTCTCCACAGGCTCCTCAAGGGGGCACTACATCATTTTTTTTTTAACTTTCCCTTCTTTTTTAAATCAACTGTATGAAAAAAAAGTTAAAAAGAAAACAAACATACAATAAAAGAACATTTCAAAGAGACCATAACAAGAGAGTAAGAAAAAGACAACTAACCTAAGATAACTGCTTAACTTCCAACATGTTCCTACTTTACCCCAAAAAAGTTACCTAATATAGCAACATTTCTGTGAACTTGCTCCTACTATATCCATCAGAAATTAACAGACCATAGTCATTCCTGGGCATCCCCAGAACGTTAAATAGCTTATCTGTTCTTGGATTATTGTTCCCCCTTCCTTAATTGCTCTCTATTGCTAGTTCCCCTACATTCTACATTATAAACCATTTGTTTTACATTTTTCAAAGTTCACATTAGTGGTAGCATATAATATTTCTCTTTTTGTGCCTGGCTTATTTCGCTCAGCATTATGTCTTCAAGGTTCATCCATGTTGTCATATGTTTCACGAGATTGGTCCTTCTTACTGCCGCATAGTATTCCATCGTGTGTATATACCACATTTTATTTATCCACTCATCTGTTGAAGGACATTTGGGTTGTTTCCATCTCTTGGCAATTGTGAATAATGCTGCTATGAGCATTGGCGTGCAGATATCTGTTCGTGTCACTGCTTTCCGATCTTCCGGGTATATCCCGAGAAGTGCAATCACTGGATCGAATGGTAACTCTATATCTAGTTTTCTAAGGAACTGCCAGACTGACTTCCAGAGTGGCTGAACCATTATACAGTCCCACCAACAATGAATAAGAGTACCAATTTCTCCACATCCCCTCCAGCATTCGTAGTTTCCTGTTTGTTTAATGGCAGCCATTCTAACCGGTGTTAGATGGTATCTCATTGTGGTCTTAATTTGCATCTCTCTAATAGCTAGTGAAGCTGAACATTTTTTCATGTGTTTCTTGGCCATTTGTATTTCCTCTTCAGAGAACTGTCTTTTCATATCTTTTGCCCATTTTTTAATTGGGCTGACTGTACTATTGTCATTGAGTTGTAGGATTTCTTTATATATGCAAGATATCAGTCTTTTGTCAGATACATGGTTTCCAAAAATTTTTTCCCATTGAGTTGGCTGCCTCTTTACCTTTTTCAGAATTCCTTTGAGGTGCAGAAACTTCTAAGCTTGAAGAGTTCCCATTTATCTATTTTCTCTTTTGTTGCTTGTGCTTTGGGTGTAAAGTCTAGGAAGTGGCCGCCTAATACAAGGTCTTGAAGATGTTTTCCTACATTATCTTCTAGGAGTTTTATGGTACTTTCTTTTATATTGAGATCTTTGGTCCATTTTGAGTTAATTTTTGTGTAGGGGGTGAGGTAGGGGTCCTCTTTCATTCTTTTGGATATGGATATCCAACTCTCCCAGCCCCATTTGTTGAAAAGACCATTATGGCTCAGTTCACTGACTTTGGGGGCCTTATCAAAGATCAGTCAGCCATAGATCTGAGGGTCTATCTCTGAATTCTCAATTCGATTCCATTGATCTATATGTCTATCTTTGTGCCAGTACCATGCTGTTTTGGCAACTGTGGATTTATAATAAGCTTCAAAGTCGGGGAGTGTAAGTCCTCCCACTTCGTTTTCCTTTTTTAGAGTGTCTTTAGCAATTCGAGGCATCTTCCCTTTCCAAATAAATTTGATAACTAGCTTTTCCAAGTCTGCAAAGTAGGTTGTTGGAATTTTGATTGGGATTGCATTGAATCTGTAGATGAGTTTGGGTAGAATTGACATCTTAATAACATTTAGTCTTCCTATCCATGAACATGGAATATTTTTCCATCTTTTAAGGTCCCCTTCTATTTCTTTTAGTAGAGTTATGTAGTTTTCTTTGTATAGGTCTTTTACATCTTTGGTTAAGTTTATTCCTAGGTAGTTGATTTTTTTAGTTTTTATTGAAAATGGTATCTTTTTCTTGAGTGTCTCTTCAGTTTGTTCATTTCTAGCATATAGAAACATTACTGACTTATGTGCATTAATCTTGTATCCCGCTACTTTCCTAAATTTGTTTATTAGCTCTAGTAGCTGTATCGTCGATTTCGCAGGGTTTTCCAGATATAAGATCATATCATCTGCAAACAATGACAGTTTTACTTCTTCTTTTCCAATTTGGATCCCTTTATTTCTTTGTCTTGCTGGATTGCCCTGGCTAGCACTTCCAGCACAATGTTGAATAACAGTGGTGACAGCGGGCATCCTTGTCTTGTTCCTGATCTTAGAGGGAAGGCTTTCAGTCTCTCATCATTGAGTTCTATGCTGGCTGTGGGTTTTTCATATATGCTCTTTATCATGTTGAGGAAGTTTCCTTCAATTCCTACCTTTTGAAGTGTTTTTATCAAAAAGGGATGTTGGATTTTGTCAAATGCTTTTTTCAGCATCTATTGAGATGATCAATTGATTTTTCCCTTTTGACTTGTTAATGTGTTGTAATACATTGATTGATTTTCTTATGTTGAACCATCCTTGCATGCCTGGAATAAACCCCACTTGGTCATGGTGTATGATTTTTTTAATGTGTCTTTGGATTCGATTTGCAAGTATTTTGTTGAGGATTTTTGCATCTATATTCATTAGGGAGATTGGCCGGTAGTTTTCCTTTTTTGTAGCATCTTTGCCTGGTTTGGTATTACATTGATGTTAGCTTCATAAAATGAGTTAAGTAGTGTTCCATTTTCTTCAATGTTTTGAAAGAGTTTGAGTAAGATTGGTGTCAGTTCTTTCTGGAAAGTTTGGTAGAATTCCCCTGTGAAGCCATCTGGCCCTGGGCATTTATTTGTGGGAAGATTTTTGATGACTGATTGGATCTCTTGGCTTGTGATGGGTTGGTTGAGGTCTTCTATTTCTTCTCTGGTCAGTCTAGGTTGTTCATATGTTTCCAGGAAATTGTCCATTTCTTCTACATTATCCAGTTTGTTGCCATACAGTTGTTCATAGTATCCTCTTATAATTTTTTTAATTTCTTCAGGATCTGCAGTTATGTCACCTTTTTCATTCATTATTTTGTTTATATGGGTCTTCTTTCTTTTTGATTTTGTCAGTCTGGCTAGGGGCTTGTCAATCTTGTTGATCTTCTCAAAGAACCAACTTTTGGTGATATTTATCCTCTCTATTGTTTTTTTTGTTCTCTATGTCATTTATTTCTGCTTTAATCCTTGTTATTTCTTTCCTTGTACTTGGTTTAGGATTGGTTTGCTGTTCGTTTTCTAGCTTCTTCAGTTGATCCATTAGTTCTTTGATTTTGGCTCTTTCTTCCTTTTTAATATATGCATTTAGTGCTATAAATTTCCCCCTTAGCACTGCTTTTGCTGCATCCCATAGGTTTTGGTATGTTGTGTTCTCATTTTCATTTGTCTCTATATATTTAGCAATTTCTCTTGCTATTTCTTCTTTAACCCACTGATTGTTTAGGAGTGCGTTGTTTAACCTCCAGGTATTTGTGAATTTTCTAAGTCTCTAATGGTTATTGACTTCTAATTGTATTCCATTGTGGTCAGAGAATGTGCTTTGAATAATTTCAATCTTTTTAAATTTATTGAGGCTTGTTTTATGTCCCAGCATACGATCTCTTCTGGAGAAAGTTCCGTGAGCACTAGAAAAGTATGTGTATCCTGGTGATTTGCGATGTAATGTCCTGTAGATATCTGTTAAATCTAATTCATTTATCAGATTGTTTAGGTTTTCAATTTCCTTATTGGTCTTCTGTCTGGTTGATCTATCTATAGGAGAGAGTGATGTGTTGAAGTTTCCCACAACTATTGTGGAAACATCAATTGCTTCCTTTAGTTTTGCCAGTGTTTCTCTCATGTATTTTGTGGCATCTTGATTGGGTGCATAGACATTTACGATTATTATTTCTTCTTGCTGAATTGCCCCTTTTATTAGTATGTAGTGGCCTTCTTTGTCTCTCAAAACATCCCTGCATTTGAAGTCTATTTTATCTGAGATTAATATTGCTACACCTGCTTTCTTTTGGCTGTAGCTTGCATGAAATATTTTTTTCCATCCTTTCACTTTCAGTTTCTTTGTGTCCCTGTGTCTAAGATGAGTCTCTTGTATGCAACGTATTGATGGTTCATTTTTTTGATCCATTCTGTGAATCTATATCTTTTAATTGGGGAGTTTAATCCATTTACATTCAACGTTATAACTGTGAAGGCATTTCTTGAATCAGCCATCTTATCCTTTGGTTTATGTTTGTCATATTTTTCCCCTCTGTCTATTAATATCCTTTATTGTACCCATACCAAATCTCTTTAGTACTGAACCTTTCTCCAAGTCTCTCTGTCCTTTCTTTGTTTCTCTGTCTGTAGGGCTCCCTTTAGTATCTCCAGTAAGGCAGGTCTCTTCTTAGCAAATTCTCTCAGCATTTGTTTGTCTGTGAAAAATTTAAGCTCTCCCTCAAATTTGAAGGAGAGCTTTGCTGGATAAAGTATTCTTGGCTGGAAAATTTTCTCACTCAGAATTTTAAATATATCGTGCCACTGCCTTCTCGCATCCATGGTGGCTGCTGAGTAGTCACTACTTAGTCTTATGCTGTTTCCTTTGTATGTGGTGAATTGCTTTTCTCTTGCTACTTTCAGAACTTGCTCCTTCTCTTATGTGTTTGACAGTGTGATCATTATATGTCTTGGAGTGGGTTTATTTGGATTTATTCTATTTGGGGTTCGCTGAGCCTTTATGATTTGTGTATTTATGTTGTTTAGAAGATTTGGGAAGTTTTCCCCAACAATTTCTTTGAATACTCTTCCTAGACATTTACCCTTTTCTTCCCCTCCTGGGACACCAATGAGTCTTATATTTGGGTGTTTCATATTATCTATCATATCCCTGAGGTCCATTTCAATTTTTTCAATTTTTTTCCCCATTCTTTCTTTTATGCTTTCATTTTCCATTCTGTCATCTTCCAGGTCACTGATTCATTGTTCAACTTCCTCTAGTCTTGTACTATGAGTGTCCAGAATCTTTTTAATTTGGTCAACAGTTTCTTTAATTTCCATAAGATCATCCATTTTTTTATTTAGTCTTGCAATGTCTTCTTTATGCTCTTCTAGGGTCTTCTTGATTTCCTTTGTCTCCTGTACTATGGTCTCATTGTTCATCTTTAGTTCTTTGAGTAGCTGCTCTAGGTGCTGTGTCTCTTCTGGTCTTTTGATTTGGGTGCTTGGGCTTGGGTTATCCATATCGTGTGGTTTTTCCATATGCTTTATAATTTTCTGTTGTTTTTGGCCTCGTGGCATTTGCTGAACTTGATAGGGTTCTTTTAGGATTTGTAGACCAATTGAAGTCCTTATCTCTAATTTATCAGATCTACAGCTTCGTGGAGTACACTTTCTCTAACTAACCAGCAGGTGGCGTCCACGAGCCACCTGTTCTCCACAAGCCAGTTCTCCCCTGCTTAGCCTTTTTAGTGAGTGGGGGAGTGAGTCTTGTGAGGCCCAATTGGTGTACCAAGCTTGCGTGTGTAGTTGGTGTTGCCTGCCCTGTATGTGGGGTGTGTTTCTGGGCAGTCAGGGAGGGGGTGGTGGCTCTAACAATCAAATCTCCCTGGTGATCCTAGAGTTTTAAAGCTGCTGCAATAGTCTAATCCTTCAGTTCAGTCCTGCCACAGTTTGTCTCTGCCACTGACCCACAAGTCCTTGGTATTGGTGTATGGCTCCTGAGACTTGCAAGTGGGCCCCTCTTCCAGGCCGTGTACCCCGGGTCCTCTGTTGAGGGATGACTGTTCTATGTCACATGTGAGTGCCGTCCCCCCAGGGCAGTTCTGGGCTTCTGGGCTGTGTAGGGAGGCTCCCAGTCTGCTGAAATGATGGCTGAATTGGGCTTTGTTAATTCACACTGGTCTACCTTCCCAGCTCTGGGACAATCATCTGAGGTTGCAGGGAAGGCTAATGTCCACGCCCAGTTTTGTGGTGTGTACCTGTTATTTGAAGCACTTCTGTCACACTGGGTTGTCTGGGGCAGTTCTGGGCTATGGGGCTGGCAATGGGCAGGAGTGTTTCCTGTCCACCAGGATGATGGCTGTGAGCAGACAGCCCCCTTTTCTTGGGAAGTTGTGGTGTTTAGTGAATTTTCTCAGCCACTGGATTATTGTGTTTTGTCTCAGAGCTCTCCTCGTTCTGCTCTTGACTTGACCTGCCCAAATTACAAGTCTTGAAGCTTTCTGTATTGGGCTTCTAAGAGTAATTGTTTTAGAAAAAGAAAAAAGGATTAAAAAAAAAAAAAAAGGGGGGGCCCTCCTCAGAGATCTAATGGGTTATTGAAATGCTAAGAGACAAAGCAACCAGGGCCATTAAGGAAAGGTCCACAGGGCAGAGAGATCAGCTTTTCTTCGGGATTTGCATATGCGCCTCAGGGCCTGAGCTCAGGCCTGGGGTCTGCCCTTCCCCCCCCCCTATGTTCACCAGAACTCCAAAAATCCTCCGCTTTTATTTTGGAGTTTTTCGTGTTGTTTTTTTTCTATGCCTGTCTCCTCTCTGCTGGGCTGGCTGCTCTCAGATTCTCTGGTGTCTGGTCTCCATCTATCTATGGTTAGAGTTTGGATCAGCAGAATGAGTTTCTGATAAGAGCTGCCACTGCAGTTCTCCCTTCTCCTTCCCGGAGCTGACAGCCCCTCCTCCCATGGGACTGAGCCTGGCAGGGAGGGGCGCGGGTCCCCTGGCCACAAAAACTTACAGATTTCGCTGATCTCAGCAGTTCCACGTTTTCATGAGTGTTGTATGAAGTATGCCCAAAGTCAGATTGCTCTGTGGTGTCCAGTCCACGCAGTTCCTGGCTTTCTACCTACTTTCCTGGAGGAGCAACTAAAACATACAGCTCACCAGTCCGCCATCCTGCCCCACCTCAGTTCCTCAGCTTTTGATTGTCTGGGAATGTTTTCATCTCGCCCTCATTTTTATCTTTCATGTGTTTGTGAATTCTCCAAGTCTCTGATGGTTATTGACTTCTATCTGTATTCCATTGTGGGCAGAGAATGTTCTTTGAACAAATTCATTTTTATATTTTTTATTTTATTGAGGCTTGTTTTTATGTCCCTGCATACAGTCCATTCTGGAGAAAGATCCGTGATCACTAGTGAAGAACATGTGTGCCAGTGACCTGGGATGTAATATTCTATATATGTCTGTTAAAAGTCTCTATATCTCTCTTTCATTTCTTTGTTTCTCTGTTGATAGGGTTTGCTTTAGTATCTGAAGTAGGGCAGGTCTTTTATTAGCAAACTGTCTCAGCATTTGTTTGTCTGTGAAAAATTTAAGCTCTCCCTCAAATTTGAAGGAGAGTTTTGCTGGATAAGGTATTCTTGGTTGGAAATTTTCCTCTCTCAGAATTTTAAATATGTCATGCCACTGCCTTCTTGCCTCCATTGTGGCCACTGAGTAGTCATTACTTAGTCTTATGTTGTTTCCTTTGTATGTGGTGAATTGGTTTTCTCTTGCTGCTTTCAGAACTTGCTCTTTATCTTCAGTATTTGACAGTCTGATCAGGATATGTCTTGGAGTGGATTTGTTTGAATTTATTCTATTTGGAGTTCGCTAGGCATTTATGCTTTGTGTATTTATATTGTGTAGAAGTTTTGGGAAGTTTTCCCCAACAATTTCTTTGAATACTCTTTCTAGACCTTTACCCTTTTCTTCCCCTTCTGGGACACCAATGAGTCTTAAATTTGGAAGTTTTATTTTATCTATCATATCCCTGATATCCATTTCAATTTTTTCAATTTTTTCCCCATTCTTTCTTTTGTTCTTTCATTTTCTATTCTGTGCTCCTCAAGGAGGTTGAGTTGTTGTTCAACTTCCTCTAATCTTGCTTTATGAGTATTCAGAGTCTTTTTAATTTGGCCTACAGTTTCTTTAATTTCCATAAGATCTTCTATTTTTTTATTTACTCTTGCAATACCTTCTTTATGCTCTTCTAGGGTCTTTTTTATGTCTTTCATATTCTGTGTCATGCTCTTCTTCAAGTCTTTTATATCCCATGCCATGGTCTCTTTGCCCATCTGTAGTTCTTTGATTAATTCTGCCAGGAACTGTGTGTCTTCAGATCTTTTGATTTGAGTGTTTGGGTTTGGGTTCTCCATGTCATCTGGTTTTATCATATGCTTTAAGATTTTCTTTTGTTTTTGGCCTCTTGGCATTTGGTTTACTTGATCTTTAATTTGTTAGAATTGCAGTTTGGTGACATACACTTTCTCTAACTAACCAGCAGATGGCATCTGTGAGTCACTTATTCCCCTCAAGTCAGTTCTCCCCAACTTTGTGTTATGTGAGGATCTGATTCTTTTGGGGTCCAATTGGTGCACTTAATTTGGGTGTGTTATTGGTTCTGTGTGCCCTCAGTGAGGGGCGTGTGCCTGAGTGGTTAGGGAGGAAGGGCAGGTTTAACAATCAAACCTCCCAGGTGTTCCCAGAGATTTAAGGCTGTTCTCTGCCACTGACACAAAAGTCCTTTGTATTGGTATAAGGTCCCTGGGATTTCTGAGTGGTTTCCCCCTCCCTTCTGTGCTTTTCCAGGACCTCTGTTGAGGGAAGGAGGGCCATGCCACATCACAAGTGAGTGCCAGCATCCAGGGAAGCCCTGGGCCACCAGGCTGTGTAGGGGCATTCCTAGCCCATGTCAAAGATGGTTGAATGGGACATGTTAACTTCCCCCTTTCTGCACAGCTCCACTCTCCAGCTCTGGGACAATCAGCCATGGGTGTATTCAAGGCCACTGTCCACAGCTGATATTGTGTTGTGTGAGTGGTGCTGCAGGAAAGACTCCCTGTCAGGCTGGGTTTCTTGTTTCAGTTCTGTGCTGTGTGCTTGGCCCTGGGCAGGAGCAGCCCCGCCCACTGGGGTGATGGCTGCAAGGCTGGGCCTCTCTGCTTGGCTCTGTGCTGTGCACTCAGCCCTGGGCAGGAGCAGCCCCACCCACTACAGTGATGGCTGCAAGGCTGGTCCTCTTGGCTCAGCTCTGCACTGCATGCTCAGCCACAGGCAGGAGCAGCCCTGCCCACTGGGGTGAAGGCTGCAAGGCTGGGCCTCTCAGCTAAACTCTGCACTGCATGCTTGGCCTGGGCAGGAGCAGCCCCACCTGCTGGGGTGATGGCTGTGAGGCTGGGTTTCTCCCCTTTGTTTCCCTGGACCCAAGACAATCTGCAGTGGGTGTGGGAAGGGGTATCCTGCACCCTAGACACCGAGGCATTAGTCCAGACTGCTCCCATATTATCTGCAGCTGTTCCCGGTCTTCTCTCTTTAAAAAAACAAAAATGCCAGCCTAGCATCTCCCCCCACTGCAGCGTGGCTGATGAATCAGCCTACTCACTCACTTGTTTCGGAATGCGGACTCCTGGTTTCACCAAACTCACGTTCCCTGTGGCTTTAGCAGAACTTGTCCAGCTGGTGCTACTTTGGAAGTGGTGTTCTGGGTCCTTTCTGCTTTTTTATCTAGTGTTTTCCACGGGGGTGTTTTTTTTCTCTGTCTCACCTAGTCACCATCTTAAGTTCCTCCAGGGCACTATCTTAAAGATCTTGTGATAGGAGGTGGTTCCCTAGACATTGCACCCAAAGCATGAGCAACCAAAGAACAAATAGACAAATGGGATCTCCTCAAAATCACTTTTGTACAACAAAGGACTTTGTTAGAAAAGTAAAAAGGCAGCCTACACAATGGTAGACAATATTTGGAAACTGCATAACAGAAAAGGGTTTAATATTCTGAATATCTAAAGCAATTCTACAACTGAACAGAAAGACAAACAAACCAATTAAAAAGTGGGCAAAAGACATGGGAGATATTTTTCTGTAGAGGAAATACAAATGGCTCAAAAACATATGACAAAATATTCAACTTCACTGCTTTTAGGAAATGCAAATCAAAAGCACAATGAGATATCATCTCACACATACCAAAATAGCCATTATCCAAAAAACCCCCAGAAAATTACAAATGCTGGAGAGGATGTGAAGAGACATATTTATTCATTGCTGGTGAGAATGTAGAATGGTGCAACCACTCTGGAAGACAGTGTGGAAGTTCCTCAGGAAGCTAAGTATAGATCTGCCATATGACCCAGCTATTCCATTGCCAGGTATATACTCAAAGGAACTGAAAGCTAAAACACAAATGGACATTTGTAAACTGATGTTTATTGCAGCATTCATGATTGCCAAGAGATGGAAATGGCCCAGATGTCCATCAACAGATGAGTGGATAAACAAACTGTGGTATATACTCATGATGGAATATTATGCAGCTGTAAGACAGAACAAATACATAGAACATAAAATAATGTGGATGAACCTCCAGGACATTCTGTTGACTGAAGTTAGCCAGAAACAAAAGGACAAATGCTGTATGGTCTCACTAATGTGAAATAACACCAATGAGCAAACTTTGAGAGTTAAAAGTTCCCAGGAGATAGAAAGAGATCAGGCATTTGATGCTGAAGGACTACAGAAATGTTCAGGATTGATTGTATAGATCCAGAAATAGCATAATACTGTGTATTAGTAGCACAATATTGTACATACATGGAACAAAGATGTCTGTAAGTTAAGCTGAAAGAGGTAGGATAGAGGAATGTACGACACCAGAGGAAAAGATAGATGATGAAGACTGGGACTGTATAACTTGGCAGAAACTGGAGTAACCAATGACTGCTGCTAAATGTACAAATATAAAAATGTTCTCACATTTGTGAGAACAACTGAATGTCAATCATGCAGAGTGTTGAAAAAAGGATGGTATTTGCAAAAAAACATAATCAAAGCAAAGTGGAGTCTATGGTCACCAGTAACATTCCAATATGCTTCCATTAAATGTAACAAAGGCAATATACCAAAGTTAAATGTGTATGAGAGGGGGATATAAGGGAGGGATATGGGATTCTTGGTAGTGGTATTGTTATCTGTCCTTACTATTATATTACATTGAATGATATTTTTATTTTTATTTTTATTATATTTTTTATTATTCACCAAAAAACCCACACTTTTCATAATAATCAATATGTTCAAGTGCTGACTGTGGTGATAAATGTACAACTATGGGATGATGCCATGAACAACTGTACACTGTGGATGGTTGTATGCTATGTGGCTATAACTCTATAAGATTGTAGGAAAAAATATAAATAGAGGTAAAAATGCTGAAGAAAACATGGAGAGAGCCATGTACCTATTTACTGTTGATGAGGAGGCAGAATGGTGTAGCCTTTCTGGAGGTCACTGTGGTAGCTACACTAGAAGCTAAATATGTGGTCCATTAGGACCTACAATCTCATTATGGGGTATGTATATGGAAGATTTGAGAGCAGAGACATGAGTGGACATTTGCATCTTGGTGTTTATGGAGGAAGTATTCATGATTTGCAATGGGTTCGGGTGGCCTAAGGGTACACTGACTGAGGAACAGAATGGTGAACTGTGCATACAATGGAATACTGAGCAACTACATGAAGGATTGAAGCTGTGAGATACACAATGAGGTGAATGGATCCTGTAGACTGCATGTTGAATGAAGTATGCCAGAAACCATGGCAAACACTCTAATGCCTCACCAATATGGACTAACCACAATGTGTAAACTTGGAATTGAATCTTAGAGCACAGCCTAACAGGGAAATGATTATTGTAATGGTCCCTAGATTGTAAGCTTTTAAAGCAGTCAAATCAATTTCTGAATTGTAATGGCTATCTGAAAACTCTGAGATGTCGATCCCTTAATGTATAACCTGATTGGTCTCTGGAATATTGGGTATCTGTGTGACACCTGAAACTCAGAGCTAGAGCTTGGCAGACATGAATCAGTATTAATGCAAACAACTGTTAAAAAAAAGCTGAAATAGAACCCAGACTTCAATTAGAGATATGAATAAAGCAGATCTGGTTAAGACTAAAGCAAATCAGTACAAAGGATAATGGTTGAAACTGACTGTGTTCACATTTCAACTTCCATGTGAGACCAAGAGAAGAGATGTCTATTTGATGTAGGATCTATATTTTGTAAACAATATAACTGTCACAGTCATTTTGTTCAAACACTACAATTAAATGGAACTTTGGATATGAAGTGAACTATTGTATGTCTGTATAGATTAGAATGAAATAGCAACACATCCTAAAGAAATTTGGGTGGAGAATAAAAATATATATTTGGGGACCCCCTGAAGAGTTGGGAGAGGATGTGGAGGTGTTGGACTTACTCAGATTGTTGATGGACTCACAAACACCAGGGACTGATAGCTTGATGTGCTGAGCCCTCTGTCTTGGGGCTGACCCCTATGAAGCTTGTTGCTGCAAGGAAAGGCTAAACTTGCTTAAAATTGTGACTTGGACAATTATAATTGTGACAGGTGATCTTACTGCCCTTCCCCCTACATGGGACCTGATGCCCAGGGGTGTAAATCTCCCTGGCAATGCAGGATATAACTCCTGGGGATGAGTCTGGACCTGGCATCATGGGATTCAGAACACCTTCTTGACCAAAAGGGGGATGGAAAATGAAACAAAACTTCAGTGGTTGAGAGATTTCAAATGGAGTTAAGATGTCACTCTGGTGGACATTCTTATGCACTACATAGATAATTCATTTTTAGGTTTTAATATATTGGAATAGCTAGAAGTAAATACCTGAAACTACCAAACTCCAACCCAGTAGCCTTGACTCTTGAAGATGATTGTATAACAATGTAACTTACCAGGGGTGACACTGTGATTGTGAAAACCCTGTGGATCACACTCCCTTTATCCAGTGAATGGATGGATGAGTAGAAAAATGGGGACAAAACCTAAATGAAAAATAGGGTTGGATGGGGGGGTGATTTGGGTGTTCTTTTTTGATTTTTATTTTTTTATTCTTATACTGATTCTTTCTGGTAAGAAAAAGGCTCAAGAATAGATTGGGGTGATGATTACACAACTATAAGATGGTACTGTGAACAGTTGATTGTACACTGTGGATGATTGTATGGCATGTGAATATATCTCAATATAACTGAATTTAAAAAAGCCAGTGGATGCTGCCTCCTTATAAATAACTCCCTGTGCTCAAGTGATTGATGTGTTTTGTTATGGCAACTAGAGAAAACATGAGGAAAATTGGGAGACTGGAATATATTGTTATAATGGGCAAGAGCTCATCTATAAACTTTGTAAAATATTGCTTTTTTTGAGTAATGTTGAAAACCAGCCTGATCTTATGTTGTTATCATAAAGTTCAAAATAACTCTCCCACTGTTGTATGAATCCATCTCTTCTCTACATTTGCCTCTGTCTTCCCAGGAATTCTATGGAGTCTGACCTACAGGGTGTGTATTTGCAACAGATTGACCATATTTAATATAAAGCAGTGAAAAGTTTTAAAAGAGGTAACTTTAGTCATATCCTAAGTGTCTAAGACAGGAATGGGACTACCAGCACAGAACTTACTTAATAGTGTTTAAAGATAATTCCACACACAAAGTGAAAATCCCTCCTTCTTTGCTGTTCCATGTCTTGAAGGTGTAGAGCACCAAGATGTATCATCTATGCCACAGACAGTCAGAGAAAGACATGAGATGAGTGTCAGGAGGTATCCCTCACAAAGACCTTGCATCTCTCAACAAGAGTTGTCTCCTTTTATAACAGGAAAAAAGGTGCAAACATCTCTGTACACTGAGAGACCCTAGATTTTATCCAATCCATATTTTCATCCCATCTATATTTTCATGAACATTCTTAAATGCTTATTCTTTTCACTCCAGCAGACAGCCTAGTGCTTTCATTTGTTTAGCTGTTATTAGATTTTGCTTTTGTTGCTGCTTCTGCTGTCATTATTGCTGTTTTCTCAAATCATGAAGGTAGCCATCAAATGAGGACTTTTTTTGGCTTTATATGAAAAAGAATGCTGTGGTGCAAAGAGTTTTGACTTAACTAGAAGTCCAGGTTTTGTCACTAACAAGCTATGAACCATGGAGCAATTTCCTCAATCCCTCTGAGCTACTAGGGAACAGGGAAAAAATGTTTATCTATAGAGCTAGAGAGAGGGGGTGTGTGTAACTATTTGTGATAGAGTCTGACAGAACATATTCAATATGAGGTATTTTCAGAATGAAATCTGAATATTTAATCTTAGGAATTTGCCTGACTCCTGCAATTCAGTTGAATGTATTATTGAAAAATTAAAGCTTCAAGAATTATATTACTTTCAGAATTTTCCAGGTCTTAATGTCTGTTCTGCTAGAACAGTGGCCAGCAAACTATCACCCACAAGGCAAATCTGACCCACCACTTGTCTTTGCAAATACAGTTTTATTAGATCACAGTTACATCCACTCTTTTACATATCGTCTATGGCTGGTTTTGCCATGTGGTGACAAAAATTATATGGCTTGCAAATCCTAAAGTCTTTACTACATTGTCCTTTACCACAAAAGTTTCCCTATTCTTCCCAATACTAGAGCATAACAGGCACATGCAGCAAAACAAATATTGGAGCCTAATAATAGTCTAACATCAAGTTTAATCATACCCAACTGAGAAAAGAAATCATGAGTAGGGAAACAGCAACAACAAAAAACCACGAATAAACCTGTGGCTGCCAAATAGTCTTTGAAAAAAATGAAGATGATATGGTTATGGTCCAATGGAAGTTCTTAGAAATCCTATGTTAATTCTTGGGGGAGTTAAAAGTAATATTTTTAAATTATTTGCCAACAGAAATGATTAAAATTCAGGTAATTTTCCTCAATAATTTTCCTAAATCAATCGTTACTTGAGTGGCATCTAGGTACAAAAAAGGTCACATAAATGTTATATCCTGGGCACTAAGAATCATTTCTTATGTGTTTCTGTTCTTAAAGTTTAAACAATTAGCACTGCTCAAGTGAGAGAGACTCATGGAAGATGACAGTCAACCAGCTTTTCTCAATGAGGATTCCAGGAGAACATTAAGTTCTGATGGCCTAAGATGCCCATCATATGCAAAGACTTAACTTATCTCTTATGCATCTAGCACGGTACTAGTGAACTATATTTTGGGGAATTCCTGAAAGAGTAGCATGATCCCAGTAGGAAAAAAACTGGTAAAAACCAGGTTAAGCAATTCTAGTTTAGTCACATTTTCTTGAAAGGGCCTATAATAGCTTATTCTCTGTCCTGAACTGTGATCACTGAGAAATGTCTATGGGATGTGAATTAATAGAGGCAAACAGACTAGGATGAGAGACTATACAGGAACCACAGAATCATCATAGCTATAGAGTCAGGCACCTACTAATTGTGATACTTGGGTAATTAAATGAAGTTCTCTGAGTGTCAGTTTATTAATGTGTAAATGAGGGTAAGTAATAACTTCTTAATATGGCTGATGAAAGGATTAAATGCAATAAAACGTGTTATATTCTTAAGATTTAACAAGAGCTCAAAATGACAGTTGTGGCTATTTTTCTCTTACTATTACACCCAATTTTAAAAATCCTCTAGCAGAAAGAAAACACCTTGCTTACACACACCATATGAAAATGAATGGAATCTAGTAAGCAGGATGTCTAAAATTTGGAAATTGGTGGAATAATGAGGAAAGCAACTAGGAATGGCTTTCAGGTTTTCAATAAGGCACAAAGTCAAATTCAAAGATTTAAATGACTGAAGAGTCACAATTTTTATGAGGATCTTCCAGAAAAATAATTTGATAATCTCTAAATTTTTTATTGTGATTTAAATCTAAATAAAAGGCTGGAAAAATATGGCCTTATTGAAAAAGAATTTTCATCCCTAGAGAAAATTTTAGCGGAAGTTAAAGAAATGCAAATAAAACAATGAGATGACATTTTTTTTCATGCATCTCTTTGTAAGTAATAGATAATGTTGCCAGTTGTATGGAGATAAATATACACTGGTGGAAGTATAAATTGGTGTAGTCTTTTTAGAGGATAATTTAGTATGATTTTAAGTACATATCCTTTGACTCAGTAATTCTGCTTCATTGAATTTATGCTACAGAATGTTGACATGTTCAAAGATGCATGCTCAAGAATACTCATTGTCTTCTATCTCAAAATAGGAAACAATTAGGGGAAAAATTTGTCAATAGGTAAACCATATGTGAATTATGATAATATGCTATGCTATTGATGCAATGCAACAATTTTAAAGCATGAAATAATTTCTATATACTGATTTGAAAAGTAGTTCTAGCTATATTGTTAACTGAACAAGTCCCAGAACAATCTTCAAAGTATAGTATTATTTATGTAAAAATGCATTGTGTGAATATGGCTAGTTGGTCTCCATAAGCAATGTTGCCATATTGAGGGCTCAGAGTTTAGTTCTGTTGCTGGCAGTTTAAATGTTAAACAGCAACATAGATGAATTAGCCATGGTGCATTGAAGCCCAAGATGTGAGCCCATGAATAGCCTCCATCTTTGCCACCATGTCTACTCCCAGCTCTGAGTTGGACAATGAGAGAGGATGGTTGAACTCACCTGGCCAAAGCATTTTTGTCTATTTGGCTATTCAGTGCCCTTCTGTACACATGCTCTCTGTCTAGATATTAATATGTGAGTTGATAAGATGCATCTGAAAATCCATTTTTAAATTATGGAAAGAAATAAACTGTTAATCAAGAATTATATACCCAATGAAAATGAAGATGAAATAAAGACATAGAGAAGCTGAAAGAGTAAATTGATAGCAGATTTACACTACAAGAAGTGGTAAAGAAAGTCCTTCACACAGAAAGAAAATACCAGGTAGAAATTTGGATCTACACAAAGGAATTGGTACAGAAGAAATTGTAACTACATGGGTAAAAATATATGATTTTTTCTTATTATTTAAATCTCTTTAAACAATAATTTACTCTTTCAACAAAAAGAATATCAATGCATTGTAGTATTTGTAACATATGTATAAGTAGAATGTATGACACCAGTAGAATAAACTTTGGAGAAGAGAATAGAGATGGTGGTATACTACCACTTAAATGTACACTGGGATAAACTAAATATGTATATTTTAAATCCTAAATCAACCAGTAAAATAACAAATAATTACAGCTAATAAGCCAACAAAGGAAATAAAATGGAATCATAAAACACACAATTAATCTGAATAATGACAGAAAAATAGGAAAAAGAAACAATGAACAGATGGAGCATATAGATAATGGAGAGCAAGAGAATAGTCTTAAACCTAACCACATCAATAATCACAGTGAATGTAAATGGTTGAAAAATCCCAATTAAAAGGTGGAGATTCCAATATTGGAGAAGAAAAACAAGACTCAACTATATGCTAATTACAAGAAATGAACTTTGGTTATAAAAACATTAATAGGTAAAATGTAAATGGGTGGCTGAGAGATTTCAAATGGGTGGCTAAGAGATTTCAAACGGGTGGCTGAGAGATTTCAAATGGAGTTGAGAGTTCATTATGGAGGTTATTCTTGTGCATTATATAGATATCCCTTTTTAGTTTTTAGTGTATTTGAATAGCTAGAAGGAAATACCTGAGACTGTTGAACTGCAACCCAGTAGCATTTATTTTTGAAGACAATTGTATAACTATGTAGCTTACATGGAGTGACCATGTGACTGTGAAAACCGTGTGGCTCACACTCCCTTTATCCAGTGTATGCACAGATGAGTAGAAAAATGGAGACAATAATTAAAATGAATAATAGGGGGTGTGCTCATTTGGAATATGCCATAATCTTTGATACAATCTTGTGGAGGCAGACATATTAGTGTTGATTAGATTGGAACATATTGATTCAGTGCTTCCATAGAGATGTGACTCAATCAACTGTGAGCAAGACCTTTGGACAATTTCTGAGAAGGTGTTACCCCATCCATTCCTCTTGGGTCTGAATTAAATGACTGGAGCCATTTAAAGAGCTGACAAACAGAAGGAACTCAGAGCAGCTGTGGGTGACATTTTGGAGACAAGCTTAGAGAGACATGTTGAAGATGGCCATTGAAAGCTGATGCTGACATTTTGGAGAACACCATTTTGAAATGCAGCCTGGAAACAAGCAGATGCCAGCCATGTGCCTTCCCAGCTAATAGAGGTTTTCTGGACACCAAGAAAACCTTTTTTCCAATGAAGGTGCCCTATTGCAGATGCCTGACCTTGGATACTTTACAGCCCTAAGACTGTAACTTTGTAACCAAATAAACCTCCTTTATAAAAGCTAATCCATTTCTGGTATTTTGCAAAAGGTAGCATTAGCAACCAGGAAAAGATTATGGTACTGAGAGTGGGGTGCTGTTGCTGCTGAGCTTGCAAATTCAAAACCTGTTGGAAACACTTTTTAAATGGATAAGGGGAAGATTCTGGGAGAACTGTGAGGAGATTGAGAGAAAAGACATAGATTGCTTTGAAGAGACTCTTTGTGGAAATATGGACTCTAAAGATACTTTGGATGAGGCCTTGAGAATAAATGAATGTGTCATTGCCAACTGGATGAAAGATGATCCTCATTTTAAAGTGGCAGAGAATTTGGCAAAATTGTATCCTGGTGTCAAATGGAAGGCAGAATTTGAAAGTGATGAGCTGGGATACATAGCTGAGGAGACCTCCAAACTACATGTGGAGTATATAGCCTGGTTTCTACTTGCAGCTTATAGTAAAATGTGACAGGACAGACATAAGCTGAGAAATGAACCCTTGGGTACAAAGAAACCAGAAAGATAGTTTCTAAAATTCCAGACATCCAGAAAGTGAGATCCCAGAGACTACAGCCCCACATGAGGACTTAATTAAACATGGAACCTGACCACCATTTCAGTGCAAGCATGATTGAAGATGGAGTTATCCAGAAAGGATTTGTGGAAAGTCCTACTGTCTGATGGTTTTGACCCCTGTAAACTGCATGCCCAGCCTATAGAATTTTTGTGAAAACTGTATAAATGGAATCATTGGTGGTCTGGACTGGAGGAAATGAAGAAGGGACAAATTGAAGGAAATTTTTCTTCAAGGACAGAATCATGAGAGCTGAGGTCTGTAGTCAAGAAATCTTGTGTTAAGAGGGCAGAGAAACCCATGTATGTGGAAAAGGTGAGTTTGGCTGAGAGGCAGAGGGAAGGCCTTCTATCTTGATGCTCAGGAAGAGCACTGTGACTGCAGGCCTCAGAGAGGGCAGAGCACATTTCCCAGAAATTGGGGACATCCTGGCTGTCATCCCACTGTTTGGAAAGGGGAGAGTCTTTGCCCCAGAGAGGCAGAGTCTGTGGAATGCCAATGTTTGAGGAGGGTGGGGCCCAGAAGAAGGTGGTCTCCCCCATGTGTGAATATGTTGGAGCACTCACCTCAGCCTTCAGAGAGAAAAGGGGCTGCAGCAAAGACCCTTGGGAAGTGTGGGACATCCACTCTCTCAAGCCCCAAGGATGCCACATCTTTTTGTGAATGACTCTCAGACTATGAAATCTAATGGAGTTAGCCCTGTGGGTTTTAGGAACTGTTTTGGTCCCTTACACTGTGTTTTCCTTTCAGTTTTCTCCTTATGGCAATGGAAATGATTATCCTAAGATGGTCTGGTCTCTCCTTTATATATTGGAAGAAATAACTTTTTCTAAGTTTCACAGGTCCACAGCCAGAGGGGAATTTTGCTTTAGGACAGACCACACCTGTAAATGATTTTAATGGGATCTTGTATTTACCTGATGTTACTGAAATGATTTAAGTTTTTGTGATACTGTGAAGGGGTGAAAATATTTTGTATATGGAAAGATCATGTCATTTTGGGGTCTAGAAGGTGGAATGTGCCAGTTTGGATTATTATGCCACCCCCACAAAATGCTATTATCATTGTTGCAATCTTGTGGAGGCAGACATATTAAGTGTTGATTAGGCTGGAACCTATTGTTTGTTTCCATGGAGATGTGACTCAATCAACTCTGAGCAAGACTTTTGATTGAACAATTTCTGTGGAGGTGTTACCCCACTCACTCAGGGTGGGTCTGAATTAAATCACTGGAGCCATACAAAGATCTGACAAACAGAAGGAATTCAGAGCAGCTGTGAGTGAACATTTTGGAGACCAGCTTAGACAGACATTTTGAAGATGGCAATTGAAAGCTGACACTGTCATTTTGGAGAACACAATTTTGAAATGCAAACTGGGAACAAGGAGACACCAGCCATATGACTTCCCATCTAACAGAGGTTTTCTGGACACCAGTGGCCTTTCTCCAGTGAAGGTACCCTATTGCTGATGTCTTACCTTGGACATTTTATGGCCTTATAACTGTAAGTTTGCAACCAAATAAACTCCTTTATAAAAGCTAATCCATTTCTGGTATTGTGCAAAAAGGTAGCATTATCAAACTGGGGTGGGGGTTAGGGGTAAGGGATGTTTTCAATATTCTTCTTTACTTGTATTTTTATTCTCATTTTAATATTTTTTCAGTAATGAAAATGTTAAAAAATTGTGGTAAATGCACAAGTATATAATGGTATTATGAGCAGCTGATTGTACTCTGTGGATGATTGTATGGTATGAGAAAAAACTCAATAAAACTGAGTTTTAAAAAAAGTAAATGGGCCCTCCTCCAAGATGTTGTGCTCTATTTGTGCTCATTCAGTGGGTAAGAGCAGGCAGCAGGGCACAGTCAACATTCTTGTGACTGGAGTTGTGTTTACCAAGAATATATGTGAGCAGCTGCCTTGCTGCAGAAGTGGTGGCATCAGAGAAAGATGGGAGAAGCTCACATTAAAAACACACTAAAGGACATTATCAACATGGCAATTTAAGACATCCCCTGAAAAAACTTCCCCAGTGATTCAGCAAATAAGGGACAAATCCCATTTGCATAGAACTCTGTAGGACAGTAGAGACTGGAGAAGGACTCCACAGATGCTGAATCAAGGAAAAAGAAAAAGTCTAGGTAGGAAGTTTTCTCCCAAACTACCAATCCCCTTCCCTTCCCCTCACATATCTGGGATTCATCCACCATGCATGAGGGACATTGAGTATTGAGGCACTCACAGCCAGGCACAGGGACCCAAGACCGCAGAGACCCAGGGCAGAACACAAGCTGCTGAGGAGTGTTGCATACAAAAGGAGTGGTGGGATGGAGACCACAATAGAAATATTGGTAAGAAGTATGCCCTCACTCAATCCAGTTTCTTTTGGTTGGACCAACTAAATGCAAAATGGACTTGTTTAGAGTGACCCTCCCTTTCCAGATTGACCCTATCTAGCTCCCTAAATGGGAAGAAACCAGAGACAGAATGTCCTCACAAAGAGATAAAAAAGGGGGAATTGTGTTAAACTGAACTGTGTTAAGAAAGGAGGGTCCCAGAACTGAAAAGTGTGAGGGAAATGGGGCATTGAGTGCAGGAGAGAATTTAAACAAATCATAGGAGCTGGGGAGAAAATTCTGCACAAAAACAAAGAGAACAGATTAAGATACCTGGAGAAGGAACAGAAGAAAGGAAGCTTTCTCCTGGAGGTGGAACAATTACACAAGAAAAGCAGCCTTAAAATTTTTACCACATATATGCAGCAATACTCAGATGAAGAAGAGCTGAGAAAATCTGATCAGTTAAATACCAGCAACTCTAAAGGTCTAGAATAAGTTGGAGCAAGCATCAAAGAAGAGCCTTAACACAAAGTCAGACGACAGTAAAACCCTAGACAAGAGGAAGAAACTGACTTTCTGGGTTAACTCAAAATCAGTTGTCTAGACATCAGAAGAAAAAAATCACTTGCCATGTTAAAAAACTGGAAGGTATGGCTCAGTCAAGGAAAGAGATGAAAATTTCAATGGAGATAGAGTTTGAAACAATGAATTAAAGAATTTTGACAAATCTCCTAAATCAATTCAAGGAGATGATGGAATATATACATAAAGAGATAAAGGATATTAAGAACACCAGGTATGAGAATAAAGAAAAACTTGAAAATATAAAAAGAAACTTAACAGAACTTATGGGAATGAAAGGCAAAATAGAAGAGATTAAAAATACACTTGCAGTTCGCTAAAGCTGCCATTATGCAAAATACCAGAAATGGATTTGTTTTTATAAAGGGGATTTATTAGGTTACTAATTTATATTTCTAAGGCCATAAATGTCCAAACTAAGGCATCAACAATAGGGTACCTGCACTGAAGGAAGGATGATGGCATCTGGAACACCTCTCTCAGCTGGGAAGGCACATGGCTGGCATCTGGTTGTCCCTTGCTCCTGGGTTTGTGTTTCAAAATGGGTTTCTCCAAAATATCTCTAGGCTTTTGTCTCTTTTAGCTTCTCTCTCTCATCTCCTGTGCATCCTTGCTTGTTCTCCCAGGGCATTTCTCTCTAAGCATCTGGGAGTGCTCTCTTGGCTTCTTCATGGCAAACTCTGGATTTCACCACTTAGCTTAACAACCCCAAATATCCTTCTGTCTGCATCTAACAGCATCTCCAAGCCTCTAGGTTTGTGTCTGCTCTCAGCTGTCTTAAGGTCTCCAGTGATCTAATTAAGACCCACCCTGAAGGGGTGGGTCACATCTCCATGGAATAATCTAATCAAAGGTCCCACCTACAATAGGGTGGGTAACATCTCCATAGAAACAAACTAATCAAAAGATCCCAACACAATACATCTACCCTCACAAGATAACATTAAAGACCATAGTCTTTCCTGGGATACATAACAGTTTCAAACCAGCAAAACACTAAAGGAATATAACTGCAGATTTGAAAAGGAAGAAGAAAGAAACAGAAGACTAGAAGATGGGACAAATGAAATCACACAGTCAAAAGAATATGTAGAGAAAAGAATAGAAAAAATTTAGCAGAGTCTCAAGGAGTTGAGTGACAGCACAAATTATACAAACATATACATTATGGATGTCCCAGAAGGAGAAGAGAAGGGAAAGGGAGTAGAAAGAATATTTGAAGAAATAATGGTCAAAAATTTCCTAACTAATATGAAAGACATAAATATACATGCCCAAGAAGTGTAACATACTCCAAACAGAATAAATTCTAATAGACCTATTCCAAGACACATATCAGAATGTCAAATGCCAAATATGAGAGAGAATTCTGAAAGCAGCAAGAAAAAAGCAATTCATTGCATACAAGTGATGCTCAATAAGACTAAGTTCTGATTTCTCATCAGAAACTATACAGGCAAGAAGGCAGTGGTATGATATATTTAAAGTATTGAAAGAGAAAAACTGCCAGTCAAAAATCCTTTACACAGCAAAACTATCCATCAGAAATGAGGGAGAGTTTAAAACATTGACAGATAAACAGAAACTGAGAGAGTCCTTCAACAAAAGACCTGCATTACAAGAATTACTAAAGAGAATTCAGCAGGTTGAAGGTAAAATACAGGATAGAGTGGCTTGAAACAGTGTGAAGAAATGAAGATTATCAATAAGGGTACAAAAAGGGTAAATTCAAAATCCAGTATTACTATACCCCCAATATACTACTTACTCTTTAATTCCTATAAGGATCAGAATACAATTGAACAAGAAAAGGGCATATTTTCTGAACAATGGATATGAATGGAATATTGGAATATTACTCATCCATAAAAAGGAATGAAGCCTTGATGCTTGTGAAAAAATGAAGAAAGCCTGAGGACATTATGCTAAATGAAAAAAGACAGACACAAAATGACAAAAATTGTATAATCTCACTAGATACAAACTAAGTATAAGAAGCAAGCTCATAGAGTTAGAATCTAGATTATAGGTTACCAGTGGACAGATTGGGGTAAGAGAATGGGGAGTTGATGCTTAGTTTGCATAGAATTTCTTTTTTGGTTGGTTGTAAGGGTCAGAAATGGATGGTCATGAGGGTAGCACATTATTGTGAATGTAATGAGCAGCACTGAATTATCTAGGTGACTGTGGTTAAAGAGGGAAACTTCAAGTCCTATATGTTACCAGAATAAAAATTAAATGGTAAAACATAGGATTGTATGACACAGTGAATCTTACTGTAGAGGATGGACTATTGTTAATAGAACAAGCCTAAGAATGTTCTTTCATGAATTATAATAAATATACAACAGTAACATATGGTGTCAATAATAGGGTGGTATATGGGGAAAAATACAGCTAATGTAAACCATGGATGACTGTTAACACCACTATTTTAATAATCATTCATCAATTATAACAAAGGTAACTAATAAAAAAATAATAGTACAATTACAAAAATGTGCTATCATCAATTGTAACATATGTCCCACACCAAGGCAAGGTACTGGTGCTGAGGTGGTAAATAGGAATCGTTTATTTTATGCATGATTGTTCTGTAAACCCACAACTTGTCTAATAAAAAAAATTAAAGTAAATGGATCACACCAATGCATGTGTTAATAATATGATAGTATATGGGAACCCTGTATTTAAAAAATGCAAATTTTGAGATATATTTCATACCATTTAATCCATCCAAAGTATAAAATGTCTCCCAGTATCATCACCTAGTTGTGTCATCATACACAAAATTAGAACATTTCCATTGCTCCACAAATAATAACAGACATAAGAAAGAAAATCTAGAATACCCCTTACCCTTTCTCCCCCCTCCATTATTGACCCCTAGTATTGGTGTGGTAACCTGTTACTGTTGATGAAGGAATATTAAGTTATTATTGTTAACTATATTCTATAACTTGCAATAGTTTTTTCCTGTTACAGTGCCTGCGAGTTGAAGTATGAGACAGCCAAACAGAATTTAAAGAGCCTTTATTAGCTGGCCGGCAACTGCTCACTGTCACTCCGCACAGGGAGTTCAGTAAGCAGCCCCAACCTGTGTGTGCTGGTGCCTTATATAGGCAGAAACCACATCCTGGAAATGCAAGCAAACTATTTTAACAGAAGCAGAGTTGGCAGTTAGCTATTGGTTACAAATGACAATTTAGCAAGTTTGGCATTTAGAAATCTTACAAAAAGTTTCACTTGGTTACAAAAGGTTTCACTTGGAAATGGTGCAATTGTTGATTGTTATAATGGTTATGCTTGGCTAATGTGTACAACCACAAGTTTCACTCCCTAAAACGGTACAGTTTCACTTCCTACTCCTCAGGGCTTAATGCTTACACAACATTTTTTTATGGTGCAGTCATTGCCGGTTGAGGGGAAGGGGACCCTCCTGTTATAGATTAAGGGGAGGGGGCCTACTTCATTTCCCTTATGCTACTCTATTATTAACACTGTATGCACGTGTTGCACTAGTTCATAAAAGAACTTATTTATATTTGTACTGTTAATTAGTAACACACAACTCTAAACAACCTCTTTAGACAAAATTCACCTACAATTCAGAACTATTACTTATAATCCCAATAACCCTGACCTCTATCAATTTCCAAACATTTAAGGAACCCTGTATTTCAGGCACAATTGTTTGGTAAACCCACAACTTATCTAATAAAAATAATTAAATTTTTAAAATATATACCTTGCTAACGTTAATCAAAAGAAGGATGCAGTGTGCACATTAAAGTGTTGTCTCAAGCAATGGGTGTACACTAGATTTTAGTAGGATACAGTAGGTCACTTCTGAAGGCAAAAAGGATTCAGGGAGATGAGCCATTTCAAGTTTCTCAGGTATTTTCACTCAAGTGGCCATATCCCAAGACCCAGCATCCTACTCCTTCTCAACCACAGGTCCTCACTTTGCATAGGAGAATTTCTGGCCATGAGAATTCAGACTTCTCTACAGATCTGCTCTCACAGAACCCAGTTCTTGTACTGATGCTCAGAGTTTTCTTTCCTCTTGATAAAACAGAGGAGAATTTATACCTTACAATTGAGTTCCTTTGACTTTCACAATTAAATCAATGATTAGCCACTTTCAGCCTTTCATTATCTGTCTCTAATACTTTCATGGCACATAACAGGAGCTATCCAATTCTACAGGCCTTATGATTTCTACTTCCACTAAACTGTTCAAATACCTGAGATATTGAGTCTTCTAGTGCATTCTCTTCTACCAGCATCTGAGCCAAGTTCACCACCAATGGAAGTTTGAATAAGTGCACCATTATATAGTACCACAGACTATATCCCACCATTGCAACCATCAATGATGGAATCCTTATTGCCAGCCTAACAGTAGATGATCAGCTGCAAAATCTCATTTTAGAATCTGCTATCTTAGATCAGGGTCTTGATGGAACAGATTCAGAGATTGAGAATGATACTGAAGTGGTTTATTAGGGAGTGCTTTCAAGTTAAAAATCTATAGGAATGAAGAGAAAAATACAGGACTGTGCAGAGAGAAGTTGAACTGTGATGTAGGTGCAACAGAGGTCTCAGCTGATCTCATGGAGAGCTCTGAAACTGGGATTGTCCCTCAGAGATGTCTCACATTGAAGCAAAGAGACCAAGCTTTTGACCCCACATTGGCCAGTCTTGGGATATGGGCTATTTCTGAGGATGGGGCCCAATTTTGGGCAAAGAGGCTCTCCTTTGCTGAAAGCAATTCTTTGTTATGCACTCAGTTGTGAATTATCAGTAAGGTAGACCTGACTAAGTTAAATATGTAGTCTTTAAACCTGAAATAAAACCCTAACATAACAGCTAGTGAATGATTGTTTTTATTCTAAAGATAGTGAGTGACTGGTGGTGTCAGGAGAGAGCTGAGAACTTGGGCTGCACCTCAAGATCTATTTAAAAAAGGCAATACAGAATAAAAATAAATAATTATGTCTCTATTCTTGGGGTTTTGTGAGCTAGATGATAATAAAAAGTACCACTACCATTTTACTTTCTTTGAGTGGAGAGAGAATGATATGAGTAAAGAGTTCACTGGGAATTTTTGGCACTTTTCAAAAAAAGACACCTACATATTTTATATATAAAATATCAAATTGCTGGATACTTATTATGATATATAGTTCTCCTATAATATATAAGTCCCCTTGACTTACACTTGTCAAATTGTTACAAACACACACATATATATATAAATATGATACATATATTATATATTTTACATTATATATTATATTAATAGGGGACCTATATAAAATGTCAAATTTCTGCATACTTATTACAATATATAGTTCTCTTAAAATATGTTAAGTCCTCATTATTTACACTTGTCAAATTGTTACAAACTGATAACATATAGTTCTTTTACCTTTTCCAGCAGGCAAATGGAGATATCAGTATATCAGGGAAGGAAGGGAAAAGATCAAGGGAACAATGAATCTAACTGATTCTAATCTTCAAAAAAAACCTATTTGACAAGTACTAATTCCTCAAACTTGTCAATATGAGTATAACTTTTCTATTTTATTCTCATTGGACCCTGTTTCAGTTTACTAAAGCCCCCAGAATTCAATATACCAGAAATGGGTTGACTTTTAACAATGGAGATTTATTAAGTTAGAAGTTACAATTCTAAGGACATGAAAATGTCCATATCAACAAGAGGATGCCTTCTCAGAAGTAAGGCTACTGGTATCCAGTGTTTCTGTCAGCACAGCATGGCCAGCGTCTGCTGGTTCTTTGCTCCCAGGCTTCATTGCTTTCAGCTTCTGGTTCCATTTTCTCTCTGAGCCTGTGTATTCTTTCGTAGCATCTCCAGGGCATTTCTCTCTCTAAGCTCTCTCCAAATGTTTTTGCCTTTTATCCTCTCATAAATGACTCCAGTAAATGATTAAGAACCTTGAATGGGTTGGGTCACACTTCAGTTAAAACAACCTAATCAATGGCCCCACCCACAATAGGTCTACACCCACAGGGATGGATTAAAATAACATGGCCTTTTCTGGGGTACACAACAGTTCCAAACCAGCCCACTCCACTCTCTGAACCCCCAAAAGACATGTTCTTTCCATAAGCAAGATATATTCATTCCATCATAATATAACCAAAGCTTAAAACATTTTAGTATCTACAAATAACTACAAAGTCTTATCAAAATCAGTTACAGACATGGTCTATCCAAAGGCAAAATTCTCCTCTGGCCATGGACCTGTGAAACTTAGAATGAGCTACATGCTTCCAGTATGAAAGGAGGGACAGTCATAGGATTAACATTCCCATTTCCATAGGGAAAAAAATGGAAGGAAAACAGGGGTCAAAGTTACCAAAGAGTTCTGAAAACCTGCAGGGCAAATACCATTAGATTTCAAAGTCTGAGAGTCATCTACAGAAAGGTGTTTTATCCCCAGGGCTTGAGATAGCAGCAGTCCCACACTCTCCAAGGACTTATACAGCAGCCCTGCTCTCTCCAAACACTGGGGAGTAAGGGTTCCAACATATCCAAGCTTTGGGGAGACCACCATGTTCTTGGCTCCATACTCTTCAAGCATCAAGATGGTGCCTGGACTCTCTTCCATATCTGGGGTACACTCTCAATCCCCTTAAAAGAGTGGGGTGGTGACCAGGCCCTCCCCAATACCCAGGAAATACACCCCAGCTTCTCTGAGGCCTGGGGCAACAGCATTCTTCCTGAACTACGGGGTGGCCAAGCTCCCCTAAATTCTCCATGCATCTGAGAGCACTGGGTTAGTAACACTCTTTCTGAACAACAGGGAGGAAGGCCTGTCCTATGGAAACTCCAGGTTAAACTCACCATCTTCACGTGCTTGGGTGGATCCATTCTCCTGGCCCAAGGTTTCTGAACTCCAGACCTCAACTTCCATGGTTTTGCCTTTGAAGCCATTTTTCCTTCAATCTGTCCCTTTTTTGTCCCTCTTAGTCCAGGCAGGTGGTGGTTCCATTTATATACATCCCACAACAAAGTTGGTGATTTAGCATGCAGCACACAGGGGTCCCATTTGTCAGTCAATAGGACTTTCCACAAATCCTTTCTGGATAACACCATCTTCAATCCTCATTTGCCCTGAAATGGCTGACTAGTTCCATGTCTGGTTGAATCCTCACATGAGGCACTATCCTCTGGGACTCATTTTCCAAATTTTCCAGACTATCAATTTCTGGTTCACTGTACCCAAGAGTTCAGTTCTCAGCTTATTCCTTTCCTCTCACATTTTACTGTAAGCTGAAAGGAGAAGCCAGGCTGCATTTTCCAAATTGAGTTTGGAAATCTCCTCTGCTAGGTATCCAAAATCTTCACTTTTACATTCTCTCTTCCAACCATATATCTATTCATCTGCTGTTCTTTCCATCTGTGTAACCATCTGTATCTTTTCCATTTCTTTGCATATCAAAATATTTTTTAAACTTCAGTTAACTTAAACTCTAAGCATTTCAGGATTCATATCATTGAAAAAAGTTAATTATTTGAATATAGTCCTTTTAGTTTTGGCAATATTTGCAAACTGTTAAAAGCATGAAATTTAAATTAATTGTATTTCATGAATATAAAACCAGTGTAACCCAACACGTTAAATGGTATGTCATATTTTCATATACTTACAACAAACTGCACAAGCCACAACATGTCCACCATCACCTGCACACTTTAGGAGTGTATTATATTTTCAGACCAAAGGGCAGCCATAGCGGCAGAGTCCTGTTGCTTAGCAACCTGATGCCTATTGTGAAGTAGGAGATGTTCAACATAGTTTGTGATGCACATTCCAAGCACTCACCAGAATTCTATTCCATTTTGTAACCTGGGCTGACACTGTCTCCTCCTCAAGTTTGAGCCCTGGTGAGATTTCTCCCCTGAGTTTTCTTAACTTGGGATATCCTGCTGTATATTAGGCACACCAGGGTACAGGAGTTCCTATTTGGATTAAAGTGAAAGATTCAGAAACAGCTGGTGTGGTGTTAGCTGCTTGTGCACACAAAGCTCAGCAGAAAAGCCTCTATTTGAATGTGGATTTGAGAGATATGAATTCATGTAACTGGAACAAGATGACAAGCAAGAATAAAAGGAACCTAGGACTGTGGGGCAATGAACAATACCCCAAGGAAGATACATGGACTTCATGAAGAGAACTGTGTATATTAGAAATCTTTAATCAAATGCCTTAAATTTAACCCATTAATGCAAACTTGTGCAATGCAGGAATCAAAGAAGTTATATCAGGTTACTTGCCTTCCTGAAACTTTGTTTTGCTTTATTATTAAGTGGTGATTTTTGTTACTTATGTGTTGTTGTAACTTATAGATAATGTTTAAAATGAATTCAATACAATGAAAGAAACAAAAATTTAAATTCTCATTTAAAAGTAATCATCATGAGCGCTCAATAATTTTCTGTTAATAAAACCTAAAATTCATAAACTCAATTTCATCAGGAAAAATCCCTAAAACAACACATTTTGAGTTATACTCTTTAAAAGGATGTTTCAGCAGTTCTCTAGTATGTCCCAATGAAGGAAATAATAGCAATATATTCAGATGAAAGTGAATAAATATACCTGTAAAAGAAATGTCACATTTGATATGAGACTGGATACTATTTTTTATTGTACCTTTCTACATTTCTATCATTATTATAACTATTAACATTTTGCTTGGTTGATAGGACATGTGTGGTTGGTTGATGAGTGGGGACCAGGCCCCAGATGAGAAAATTTATACTACAAGGATAATTTAATGATTGTGGTAATGTTCCTGCCAATATATAACAGAATGCCTCTGTACTTTAGTGAAATACTACAAAAATAATTAAAGAAACTGTCATTTATTATACATAAATTTAAAATTGTTACAGAAAACCTTATTATACAAGGAATATGAAATAGTTTTTGAACAGTGAAAAATGATATTAAATAAAGACAGTTCACATGTGTTGGTTTCCCTCCTCATGGTGGTTTCCCTCACCATGACCAGTGCTGCCATTAATCCTCAGGCTTGCAGAATCATCCTCATATACCTATGACAAACTGCACATGTCACAACACCTCAACCATCACCTGCAAACTTTTGGATCCCATTATATTTTCAGACAACAGGGCAGCCATTGTGATAGAGCCCTGATGCTTAGCATGCTGATGCCTATTGTGAGGTAGGAGAGGGTTGGTGTAATTTGCATTTGTGCATTCCAAGCACCTGTCAGAATTCTGTGCTGCTTTGGAACCTGTGATGACACTGTCTCCTCCAAAAGTTTGAGCCTCAGTGAGATTTGTTACCTGAGGTTTCTTAACTTGGGATTCCCTGCAATGAATTACCGGATGAAAAGAGCAGACATTATTCAGTGTTCAACACGATGCCTGTGCTCTGGGAGTCTCAATCCCTGCCCCATATCATGCCTCCAAAAAACTCAAAACAAAAAATATCAGCCTATCCATGTTATCATGTGTTCTCTTCATCACCAGAACACTTCTACTGTCACACAGCATTTAGACCCAGAGTGAGATTTCTGACATAAATAGAGCAAGAAATCCCTCCACTAATACAGCCTTGAGCCAATCCTCATGTCAGCTATAAACAGTGGACAGGGCAGACACCTCAAAGTCATCCAAATTTCCTTGATTTAAAGTGGGTCCATTGACTGAACATGGGCTTGCCTCATGGTAGGCTCCATTATGTGAGCACAAGGGATGCTAACCTGCTTGTCTTAGATACAGTGGCAATTTCTGTGCCATTGGAAAAGTAAAGGCAGATCCATGTTTGGACAGGGGCACTTCATTAATGTTACCCCTACCCAAAGCCAAATTGGAATTTGCACTTGGGCATTCCTGTATAGATTCTTCCAGGGAGAGTCAACTCCTTACCACCATCAGTGCTGCAGGTGATCTTTGGGGCTGGAGAATCATTGTCAAATACTTACAGCAATCTGCACAGGCCACAACACCTCCACCATCATCTGCAAACTTGGGGATCCCATTATAATTTCAGACCACAGGCAGCCATTGGGATACAGCCCTGTTGCTTAGCAACCTGATGCCTACTGTGAGGGAGGAGATGGTCAGCTTCATTTGCATATGTGAATTCCAAGAGCAGGCTAGAATTCTATGCCACTTTGGAACCTGGGCTGACACAGTATCCTCTACAGTTTTGAGCCCCATTGAGATTTGTTGGTTTCCCTCCTCATGAAGGCACAGGGTTAGGTCATTGTGAGATTACAATGACCTGCTTTCATGGGATATAAGAAGAATGGTCACAGTCAGTGCCACTTGAGTCTACTCCCTTGAGCTTTAGCAAATTTGGGAATGGAGTTGTCAGGGAAAATTCTTCCTTTTCTAATCAATATGCTTTCAGATCTGGAACAAAATATGTGCCATATTTGTGGTTAATCTCTCCAAAGTCCAGCAGCATGTAAAAGGGGAACTTGGGGTTGGCATTCACATTTACATGTGTATCATTCTAACTGTCAGACCCAGGTAATGTTCACTCCCAGGACAGGGGTATCCCTCAGTGCAATGATAATTCCTAGACCAAAGATTAGACCCTATTTAGTGTACACCATCATGCCTACCCTCTAGGAATCTCCATTGCTGTCCTCAATCATGCCTCCAAACCACTCAGCAAAAAATAGTCTCTCCATGTATCATGTGTTCTCTTCATCAGCAGACCACCTTGATTGCCACTTATCATTTAGGTCCAGAATGAGATTTCTGTCCAGAAGATATATAGGAAGAAATTTCACCACTAATACAGCCATGAGCCAATCCTCATGTCAGCTATAAATGGTTGACATGGCAGACACATCAAAGTTGTCCAAATTTCCCTGACTTTAAGTGGGTTCATTGCACATGGCCATGCCTCATGGTAGACTCTGCTAAGAAGGCACATGGGATGTTAAGCTGCTTGCCTTAGATCCAGTGGTAATTTCTGTGCCACTGGAAAAAAAAAGGCAGGTCCAAGCTTGGCCAAGGGGACTTCATTAAAGATATCCCTACCCCACATGCAATTGGAATTTGACTTTTGGCATTACTGTATAGCTTCCTCCAGGGAGAAAAAAAACCCTCACAATCAATCAGTGCTGTGGGTAATCCTTGGGGCTGCAGAATCATTGTCATATACCTACAGCAAACTGCCCAAGCCACACCTCCAAAACCACCTGTACACTTGGGGATCCAATTATATTTTTAGACCACAGGGCAGCCATTTGGATAGAGCCCTGTTGCTTAGCAACCTGGTGCCTATTGTGACGTAGGAGGTGTTCAGCATAATTTGCACATGCTCATTCCAAGCACCCACCAGAAATCTATGCCAATTTGGAAACTGGGCTGACAGAGTCTCCTCCAATGGTTCAAGACACAGTGAGATTTTTTCCCTGAGGTTTCTTAACTTGGGATTTCCTGCTGTATATTCAGCACACCAGGTTTCAGGAAATCCTGTTTGTAAAAAAGGGAAAGACTCAGAAACAGTTGGCGTGGTGTGTAGCTGCTTGTACACAATAGGATTTGCAGAGAAGCCTCTTTTTGAAAGTGGATGTAAGGGATGTGAATGCATCTAGATGACAATAGGGGGAAAAAGTAAACTAAGACTGTGCAGCAATAGACAATACTCCAAGGAAGTTACATGGACTGTATGAAGAGTATTGTTTATATTATTTGTGGGAAACAGGGCCTGAAGTATCTTCTCTCCTTCCTGCATACTTGAGGTGGGAGCCTAGAACACTGGGCTCCTGTCAAGATGGAATGCTGTCAAGGCACACCTCATTAAAGTCTGTGTGGATGTCAGAATGTAGCTGAAGGACTGTTTTCTGTTATTGTCTTGAGATTAAGATAAGAACCATTTGCAGACTGATGTAAACAACAATGGGAAAATGTCTATGTGCACAGTAAAGCATTACTCTACCCTAAAAGCATAATAAATAAGGGTCTTGGGAACAGGACTCACACACTCACCCAATAGGTGGTGTGTCCCCTGCTCCCAGTCTCTCAAAGATATTTTTGTCTCAGTTTTCATTTCTGCATTGCCTGCTGGCAACAAGTGGTGCCAATCATGGGGCTCAAATCTCAAAGCAGCTGGTCTGCTTCATTCCAGGGATGGCTCATTCAACAAACTGAGGTGTGTGATATTGGCACAGGAACTCAGGTGAAGCAGAAGCCTCACTACATTCTCTAGGTAAGAATCCTCCCAAGCATCAGCAGGGTATAATGGGGAATGGAGACAGCTCCACAAAATACCATCCCTACATTTCTCTTTTGAAACAGTTGTTAAGGTTGGGCAGAGCAAAAACAAACAAGCAAAATTCAGGAGTTATTACAAGTAATTGAAAAATATTTTTCATGATTTCCCACATTGGGTTCTTTGGAATTGGCAGATTGGGAGAAGGTAGGAAAAGAATTAAAACAGCTACATTTGAAGGGAGTTCCCTTCCCAATTACTATTTTGTCTACATGGACCCTTATTAAATCAGTCCTTGAACTTCTGACAACTGAGGATAAAGATGAGTCTGAGGATGAGGGGAGAGCCCTCCCTCAGTAGTGAATGAAATGGAGCCCTGTCAAGCATGTTTGTGTTAACTCTTCTGTTCCTCCAACTGGTCTTTCTGCCCCTGTGTCCCCATGTCTGCTGATGCTGCCACCACTGCCCTACCTGATTTTGGTTTTCCACTGATGCCATCTTCTGCACTTGCTAAGCCCCACTTAATACCACTGCAAAAGGGAATTTTAGATGCCCAAAGGCAAGAGGATTTAGAAGCACTACAATTGACTTTTCCAGTTATGGGGGAACAGCAAATACCCCTAGGCCAAATGCTGCTTACCCAGATGGCATCTACTGATATAATCATGAGTCATTTTCTTTTAATATTTTAAAAGAAATAAAGGCAGTTCAACAGTATGGTGTCAATTCTCCCTTTCCAGTGGGCATTTTTCAGGGGCTGGCTGATGGCTTGTGCCTTATTGCAATGGATTGAACAATGTTAGCTTGAACTGTCTTGGGTCCAGGGGAATATTTTCAATTTTGTACTTGGTGGCAGGATCATGTAGAAATGCAGGCAGCTCATAACAGAGCCCATAACATCCCTATAACTTTGGACCAATTATTAGGTACTGGCCAACATGCAGGCTTGCAAAATCAGATTATGATGATCAGTGTATTGAGCAGCTTAAACACTGTTTTATGAGGGCTTGGGACTGAATAGAATGTAAGGGTATCTTACAAAGTGAGTAGCAGAAATACATTCATTATTATGGTATGCCTGTCCATTCTGATATGCTATCTCTACAGAAAAGAAACTAGTTTGTTACCAGTTCTACTTCTCTGCAATTTTGTCACATGCAATTATTCCATTTTCTCAGAAATCCCCTGCAAGTCAATTGTGTGTGTGTGTGTGTGTTTTGTTTGTCTTATGAAAAATACTTCCTAGAAAGGGGTTCCTCCTAGCAGTGCCCAATTCAGGTGGCCATTTTATTTAACTTATTTATTGTCTCATTAAAAATATACATATATAAAGGGAATATTTTCTCACTCATAACTTGCTTGTTATTAAATGAGATTTGGCACAATCAAATCTAAAGTATTATAATATGGACCTGCTTGCTGTCCTACTCTTAACAAAGATAATGTATCTCTCTGAATTCTACTACTTTTAAATATTTATGAATAGATTTCTCTGAAGACATTATATTTAATTATGTCCATCTGCACATAACACTTAAATATATTTTAAAACTTATTAAATAATTGAAGTAATTATGTAAGTCAAGTGGAAACTATTTTTAAAATTGTATAAATATAGTCCCATAAGTATAATGTGGGAATAAAGCCTGGGGAAATATAACCACTTTAGTTATCTTTTGAATTAAAAAGAGTTAAATCAAGCTCTTAAAATTTAGTACTTCTATAATTTATATTTATATGTACATGTGTGTGTGTGATAGATATATAATATCTATCATGATCCAATGATAGCAATACTTAAAAAAGTATAAGGGAATATAATTCATGCTATTATTAATAGCTTCTTTGCTTTTAAAAACACTTAACTTACTTTTCTTTTTGTAAGTAGTTTTACCAGATTAAGTCCATTTATCTAAATTAAATTTAATTCACTTGCAATACCCTCACCTCTAAAAATTCTTATTGATGTATTGTGCTCATATCTCTCCTACTTGGTGAAATTATAGATTTAATCTTGTAAATTTAAACTGTAATTTATATCAAGGTGTCCTGTTATATTTGAGAGTGTTCATTTGAGAACTTTAACATATAATTTATAATCATGAACACATCAGAAACTGTAATTCAGTGAACAAAGTATAAAATTGGTGAAATATAAATGACCTGCTTCTTTATTATTTCTATGACCACATAGTGAGCAATAGAAATAAATTTCCTCAACTATTTCACATTCTTTCTGTTATTCTAATAACAAAACAATGCTTTGTGAGATAGAGAGTTGGGTTAGAGTGACTATTGAAACACTGAATTTCTTCAACCTACTGGTGTAATCAACTACAGTTTAATAAATATTTTATAAACTATCAGTAATTTATTATGTCACTACAGTAAAATTATTAAGATCTTAATTTAAAAATAAGATTCATTTTGTAAAGTGCCATTTCCAATGATCTAAATAGGATGCACTTACATGCTATTCCAAACCTCATCAACATTACATTTTGTAGCAAAACTTTAAAAGACTTCTGCTACTAAAGCTCACCATAACTCATTTCATTCATCATAAAAGGCCAATAAAGGTGCAGCAGCTTATTCTGGTTATAAAACTCATAAATTATCCACTCCACACTTTTCAGCCCAATAGTCCAAACTGTTTGCAGTTCTTTCTGCCCTGCAAGATATTCCTGAAGCAATTAATCTGTTATCTGACTCTGCTTATGTAGTTCATGTTACACAAAATATTGAAACTGCTCTTCTTAAACCTTCCTTGCTGCAACCTCTGTACCACCTTTTTTCCCAATTGCAAGGCACTGTCCATGCCCGTATATCCCCATTTTACATCACACACATCCATGCACATTCTGATTTACCTGGCCCATTAGCCGAAGGCAATACAGCCGCTGATAAATTCTTGCTTTCTGTATTTCAGGAAGCTACTCATTTTCATGAGCTTACTCATTTAAATTCTGCAGGTTTGTGCCACCATTTTCCCATTACAAAATCACAAGCTAAAGACATTGTTCAACTTTGTCCTGCATGTCAAGTTCTACATCTTCCTACAATGAACTCTGGGGTAAATCCTCATGGCCATATACCTAATGATCTATGGCAAATGGATGTTGCTCATATTCTGTCTTTTGGCAGACTATCTGCTGCTCATGTAACTATTGATACTTTTTCTGGTTTTCTCTGGGCAACTGCACAAACTGGTGAAGCTACTCATCATGTTATTACTCATTTATATTCTTGTTTTGCTGTCATGGGACTTCCCAAAGCTTTAATAACTGATAATGCACCAGCCTATGTCAGTTCTCATTTGGCTGCTTTCCTTCACAGGTGGCACATACATCACACCATAGGCATTCCCTATAATCTACAAGGACAGGCTACTGTGGAATGTGCCAACAGAACATTAAAAGAATATTTACAAAAACAAAAAGGGAGAGATGAGAGTATGGATAAAATCACCCCTGCAGTCCATCTCTCCCATGTTTCATTTACCTTGAATTATTTAAATTTTTATGAGAAACTTGATGGCACCCCTGCAGAAAGATGTTTTTCAGCCCTTGTACTACATCCAAATATATTTTTACTAAAAGTCCTCCTGCGTGGTGGAAGGAACCTGTGACAAGGCAGTGGACAATAGGACAATTGTTAACATAGGGATGAGGGTTTGCTTGTGTCTCTCCAGGTGAAGATCAGACTCCTATTTGGGTACTCATACAACACTTAAAACTGTACCATGAGCAGGAAAAACAGGAAGTTCATGTGGGACATAGAACCTCCAGTGATGCAAATGGAGGGCCTCTCACTGAAAGTGACTCACATTGGACTGATGCCGGCCACCACTGAGGCTTCTCCCCCTACATGGGAACAAATCAAAAATTTGTGCCAACAGGATAAATGGGTGGTATGGCAGAAGCACTGGCCATTCACCCCCTCTAATTTAGTGATAGCTTTATTTGCTATTGTAACTACTACTGTAAATATTCTTCCTTTAGTAGATGTCCAAGCTCATAATTATACTTATTGGGCATATATAGCAAATCCTCCCCTATTACAGCCTGTGGAATGGAATGATCCAGCCCCTCTTATTTATCTCAGTGATACAGCATGGCTTCCCATTCTGGAGGATGACAGGCTACCAGAACATCCTAAAGAGGAAGGCACTCAGTATAATTCTACTTTGGCCTTGTTACATTTACTGCTATGTTTGGGACATGGGAAAGAATGTTTGTCTTTTGAGCAACAAGCATGGCTTTCAATAATTCCAAAGCATGGAAATGTCTCTCATTCTATGTTATATTTATTGACAGGTCAGAGTTTTGCATACCAACATAATAGTAGTATAAATGATGGGATCCCACAGCGTTCTGTCTGCCAAGCACCAAAGTATTGGTCTCCAGACTTAATGAGAATACATTGGGAAAATTGTCAAGGGACTAATGGTGTGCTACTGCTTAATGGTTCCTATGGAATTGTAGCTGACTAGTCCCCTAAGGGCTTCACAGTGCAGAACTGCAGTGGATGAAATAGGTCCTGCTCAGCACATGAACAGTTAAAATGTAAAATTCATATGTGTAATTTGGCATCCCTTCTAAATGATACTGATAACATGCAAACAGAAGCCAAAAAACCTATAATATGGCATGGTATAAGAATGGTCCCACCATGGCCTTTTTTAAACAATTATGCCCCTCAAACATCTATTTGGAAGATTCCAATGGCTCTACAGTATATTAAAATATAAAATGAAACATATTCCCATAAAAATAATTACACTTTAAACTTTACTAAGTTCAAATACTTTAGTTTGCAAGCTTGTGTTAGAGACCCATATGTATTTTGGATATGTAATCTCTGTCTTAACATGAGTTCTAAGGAGGTTTCTTATAATGCTAATGTCACTTGTGCATTATATTCTGGTCCAAATATAACCTTAAGTAACAGCAATCTTACTTTAATTATCTTAAGAAGATGAAAGGGCCTCTGGATACTGGTGAGTCAGGAAAGGCTCAGGGAATCCTCTCCTGATATGCATATACTATTAACATTATTAAATAAAGTGTTACATAGAGTAAAAAGATTTCTAGATATATTAATTGCATTTATTATAGGTTTAATAGAAATAACCACTGCCACTGCTGTAGCCAGCACCAAGCATCATCAATCAGTACAGACAGAACTCTTTGTACAAACATGGCATGAGAATGCTAGTAAAGCTTAGGGAGAACAGCTGAAAATGGATAAAGAAGCTACCCAGCCTTTTGTTGACTTAGAAAATGCTGTTCTCTTACTTGGAGAAGAAATAGAAGATTTAAGGCATAGAATACAGTTAGTATGTGATTGGAATATAACCACCTTTGGCATAATTCCACATGAATATAATTCTTCTGCAGTAAGCTACAATAAAATTAAAAAACATTTAATGGGACATCATGAAAATTTATCTATTGATGTTTCCCAGTTACGAGCTGAGGTTCATGCAATTCAACAAGCAAATCTCCAAGATTTTTCCTCATCTGAAATCTTTCAGGGCATTGCTGATGGACTACAACAGCTAAATCTTTTACCATGGGTTAAGAGCTTAGGTGGTGGAATGTTAGGAAGTGTCTTTATAATATTAATTTGTCTTTTATATTTATGTCTAGTCCTCTGATGCATGAGACAAGCAGTCTCTGATTTAACTGAAAAATCTTCAATCCCAGCCATCATGTCTGCAATAAGAAAACAAAAAGGAGGACATGTGGGATACAGAGCCTGAAGTTTCTCCTCTCCTTCCTGCATAATTCAGGTGGGGACCTAGAACACTGGGCATCTGCTGAGATGGAACACTGTCAAGGCACACCTCATTAAAGTATGCACAGATGTGAGAATGTAGCTGAAGGACTGTTTTCTGTTATTGTCCTTGAGATTAAGGTAAGAAACATTTGCAGACTGATGTAAACAACCGTTGGAAAATGTCAATGGACACAGTAAAGCATTACTCTACCCTAAAAGCATAATAAATATGGGTCTTGGGAATGGGACTCACACACTCACCTGATAGGTGGTGTGTCCTCTGTTCCCAGTCTCTCAAAGATATTTTTGTCTTGGATTTCATTTCTGCATCACCTGCCAGCAACAAATATTAGAAACCTTTAATCAAATGCCTTGAAGGTATCCCATTAATAAAAACTTGTGCAATTTGGGAAGCAAAGAAGTTATTTCAGGTTACTTGCCTTCCTGAAACCCTTTTTTCCTTTATTACAAGGTGGTGGTTTTTGATACTTGTGTGTTGTTGTACCTTATAGATCATGCTTAAAATGGGTTAGTGTCATGTCAAGTCTCATATCAAACATGGCACTTCTTTTACAGGTATATTTATTCTCTTTCATCTTAATATATCACAATTATTTCCTTCATCTGGACTTATTAGAATACTGCTGAAACATTCTTTTAAAGACTATACCTTTACAGTGTCAATGTCTAATATTGAAATTGTAAAATTTATTATACAAGTAACATGAAACAATATAAAATTGGTGAAAAAAGAAATTAAGTAAAAGACAGTTCACATGTGTTGGTTTCCCTCCTCTTGAAGGCAGAGTGTCACATCATCAGGAGATTACAATGACCCACTTTCATTGGATATGCAAAGAATGGTCACACTCTGGGCCACTTGAGCCTACTCCCTTGGGCATCAACAAATTTGGGAATGGAATGGTCAGGGAAGACTTCCTCCTTTGCTAATAAACTTGGTTTCAGATCAGGAACAAAATATGTGCCACATTTGTAGTTAATCTCTTCAAAGTCTAGCACCATGTAAAAGAAGGACTTGGGGTGGGCATTCACATTTACATTTGTACCATTCTAACTAACAGAGCCAGGGTTTGTTGGCTCCTGGGACAGGGATAAACCTCAGTGCAATGACAATTCTGGGTCAAGGGACAGGCATTATTCAGGGTACACCATCATCCCTGCCCTCTTGGAATCTCCAACCCTGTCACTAATCATGTCTCAAAACCACTCAATACAAAAAAATATCAGCCTCTCCATGTATGATGTGTTCTCTTCATCACCTGATCACATTGACTGTCACTTAGCATTTAGGCCCAGATTGAGATTTCTGGCAAGAAAAATATAGCTAGAAATCCCACCACTAAGACACCATGAGGCACTCCTCATGTCAGCTATAAACAGTGGACAGGGCAGAGACCTCAAAGTAGTCCATATTTCCCTGACTTAAAGTGGGTTCATTGAGTGCACATGGGCATGACTCATGGTAGGATTCCCTAAGTGAGCACACAGGATGCTAAACTGCTTATCTTAGACCCAGCAGTAATTTCTGTGCCATTGGGGAAAAAAAGGCAGGCCCAAGCTTAGCTAGGGTCACTACATTAAAGTTCCCCCTACCACACACCCAACTGGAATTTGAACTTGGGCATTCCTGTATACTTCCTCCAGAGAGAGTGAAATCTTCACCATCCATTGGTGATGCAGGTGATCCTTGGGGCTGCATAATAATCCTCATATACCTACAGAAAACTGCACAGGCCACAACACCTCCAACATCTCCTGCACACTTGGGGATCCCATTATATATTCAGACCACAGGGCAGCCTTTGTAATACAGCCCTGGTGCTTAGCAAACCTGGTGCCTATTGTGAGGTGGAGAGGGTCAGCATAATTTGCATATGTGCATTCCAAGCACCCACACGAATTCTATGCCACTTAGGAACATGGGCTGACACTGTGTCCTCAGGTTTGAGCACATGTGAGATTTCTTTGTTGAGGTTTCTTAACTTTGGATTTCCTGATGTATACTATGCACACCAGGGTACAGGGATTCCTATTTGAAGTAAAAGGAAAAATTCAGAATCACTTTATGTGGTTTGTAGCTGTTTCTGTATACAAGGCTCAGCAGAGAAGCCTCTATTTGAAAGGGGATATGAGGGATGTGGAGTTGTTCAAAACTGGAACTATATGACAAGCAGGGCAAAAAGGAAATGTAGGGCTGTGCAGCAATAAACAATACCCCAAGGAAGATACATGGACTGTATGTAGAGTACTGTTTATAATATTAGAAATCTTTAATCAAATGCCTTAAATTTAAGCTGTTAATGAAAACTTGTGCAATGTAGGAAGCAAAGTTATTTCAGATTACTTGCTTTCCTGAAACTTTGCTTTGCCTTATTATAAAGTGGTGATTTTGATACTTGTATGTTGTTTTACATTGTAGATAATGTTCAAAATGAATTCAATACAATGAAACAAACAAAAATGTAACTACTCATTAAAAATAAACCATGTGTGCACAATAATTTTCTGCCAATACAATCTAAAATTCATAAACTCAATTTCATCAGCAAAAATCACTAAAAGAAACACAATTTGTGGTATATTCTTTAAAAGGATGTTTCAGCAGTTTTCTTATATGTCCAGATGAAGGAAATAATTGAGATATTTTCAGATGAAAGAGAATAAATGCACCTATAAAAGAAATGTCATGTTTGATATGAGACTGGACACTATATTTGTTTTGTGTCTTTCTAAATTTCTATCATTATTACTACTAATATTTTCATTGGTTGATAGGATGTGATTGGGTAATTGATGAGGTGGGAACCAGGCACCTAGAGGAGATATTTGTACTATAGCCAGGATAATTTAATGATTGTTGTAATGTTCCTGAGAATGTATAAGAGAATGCCTCTGTTCTTAAGTGAAATATGACAGAAATATTTAAAGAAACTGACATTTTTTAAATATAAATTTAAAACTGTTAAAAAAAACCTTATTATACAAGGAATATGAAACAATGTTAAATCAGTGAAAAACAAATTGAATAAAGACAGTTCACATATGCTGGTTTCCCTCCTCATGAAGGCATAGGTTCAGATCAGGATGAGATTGCCCTGGCCTGCTTTCATGGGATAGGAGAAGAATGGTCACAGTCAGTGCCACTTGGGCCTACTATCCTGGGTTTCAGCAAATTCAGCAATGGATAGTTCAAGCATATATTCCTTCATTGCTGATAATCTTCCTACAGATCTGGAACAAAATATGTGCCACATTTGTGATTAATCTCCCCCAAGCCCAGCACCATGCAAAAGTATGATTTGGGATGGGCATTCACAGTTACATGTGTAACATTTTAACTCACAGAGCCAGGGTATGTAGGCTCCTGGGACAGGGATATCCCTCGGTGCAATGATAATTCCTGGACCAAGGAATAAACATTATTCAGTGTACACCATCATGCCTGCCCTTGGTTGTCTCCATACCTGTCCCTAATCATATCACCATACCACTCAACACAAGAAATATCATGCTTTCCATGTATCATGTGTTCTCTTCATCACAGGACCACCTTGACTGTCACTCAGCTTTCAGGCCCAGGATGAGATTTCTGGGAAGCATAAATAGACCAAGATATGCCACCAATAAGACAGCCATGAGCCAATCCTCATGCCAGCTATAAACAGTAGAAAGGGCAGACACCTCAAAGTTGTCAAAATTTCCCTGTCAAATTGGGTTCATTGACTGGCCATGGGCATATCTCATGGTAGGCTCTGCTAAGTGAGCACACAGGATGCTAAGCTGCTTGTCTTAGATCCAGCAGTAATTCCTGTGCCATGGGAAAAAATGCAGGTGCATTCTTGGTCAGGGGCACTTCAGTATAGTTATCCCTACCACACTCCCAATTGGAATATGTCCTTGGGCATTCCTGTATAGCTTCCTCCAGAGAGAGTCAAACCCTCACCATCAATCAGTGCTGTTGGTGATCCACAGGGCTGCAGAAACATCCTCATAAACTTACAACAAGCCTCACAGGCCACAACACCTCCACAATCAGCAGCACACTTGTGGATCCCATTATATTTTCAAAACACAGGTCAGCCATTTATATAGAGCACTGTTGCTCAGCAACCTTATGCCTATTGTGAGGTAGGAGGTGTTCAGCATAGTTTATGCATGTGTCTTCCAAGTACCAGCCAGAAATCTATGCCACCTTGGGACCTGTGCTGACTCTGTCTCCTCAAAAGAATTGAGCCCCAGTGAGATTTCTTCCCTGAGGTTTCTTAACTTCTGATATCCTGCTGTATATTGTGCACACCAGGGCACAGGGATTCATACTTGGAGTAAAGGGAAAGATTCAGAAACACTTTAAGTGGCTTGTAGCTGTTGTGAACAAAAGGCTCAGCAGAGAAGCCTCTATTTGAAAGCAGATATGAGGGATGTGAAGTCATGTAACTGGAACTAGATGGTAAGAGGAGGAAAAAGGAAACCTAAGACTGTGCAGCAATAAACAATACCCCAAGAAAGTTACATGGAATGTATGAAGAGTACAGATTATAGTATTAGAAATCTTTAATCAAATGCCTTGAAGATAACCCATTAATGCTAAATTGTGCAATGCAGGAAACAAAGAAGTTATTTCAGGTTACTTGCTTTCCTGAGACTTTGCTTTACTGTATCATAAAGTGGTGATTTTTAAAACTTGTGTGTGGTTGTACCTTATAAATAATGTTTAAATGAGTTACTTTCCATTGTCCAGTCTCATACAAATGTGGCATTTCTTTTACAGGTTTATTTATTCTCTTTCATCTGAATATATCAGAATTATCTCCTTCCTCTGGACATATTAGAATACTGCTGAAACATCTTTTTAAAGAATATAACTTTACAATGTCACGGTCTACTATTGAAATTATAATCCTAACCATACAAGGAATATGAAACAATGTTAATTAGTGAAAAAAGAAATTAAATAAAGATAGTTCACATGTGTTGATTTCCTTCCTTGTGAAGGCACAGGCTCAGAACAGGGTGAGATTACACTGACCTGCTTTCACGGAATATGAGAAGAATGATCACAGTCAGTGCCACTTGTGGCTACTCCCCTGGGCTTCAGCAAATTCAGGAATGGAGAGATCAGAGAAGTCTTCTTCCTTTGTTAACGAACTTGCTTTCAGATCTGGAACAAAATATGTGCCACATTTGTGGTTAATCTCTCCCAAGCCCAGCACCATGTAAAAGGGTGATTTGGGGTGGCCATTCACAGTTATATGTGTATCATTTTAACTGACAGATCCAGGGTATTTTTGCTCCCAGGAAAGGGATATCCCTCAGTGAAATGATAACTCCTGGACAAAGGAATAAACAATATTCAGTGTGCACCATCATGCCTGCCCTCTGGGTGTCTCCAACTCTATCCCCAATAATGCCTCCAACACAACACAAAAAATATCCTCTCCATGAATCATGTGTTCTCTTCATCACATTACCACCTTGATGTCACTCAGCATTTAGGCCCAGAAAGAGATTTCTGGCAAGCATAAATTGACCAAGAATTCCCACCACTAAGACAGCCATGAGCCAATCCTCATGTTAGTTATAAGCAGTGAGAGGGCAGACACTTCAAAGTTGTCCATACTTCCCTGACTTAATGTGGGTTCATAGACTGCATATGGGCATGCCTCATGGTAGGCTCTAAGTGCACAAATGGGATGCTGAGCTTCTTGTCTTAGATCCAGTGGTAATTTCTGTGAAATTGGAAAAAAAAAAAAAATGGCAGGCCCAAGATTGGACAGGGGCACTTCATTAAAGTTCTCCCTACACCAACCCCAATTTGAATTTGACCTTGAAAACTACTGTATAGATTCTTCCTTGGATACTCAAACCCTCACCATACATCAGTGCTGCATGTGATCCCCAGGATGGCAGAATCATCCTCATATACCTACAACAAACTGCACAGGCCACACCTCCATCATCAACTGCTCCCTCCAGGGTTACCATTATATTTTCAGACCACAGGGCAGCCATTGTGATAGTGCCCCATTGCTTAGTAACCTGATGCCTATTGGAGATAGGAGAGTGTCTGTGTAGTTTGCATATGCACATTCCTACCACCTGCCACAATTCTATGCCTCTTTGGAACCTGGGGTGACAATGTCTCCTCCACAGCTTTGAGCCCCAGTGAGATTTCTTCCATGAGTTTTCTTAACTTGGGGTTTCCTGCCGTATATTAGACACACTGTGGTACAGGGATTCCTATTTGGAGTAATGGGCAAGATTCAGAAACAATGTGGTGTGTAGATGCTTGTGCACAGAAGGCTAAGCAGAGACACCTCTATTTGAAAGTGGATATGAGTGATGTGGAGTCATGTAACTGGAACTATATGACAAGAGGGGGAAAAAGGAAACCTAGGATTGTGCAGCAATAAACAATACTCTAAAGAAGATACGTGGACTGTGTGAAGAGTACTGTTTATAATATTAGAAATTTTAACTAAATGCCTTGAAATTAACCCATTAATGCAAACTTGTGCAATGTGGGAAGCAAAGAAATTATTTCAAGTTACTTGCTTTCCTGAAACTTTGCTTTATTGTTAAGTGTTGATTTTTGATACCTGTGTGTTGTTGCAGCTTATAGATAATGTTTAAAGTGAATTCAATACAATGAAGGGAACAACAATTAAACTTCTCATTTAAAAATAATCACCATGAGGGCACAATAATTTTCTGCCAATACAGCCAAAATTCATATACTCAATTTCATCAGTTAGAATCTCTGGAAAAAAACACAATTTGAGATATATTCTTTAGAAGGATTGTTCTGCAGATTCTAATATGTCCAGATGAAGGAAACAATTGAGATATATCCAGATGAAACAGAATAAATATACCTGTAAAAGAAATGCCATGTTTGATATGAGACTGGACACTATTTTTGTTTTGTGCCTTTCTACATTTCTATCATTATTATTAACATTTTGCTTGGTTGATAGTTCATGATTGGGTAATTGTTGAGGTGAGTTCAGGCCCCTAGATCAGACATTTATACTACAACCAGGTTATTTTTGTGATTTTTTAAATTTTCCTGAGAATACATAAAGAGAATGAATTTGCTCTTATGTGAAATACTACAGGAATAGTTAAAGAAACTGCCTTTTTTCAACATAAATTTAAAATTCTTGAAGAAAACCTTATTGTACAAGGAATATGAAACAATGTTAATGGGTAAAAAAAAATAAGTAAGTTCTCTTAATCATAGGACCACCTTGACTGCCACTCAACATTGAGGCCCAGAATGAGATTTCTGGCAATCATAAATAGACCAAGAAATCCCAACACTAAGGCAGTCATGAGCCAACTCTCTCTCAAATTGTGTGTTTTTTTTCAGAGATTCTAACTGATGAAATTGAGTACATGAATTTTAGGCTGTGTTGTGAAGTCATGTAACTGGAATTTCACATGTGTTGATTTCCCTCCTCATGAATGCACAGGGTCAGATCAGGGTCATATTTCACTGACCTGCTTTCATGGGATATGAGAAGAATGTTCACAGACAGTGCCACTTGGACTTACTCCCCTGGGCTTCAGCAAATTTGGGAATGGAGTGGTCAGTGAAGTCTTCTTCTATTGCTAATAAACTTCCATCCAATCTGGAACAAAATATGTGCCATATTTGTGGTTAATCTCTCCCAAGCCCAGCACCATGTAAAAGGGTGACTTGGGGTGGGCAATCCCAGTTACATGTGTATCATCTTACTGAATGAGCCAGGCTATGTAGGCTTCCAGGACAGGGATATCCCTCAGTGCAGTGATAATTCCTAAACAAAGAAACAAACATTATTCAGTGTACACCATCTTGCCTGCCCTCTGGGGGTCTCCATAGCTGTCCCCAGTAATGCCACTGACCCTCTCAGCTGAATAAATATCAGTCTCTCCATGTATCCTGTGTTCTCTTAATCATAGGACCACCTTGACTGTCAGTCAACATTGAGGCCCAGAATGAGATTTCTGGCAATCATAAATAGACCAAGAAATCCCAACAGTAAGACAGCCATGAGGCAACTCTCATGTCAGCTACAAACAGTGGATAGGACAGACACCTCAAAGTTGTCCATATTTCCCTGAATTAAAGTGGGTTCATTGACTGCACATGGGCATGCCTCATGGTAGGCACTCCTATGTGAGTACACAGGATGCTAAGCTGCTTGTCATAAATCCAGCAGTAATTTCTGTGCCATTTGTAAAAAAAAATGGAGTCCTAACCTTTTATCTGCAGAGTCAGAGAAACAAAGAATTTTTTGATATTCAGTGGACATCTCTGGAGGGGGCATAGCTTCCCAAGTAGAAAGGGAGGGTCCCAGCTCTACTGCCTGCCTTTCTGGAACCAGACCCCAAGCCTGGTGTAGGAGAACGACAGGCCTCACCCTCTTACACAGGCACTGTCAGGCTGAAAGTTGTACCTGCCAGGCAGAAAAGCACTGGTGTATCAACCCTCTAAGAAAAACCATGTGGTAAACCATATACTGAATATTTCCTCCTTCTCTGACCTGAACTTTTTCTCATCTGGGAAAACCTGATTGGGGTGGCCTAGGGGGTCAGATGACTAGCCAACAGAAAACTACAACCTACACTAAGAAAAGCAAAACTATGGCCTAGTCAAATGAACAAATGTACACTTCAACTGAGACACAGGAATTTAAACAACTAATGGTAAATCAATTCAAAAGTTTAGAGAATATTTCACAAAAGAGATAGAGGCTGTAAAGAAAACACTGGGCATACATAAGGCAGAAATCAAAAGTTCAAAAAAACAACTAGTGGAGTCTATGGAAATGAAAGACACAACACAAGAGACAAAAGACACAATAGAAACTTACAACAGCAGATCTCAAGAGACAGAAGAAAACACTCAAGAACTGGAAAACGAAACAGCTGAAAGGCTACATGCAAAGGAGCAGATGGAGAAAAGAATGAAAAAATGTGAGCAACATCTCTGGGAACTTAAGGATGAAACAAAGTACCAGAATGTACTAATCATTGGTGTCCCAGAAGAAGAAGAGAAGGGAAAAGGGGCAGAGGCAATTATAGAGGAAATAATGAATGAAAATTTCCCTTCTCATATGAAAGACATAAAATTACAGATCCAAGAAGTGCAGCATTCTCCAAACAGAATAGATCAGAATAGGCCTATGCCATGACACTTAATCAGATTCTCAAATGTCAAAGACAAAGAGAGAATCCTGAAACCAGCAAGAAAAAAGCTATCTATCACATGCAAAGGAAGCTTAGTAGGAAGTGGTGTGACATATTTAAGATACTGAAAGAGATAAACCACCAACCAAGAATTTTATATCCAACAAAGCTGTCCTTCAAATATGAAGGAGAGCTAAAAATATTTTCCAACAAACAAAATGAGAGACTTTGGAAGCACTACAGAGTGATAGGAGAAGACAGGAGTGCATGGTTTGGAACACAATTTTGGGAGATGGTAGCACAGCAATTTAAGGACACTGAACAAAGATAACTATGAACACAGTTGAGAGAGGAAGGTTGGGAACATGTGAGACACCAGAAGAAAGGAGGAAAGATAAAGAATGGGACTCTATTTTGGTGAAATCTAGAGCTTTTAACAATTGTGATAAAATGTACAAATACATTCTTTTATGAGGGATAACAAGCAAATGTTAACATTGCAAGGTGTTAAAAATGGGGAGGCATTGGGGTAGGGATGCAATCAATGTAAACTAGAGACTCTAACAAACAGAATCATTGTATTATGCTTCCTTTAATGTAACAAAGGTGATATAACAAGGTAAATGCAGATAAGGGAGGGGATGGGGAGGCATGTTAGATGCTTGGCATTGGTGTGTTGTCTGACTCTTTACTCTACTTGATTTAAGGTTACTTTTCCTTTTGCTACTTCCTGTCATTACTTTCCTCTTTCTTTTGCCTCTCTGCCATATTTTACTCTCCCTCCTGCCTTGTGGAAGAAATGTAGATGCCCTTATATAGATAGTGGTGAATGTGGTGAACACATAAATATGTGACCATACAAAGAACCATTGATTGTTTACCTAGGATGAAATGTATGGTGTGTGAACAAAAACATCTTAAGAAAATGGGTTGATGACAAAACCTCAAGGGCAATATACTGAGTGAAATAAGCCAGAAACATAAGGACAAATATTGCAGGGTCTACTGATAGGAACTAATTATAATATGTAAACTCATAGACATGAAATATAAGGTACCAAGATATAGGATGAGGCTTAAGAATGGGGAGTGTTTACTTAATATGAGCAGAATGTTCAACTAGGGTGAACTTAAATGTTTGGAAATGAACAGAGGTGTCAGTAGCAAGATGTGAGAATAAATAGCAGTGCTGAATGGCATGTGAATGAGGTGGAAAGGGAAGCTCAGAGTCATATATGTCACCAGAAAGAAAGTTAGAGGTCAAAAGATGGGCATGTATAAAACTGAATACTATGGTAGGCAATGTCCATGATTAACTGTACAAATATTAGAAAACTGTTCCATGAACCAGAACAAATGTATGACAATAAAACTAGAAGTTAATAATAGAAGGGCATATAGGGAAGAAATATATACCTATTCCATGTTATATACTACAGTTAGTAGTATTTCAACATTCTTTCATAAACAATAACAAATGTACTATACCAACACTATGAGTCAACAATTGAGGGGAGTTGGTTATGGATAGGGGAGGATTCAAGATTCCTTTTTTTCTCTTTTTCTTTTTACACATTTCACTTAATTTCTTGTCTGAAGTAATGAAAATTTCTAAAAATTGAACAAAAACTTATGTGCGGTGATGGATGCACAGTTTTATGATGGTACCAGGGGCAACTGATTGTACATTTTGGATCTTTAGATAATTGTATGGTATGTGAACAATCCCAATAAAAATTAAAAAAAAAAAAAGAAAATCAGCATAAGGGCACAATATTTTTCTGCCAATACAGCCTAAAATTCATAAACTTAATTTCATCAGGAAGAAATTCTGATAAGAAACACAATTTGAGAAATATTATTTTAATGGATGGTTCAGCAGTTTCCTAAAATGTCCATGTGAAGGAAATAACTGAGATATATTCAGATGAAAGAGAATAAATATACCTGTAAAGGAAATGCCACTTTTGATATGAGACTGGGCACTATTTTTATACTGTGCCTTTCTCAATTTCTATCATTATTATTACTATTAACATTTTGCTTGGTCAATAGGATATGATAGGGTAACTGTGAGGTGGGGACAGTCCCCTAGATGAGATATTTGTACTACAACCAGGTTAGTTCAATGATTGGTGTAGTGTTCCTGAGAATACATAAGAGAATGCCTCTGTTCTTAAGTGAAATACTACAGGAATAATTGAAGAAACTATTTTTTAACATAAATTTAAAATTTTTAAGGAAAACCTTATCATACAAGGAATAAGAAACATTGTAAAATCAGTGAAAAAATTAAATAAAGACAGTTCACATGTGTTGGTTTCCCTCCCCATGAAGGCACAGGGTCAGATCAGGGTGAGATTGCACTGACCTGCTTTCATGGGATATGAGAAGAATGGTCATAGTCAGTGCCACCTGGGCCTACTAACCTGGGCTTCAGCAAATTTGGGAATGGAGAGGTTGGCAATGTCTTCCTCCATTGCTAATAATCTTCCTTCAGATCTAGAAAAAGTATGTGCCACTTTTGTGGTTAATCTCTACCAAGCCCAGCACCATGTAAAAGGGTGATTTGGGGTGGGCATTCACAGTTACATGTGTATCATTGTAACTAACTGAGCCAGGGTATGTTGGCTCCCAGGCAGGGATATCCCTCAATGCAGTGATAATTCCTGGATGAAGAAAAAAACAAGTCATTGTACACATTCATGCCTGCCCCCTGGGAGTCTCCATCCCTGTCCACAATCATGCCTCCAACCCACTCAACACAAAAAATATAAGCCTCTCTACGAATCATGTGTTCTCTTCTTTACAGGACCACCTTGACTGTCACTCAGCATTTAGGCCCAGAAGGAGATTTCTGGGAAGCATAAATAGACCAAGAAATCCCCCAACTAAGACAGTCATGAGAAAATCCTCATGTCAGCTATAAACAGAGGACAGGGCAGACACCTCAAAGTTGTCCAACTTTCCCTGACTTAAAGTGGGTTCACTGACTGCACATAGGCATGCCTCAGAGTAGGCTCTGCTAAGTGAGTACAAGGGATGCTAAGCTGCTTGTCTTAGATCCAGCAGTTATTTCTGTGCCATTGGAAAAAAAAGGCAGGCCCAGGTTTGGAGAGGGTCACTTCCTTAAAGTTCCCCTTACCACACAACCAATTGGAATTTGCCCTTGGGCATTCCTGTATAGCGTCCTCCAGGTAGACTGAAGTCCTCACCATCCATCAGTGATGCAGGTGATCCTTGCAGCTGCAGAATCATACTCATATACCTAAAACAAACTGCACAGGCCACAACACCTCCACCATCACCTGCACCCTTGGGGATCCCAATATGTTTTCAGAATAAAGGGCAGTCATTGGGATAGAGCCCTGTTGCTTAGCAACCTGTTGCCTATTGTGAGGTAGGAGAGGGTCAACATAAATTGCATATGTGCATTCCAAGCACCAGCCAGAATTATATGCTGCCTTGGAACCAGGGCTGACTCTGTATCATCCACAGATTTGAGCACCAGTGAGATTTCCTCACTGACATTTCTGAACTTGGGATTCCATACTGTGTATTAGGCACAATGGGTATAGGGATTCTTATTTGGAGTAATGGGAAAGATTCAGAAACTCTTGAAGAGGTGTGTAGCTGCTTGCACACAAGGCTCAGCAGAGTAGCTTCTATTTGAAAGTGGATATGAGGGATGTGAAGTCATGTAACTGTAACTAGGTGACAAGAGGGGGAAAAAGTAAACCTAGGGCTGTGCAGCAATTAACAATTACCCAAGAAAGATACATGGAGTGTATGAAGAGTACTGTTTATAATATTAGAAATCTTTAATAAAATGCCTTGAATTTAACCCATTAATGAAAACTTGTCCAATGTGGGATGCAAAGAAGTTATTTCAGGTTACTTGCTTTCCTGAAACTTTGCTTTGCTTTATTATAGGGTGGTAATTTTTGATAACTGTGTGTTGCTGTACCTTATACTTAATGATTAAAATGAATTCAATACAATGAAATAAAAAATTTAACTTCTCATTTAAAAATAATCACTATGAGAGCACAATAGTTTTCTACCAATACAAACTAAAATTCATAAACTCAATTTCATCAGGGAAAACCCCTAAAGGATCAAAATTTGAGGTATAATTTTTAAAAGGATGTTTCAGCAGTTTTCAAATATGTTGATATGAAGGAAATAATTGAAATATATTCAGAAGAAGGAGAATAAATATAGCTGTAAAAGAAATGTCATGTTTGATTTGAGACAGGACACTATCTTTGTTTTATGCCTTTGTACATTTATATCATTTTTATTACTATTAACATTTTGCTTGGTCAATAGGACATGATTGGGTAATTGGTGAGGTGGGGACCAGACCTCTAGATGAGATATTTTTAGTACATCAGGGTTAATTTAATGACTGTGGCAATGTTCCTGTGAATACATTAGAGAATGCCCCTGATCTTAAGTGAAACACTACAAAAATAATTAAAGAAACTGGCATTTTTAAACATAAATTTAAAAATTTTAAAGAAAACCTTATTATACAAGGAATATGAAACAGTGTTAAATTCATGAGAAAAGAAATTAAATAAAGACAGTTCACATGTGTTGGGTTCCCTCCTAATGAAGTCACAGGTTCAAATCATGGTGAGATTACACTGACCTGCTTTCAAGGGATATGAGAAGAATGTTCACAGTCAGTGCCAAATGGGCCTATACCCTAGGCTTCAGCAAATTCAGAAACGGAGAGGTTGGGGGAAGTCTTCTTCCTTTTTAATAAGCTTCCTTTCAGATCTGGAAGAAAATACATGCCACATTTGTGGTTAATCTCTCCCAACTCCAGGACCATGGAAAATGGGCATTTTGGGTGGGATTTCACACTTACATTTGTATCATTCTATCTGACAGAGACAGGGAAAGTTGGCTCCCAGGACAGGGAAATCCCTCAATGCAATGATAATTCCTGGACAAAGGGAAAAACCATCTTCAGTGTACACCATCATGCCTGCATGCTGGGAGTCTCCATACCTGTCCCCAGTCATGCCTCCAACCCATCAACACAAGAAACATCAGCCTCTTCATGTATCATGTGTTCTCTTCATCAAAGGACCACCTTGACTGTCACTCAGCATTTACGTCCAGAATGATTTTTCTGGCAATCATAAATATAGCAACAAATCCCACCACTAAGACAGCCATGAGCCACTCCTCATGTCACCTATAAACAGTGGACATGTCAGACACCTCAAATTTGTCCAAATTTCCCTGACTTAAAGTGGGTTCATTGAATGCACATGGGCATGCCTCATGGTAGGCTCTACTAAGTGAGCACATGGGATGCTAAGCAGCTTGTCTTAGATCCAGTGGTAATTTCTGTGCCATTGGGAAAAAAAAGCAGGCCAATGCTGGACCAGAGACACTTCATTAAAGTTCCCACTACCACACAGCCATTTGGAATTTGCCCCTGTGCATTCCTGTATCGCTTCCTCCAGGGAGTTAAACCCTCACCATCCATTGGGGCTGCAAATGATCCTCAGGGCTACAGTATAACCCTCATACACCTGCAACAAACTGCACAGCCCACAACTCTTCACCATTGC